>NC_141496.1:43724287-44324287 GCF_009769465.1 Tauraco erythrolophus
ATCTCTAAAGTTCCAAAAAATTATTTGCATTTCACAGCGCTTTCAGAAAATTAGACTAGCTGAGTCATCCCACAAAATACAACAACCCAACAAAAACCCTTTCCAAAACCCAGTAATCCTCTGTAGGCCATGGCAAATTAAAAGCATTTGCTATGAATGACTTAAAATTTGCACGTGCAGTTTTTTGTCTCCCAAGTTAAGCAATACAGCTTAGTAATACCAGGAAGTATGGAAAAACAGACTGGTATTTAGAGTGGGATACCCTTCCAAGTCTGAAATACTTTGTAGTTGAAACATTTCTTAAGCAAAAGTATTATCTATTTGTATTGAAAGATACAATGCGGTGGAATTTTTTGTCCATGTAGTTGTCACTTGCCTTTTGAGCTTCTGTAAACTTTGTCCACAAAGTTTTAACATAATTCCTCATTCGTCTAGGAATCCTGAGTACACCAAAGATCAGTACATTGGATGAGGGCTAGGAGGTTCTCTTCTCATTTAGCTATTGCTACTTTTCTGAGAGTAATTTTGTATTTCTTTGCGTCAGTTTCTTCATCATTGAGACAATGTAAATACGATGTCCCTCACAATGCAGATTGATAGATGAAAGGTGATGTGAAAGTGCAGTAAATTCTTATTGCAAGGGGAGGACTTGACAAGAGCTGATGGTAGCTGACTGGGATCAAGATGAATTTGAAGGGAAGCAGAAAACAGGAGTAATTTGAGCTGCAAAGCTGTTGGAAGCAACCTGACAGGTGAATTTCTTCCGTAGAATTCAAGTTTGAATTTTAGGCTGCTAAAAATCTGACACCACAGATCTCCCTAAGTATGACAGGAAAAAGAGTTGAATTTGGGTGGAAAGAGGGAGTTAGTTTCATCATTGGATAATGGATATTTGGTGAACTGCTGTAATCAGAACTTAGATTGGAAAGAAATAGGTTTTTCACCTGAATTTTTGAGGGCTTGGGGTTTTAGAATTGCAAATAGAGTTGCTCAATATCTTTGCCATTTTAAAAGACGGTTTTTGAACCTGTTGCACAAGAATCAGTAAAAGTAAGCTTGTGAAATGCTTTAAATTAGCCTTTGCTTTGAATTAGTGAATATCTAAGTTCTGTCACTGCATGTAGTGAAACGGGGAAATTAGCATGGACTCTTTCCAACATCGAGTGGTCTGTTTTTTCCCTTAAAATCATTAAAATCCAGTCACACATTTTCATATCATATAGCACATGCTTCTCATTCCAGCTGTGCAGATGAATAAGTTGAGTATTTCTTTTTGTACAAGGCTTACTTTTGAACATAGATCTAGTTCTGAGATTTATTATAAAACATATCAATTTTTGTGTGCCTCAAGTTGAAATGGACATTTTACAACAAGGGAAGTGACTCTTTCAGGAAGAGACTTGGGGTTGGGCGGCTGTGTAGTTTACTGAAAAGCATTGCAGCGTTTCATGGTAACACTTGAATGTCAGAAATTTCGTTCTCTTGGATCATTTGCCCTCCCAAATCCAGCTTGATGTCAACTGATGTCCAACTTCGCTTCATTTTAACTGACATAGTTAGATTGCCTGTGTTAGCAGTGTTATCACTGGAGGATGCACCTCCAGCACGGGCTGGGCTTCTTTTTTCTCATGTGCAGCTCTGTCACTTTTTGAATAGTTAAAAACGACCAGTCATGTATAATAAGGTCAAAAGTTCTGGGACCTTGTGTACATGTATATCTTTGGCAAGTACACCATTTCGTAGTACTATAGCCCAACCTCCTATAATAAGGGCAAAAGTCTCCAGAACTTCTGTATATTAAGATTTTATTCGTGACAGGATATAGATTTGTAGATATGCCGGTGATAGTGACTGACTACAAAACCAACTTTAATTGAAATACTGCAGTGATAATATAAAATTATTACTGATTGGTGATAATACTAAATAGCTAGCAAGGTGTTAGTAACTAAGTGCGGATAACACAGAGCTCTTACCTAATAGGCGTCCCCATGGGGGGGAGAAGAGAGGTTCAGCCCGTCGACTGATCCCAGACGTTCCGATGGAGGGGCTTCTCCCCAACATCCCCTTTGTCTTTGCCATTTTATACTTTTTCATTTCTTTTAGGTGGAGATCGAGTGACTGTAGTCATACATCACTTTATTAGGATGGTGAAAATTTCTCTCGTGAGGGGGTGGAGGTGTGATTTTCGCCATCACTGCTGAGCAGTGGTTGTGATTCATCTTTCACCAGGCGCCCCCTTATCCCTGATAACAGGGGTGAGCCGTGATACCTTCGTATCACTCTACTCGCCATTTCAAGGACATTGTGTGGGCCTTGTTTGTTCCTGGGAGCAGCAGCTGTGTCTCCTCTAATATTACAGATTTTGATCTGAACTTTGCAAAGCTGTATTTCCCTATTTTCCCCAATTTCGGTTATTTTCCTACAAGCTCTATCACAAGTTTTCAGGTCATTTGCTGTCAGTAGAATCTCTCTGGCAGATTTATTTACCAAGTCCCAAAGAAAGATGAAATAAAACCTAGTTTCTAGTTTGCTGTTGTTGCTATAGTTGGCAAATATAAATCTGAGAACGTACAGAGGGAGCAGAGCTCTTGAATGAAGTGCTGCTCTTTTTTCCTGCTTCATGTGATCATGTTATTGAGAAAGCATCACATTTCAGTGTTTGCGAATGGCAATATCCATAATGGATGCATGTGTTTCAGTCAGAGAAACTAGGACACCTTGGACTACCCCTTGATCATCATTTTCCTTTATTTATTTGCTGTTACTTTGTTTTCTAAAAGTTGGACAGAGAGTAGCTGGCAGCTGATTGGCCCTGAAACTAGTTGCAGTCATGCAGGCTAGCATCAAATCCGACCATGACCCAAACAGAGCTGCAAGCTGCACAGTCCTTATGCTGATAATTACATTTTTGATTTTGACTTTAAAAATCTAGGCAAAAAGTATCCTTGAATTTCACCACCATCAGCTGGAGTTCTTGAAAATTGACTTATTTAGGACTGTGGTACTTTTGTCAAAGACTCGCAGTGTAATGATGTAGTAATGGAAGCGATAGGTTCATGGAAATAGAATAATTTTTGTGAAAATGAATAATTGAAAAATAGAACTTTTTTTATTATTTTGAGAGGTTTGATGAAACACGTCTGTGTGGCTCTGACTCGGTTTCCCTTTATCTACTTTCCTCAATACATCCCATTTGTTTTCCTGCTTTATTGACTCTCCTTCCTGCTTCGTGTAATGGTAGCATATTCTTGATCTAAATGGATTCATTTATATCTGTGTCCCAATAGAGTATATTCTAAAGAAATATAAGTGGAAATCAGTTCATCTTTGTCCCTACTAGCCTTAGTGTCAAGTGTTAAGTTTGTCTAACTCCTGATGTGATTGCCTCAAGTTTCCCAGTGCCATTCCTTCTTTTATTCAGATTTCCCCCACTTGAAAAATCATTTCTCATTTAAGATAAACCAGTTAAAAGTTACATTACCAAAACAGAAGCATGAGTGGCAGGGAAGGTCAATTGACGTAAAACACAGTCCTAAATGTGTACAGTATTTTCCTTTTAGAGGAGGCAATGAGATAGAAGTGTACAGAAATCTCCCATGCGTTACATTCCTGAGCATCAGCTGTGTCTTGCACTTGCGTGGACGTGAGCATGTGCTCATTTCTTAGCAAGCTTCACACTACTCAGAAAAGGACTTCTCTGCATTTATTAGTCATGCCAATTCTCTTAGGAACTGGACCTTAGCCTGCTTTTCTTCTCTATCATCCCCAAGGGCAGTAGGCATTGAAGTAACTGAGGCATGCAAAAATAGCCCCAAAGTGCAAGCTCCTCAAGGATATCCCAGGGTTTGACTGATGTTTTTTAAATGTTGTTATCAAAATTCTCATTTCAAAGCATCCATGATATGATTTTGTAGTGCTTAACACTCAGCTTTTTCAGATATTGACAGTATTCAGAGTCCTCCACACTGCAGAAATTCAGGTGCCAAGACAGCAAAATTATAGAGGGTTTTTGATTATTTGGGCTAACGTCACAGAGAACCGAGCATACATGTGAAAAACAAGTACATGAATATTCTTCCTTATTCCCAAGTGTGATGGTGGCTTGTAACTCTTGAATTCTAGCTGTGTCAGTAATGTCATGTCGATGTAAGGAATTCAAAGCAGACTGTATGAAAAACTGTACCTGAATAAATTGTTATTCAAGTATTTGTATATTTGTTACTCTTGAGATGCACTCGTACTATGACATCGAGACAATTGTGTACTTCATCATTTTTTCCTCACTTTCTTGAGATGCAAAGTGCCTCTTTGTATTTGCTTATGTGCCTGTTTGAGAATGAAGCTAGGATATATTCAGTAATAGTTTTTTGAGTCCAATTATAACTTTTGTTTTGGAAAGACATGGGTGACTGCACACTGTGTGGTGATTGCTTGCATACCTTTTACATTTTAATGGAATGAATGAACACTGTACTCCCCAGGCATTCAGAGAACATGGAGAAAGTCCTTTAGTGCATGCAGGTGCTTAAAAGGATCTCCACTTCAATATTTGATCATTCATAATATGCACCTCTATTTCAGTATTTATGTTTGAAAATGTCAAGATTAAGGTTTTTCAGTGTTAAGCTTTCTAGATTTCTCTTAGTTTGCTTCCTTGTTAGTGGAGGCAGGAGCGCAAAATCCTTCAGCGCTCTTGAAAACCAGGAACTGTCAAATTTTGATATTCAGTACTGTCATAACTCAGCATCCTCCTTGATTATGACAGTACTGAAGCAGCAATTGGCAAATCCCTTGACATGCAAGGTCTAGTGATTCCATCAAAGAAAGGTAGCGCTCAGACCTAGCTCCAATCAGTTCATTCTTGGATGGCTGGTTTTCATCAGTTTCTGGAGGATCCTTTTGATTTTTAGAGTTTGTTTTTAAAGTATGTGTATGCATTGGGACATTATCACATTGATTAGAAAGAACATGCTAAATTAGCAAGACATACCCATTGCATTTGTAAACTCTCCAGCAAAAATTCAGTGTTTCAGTGTACTTGTTACTCGGTTTGATATGCTCCTCTCTCTTCTTTATAGATGGGAATTAAAACGGACTAAGAGAGGCAGAAAAGACTGTGAACTGGATAAAAAATGGCATGCTATGATGTTCAGAGAGCCTTTCTGAGCAACGCCTGCCTTGCTTGGGCTGCCTTGCAACCATTGCATGGAAGGGAAGGATGGGCTGCGGAGAAGATGTAGGCTTTGCTGTGATGCCTGCTAAACAACTGCAAAAAACCTTAGCAGACACAAGGAGGTGACGTACCTTGAGGTCCACAAGTCCCTGGTTCTCTGGCGATCAGGGGTATTTGCAGTTTGTTTTTCTCACTCATTTGCCTCTTGTCCTCCTTTCACCCCTTGTCAGTGCTCTGAGTTTTCAATGGAATGATTGGAAATGCATGCAGCAAGGGTCTTTAGAGGTCACATTCTGCCGCCACCCGCTGAGAGCAGGGCCAAAACTGGCAGACGACAGTGGGCCTTATGCAAGATAGGGATTTCAGCAGCCATCCTCAGGAAAACTGTTCCCTGGTCAGATCACTTTCCCTGAACTCATGGCTAGACCTACAGGTCCTGTCCCAGCAGGGAGCCTGCCCAGCCTGAGGGCCAGTCCCATGGCACTCTGTGCATGGGCACCATGCTGCACAGGACTGTCATCACACCAAGGCAGACCCCATGGGAACTGCATCCCATCTGGGGCCCTGGACAGGAGAGAGGTCGGTGATCCAGAGGAGCTGAAGGGAGGCCACCTGGATGGCAGGACTGGAACCCTTGCCTTGCGAGGACAGGCCAACTCCTTTGTGAGGATAACCATCTTGAGCTTTCTTCTTCTCTCTCTCTTTTTTTTTTTTTCCATTCTCACTTTAAAATACAACGTTGTGTCAACAGAAGACAGAGAGGGGGCCTGCCTCAAGCCCTTGTAAATTTTTTTAAATTTGACCAGCCTACCAGTTTCCCAAGAAAGATGAGACCCTTGTACCTGACCCACCTGCGACGCTCCATTTAAGGAGAAGGGGGGTTACCTTGAACCCTTTACAATTTGACCAGTCTGTCAGGCTTATGCTGACAGCGTCACTGAGACAAACAGCTCTGGACAGCCTGCTAGATTGGAGGGTGTTCGTCTAACCTATTCAATGGCTTTCATGAGCAGCGACACTGAGACAAATCACTTATATCCCCTGTATCAATTATTGAAGTTTCTGGAAAGTTAAGTTTATACCTGATAAATTTTATTACCCATGCTTGTGACAGGATAGAGGTTCGAAGACAGTCGGTAATAGATACTGACTGCGAAAACAAAACTTTCAGTGATAATTTTAAATAGCTAGCAAGATGCTAGTAACCAAGCATGCATGACCATTGTTGAGGCAATTCTTGACAGCTGTTGCCCCAACAATGGTGGTGAATGGAGTCAGGCCACCATTGTACTTTCTCTCAGAGCTACTGCTGATATGATTCAGCTTAGAAGATGACACTTACCTACCAAGTGCCATAATTGTGGGATTTTAGGAGAACGTGAGTGCACAGGATATATGCAAAGAGGTAACATTTGAGCACATGCCTCTTGTCCACATCTGCACCTTCCCAAGCTCATATTCCTTATTTTTTCTGCTCTGGTGATGTTTCTGCATCTCTTCTCTCACTCCATGCGTGTCCTGGAGCAGAGATGTTGAACAAAATGTTAGAAGTGTCTCTTGTCCTGCCACCCCTATGCAAAGAAAACTTTTTGTTAGAAAAATAATCCATGCAGCACTTCACAACCTGTGCATTGTCTACAGAAAGTGGAGAGGGAGGTGCTGGTTCTCTTCTCCCTGGGGTCCTGTGACAGGACATGTGGGAATGGTTCAAAGCTGCGTCAGGGCAGGTTCAGACTTGACATTAGGAAGCATTTCTTTACCGAAAGGGCAGTCAAACACTGGAACAGGCTTCATGGAGAGGTGGTCGATGCCCCATGCCTGTCAGGGTTCAAAAGGCGTTTGGACAATGCCCTTAATAACATGCTTAAACTTTTGGCCAGCCCTGAAAGGGTCTGGCAGTTGGACTAGATGATCGTTGTACGTCCCTTCCAACAGAAATATATTCTCTTCTCTTCTCTTCCTCTTCTCTTCTCTTCTCTCTTCTCTTCTCTTCTCTTCTCTTCTCTTCTCTTCTCTTCTCTTCTCTTCTCTTCTCTTCTTCTCTTCCTCTTCTTCTCTTCTCTCTCTTCTCTTCTCGTCTCTTCTCTTCTCTTCTCTTCTCTTCTCTTCTCTCCTCTCCTCTCCTCTCCTCTCCTCTCCTCTCCTCTCCTCTCCTCTCCTCTCCTCTCCTCTCCTCTCCTCTATCATTACTAGACTGTTGCATGGAGATGCTTGACTCAATTGTCTTCCCCAGGCATCACGGTGTAGCAATCAAAAGAAAGATGAGCATTTGTGTTTCATCTGACCTCACCTTCTTCCTCCTGGAGAAAGACAGGTTGAATATGGAGATAGTAAGTCTGCAAAACATGCATGGCTTGCCTGCTGTGATGGTGAGCAGAAGTCAATCAGACAGTGACAAATTTGTTTGTGTGTCAGCAGTAGAGCAAGGTGCATCTGGGAGTGGGAGGCAACAAGCTCCAGAGGAAAAGACTGTGACTTTGCCTGGTCCCCTGATCTTTGGCTTTTCTGTCATCTCCCTGTGCTTTTGCTTCCCCCTTTTATTTTTCAGCCTGTGGGAGCATGAATGCTTTTTTACAGCATGCCTTATAGCCCTTGCACAGCAGGGGCTTGGATGAGCCTTCAGGGTGTTATTATAATACATGTGACCAAAGTGATTCCTGAAGGCCAGTGTTAGCAAGACAACTGACTTCTTTTTGTGACCACAAGATTTTTCTCGTAATCTCTGTTGATGTAAAACATAAGCTGATGGTGTAGTGAACGCAGGGGAACATGGTGGCTGATTATATTGTAAAGTGTTGCAAAGTCTTTGGAAATAAGGTTTAAATTAATCAGACTGGAAAAATTATCTTCTCCACTTGCCTAAGGTGAGTAATTTTGATGGATGTGAGTAAAACATATTTTTTTGCATTATCAGTATAATAGAAGATGGATTAGTGGTTTTGTTCTGGGCATATGTTGGGGCTTTTTGCTAAAAATTTCCTGAATAACTTTCTCAGGCTGCTATTCAACTGCAAAGAAATTCTTATAATCATCCTCATTATTATTATTATTACACCACCAGCATTACCATCACAATTATCTGTCAAAACATCCAGTAGCTCAATTGTAGAAGATCCCAAAGGACATACCGGAAAGGAAAATCCAATTTCCAATTATCCTGTTGAAGGTAAAATACTCCCATTATTAGCAGGCCTGTTCTACAACATCTGAGATACTGAAGCCTTGTGAGAGATGCTGTGAGATAAATGCTGATGCAGCTCTTTGGGGCTTTCAGATGGAAAAAGTGAAGATAGCAGGAGCAGAATGGCCAACCAAACAGACCAAAACCAAATCTACAAACTGGTGTGGCTGAAGGACACAGATTACTGGCTAATGCTGTAGCTAACTGCTAGGGACAAATAGTCTGTTCTTTCTTTGAGCTTCAGGTAGCAAGTGCAAGCTTCTTTGGCAAGTGATGACGATAGAACCGAGTGCCTGTGGGCCAGGGTGAAAGGAAGGATAGGAAACTTTACAGTGGGGGTGTGCTACAGAGCACTCAATCAGGAGGACCAGTAGATGAGGCCCTACATAGGCAGATAGGAGTTGCTGCTTGTTCACAACCCCTGGTCCTCATGGGGGATTTTAACCACCCTGATATCAGTTGGAAAAACAACACGGCAGGGAACAAGCAATCCAGGGGATTCCTGGAATGCATTAATGATAACTTCCTTATCCAAGTGACAGAGGAACCAACGAGGAGAGGTGCCATGTTAGACCTCGTTCTCGTCAATAGAGAAGGGCTGGTAGGTAATGTTGAACTCGTGGGTAGCCTTGGCTGCAGTGACCATGAGATGGTGGAGTTTGAGATCCTAAGGGCAGCTAAGAGGGGGAAGCTCAGCAAGCTTGAAACCCTCGATTTCAGAAGAGCTGACTTTCACCGCTTCAGAAACCTTCTTGGTAGTGTGCCATGGGATAAAGCCCTGGAGGGACTGGGAGCCCAAGATTGCTGGTTGACTTTCAAGGATCATCTCCTCCAAGTTCAAAGGCATCGCATCTGTCATGGTTTGAAGTGGGGGGGAGGTCCGGGTGGCAGAAGCTGCCCATCACACTGGACTCCCATCCCCTCGGGGTTTGAGCCAATCGGCGCCTCTGCGAATTGCTCTATTTACGTCAGGACAAAGGAACTGGAAAGGTGTGTGCCCTTTGCCCAGGAGCAAGGAGAAGAGAGGGGGCATGGCCCCCGCTCCCGGCGCCTGGCCGGGCCGGCAGCCTGGGCCGGGCCAGTGCGCCCCGCTCCGCGCCCCCCCCCCCCCCCCGCCAAGGATGGCCCCAACGGAGCTGCTTGGAGAACTGCTTGGGGTGCCCTCTGGGCCGAGTTCACCCAGAAAAGACTGAGATCTGAGAAACGGCCGCACAGATCATCCAGGTCAGTGAAGATGGAACGGAACAACATATGTGTGGTTGAGTCCCCCTTGAAAGCGGCCCCTTTGCAACCAGTCCTCGGTGGAGCAAGCAGAGACCCACTCGCAGCCCGTGGAGGATCCACGTCAAGAAGAGATGCCAGAGCCTGAGTACGGTACGCATCTAGAGTCCTTGGGACAACCCCCACTGATGGGGAGGTGTTTCGTTAAAGGAGATGCCTGAGCCTGAGACTATTGTGAATCATGGGCACAGGTCGAGGCGCATTTGCACATCTAAGTCTGTATGGAGATGCATTTAAGGTCGATATGACGACCCACGCCAGAGCAAGTGGCAACAACTCCCTAAGAATCCGAGACTGTGGTAAAGCCTGCACTGGAGTGATCTAATGGGGAAGGATTGCCTCCCAGCAGGTAGGACCTCACACTTTCCCGTGAGTAGGGGATCCACTGGAGCAAGGGGCAATGATGTAAGGACTCCTTCTCCTTTAAGAGAAGCAGCAGTAACAACATGGAATGAACTGACCTGCACTCCCCCATTCCCTGCCCCCGTGCGCTGCTGCGGGGAGGAGGTAGAGCCGGGAAGAAAAGGCAAAGCGGGAGAGTGGTGTTGATTTTAAGTTCTGGCCTTGTTTTCTTGTTATTCTCTCAAGTAACCATTTTTGTTTGCTTTTCTCTTTCTAGGTAGCTGTTAATAAATAGTTTTGCTTTAAGAAAACAGCCTCTTTTGCCTGGGAACATGGTTGGTGGGTGCTCCTCTGTTCCTGTCTCGACCGTCAGTCCTTTTATTATATTTTTCTCCTCTCCACTTTACTGGAGTGGGAGAGCTGCGTGGGGTTTAGTTGCCGGATTGGCCTAACCCACGACAGCATCCCTAAAAGAAAGAAATCAGGCAAAAACACCAGGAGACCTGTATGGATAAACAAAGAACTCGTGGCTAAAATCAAATACAAAATGGGAATACACAAAGCATGGAAGCAGGGACTGGTAACCTGGGATGATTACAAGGAAGTTGCTCATGTACTCAGAGACCAGGTTAGAAAAGCTAAGGCCCTGACAGAGTCAAACCTGGCCAGCGATATTAGAAATAACAGAAAAGGATTTTATAGGTATGTGAGAGAAAAAAGGAAAACGAGAGAGAATGTGGGGCCTCTCTGGAAGGATACAGGTGACCTGGTTACTGAGGACATGGAGAAGGCTGAAATATTCAACAACTTTTTTGCCTCAGTCTTCACTGGACACCACGGGAACCACACCACCCAAATCACAGAGGATGTTGGCTGGGTCTGGGAGAGTGAAGAACCACCCAGAGTAGGAGTAGATCAGGTCCGGGAACACCTAGAGAACCTGAAGGTGCACAAGTCCATGGGACCTGATGAGATACATCCACGGGTCCTGAAGGAACTGACGGCGGAAGTTGCTAGGCCACTAGCCATCGTATTTGAGAGGTCCTGGCAGACTGGTGAGGTTCCTACGGATTGGAAAAGGACAAACATAACCCCCATCTTTAAAAAAGGACAACCCAGGAAACTACCGTCCAGTCAACCTTACCTCTGTGCCAGGTAAAATCATGGAACAGATTCTCCTGGTAGCTGTACTATGGCACATAAAAAATAACCAAGTGGTTGGTGACAGCCAACATGGCTTCACTAGGGGCAAGTCATGCCTGACTAATTTAGTGGCCTTCTACGACAAAGCTACAGCGCTGGTTGACGTGGGTAAAGCAACGGATGTCATTTTCGTGGACTTGTGCAAGGAGCTTGACACTGTCCCACATGACATCCTTGTCTCTAAAATGGAGAGACACAGATTTGACCGATGGACCACTCGGTGCATAAAGAACTGGCTGAATGGTCGCACTCAAGGAGTTGTGGTCAATGGTGCGAAGTCTACATGGAGACCAGTGTCAAGCAGTGTCCCTCAGGGGTCTGTTCTGGGTCCAGTGCTGTTCAACATCTTTGTCGGCAACATGGATGACGGCATTGAGTGCACCCTAAGTAAGTTTGCTAATGACACCAAGTTGTGTGGTGCCGTGGACTCACTTGAGGGAAGAGATGCCATCCGGAGGGACCTTGATAGGCTTGAGAAATGGGCCAGTGCAAACTGCATGAGCTTCAACAAGTCAAAATGCAAGGTCCTGCACGTGGGTCGGGCCAATCCTAGGCACAAATACAAACTGGGCACAGAGTGGGTTGAGAGTAGCCCTGAAGAGAAGGATTTGGGGGTGTTTCTAGATGAGAAGCTCAACATGAGCCGGCAGTGCGCCTATGCAGCCCAGAAGGCCAACCGCATCCTGGGATGTATCAAGAGGAGCGTGGTCAGCAGGTCAAGAGAGGTGATTCTCCCACTCTACTCTGCTCTTGTGAGACCCCATCTCGAATACTGCGTCCAGTTCTGGTGTCCCCACCATAAGAGAGACATGGATTTGTTGGAACATGTTCAGAGGAGGACCACAAAGATGATCCAGGGGCTGGAGCACCTCTGCTACGAGGACAGGTTGCGGGAGTTGGGATTGTTCAGCCTTGAAAAGAGAAGACTTTGGGGGGACCTAATAGCTGCCTTCCAATACCTGAAGGGAACCTACAGAAAGGCTTGGGAGGGACTTTTTACAAGAATATCCACTGATAGAACAAGGGGAAATGGGTTTAAGTTGAAGGAGAACAGATTTAGATTAGATCTTAGGAAGAAATTCTTCAGTACGAGGGTGGTAAGACTTTGGAATAAATTGCCCAGAGAAGTTGTGGATGCCCCCTCCCTGGAGGTGTTCAAGGCCAGGTTGGACGGAGCCTTGAGCAACTTGGTCTAGTTGAGAGGTGTCGCTGCCTATGACAGGGAGGTTGGATTAGATGGTCTCTAAGGTCCCTTCCAGCCTATGCCATTCTATGATTCTACGATTCTATGATTCAAAGCTCTGTGCTCACACAATGTGCGTACCTGTCGAGCAGAGAAGCTCAGAGCATGCTTATTCCACAGCTGAGCAGAACGTTCTCTGAAGACCTCTTTGCTTTCAAACAGTGAGGCATCATGGAAAAGGGGTGCTTTTAAAAGCCATTGCTGCTGTGGAGATGCCCTTCAATATTTCTGAATAGCAAATACAGAATTTGTGCAGAAGATCTTGGTTCTCACAACATTTCCTCACTGAGTTCCACATCAGGACCATTTAAAGAGATATTCAGAAGTATCTTTGCGCTGTCAGATATTTGGAGAGTTTGTTCCTTTCTACTTTTGGTAACATTTATAGACTAGGAGAAGAGGACAGGCTTTTTTAATTCTACTCTATTTTTGATTTCATAGATTTCATAGATTTCTAGGTTGGAAAAGACCTTAGAGATCATCCAGTCCAACCGTCCCTCATCCCCATTAAACCATATCCCTAAGTAGATCATCCACCCTATTCTTAAACACATCCAGGGATGGGGACTCAACCACCTCCCTGGGCAGCCTATTCCAGTGGCTGACAACCCTTTCAGAGAAGAAATACTTCCTAACATCCAACCTGAATCTCCCCTGACTAAGCTTATACCCATTTCCTCTTGTTCTATCACCCAACACTAATGTAAAGAGCCCTTCCCCTACCTCCCCACCATCCCTTCTCAAGTATTTGTAGGCTGTAATCAGATCTCCCCTCAGCCTCCTCTTCTCCAGGCTAAACAGCCCCAACTCCCTCAGCCGCTCTTCGTAAGTTTTATTTTCCAGCCCCTTGACCAGTTTAGTCGCCCTTCTCTGGACCCACTCTAGGAGCTCAATATCTCTCTTAAAGCGAGGGGCCCAAAACTGGACACAATATTCCAGATGTGGCCTCACCAGTGCCGAGTACAGGGGCAGGATCACTTCCCTATTCCTGCTGGTCACACTATTCTTGATACACGCCAGTATCCCATTGGCCTTTTTGGACACCTGAGCAAAAGGTTATATTTCCTTATGACGAACCTGGGGACATAATTCTGCTCTCGTCTGCTCTCTCTCCCTGCTTCTAACAGTGTTTTGTGATTGACTTCTTTCTGTGGTAAAAGACATCTAATGCAACTCTGGAGTCATTGTTATTAACGTCAGAGGCTTTTGTATGGGTTTACCTTCAGATGCCATCCTAATCATTATTCTTGAAGTGTGAAAGTTTCCTATCTTTGCTTTCTGCCTAATTGGACTCTTCAGAGGAAGAAGCCATACTAATGGAGAAGTCCACCAATAAGGGGAGCATTATCTAATGTCAATGATCATTTAAAACTAAGTCTTAGCAATCCTTATTACCATTGCTGAGTTATTTCCCTCAGCCACTGAGTTAGTCTCTCTGCATTTACAGCTGATGAGTAATAATTCTGCTTGTCAGTAAGATCATATACATGTTCCTTGAAGTGATCTGAATCTTCCAGCATCACCTGATTTCTTATTGTTGGAAACAGATTAAATTTCTTTTTCTCTACAGTTCAGTGAAGGAGCAGTCCTCCTGGGGTGAAATGAAACCAAGAGTTTAACACAGGCCCTGAATGAGACAGAGGCAAAGTCTTCCTCTCACATACCTTCCCTTGGTTGTCAAATCAAGTTCCAGCAAAGTGAAGTTACGGTGTGTGCATACTATGTATGGTACTGATCTTGACCAAGTACGTGTTGTGAGACATGAGAGGAAGCAGTGACTCAGCTTAAGAGGGAAGTACTCCGGTTATCTGACAGTAGTAGCACTCAAAAGGTTTATTACTTGGATTTAAAAAAATCCATGTTACAAACCTCAGAGCAAGATCTTACGTAAGGGTACGGTGACTTTACTACACAACACTTCTAAGCAGATTGATTTGACCCACTGATGCCTTCTCCCTCACCTACTGACAAGAACAAAGTCATATGCCAAGTGGTCTGTTCAGCATCACTGGTGTGCAACACAGCAATTTTAAGCAATTCGGCTGCCTTGTGCATCGGTGGTTTGAATTTCTTAGCATCACAGGCTGTTTTGCTGGTGGGCTAACAGGAAAAGCAGTGACATAGGCGGTATGTTGTAGCCTTACTGCCATCCTCCTGTTTTCAAGATGCAGAGTCCTCTGCTGATGAGTCATCTGTGTTGTGGTTTCACCAGAGTGCAGAAACTAGTCTTTACAGGGACACCACTTCCTGAATTTCACTGCTGTTAACTATGTTTGGTTATCAATACAGGCCATTGAACATGTTCCTAAACATTTTCATAGCCTGTATGTCTCAGCAGGAGACACTGTCCGGATCAGAGTGCAGCAAATGAAATGCAATGCAGCAGGATGCCATTCCTTTAACAGTCTGCACTGTTCAGGTACATGTTTCATACCTGAATGCATTTTGTTGGTGTTCTCCCACAGGAAGGATGTCACAGCCATGTGTGGCAGGGCATATTCAGTGACCAGCTGCTTATCTGAGAGGTCTCCACAGGATGGAGTATTCATTTTTTTGTCTTTAAGTTGTATGAAGAAACACTGTAGACTTTTCCATTGAGGACCCTATGTACTCGTATGACACTCTATATAACCTGTGTTGCAATACAAATGCAAAACTTTTACGGCAATTTTTTTTAGCATGGGCTGGCTTCTGAGTGTTTAGCAGTGCCATATTTTTTATGTTAGCAAACAAATTTATGCAAACTTGTTTCTGCTAAGGAAGGGAAGGAGATGAAGGAGAGGATAATTTGGCTAGTTGAAACATGATCAATTTGCAAGTGGATTCTCATTTGCTCTTCTAAAAGTCATGAGCTAGTTCTGATTCAAAACCCATATAAATGCATTAGTGCAGCTGGAGTGAATATTCTTAGGTTTGCTAGTTTATGCTCATCACTACAGCAGTGGCACTAACAGTTTTGCTTCAAAGGTGGCTGACTTACAGTGAGCGACTTGAGTGTGTTCACGCTGATCTGGCTGCAAGATACCACTATGAAGGACCTTTGGCTCATCTTTTTCAGAGAGACTGCCAGAAATAGCTCCATAGCAACTTTGGAAGTGATGGAGCAGGTTGTAGACATATGTAAAATAATAGAAAATCAATTTTATACATAAGGAGGTTGAAGTATGGGAGGTTGAAAAGATCTACTTAGGTTGGAGAGGCATTGGACTGGGAACTTTTGGCCCCACATACGTTGTAGTGCAACAGTCAGGTCGTAACAGGGCAGTATGCTCCAGCCAGCAGTGTGAGGCACAGGACAATGAGGTTTTAGCTCCAGCTACCCCTGCCTCGGGTAAAGGGATCTCACCTTTATTTCCCCACCCAGCCATCATCCATTTTTTTGGGGAAGCCCAGAAGGAACTAGCTCTCGCAGTTCCTCTGTTGCAAAGATCAGTAGTAGGCGACTCTCTGGCCTGTGCGTGCTAGCACAGTTTGTGGTCATCCCTGGAATACAAGTGTTGCAAACAACTTGAGTTTGAGGTCTATGTCTTTTCGAGTTCCGTTGTGACCTATCAAGAAATGTTTGGTTTTGAAACTAATGAACCCTATGATGTCTCCACTCTTTTTGCATATACATGGACCAAACTTACCTGTCTTGTAACTCGATTTGTTATCTCAAGACTACCCTGCAAAATGTTCTCTATCTAGCTATTTATACCTTCAGTCTGTACAAGTCAGTGGGGTTTTTTTCATGCTTTTTATGCACTGGTAGCACAATGGGGTTCATTTTATTTGATATCTTACTGCATGCAACTCAGTAAGCATGCTCCATAAATGAAACCACAGGGTAGGTTCTAGAGCTGTCAGAAAAGACTACAGGCCTACTTTAATAACAGTGATTTCCCAGAGCTCAGGAGACAGAGAAATGATAATCACTAACAAGTAATAAAATACTGCACATATCTAAAAATGCAGTAAAAATATGCTCCCTTAACAACTGGATGGTTTTATGTGCAACAGAAATGCTGACAGCAGTGTTGTATGGCTTTGGAAAGACTCTGCTTGAGTACCTTGTCAGTCTACCGCAGGTTCTGTACTGTCTCACAGTGCTTATCTTTCTCAACCCTGGGAAGGTGGTGGAACATTTGCATTAAACATTTGATACTGCCCCACACGACATCCTTGTCTCTAAACTGGAAAGACATGTTTTTGATGGATGGACCACTCGGTGGATAAGGAATTGGCTGGATGGTCACACTCAAAGAGTTGTGGTCAGAGGTTCAATGTCCAAGTGGAGGGCAGTGACGAGTGGTGTTCCTCAGGGGTCAGTACTGGGGCCAGTGCTATTTAACATCTTTGTTGGTGACATGGACAGTGGGATCAAGTGCACCCTCAGCAAGTTTGCAGATGACACCAAGTTTTGCGGTGTTGTGGACACGCTGGAGGGAAGGGATGCCGTCCAGAGGGACCTTGACAGGCCTGGATTGAAAACTGTTTGAATGGCTGAACTCAGAGAGACGTGACCAGTCTAGTTGGAGGCCATGAACTAGTGGTGTACCCCAGAGGTCAATGTCAATACTGAGCCCAGTCCTGTTTATCATCTTCATTATTGATCTAGATGATGAGGCAGAGTGTACTCTCAGCAAGCTTACAAATGACACAAAACTGGGAGGAGTGGCTAGTACACCAGAGGATCGTGCTGCCATCCAAAGGGACTTGGACAGGCTGAAGAAATGGGCCAACAAGAACCTCAAGCGGTTCGGTATGGGGAAGTGCAAAGTCTTGCACCTGAGGAGGAACAACCTCAGGCACCAATACATGCTGCGGCAGCCTGGCTAGAAAGGATCTCTGCAGAGAAGGACTTCGTTTTTTTTAAGTGGATACCAAGTTGAACATGAGTCAGTAATAATGCCCTTGCAACAAAGAAGGCCAGCGGTGTCCTAGGCTGCATTAGGAGAGTTGCCAGCAGGTCGAGGGAGATGATCCTTCTTTCCCTCTACTCAGGACTGATGAGACCATATACTGTGTGCAGTGCTGGGCTCCCCCATAAGAGAGAGGCATGGACATACTGCAGAGAGTCCAGCAAAGGGCCACTGAGTTGATTAAGGGACTGGAGCATCTCTTCTATGAGGAAAGGCTGAGAGAGCTGGAACTGTTCAGCCTGGAGAAGAGTAGGCTTAGGAGGGGGACTGATGAATGTATATAAATATCTAATGGGGGGAGTGCAAAGAAGATGGAACCCAGCTCTTTTCTGTGGTGCTCAGTGACAGGACAAGAGGCATCAGGCACAAACTGTAGCCCAGGAGATTCCCTCTGAACATCAGGAAACACTTTTTCACTGTGAGGGTGACCAAGCACTGGCACAGGTTGCCCAGAGAAGTGGTGAAGTCTCCATCTTTTGAGATGCTCAAAAGCCATCTGGACATGGTCCTGGGCAACTGTCTCTAGGTGTCCCTGCTTGAGCAGGGGGATTGGACCAGATGACCTCCAGAGATTCGTTCCAACAACAACCACTCTGTGATTCTATCAGGAGTCCAGATCCTATAACTGTTTTTGCAGCTGTTCTCCATAGTAACTAATCGCTGTGCCTCAATAAAGTGGAAAACGAGTATTTCTTTTGTCAACGTCACAGCTGAAAAGTAAAATGTACATTGTAAGTAATTTAAAATACACTGAACTAACCGTCTAAATGTGGATCCAGCAATTGACTTCAGCAACTGTATAACCTGAAGTTCTATAGCAGTCCAGAAGAAACCATGGGAGTAGTTAACATTCATCCTTCTTGAATTGAGGAAGCATTTAAACTGCAACTGTGCAATAGTAAAGAAAGCCCTTACCTTCATTTTTATGATGTATATTACAACTTTCTAACATAGACACTTTTCTGTCAACAAAACCATCAGGATGTCAGTCTACAAACAAGTAAACCCTACCAGGATCAATGCTACATCTGCCCTAGTACTCCGTTTCTGGCAGTAGCAAGAAGGGGTCCTTCCCATGGACTGCAGCAGCATCTCTGCTCCACCATCAGTCTCCAGCAGCATGGGAGGTCCTTTCCCCTGAGAGACAGTCCTCCACGAACCCCACCACATAAACCCAGCACACTAGAGCTTCATGGATCTAAGTCTTTCCTCTCTACATCTCATTCGAGCACTAAGACCCTGGATTTCTGTGTATCCCGGCTTTACATACAGAATTGACAGTGGTTTACGGAATGCAAGCTCCCGATCCTCAGCCACCTGCCTGACAGCCAAAACTTGCCCTCTTCCATTTACCTGCATCAGCGGTACAAAGATGGACCAAAATTACAAGCTCTGACCCTGGAGCCTCCCATCTAGATTCTGCGTGACGCCTGCTGCCTTTGTGCCCAGCAGCAGGTTGTGATTTAGTTTCACAAGCCCAGTTACCCAGGTCTAGAACGAGAATTTCCTACCAGCACCAACTGCTTCTTGCTGTCCCTTATGCTCACTGCCGCCTCCAAGGTGCACTGTGATCCCAGCTATAGGATGGGTCTCATCCAGGAAATTCCCAGGGCAGTCCCAGGAAGGCATAATTTGCAGAGGGCAACCATGAGAGAAAGACGTATTGCGTAGAAGGAACTGAGGGATTTGGCTTCCCTTGTTGATGCTTTGCCTTTGTGGAAGGGCTCAGATCAAAACCATTCTCTTTCCCTGGAAATAAGGTGAGCTAGCAGCATGCTACAGGTTCTCAGCCTTTTAAAAAGAAATGCTGAGGAGCAATATAGCCATGCTGACTGGCAAACACAGATTGTAAGAGGCCAGGCGAGAAGAGGGCAGAATCTCTTTATAATTCAGCCTGAGTGCATTGTGCTAGGCACTCACCCTCTGTGCTTGTGATGGGTTGATGTAAAGGGGTTCTGATGGCAGGAGAGGCAATTTGCTCCCTGTGATTTCCCTGGTTTCAGAACCGGGTCAGACCCGTTTCTGGCCACCAGATCGGACTCTCATCCCCCTCGGGGTTGAGCCAGTCGGCGCCTCTGCGAATTGCCCTATTTAAGTCGGGACAAAGGAACCGGAAAAGGTGCTTTGCCCAGGAGTGAGGAGAGGGGAGGAGGGCACTGCCCCCGCTCCCTGGCTCCCGGCCAGGCGGCTGCCCGCACTGGGCCGGCACCACCTGCTGAGGATGGCGGCGGTGGAGCTGCCTGGGGAACTTGGGGAGCGCCCCGCTCCCGGGGTGCCTGCTGGGCCGAGTTCACCCAGAGAGGATCCAGATCTGAGAGAAATGGCCACACTGACACCAGGTCAGTGCAGATGGAACGGGACGAGCTGTGCCGGAGCTGAGTTTCTCCTGCAACTGGCGGCAAGACGGAAGCCGCCCCCCTGCAGCCGGGACAGACTCAGTGGAGCAGAGACCCACTTGCAGCCCATGGAGAAGCCCACATCAGAGAAGAGATGCCTGAGCCTGAGGACGGTCGTGAAGCATGGGCACGACAAGGTAGAGAGGCATCTAGAGTCCGTGTGACGACCCACACCGGAGCAAGTGGCAACAACTCCCTAAGAATCTGAGACTGTGGTAAAGCTCGCACTGGAGCGATCCGATGGGGAAGGATTGAATCCTGCGGGTAGGACTCACTCTGGAGAAGTTTGTGGATTTTCCCCGTAAGTAGGGAATCCACTGGAGCAAGGGAAAAGGGCGTAAAGACTCTTCCTTTAAGAAAAGGAGCAGCAGGAACAACATGGGATGACTGACCTGCACTCCCCCATTCCCTGTCCCCCTGCACCGCTAGGGGAGGAGGTAGAGCTGGGAAGTAAAGGAAAGTGTGGGGGGAAGATGTTGTTTTTAAGATCTGGCTTTGTTTCTTTTATCCTCTCAAGTAACTGGTTTTGTTTCCCTTTGTCCTTTTAAGTAACTGTTAATAAATTGCTTTGCTTTAAGAAAGCCAAGTCTGTTTTGCCCGGGACCATGGTTGGTGGGTGCTCCCTCTCTGTTCTTGTCTCGACCCTCAGTCCTTTTATTATATTTTTCTTCTCTACACTTCACTGGGGAAGGAGTGAGAGAGCAGCTGTGTAGAGTTTAGTTGCCGGATCGGCCTAAACTTCGACACTACTGTGAATCCTGAAGGAGAAGATGCTGCCCTACTAGGCAGCTGGGATAAGGGAGTCTAGGTTCAATCTCTGTTCAGCCCATTTCCCTCCCTGCACTTGGCCTTACGATAACTGCGAGAATTGAAAGGAATATGATGCTGACTTCCATTAATGAAACAAAGCTCCTGAAAAATTCCATGGGTTTGATTCTTAATCATTGCGTTTTCCTTCCTGCCTGCACAGTATGTACGAGTGTGCCTTCATCACGTCCTTTATTTTATCCCAGTTAGACTGCAGGTTCTTTAAGGCTGGATTTCTCTTTCTTTCTCTGTTTCTATCTTTAGAAAAGCGCAAAGCAAGAATCTTTCAACAGAAGTCTTACAGCCCAGCCACAGGGCAGGCAAAAGTGAGGGCTCTGTCATTTGGAAACACCCAGGTCAACATTAAAATATACACCAGTTCACGGGGGGAAGGGCAAGAGAGCACAAGAGGAGCTTGAAGTCAGAGGTCCAGAAAAATGGTGGCATCCTGTCTTGACTCAGAGTGCCTGCTTGAGCCCAGGAAGCGTTATTTCTTGGTCTAGAAAGAATAAAGACATTACCAAAGTACCTGACTACTCAGCATCAGAGAGTTTGCTATTACGCTGTGTTAGCTTGAAACAATTTTTCTTCTTGCAAGTCTCTCAACGTTGGTAGAAAAAATCAGTAGGTCACTCTTTGCATCCACTTGCTGTCCTGCATTAGTAATGTTAGAGACTAAAAATTGGGGGTTTCTTTCCTACCTAAAAGGCAGTTTCCTGAGCAAAGTAGTTGTAGGAAAATCCTGACAGCCTTTTCCCAGCCAAAACAGGAGACCAGAAAGGTACTGAAAATAAACTTTCCAAATCAACTTCCCAACATGTTCCTCTCCCCTCCTCCTGCGGCTTTTGAGGAGCTGGAATTCATCAGCATCCTCCTGCTCTGTCCTCGGGCACCCTGGGCTGCGGCAGTGTCCTCAGACAGGTTTTCCACTGCCATCTGCTGTCCTTTAGACGGTAGTTCAGCTTCTACGATGACGGCCCAAGGCTTGTGCTAGATGCTGGGAAAGAGTTTTGAGCCATTGTCATTCACCACCACCTCCCGATGCTCCACGTCCCCGCAGGTGCCAGGTGAAGCGCTGGGAAGCGACCTGCTGCATCTCCCCTGTCCCTCTTCCCAGCCCTCGGTGAGCTTTCACTCCCACTTCTAAGTGGTTTAACCCCACCTTCCCCAGGACAGGCCTGTCAGGCAGACAGGGCGCCAAAGACAGAGGACTCCCTGCCATCTGCCTACCCGGCAGAACAGAGTGACTTAAGGCCAAGTGGGCAACGGCAACAAGGTCCTGCCCGGCGCAGGGGGCGCATCTCCTCCGTGACCACTCCACCTTCCCAAGTGCCCTTCATATTAGGTGCGGGGTACTGCCAGCAGACCTGAACCTCCAGGCTTCTCCCAGCTGGCAGGGGCACGGCCCAGCAGGGTGGGAGACACTTAGCCAGGGCTGGCCACTGGCCGCCCAGGTCCTCCCTGCAAATCCCGGCATTGCACAGGGAAGGGCAGCCAGCCGGGGCAGGCGTCCTCAGCCACAGGCAGTCCACGCTGACTGGTCCCACCACCCTCCCCCTTGCAGGAGACCTCTGCAAGGTGTCAGTAGTGGGTACGAGACACACAGTCACAGTCACGTGCTGCAGGCGAGCAAGCCAGCGTGGTGGGGAAATGTGGAAGATGAAAACAAGAAACAGTATGTTGTTTTTTCTCCTGATTCTGTGCACCTGCAGAGGCAGAAGGCCTCCAACTGGTGGAGGCTGACATCTCTGAACAGTGGACCATGACCTCACATCCCTGGCTTGCTTATGCGGGGGCTCCAGCAGTGCCTGGCTCGGCCTGGCTCATGCCTGGCCTCCTGGTGGATGTGCCTGCGAGGTCTGGAGCATGGAGTGATGATTCTCCTGGTGCTGGGTGGTGCTTTGAGGGCTGCCATCGGCAGCTCTCAGTGCCCGTCCCGGAGCCATTCCTTGTGTCCAAGATGGCCATGGAGACAGCATGGACCTGCTCCTTCTGCAGCAACGCTGGGAAGGGCATTGCCTTCGTGCAGCCATGCCAACACCATATCTGTCTGAGCTGCGTCCTGTGGTCGGCAAAATGGGCACCAGTATGCCCGTTCTGCAGACAACAGATGGAGAAGATCAGGTTTTATGTGCGGGGAGCAGATGACTTTGTAGGCATTCTCATCACAGACCCCACACACTCGTTGGTCGCCAGCTGCCCAGCAGGCTGAGCTCCCAGCCGCCAGGCCAACGGCAGCCCCTCTCCGCAGGGGAGGCCGTTCCTGGCAGAGCAGGGAGCTGCGGGGACAGAGCCCAGGGCTACCGTGGGCAGCCTCCTGCCTGAGGCCTGGGCAGCACTTTTCCAGCATCATCGGCATCTTCTCCACCCCGTGCTGTCCTGGCTGCGCCGCGAGCTGGAGGCAGTATACAAGGGAGAGTAGTGGCTGGCAATGACAGCAGAAAAGCTGACCCTGCCTGCCCTGTGCTGCTGTGGGCTGGACAAGGAGGCCATGATCCAGTGGCTGCAGCCCAGCCTCCAGGAACATGCAGCACTGCTGATCTATGGCCTCAACAAGGTCATCGTGGACCAGTGCGGTGAGGAGGCCCAGAAGCTGCTGTGCCCTGATGCTGCTGGGCAGGAGGAGGACAGCCCTGCAGCCAGCTCCAGCCCCACCAGCTCCTGGGGAGGGACTCCTGACTCCAGCCTGGCCTCCTCCCCAGCCCTGCAGGCTCCAGCATGGAGGAGACCACCCTCTGCAGGAGTCCCTGCCGCCCCTCATCTGAGCTCACCCTTGCAGAGCAGAAGCAGCCCCAGGAGCAGAAGTTGGGGCGTCATGAGGTCCCTCTGCCCAGGTCTTCAAGTTCAAATGCAGCTTCTCCATCACTGCCTGGGATAGGGCACACTTGCCCAGCAGACCCCGGCGTCCCCCAAAGAGAAGGGCCCCCAGTCCCTGGGACTCTCCCCCACCCTGCAAGAGGCTGCACCACAGGTAGCCCTAGCAGGGCTTTGGACACCCCGATTCAAGGAAAAACAAATAAATTCCTGTTTCCTTGACACAGTCTCTGGGTGCTACTTTCTTCCCCCTTCTCCTGGTGCCTTTCCCTGCCCTCCGTGCCCCACCACGGGTGGCACTGGGCTGCTGCAGGGCACAGCCATGGGACCCTGGAGACCCAGGGCCATGTCAGCGGCACCTCGTCCCACAGGAGATCCTGCTGCAACCACGCACCCGCAGCACAGCAGATGCCAAGGGCAGAGTGGGCAGGAAGGGAAGCTGCTTTTGTCACAGGTCAATGAGCACCCAAGTGGGCATCAACCACAGGGTTGGAAAATTTCTCTCCTCCCAGGCTACCTGTCCTTACTTCCACCCTCTATAGGCTTCCTTTTTGGGCTTGAGTTGGTCCAGGAGCTCCTTGTTCATCCATGCATCCTGGATTTTTTGCCCAGCTTCCTCTTTGTTGGGATACGCTGTTGATAATTTGGAGTAGGTGATCCTTGAATATTAACCAGCCTTCTTGGGCCCCTCTTCCCTCCGCGGCTTTAGCCCATGGTACTTCACCAGGCAGATCTCTGAGGAGGCTGAAGCCTGCTCTCCTGAAACCCAGAACAGTGAGCCTGCAGTGCGCCCTTATTGCTGCCCTATGGATCTTGAACTCCACCATTTCATGGTCTCCACAGCCAAGGCTGCCCTTGAGCTTTACATTCCTCACCTGCACCTCCTTGTTGGTGAGAACGAAGTTCAGCATAGCAGCTCTCCTCCTTGGTTGCCCGATCACTTGGAGAAGGATGTTCCCATCAATGCATTCCAGGAACCTCTTGGATTGCTTACGCCCTGCTGTGTTGTTCCTCGGACAGATAATTCATGGGTGAATTCACCCATGAGGACCAGGGCTGGTGAACGCGAGGCTGCTTCTACAATTTCAAATCCTGATGATTATTTGTAAACAGAAAAGTGTTACACAGTCGACTCTTTCTTACAAAAATTTTTAATTTCAATGAGTCAAGTATGACCACTGAATGACTAAAATCAGTGACCAGAACCCACTCCCAAATTCCTGATTTTTTTATATGAAATTATCCCTCCTTAATCTGCAATGATCAAAATTGCAATAATGCAAGCCCCAGGACTGCCCCAACCCTGAGTGCTTCGTCAGGAGCTTAAAGTGGTGATGGCCATTTTCACGAATTTATTGTGTTTCTTTTGCTCAGCTGAGCAGGATCCCTCCATGGACGCGAAGTCCTCTTCCGCGTCTCCCCCGCCAGATCCCAGGATCTTTAGCTTGGATGAACATACTACAGAAGTTGTGATAGGACCTTCTCCATGTTACCTGGGATGGTCAGTGAGGATCGTATTCCCCCACATGCACACGCTTCAATATTGTCTGTGTGAAATTCCCTGAACGGTAATCTCAGGCTCTACTGGTCTAACTTAAACACAGTATTTCTTATGAATGGAAACTACAAGGAGGAGATAAAATCAGAATAGTTTACGCTTGGTATCTGATCGTATGTCTGGCTGGAGTTAAGCTAGGAAGGTATGCTGGGTTTAGTTCCAATCTGTAAAAATACCTTGCATTTTTATATATTTTTCCTTTGGCATCTTTTTGGTCTTTTTCCAATCCTGCAAAGTGCAGCCTAAACCAGACAGCAGATCAAGTCAGAAAGCAATGGCTGCAGATTTTTTTCTTACCTCTTGTCGTTTTTGTACCTGGACACTGATAAACAGGTGTATTCACAAGTGGGCAGACACTTCTGTTCTGAAGGAGACATATGCTTCTATAGAAACGTATTCTTTCTTTTCTTCTTCCTTCCTAGAAAAAGAAGAATTAGAAAATCCAGATCCCAGGATGGAAGCTAAAACAAGACGGATGTGTTTTTTTCTTCTACATTTTCCCAGATTACTCCTTGAGGATTTGTTGTTCTCATAGAACTACCAACATTGACTTGCATAGTTGTTAAGTGCTTTGAAGGAACCATGTAATGAGAAACAGTTAGCATCTCGAATAATTTGTAAAGTTTCATTTTTAACTGGTATACCTCTGGTCATCTCATGGCAAAGCACTTGAAAGCTGTCACACGTGAAGGCAAGTTGTGCGTTTTCTTGCACAAAAAGGCACATCTTCCAGATTTGTGGACTGTTTCTGTGACAAGGGCAGAAGGGGCTTTCAGAAGTATACTGCCCAACAGATATTGTCAAAAAAATAAATGTCCTAATCTGCCTCTACCAGGTGAGGGTGACGTGGGACCAAGGAGTGAGGAAGTAACTGCTTTGGGAGGGAACCATGCTGGGGAGAGGGCATTTTGAAAACAGATCTTTGGAAATGTTTCCATCGAGTGGTTTTGCTGCCATGTCGCCCATCCTGTCTGTGTGCTTCCAAAACTTGGAGACAGAACTTCCTAACCTGCTCAACAATCTCCCAGACAAAGAGTTTCAGAGGGTTTTGAGACCATTTGTTAAGAACAGAAAAAGGCCCCAAGACCTCCCGATTTGTTTGCGAGAACAACTGAGCGACATCTGGGAAGGGGGAAATTTCCTGGCTGACTTTCAGCAAAACCCTTTGCAGAACTGAGAAGGTGGGGCTGAGAAACACAGGAGGTCCATCAGGACTGCAGCAAGGATGGCCAACAATGCCCCTCTCGCATGTGGAGCTCCGAGTTGGCGGTAGGTCTCTTTTCCAGTGATGGCGGCTGTTAAACCAAGTACCCAAATACACCAAACCCAGGACCGGACCTGCACATCGCTGCGTCACAGAGCGTTAAATGGAGACCTTCAAAATGAACATGAATGAAGCCCGTTCAATTGCATTGTTCTCACTGAGCAAATGTTATTAATAATATGTATAGAAAAATTATTCATATAATAAATATAAATATTTCTTAATGAGAGCATAAGGGGCTTTTGTGCTGTGAGGCGGACTCAGTGGTCCTTCTTGCCCAAGGCTAAGGGGCCCTGTAACAAGGTGCTGCCGATGGGAGGTCCTGAGGGCTGGGGTGGCAGGAGGACCTGAGGACATTATAGTGATAGGACAAGGGGCAATGGCTTTAAACTGAAAGAAGAGAGATTTCGATTTGATAGAAGGAAGAAAATTTTACTTTGGGGTTGGTGAGGCAACCCTGGCATGTCAGCCCCAACACCCGCTGCCACGGTCCCTCCCTGCCCCTCAAGGCACCTGCATAAGTGGGCCCACTGGGTGCTGCCAGCACGAGGCAGTGGACAGAGGTGGGACTGGCAGCCAGCCCAGGACCCTGCAGTGCCCCAGGCCACGGTGCTGTGGCTGAGCCCCTGCTGACAGAGAGCTCTGGACCTGCAGAGCTGCTGTGACCGTGTGGAATGCGATGGTCTCCAGGAGCAAGACTGCAGAGAAGGTGCTGCTGGAGCTACTCTGCGGGCTGGAGGACTGGCCACTGCACAGCACGCCCACCTCCAACAGGAACGCCACAGGCGTCTTTGCCCTGGCTGTGAGTTTATGGAGCGGGTCTTTGCTCACCACCAGCATTGCCTCTCTGGGTGGCTCTCCATCCTTGCCTGCTACAGCATCTCCCTACTTCCTGGAGCAGTCTGGAAACCTGGCTTGAGGGCAAGTTTAGGGGCAGCCAGGCCAGGTGCTGCCTCTGCATCTCCCGTGGCCCAGGGCAGCCCCTGAGCCCCACCCTCCCATGCTCGGGCCCTGTCATGGGGATGTCTCAGCACTGAGCACCATCTCTGGGCGTTTTGTTTTCTGCAGGCAACCAGGGCGCGCTGTGGGCAATCCTCCAGCTGCACAGTTGCCCACGGAGATTGAAGGCATATTCCCCCCACCTCTTCCTGGCTCTGGTCTTCCAAGTGTTCTTCAGCGCAGAGCGGATGCCAGGGGAGGTCAATACCTTCTGGAAGGAATGCCAGGAGGAAGGCTGCCTTCCCACCAACCCCAACAGGTGCTCCATCCCAGTCCTCTCATCTCTCCCATGGTCCCAGAGCTGGGGCCAAGACTCCCAGTGTGACCTGGGCTTTGCTCTGCACACAGATTTGCAGTGCTGACTGCAAAAGCGCTGCTCTGCCGTGTTCAGCCTGAGGACACGGTGTTTCAAGTCGAACGTAAGCGCGGCTGGGACATGCTCCTCAACGCTGAGACCCACCACTGCGCAATGGCTCTGCTGGCCAGGTGAGAGCCCCCTTCTGCCCGCTCCCCCCACCATTTCTCCCCTGCAGACAGGGTGGCCCTGCAGAATCTCCTCGCTCTTGGCCAGAGAGACTTGTCATCGGGGGGCTGCCCACCAGACTTGGAAAGCCGGGCAGAGGTGGGTGCACAGGAGCAGCCAGCTCCCAAAGCACCAGCATCCGTTGCTGTGGGCCCTGGGCTGATGGCAAAGAGTGGGGGGATCTGTCCACAGGCAGTCCATCGGGACAGGGCACGATGCGCCAAGGGCCAGGGGCTGAGCCTGAGTGACATGAGTCCCCCGTGGGCAGGAAAGAGGTCTCCTTGAAGGGAAGGGCTCTCCTCCCCAGGAGAGGGGCAGTGGGGAAAGACGGGGCCTCCGTGACTCAGTCCCAGGAGGGTCTGCCCACCCTGCTCAGGGCTGACGATGCCTTCTTCCCCCTGCCAGAGAGATGTGCACCGTCTCAGTGAGCTTCTGTCAGTGCCTGGCACACCTCCTCGTCAAGCAGCTCAGAAGGAAGGAGCTGCGCTGGGAGGTCTCCACCATGGCTTTCCTCTTTTAGGTGAGCCTGATGGCAAGCACTGCCCTGCTGAGCTGCCTCCCACCACTCTGCCCTCCGGTAGCCACAGCTGCAGGGGAGCTCCGTGGGGGGAGCCAGGGCAGGGGGTGGGCTGCGCTGCCCGCCCGTGGCCCCATGCTGCAGGGGGGACGCTCAGCCCTGCCATGTTCCTTGCCCTCCGTGGGCTGCTCTCGCTCTTCCCTCGCAGCTCCTCGAGGGTCGAGCGGTCGGGGGCAGCCAAGGGCAGGGTGCTCAGAGGCTCGGCCGCCTGTGGCGGTGCCCGCGCCCCATGCTGCCAGTGGGGCCAGCCCTGCGCGGAGCTGGGATCCTGCTGACTGGGCACCCCTGCCCCTGCGCTGTGTGTTGCAGCTCCTGGCCCGCTCTGACGTAAAGCTGCAGAGGGACCGCATCCTGCAGCTCATCCCAGGGTACCTGCGGAGCGAGTGCGGAGCGCTGCGTCGCCTGGCGCTCAGATGCCTCATGGTGTGCTGCGAGAGCCCCGCGATGGTGAGCCAGGGGCACCAGGGGTCTGGGCAGGGGGTGCTGGGCACCACAGTAGCTTGGCCGTGGTGGAGCTTCAGGGTCCTGCCTCCCCATTCACCTGCCTGAGTTCTTCGGGGCAGGACTTTGGATTCTGGGCCCCAAGGCAGCAGCATGGGGTCAACTCGCTGGAGCGGCTTTGGCAGTGCAGCCATTTATGGCTTCACAACCCAGCATTGTGTTCCACACAGGCCAAAAGAAGGCGGTTCCTGAGGCAAAGCCTCATAGGGCTACTGCAGGACACAGACGCGGAGATTGTCAGGACAATCCTGTTTCTGCTCAGAAAGGTGCTCCTGTCCAGAGACATCCCAATAACCAGCTTCATCGCTCTGCAGCTGTCTGAGAGGCTCCGGCCACTCTTTGGCAACATAATGCTTTGTGCCCCCCACCCTGGGTGCTGGGTGCTACCAGGAAACTTTGTGCCTGTGGGTTTTCAGACCCATGCACAGGTGGGCCTGGAGCAGCCGGTGCTGACGTCTTGCCCTCTGCCTTTCCACCAGGAGTCCAGCTACATGCAACTGCTCTCCATCCAAATGTTCCGAGATGTGATGCAGTCTGTAGAGAAAGTGGGAAAAAAGCAGCTGAAAGCAATGGTGCACCAGAGCTGCTCTACCACTTGCACGATGAGGACCAGCACGTGGCAGAGGTGAGGATTTCTGACGTGCTGGGTTCCCCACGGGAGGTGGCTCGGCCGCCTCCTGCCATGGCACCTTGCGGACTGCAGTGCTCCAGCCTTCCCCTGGCCATGGCTATGGAGCAGCAGCTCTGGGGGCCCTCTGTCCCCCACATATGGGGGTTGCCCCCGTCCTCTGCCCGGTCACTGAACCAGCAATGGACACGTTCCTCAGCTGCTTCATCTTCCCACTTGCCCAGGTGCGGGGGACGCAGGTCCTGTGCCCTGGGCAACGGTGCCATCTCCCAATCTCTGCTGCTCTCCAGGCCTCTCAGGAAACCCTCCTTGGAGCTGCCAAGTTCCTGAGAAAGAGGAAGCTGTGCCAGCTGCTGAGGAGGGAGCAGACATGGGCAGTCGGCAAGTGCCTGGTAAGGATGGTCCCGAAGCCCCAGAGCCAGCCTGGACAAACCTCCTGCCTCCAATGCCCAGCGTGTGGAGCTGGCAGCTGTGCCCCTGCCCACTGCTGCAGCCCATTGCCACCAGCCTGCGCCCCACACATGCTCCCTTCCTTCAGGTGCACGGTCCCGTGGGCTTTTCTCCAGGCTCCTCTCCCTTCCTGAGCCCAAGGATGCCAATGGAGCCCTGATCCAGCAGGCCTTTGGCAACAGGGTGGCACCGCAGCTCCCTGGGCAGCACTCAGCCCTCTGCTCCCTCCAAACCCTGGCCCCGGTTGGCTGCCGGCTGGGCATCGTGGGTGTCCTGGCAGTGGAGGCCAGTCCAGGGCATAGGGACTATGTAGCCAAGGGAAAGAGTCTGCACCAGCCCTTCCCTCCGTGCCCTTGCGCCCTCTGCAGCTGGCAGAGTACAGCAGCAGAGGAGAGGAGTATCTGCACCAGTCCCTGCCATACCTGCAGAGCCCACAGGAGTCCACGCGGGAGGCGGCCGTCAGGTTCCTTGGTGAGCCACAACCCCCAGGGATTCCTCCCTGCCCCAATGCAGCTTGGCCCCAGCCCCGGCTGCTGCACTGGCAGCAGGAATCGACCCAGTGGCTCTGGAGCCCCAACTACCTGATGCAGGGGCAGGGCAACCACAGGGCTCCCTGCCACCCTCTCCCACCCCTGCCCTTGGGCGTCACGCTCGGGGAATGGCCCAGGCTGAGCCCTGCCAAGGGGAGGGAATTGTGCAGCTGGGATGATGTGGGGAAGCTGTGCTGCTGAGGCTTGCAGGATCTGTGACGGGCTGTGTGTTCCCAGGGCTCGCTGGGCAGCACATGAGAGGTCAGCAGGAAGAGAAGCTCCAGATCATCTGCGGGGGTGAGTGAGGGCAGCAGGGTGTCAGATGGGGCTGGCAGGGAGGAGGAAAGATCCTGGGCAGGGAGATGCGATCCCTGCCCCAGCTGGGGAGGGCTCTGCTCCCTGCCTGGACAAGGGGCCACGTGGGCAGAGCGGAGAGGGATTTCAGGGGCATGTGGAGTATTTGTGGCCAGCACCTTCCAGGTGATCCTGCTGGCCTCTGCTCCCTCCTGGCCACGGGAAGAGCTGGGTGGGGTGGCCCTGGCAGGGGGGGGATCCTGGGGTCCCTGTAGATCCGGGCCCTGACCTTGTCTCCATTCCTCTCTGTTCCAGCCCTTCAAGACATGCGAAATGACGTCAGCCCCTTTGTCTCAAACCTGGCAGCTCAAACCCTGTCGCTGCTAAGTCCTACAGAGACAAGTCCTGCCTCTGGATTTGGGCTGCAGGTGCTGCAAGACCAGCTCCACAGGGCATGGAGGAGGTGGCCTCGTCTCTGGGGCAACGGCTGGCTGAGCTGCTGGAGCTCTGGGCAGAGCTGATCCCAGCAGCTCCATGTGCTGGGGCCACCTCAGCCTGCAGGAAAGGCTGAGTGGCTCCTGTGCAAGGCAGGCGAGTGGCTGAGGGCGCATCTTGCTTGCCTTCCTCCATGCTGTTTACCCCCCTCAGCTCAGCTCTGGTTGGGGCAACTCCTCAAGACGGCATTGAGGGGAGCTGCGCCGTGATGGTGCCCGTCCCTGTGTGTGGTTGTGGCCAACTACCAATAAATTGTTTTTCTGCACCTGTCTTCCAAAAGTGGAGTTTGTGGATGTTTTCTGGGGGAGATCTGCTCAATCGTGGAAGGCGGAAGAGTCGGACACGATGTTTGTAGAAATGCTCCATCAGAGCCCAGAGTAGCTCCAACACTTGATAGCTTTGCTTCTGTGAAATCCTGGGTGCATCTGGGTCACCAAGCTTTGGAAAATGTCATTGGGCAGCGAAGGCTGACATGCTCATTTGCTCTCCTAGGTGCTGGGCTTTCAGGGGTCCTCAGCACTCTTCTGGTGAATGTACAGAGGAGGCACCTCCCCTAGAGATGCCCTTTTGCCTTCCCAGCAGATAAGGAGAAAACAGCCAACTTTCCTACTCACAAACTATAGCCGGAGAAATGGAGCAGATGAGCGTCCAGCTGTGCTGCCGGGGCAATGTGCCAAAAAGGCAACTTCAGGGGCTGAGGGCCAGGCAGGAGGGGCTGTGCCTTCTCCAGGGGCCTTGGGGAAGCTGAGGGAGGTAGAAGGCTGAGGAGTCATTAGCCCTCAGCACAACGGAGATAAGCAGCCATCTTTCTGCAGCTGGCAGCCATGCTCACAGTTAGCAGGAAGCTCCAGATACCCGGATAAGCAATTTCAGCTGCAGTGGTTTTACTGTACGCAGGAGGTGGTTTTGTTTCCATGCGTGAAGGGCAGGATTGTTCTCCAGCTTGCCAAGCATGCCTGTCCTCCGCCCAGCCAGGGCCCTCACCATGCTGCAGGGCTCTGTGCCTTGCAGGCAAAAACTCTGCAGGACCTGCCCAGCGGGAGCAGGTGGAAAGCGTGCCTGTGGAAAGTAGATCCCTACTTTCATGGAAAGCCTACTGTCTCACCTGAACACATGAGCCCAACAGCTGGAGCTTTGAGAGGCAAGTTGAGATTAAAAAAAGATAAATCACTGGAGGCAACAATACCAGCAAGTGCCCACGGACCCCCAGCCCCATGCAGCCTGCATTTCAGGAGCTGCCTCTTGCCCATTACTGTTACAAAACTTTGACAAAATAATCAGGTAGAAAAGTCATGGAGAAAAACTGAAAAGCAAAATGTGTAAGTCAGGATTGTGAAGTTTAATGACCAGGGTCGTCAGCTCTACCCGCAGCCCCTCCTCTTGCTCCTCTGCTCTCTTTGGCAGCTGCTCCAGGTGGGCTTTCTCTGCCCAGAGCTCTTAATTTGTTCTTTCACACAAGTTCACCTTCTCCTGCTCACAGATCTTGCCTCTCTCCATCTCATCCGCTTTACTGGACACAGACAATTGTCACCACCAGCACAGAGGTGAGTAGCGGCAGTGGCGCTGCCTCCTGCTCACGGCACCCTGGCCAAGAGGCGGCCCTGTGGCCGGGGGCACCACTGCCTCCTCCAGGCTGCCGGCGCAGCAGCTTCACCAGCTGTCGATGTGTTGGGAGTGTTTTCTGTCCTTTTTGCATTTAAATTCCGCCTGTAACACCAATGCCAGATAACAGAGTGAAGGGCAGTAACAAGGCACTGAAATCGAAGTCCTGGGACTGAGGAGGCAAGGACTAGTGCAGGCACGGAAAGGACAGACCTGGTGAGCTCCAGAGACGGCAAGAAGAAGGCAGGGTTCCAAGGGAAGCAGAGCTGGGTACCCTTACAGCAGCACAGACCTATTGAACTCCTTGACAAAGGGTGTTGTAAATAGAGCAGGTGTACATGGGGTCAGGAGGAGACTGGAAAAGTTCTCACAAGCTGGAACAGTGCTGGGGTTGGGGACGTGTCCTGTAAGTCTGCCCCACTCTCAGGCTTTCTTCCTAAAGAAGAAAGTGACCATGGTGTCTCTCCCTCCTGCAGTGCACACCTTTTGCAGCATGGCACCAATGAGGGAGAGCGGCTCCTCATCCTCAGCTCTTTCCAACCCTCTGTTGAGCACAAACATGGCGACTCAGAATGGAACTGCCCCATCTGGCTTTCTTCCCTGGGTATGCACTTACAGGCACCGTTCCATACAGGATACGAGCCTAGACTTTTGAGCCAGTGCAGCTGTTGTTACTTGATCAATATTTTCCCACTTCTCCATTTACAGTCACTCCAAACATCCATTATGGACAGAGTCTGATAAATACAGTACAGTTCTGAAATCTTTTTTGAGTGACAGTACAAAATTGATATGGAACAGGGAAACCAACTGAATAGCTTCAATTTTCTTCTAGAAGCTCCAACTTGAGCTCTTGACTGCCAGTGAAGCAGGAGTTCCAATCTAGTACGAAAAGCAAACATACATAGAATGAATTACTGACTCTCTTTCTCCCTGTTTGGCAGCACGAACATGACACACTGCAAGCAGTGACAGAAAAACTGGCAGGAGATATGCATCTTCTTCAGGAAGCAGTCACAGCCTCCAAAACCCAAGCAGATACAGCGACAGATATGAACCACACCCTTCAACAAGAACTCCAAAGTACACTGTCTGTCTTAAAAATGAAAAATAAGGAACTGGAAACGCAGAGGGAGAAAATCCAGATGCTCCAGAAAGAGGCAGCAGAGGGAAAAGCTTTGCAGGAGACTCTCACTTGTATGAGTGCCATCCTGTCAGGGAAGGAGAGAGCAATGCAGCTGTACCAGGAACAGATAAGAGCACTGGTACAGCAGACAGAAGTGCATCTAAGTACTTTCGATCGGGTTATTACGGCCATAACAGAAAAAAACAGAACATGGAATCCCAGAAAGAACAGATCCGGGAGCTGGAGAAGCAGCAAGAAAAACAAAGGATTGCTGCCAGCAAAATGAGCCAAGAGCTGGAAGAGAGGGACCGGGACATAAGATGCCAGCAAGAACTGAGAGTGGAGCTGGAGAAGCAGCAAGAGTTGCAGAGGACTGCTCTCAGCAAGATGAGCAAAGAGCTGGAGGAGAGGGACCAGGAGATCAGATCCCAGCAAGAACAGATACGGGATCTGGAGCATATGAAAGGATGCATGAGAGACAAAAACGTAGAGCTTGTGTCTCTGACTCAGCAGATCCAAGAACTGGAAGTGTTCCTTCGAGAGCAGAAGGAGTTAGAAGGCAAGCGGGCCAAGAGTCTAGAGCAGGATCTAGACAAAATGAGCCAACTGTTGAAAGCAAACCATTTGGAGTTCCTCAAGCAGACAGAGCAAATGAACATGCTCCAGGTTCGTGAGGAAAGCCTGAATGTAGCACTAACACCGTGCCACAAACAAGTGAACGCGCTTGAGGAAATGGTGAGGAAGAGAGAGGAAGACAATGAGACTCTCATGTAAAAACTCCAGCGCCAAGAACAAGAACTGAAGACCTTGGAGAATCTCCAGCTTAGGCTGAGGGATAAGACTGAAGAGGTTAGACACCACCAAGAGCAAGAGAAGCTCCTGGAAGAAGCCTTGCGTGACGAGAGGGAACAAAAGACCAAGGCTCAAGGTGAGCAACAAGAGTTAGAAGAGGAAATAAGAGGTCTTCGGGAAGCTCTCCAGCATGTTCTGCAGACTCTGACAAAGAAAGATGAAGAGATCAAGTACCAGAGAGACAGTCAGGTATTTGGAGAAGACTCAGAGAGAGAGAGAAGAAAAGCTTAGGAGGCAGAGTGAGCTGGTGAAACGATTAACACCAGCTTTGCGATGGAGAGCTGAAGGGGAGACCGTACGGAAACCAATCCAGAAACTCCAAACCTGGGAGGAAGAGGAAGCGGAGAAGAGGAGAGTTCTCCAGGAGCGAGAACGGAGGAGACTGACGAGAGATTACGGTGGTCGGTTGCTTCCAGGTGCATGTGGGTTTTCTCTGCCCAAGTCTAACCAGCACAAGGCACCTGCTTCTAGACAGTGGTGTTTGGCTGTCAGGAAGTGAGGACAGCCCTCAGTGGAAATTCCCAGTCAGACACATCTGTTGGCCATGGCCAAACAACATCCTTCACCTGGGTCTGGTGTCTGGCTTGCCTAAAGGTCAGGCAGAGCGGGAGAGGGATTGGAGGAAATTCAGAAATCTGAAACTCGACGGAAAATAGACGATATCCTGAGGACGTTCCCCTTGACTAGAAAAACGGAGGTGCTCTGCTCAAAGCTGGTCCTCAGCAGGCTAGTTAGGGCAATCGCTGGGGTCTGGGAAACAGTGGAACTGGAACTCAATCTCTCGCTTCCTGGGAGATGCTCTTAGCGTACGTGTCATGTCTCAGTGCTGTAGGTGGGAACGCTATGCCAGAAAGGGGCTTGGAATTGTGGATAATGTGAGGTCAGTTCAGGCTGACCCTGGGAACTTCTTACTTCATTCCACAAGGACAAAGTGTTGGCCAGGGCTGGAGTTACAGGGTGCATCTTCCCTGGGAGCCGGTACTGCGAAGCTACGGACAAGCGTGGGCTTGTCTGAGCTCGGCCTTTCGCCTCTTTCAGGTGTCCCTTCTGCTCTGGAGGCAGAGATCCGAAGGCTGGATCAGTCTCTGAACGCTCTTTTGCTGCAGACGAACAGCCACAGCATCACAGGGATCCTCTCTCCCGCCCCTCCCGGAAATGTGTGATGTGGGACAGTGATTATTTATTTAAAAAAAAGTTTAAAGAAATTTTGCCAGGACTGCACTTTTTGAATAGGAAAAATCAAGTGGTGGGTAAACAGGTGGCTTAGGAAAGACTATTCCAGTTTTTGACTTGCGCAAGTGAACTGCTGGGAGCTGTCGCCTGATTTAACCCCTTGAGTTCGTAGCCGTTCCCTGAGAGGGGACCGGAGGTGTTACGAAAATGAAGGGGTGAAGAGCACTTACCAGGGATGGAAGGTGGGGCAAGAGAGCGGGTTGTTTTTTTTCCTTCCTTCCTTCCTTCCTTCCTTCCTTCCTTCCTTCCTTCCTTCCTTCCTTCCTTCCTTCCTTCCTTCCTTCCTTCCTTCCTTCCTTCCTTCCTTCCTTCCTTCCTTCCTTCCTTCCTTCCTTCCTTCCCTCCTTCCTTCCTTCCTTCCTTCCGTGCTTTAGCGCAAAAAGGGCCAGTGCTCTCCCAAGATGATTTGCTTTCAGCGTTCTTGCTGCGACAGGCAGCCTGCGGGAGAGCTCGGTTGTTCTCCGAAGGGCCTTAGGAACAAACTCGAGACCTTTCACAGGCAAAGGCAGGAGACAGGACGGCAATGGATGGGGAGGAGGTGAAAGCGAGTGAAGCGGGCGCTCTCCCCGCAGCTTGACCTTGGTATGAAAGCCTTTCCAAGCAACCGGTCGCGGCACTGTCAGAGTCATCGGCAGTGTCAGCGACCATCGACAGTGTCAGTGTCTCTTGGGTGTCCTCCAGAGAAGTCCCAGGAAATTTCCAATAATCTGCTCATTTGATTAACCACTGCCACTATAAAACGAGATTCCCCTATCTGATGACATCCCTAAAGGAACTCCAGACCTTGGAATGATTTTTTTCAATAATGTTTTAACCGCTTCTTTGGCTTTGTTGGTGCGACATGGAGAAGCCTCAGGCCATCCTGAGAAACTATCTACCAAAAGAAGCAGATACTTTAATCCCTCTTTTCTTGGTAACTCAGCAAAATCAACCTGCCAATGTTCTCCAGATAAATGACCTTCTCTCTTTGTCCTAAATAAAATTTTGCTCTGGGATTTTAGATTATTTTTACAGCACAACTCCCACTGATGTGGACTCCCACAAAACACAGAGGTCTTCTAGCTGCTAAAAAGAGGAGCTAACTCTGTCCCAGCTGAAACCAGGACATAAGATTAACATCGCAATGCCTTTTTCTGCAGCTTTCTTTGCTGTTAGATTGGCTGATCTATTTCAACAGCTTCTGGGGCTTTTACACTTTCTAAGAAGTAGAGGATTTGTTCCACATTCTTGATTTCAGTCCCTTGTGCTTCCAAATGGCACCATGAGCATGTACTAGTCCGAATGCATGTTTAGAATCAGTCCAGATATTTACAGCTTTTCCAGTACCTTACTCCAGGGCTCATGTCGGGGCTATTAATTCAGCCTTCTGGGCAGATGGTTTTGGAGGGAGAGCCCTTGCCTCCACTACTTTTTCCAGTGTGGTTACCGCATATCCTGACAGGCACGTTCTATTTTGCACGAAGCTGCTACTATCAGTAAACAATTCCCAATTGGGATTTTCCAAAGGAACGTCTTTCAGATCTGGTCTACTGGAATATGTTTCCTCGATGGCAGACAATCATGCTGTGGTCTTCCTTTAAGCTGTCTAGCAGAGAAGATTGCTGTGTTAACAATAGCAGTTGTTTGGAAGGTAACATCATTTTGTTCCATCAGGACTGCCTGATATTTTAACATCCTGCTGGGAGGCAGCCAATGTCCTCCTTTTTGTTTCAATACTGTGACGACCATATGTGGAATAAATACTGTCGTTTTCTGTCCCAAAGTGAGCTTCTGGGTCTCACTCGACTCCAAACGATTTTTAGGTGAAATCTTTAATAGTTCATATAAAGATTTACTAATAGTCCATAATATGCAATCCACAGACGATGCCACCTGACCATTCCCAGGAACGTATGTAATTTCTGCATATCCTCAGAGTCAGGAAGCTGACACAGAGCTTCTTTCCTCGCTGTGCCGTGCTCAGTTGCTGCTGACCTTTCAAACTCTCAAATCCTAGGTAAGTCACCTGCAGACAGTTTAAGTGGAGAGGATGTGGCTTGAGCCCCTTGGGATGGTGACGTTGTAGTTCGAGTGCTCGAGGAGCAACGTATGGTTTGCAATTGCTTTGCCAAGGCAAAGCCCCTTGCACGATAAGGGTCCCACAAAAAGCCTGGGACTGCAGTCTTCTCAGTAGCCTTGTGTAGCCTTCTCGCTGCCAGGGTGCTGATGCTGCTTCGTCAGAAGTAAAATTCACCCTAATCCTGGGGTGTCTTTCCTGTCCTCTCTGGACCGAGTAACCCCCAGTCATGCTCTGCCTTCAAACGGGGCAGGTTATTTTCCCTCCTTGCTGTCTTTTTCTGAAGGAAACATCACAGTCGTTCTAATCCTGAGAAAGCTGAGTTGCTTTATTTCCCCTTGTACAAATATGACTGTAGATAACAGTCTCTCCATTTTCCTGTTCTGGGTTGGGAGCTCTGAGCATTTAATCTGGTCCGCCTGAGCCTCCTGAACCCTGAAAGCAGTGTTCCGAAGGAGACCTTGTTAGGGATTTCTTCAGCGGTGTTGAAATAAAAGCTGTTCGCTCTGCTTTACATCGGGGTGACGGAACCGGGCGCTCTGGTTTTGGAGTCCTTTTTCCCTTCAGTTTCCAGATGGGCAAGGAAACTTGTGTCGGGCTTTCTCTTTGCGTGCGTCCTGGTGCTTCTCTCGCCAGCTTTCTTCGCCAAACGCAAGCTATTGCTTAAAACTTGAATCAGAGGTGGACACGTGTCACGCAACAGGGGTTCTTTGGATATCGGACGATAAAACGTCAGCGGTCTATGGACCGAGTCTGATCAAGCTTGTTCTGATAATCCAAGTTGACAATCGATAGAACTAAGGCTGAGTGGAGCGCCAGCAATCTAAGCACGAGTGAAAGAGCGAAGGGGAAATCTCACTTGCTGTGTAGTCAAGGTCCGCCACCACTAACGATTGGTCTTATGTGCTGACGAGCAACAGTCGGGGAACTTGTCGACCTGTCGCGACGTAAGGATGTCTCCTTTGCTGGGCAACACCCCTGGTCCAGCCAACGAGACCTACCCCGCGTTAGCATTGGGGCACCTTATTTATGGGATTGGGCCTTCTCTGTTCAGTCGTAGGGCTGACGGGTTGATGTAGGCACTTTGTCCTTTACGTACAAAGCTGGACGTGTCTCAGAAGGGTCGGTGATCCACCAGTAGTTCTGTGCAGTTGGTCGCAGGTTTCCGTGTGTGAGTTGGTCCGTGCAGCTGCGTGAGCAGCGCAAGCACGCTACGTAAGCACTTTCCACTGTCCCGTGCCACAGCTTGCCCATGCGTTCAGCTCTGGGGCCCCCAACATCAGAAAGACACGAAGCTGATGGAGAGGTTCCAGAGGAGGGCCACGAAGATGATGCAAGGGCTGGAGCACCTCTCCTCTGAAGACAGGCTGAGAGAGTTGGGGTTGTTCAGCCTGGAGAAGAGAAGGCTCCAGGGAGATGCTACAGCAGCATTCCAGTACCTAAAGGGGCTACAAGAAAGGTGGAGAGGGACTTTTGACAAGGGCGTGCAGCAATAGGAAACTTTAAACTTTGAACTGAAAGAGGGGAGATTTTGATTAGGTAGAAGGAAGAAATTTTTTACAATGAGGATGGTGAAACGCTGGACCAGGTTGCCCAGAGAAGTTGTGGCTGCCCCATCCCTGGAAGTGTTCAAGGCCAGTTTGGACGGGGCTTGGAGCAACCTGGTCTAAGGGAAGATGTCCCTGCCCAGGGCAGGAGGGTTGGAAGCAGATGATCATTGAGGTCTCCTCCAAGACAAACCATTCCATGATTTTCTGATTCTCTGGTAGCTGAGGTCTGGAGCATCTCCCCACACTCCCCCCGCATTGCGGGGATCCATGCTCCACACCTCTGGGAACCTATCGACGGTGGTTGGGGCACCGAGTGTCTGAGCGTTTGGCCAGCCACCACGCCGCCACCCTCTTGCTCTTCTTCGGTCGGATGGTGTCCTGCCTCTTGGAGGTACTAACTGGCGCGGGGCGCTTGGGCTGCTTGGGCTGCTTGCCGCCCACCTCTCCTGAGCTGGGTGCCACCCAGCAGGAGATGAAGCCCTGTGGCAGCAGCAAGAGGGTCAGAACCACCCGGGGCTCCCTCTGCAGCACCTCCTCCACCGCTTGGGCCGTGCAGGGCGGCTGATGCTGGGGGGCAGACAGGGGCTCAGCAGAGGACTCTCCAGAGGAGCTTTCAGGAGACTCTCTGGAGGACCCTCTGGGTGACCCTCCAAGGGACTCTCCACTGAAGTCTCCACGGAACTCACCATCAGCCAGGTGGGGAAGACTGCTGCCACTCCGCCCTGCTTCCCCTCGGGGTCCAGCAAAGGGGACGTCGCCTCACCCGAGGTGGGGTTGCCGTCCCCCTCCGTCGTCGCTGCCGCTCGATCCTTGGGGTAGCTGTACTCCCTGACCTGTATTCCAAGAGGTCAGGGAACTCGCTGAGGTAGGTGGTCAAGTCAGAGGGGTCAGCGACAGTGTCCTTGCTGCCCCCAGCCCCACCGCTGCCACTCGCTCGCTGGGGCACATTGGAAACACGTTGGGGGTCCTCCGGGAGGAAACGTAAATAAGAAAACTCTAGTCAAATACTGTAACCAGTGGTGGCTGTTCTGTAAATCGGAAGATGAGGAAAAATGGCCGAATAATAAATACTTCTCATAAAAGAATACTTCTAATGCTTATGATACTTACAATGGAATTGTAATACTTTATTGCAGTTGATGCTGTTTCTCAGAAGAAATGATAAATGGGATGAGGTGGTAGATGCTGACATGTTTTTCACTTTAAGAAATCATCCTGAGCGGCAAAAGGAATGTGGTATAAATTTGCCCCCCCTTGTTTTGGCATTAGAAAACAATAAGAAGAAGGATCCATTAGGAATTGCCAAAAGGTTTGAATTAATAATTGAAAACCAAGACCTGGACTGGAAAGATATAGACATAATGTTAGATGCAGTGACTGAAACTGAGAAACAGTTAATTCTAAAAACCGCCCGAACCACGTGCGGGCTCAAATGGCAGCCGGAACGCTGGCAGGGGGAGTCGATCAGTACGTTCCCGTGACTGACCCGCATTGGGATCCGAATGATAATACAGACTATTGCATACTAAAGCGATACCAAAACTGGATAAAATTTGGATTAGAGAATGCGATCCCAAAGGCTGTAAATCGGTCAGCACTTTATGCTGTAAAGCAAGGGCAAACTGAAATCCCCACGGAATTCTTAGATTACGACTGGCGATGGGTAAATATACCACCTTAGACCCCTCATCTGTTGTAGGGCAGCAGCAACTGGTATCGTTTTTGGGCCAGTCATCAGAAGATACTAGAAGAAAGTTCCAAAGACTAAAAGAGCCTGAAAGTAAAGTAGAATTCAAAGTAAAAGATGCCAAATTGGATAACAAACTGAGGGTGCATCAAAGATTGAAGAAATCCTACATCAAGGGTATCCAGGGGAGTGGGCTTCTGGGATTCCAGGTAAAGCAAAGAACACTGTACCGATAAAGGTGGAATTAAAACCTGGTTCTGATACAGTTAGAATAAAACAATATCCTTTAAGGTTGAAAGACCGAAGGGGTGTAAAGGAAACGACTGAAAAATTCCTGGAGTTTGGGTTGCTGATTGAATGTGAATCGGAATACAATACCCCAATTTTACCAGTAAAGAAACTGGATGGGAAATACAGAATAGTACAAGATTTAAGGGCAGTAAACAGAATGGTGGAGGATCCGTATCTGGTAGTAGCAAACCCGTACACCTCATCAACCAGCCTGAAAGAAACGTATGAACAGTTGACAGTTTTGGATTTCAAGGATGCATTCTTTTGCCTCCCCTTGGCCCCTGAAAGCCGTAATCTGTTTGCTTTTGAATGGGAGAACCCCGATTCCGGACGTAAAACTCAACTCGCTTGGACAGTGTTACCGCAAGGATTTAAAAACAGCCCTACAATTTTTGGAAACCAATTGACAAGGGAATTGGAACTTTGGGAAAGGCCTCCAGGCAATGGAATTCTTTTACAATATGTGGGTGGCATTTTGACAGCTACAGAAAAGAGTGAAGAATGTAAAGAATGGACTGTGAGTTTATTGAACTTCCTTGGATTAAGCGGTTGTCCAGTGTCATTACAGAAAGCCCAAATCCTGCAGAAGGCAGTGGTCTATTTGGGATTCCTGATTTCCAAAGGACACCGACAGCTTGGAAATGAAAGGAAAGAGGCCACCTGTAGGACTCCGCGCTCCTGCGCGGCGGTGCGGCCTCGAAAAGCGCCGCGCCGTGACCGGCGACCCCCGGGCTGCGGGACGGGGCGGCGCGGGGCGGGCGGCGCGCGCGCGCGGGGCCTGAGCGCGGTAGTGCCGCGGCGGCGGCGGCGGCGTCGGGCGCGTGCGGCGCTGAGGGTTGCGGCCGCCGGTGCGGAGCGCGGCCCCGCGCGGGCGCGGGGGGGTCTCCTGGCCGCTCGGGGGCGGCGGAGGGGGCGCAGACGGAGACCGCCCCCCGGCACCGGCACTGCGCATCCCGAGTGCAGAGCCCCCTCGTAGGCGCCCCCCCCGCCAGCCCCGCCCGCCCCCGGCAGCTGCCCCGGCCCCGGCCCGGCCCGGCCCCTGAGGCCGTCCCGCAGCCCCGCGCCGCCCCGCGGCTGTCCCGGCAGCAGCGAGCGGCGCCGCGGGCACGCGCGGTGTCCCGTGAGCGCGGGGCCGTCCGGGCCGGCGCGGGGCCGGGGCCGGGGCCGGGGCCGGGGCCGGGGCCGGGGCCGGTGCGGCAGGAGGGGCTCAGCGCCGGGCCGGCTGCGGCCATGGGGGCCCGTCCGTGCCGCAGGGCCGCCCTGCGGGCGCGGCTCTCGCTTCCCGCCCCGGGGATGCCGTTGGCGCGTGTGGCCGAGGCTGCAGTGGATGGAGAAGGGCACGGAGGGGATCCGGCTGGAAGCTGCCCCCGCTGCAGACAGGAGACAGACGGCCTCTGCGGGGGAGGAAGGCTCCCGGGAGTAGCCCTCAGCAGACCGTTTTTCTCTGCCTTTCCGCCCGCGCCTTTGGTTTCTCTCGCTCGTCCCCTGGCTCGGTCCCTGCCCCTCCTGTGTTCTCGGCCTCTCCCTGTCCTTTGTCTTGTCCCTACCTGTTCCGTCCTGCGGCCCAGCGCTGTCTCTTCCTTCTCTGTCTCGCTGTCCTGCTGCCCAACCCAGGCCTTTCCCCCCACACCCGCCCAGTCTGTCCTGCTCCTCGTCTCTTATTTTTGCCTCTCTGTCCCGTTGTCTTCCCGTGTTACCAGCCGGGAAGAAAATTCATCTACATGAGAGAGATAAACAGGCACTCCTTTATTTCAGTGCTCCGTCCAAGTGTGTCCGCCTTAGCATCCAAATCCATAGGTTTTCATACACTTTTTTGTTCAATCATCGTTACATAAGTTCTTTTACATAAAATTACATCTTATTCTCGCTCTTAAATTTGACCTTAGAAATGGTCAGTTTCGTTCGATACATCACCTTATCAATATTCCTACCCTATAGCAATCATTGGTTAATTCTACCTATTTTTACTGATTATAACCCTTGATATTCAAATCAAGATGGGAAGGGGTAACGAAGGGGGGTTTCAAGCAGCAAAACTGGTGTCCGTGACCACTTCATTTGTTTCTTAATGCAATAAAAGAACTCCCAGTGGTTAGCTGGTGAGAACTCCATGGTTCTCTTGCTGAAAACAATGCACATGGAAATCCAGCAACTGGCTGGCGGGGTCTTCATGGTCCTTGGCTTAAAACATCCAGTAATTTTCCGGTGAGGCCTCTATGGTTGCTTATTAAACTTAACAATCCTAACTTAGACATTTTGCTTTTCAGTTTTTCTATCTGACTTTTGTACTTGATTATTTTGTCAAAGTTTTGTAACATTTACCCTCTTTGAAAGTTTTGAAAATCATTTCAATACTTTCATCTTATTGCTCAAAGTTGTAGCATTTCATTCACTATAGGCTGGTGGGAGCCTTGGGATTGATTCTGTTTCATCCCGCTGTCTGGCCACTGCCTGGATAATCATCCGATTAAATGCAGTCTTGTTATTTATTTGTTTTTTCGAACAACGGTAAATCAAAATAATGGCCTAAAAGATTATTAACAAGACACTTGCAGTGCTAATTAATGATTTTATCCAAGAACTCAAATTCCGTCTTAATCTGTTAAAAATTTTATCTATCCAGCTTTCATGCATGTTTTGCTGAAGTTCATGAGTGCTTTCCTCCACTTTCTCTAGTAAGTCTTAAGTCATGTTCTACATCTTGAGTCACGTTTGGAATGTGTATACAACAACGGTCAGTTTTGCCTTTCAGGTACCCACAGACCCCGTGCTCTTTGAGTAAGAGCGTATCTAAAGCCATTCTGTTTTGTAAAGTCATTTCCGAAGTGGCTTGTAATTGTATATTCAAATCCTTAAATCGCTTTCTGGTTATATTTGCCGATTTTTCTAGATGACCCGTTAGTTGACATATCCATTCTCTGTTTCTATATATGGCCAAAGGAGTCCATAAAGATTCCAGTGCATTTCCACCGTGACACGAGATTGTCTTTTTCTCGCGTTGAGCTTCCTTTATCCCGTACCGATGGCCAAGTTGCAAAAATTGATCCGTCCCAAGTAAAACACCAAGTACCATGTACTGGAATTGTGATAAAATGGTCATTGACCAAACAGAGTCTCAACGCGTCACCTTATTTGATGTTTGATTAGTTTTATCACAATTCCATTCCGTGATCATCTGGCTTACATTTTTCTTTATTGGCTGATCATAAGAATATTCCAAAACCTTCCTACCTTAGTAAAAACATGATTTAATAGTTTCTCACAATCAGCTCGATTTCCTGAAGTTTTCCACTGTTTTCTAATAATCTCCACTTTTTCTTGCCATTGAATGACTGGGTTTTGTTTACATTGTGTAGTTTCATTTTCATGTTCCCGTTTAGTCAAATTCGTGGTTAGAATTCCCCATGGAATTGATTCACCGACTGGTCTTGGTGTGGGTAAACAAGCAGTGATTTGTGACACGTTTTGCAATTTGGCAAATTCCTTGGTCAATCCTAATATTATTCTCTCTTCTGGAGTAAACAAAATGAGCTAATGGAGAATTTGATTGCGTTTTGCTTTTCTTTGTTTATCTTTGAAAAACCGGTGTTTGAAAAATGCTCAACTCTTTACGGGCTGAAAAAAGTCATGAAGAAGGATCCTAGAAGCAGGCAGGTTTCTCTGACTGTCGGCACAGTGTGGGAGGGAGCTGTGCAGGCTCTGACCATGTACTGGTGTCCCCTTGGCTCCCGGCCTCCTCCCTGACCAATGATTCCACTGCCCACCCTTTGCACCACCTTCCTCTCTGCAGCAGGGAGAAGGGCCCAGCCAGGACACTTCTGGCTTCTCCAAAAAGAGGCAGCGAAAGCAGCGCCCAAGAGCAGACAGCAGCCCTTGTACTCCAGCTGTGGAGGATTTAAGAGGGAATTGAGCGCCTTTCTGCATTAAACACCAGGCTGAGGGTGGGTCCTGCTGTGGAGGGCACCAGCAAGGGCTGAGATGCCAGGGCCAGGGGTTTCCCTGGGCACCTTTAGTGCTAAGGACTTCGGCAGTCCTTGGAGATGAGTGTTCCAAGCACGGGGCAAGTGACTGAGCTGGACGTGCTCCAGCGGTACGCGTTTGTGTGAGGGCGGCTCGGAAGGACTCCATCCTGCCCTGCTTCTGCAGGGGGTGGGGTGCAGGCACATGGGAGCCTGGCTCCCTGCACATCGGGCTTTGCACTGCACTCAGACGGTCAACCCCACAGAGCAGCTCAGCTCTGCCAGTAACTCCTGTTTCCCGCTGACTTGCTGCTCGCATGGACCAGACGAGGAGGTTCAGTTGCAGCTCCTGAAAAAAAAGTAAATTCAATAGAATAGAATAGAATAGAATGGAATGGAACAGACTATTTCAGTTGCCAGGGACCTACAGCAATCATCTAGTCCAACCGCCTGACCGGTTCGGGGCTGACCAAGTTAGAGCCTGTTACTAAGGGCATTGTCCAAAGGCCTCTTAAACACTGACAGGCTTGGGACATCGACCAACTCTCTAGGAAGCCTGTTCCAGTGTTTGACCAACCTCAGTAAAGAAATGCTTCTTAGTGTCCTGTCTAAACCTCCCGTGACGTAGCTTTGAACCATTCCCATGGGCCTTGTCCTGGTTTCGACTGGGATAGAGTTCATTTTTCTGCTCAGTAGCTGAATAGCACAGTGTTTTGGGTTGACTAGGGGATTGGGTATGAGAAGAGTGTTGATAACGTACTTATGTTTTCAGTTGTTGCTGAGAAATCGAGAACTTTCCAACTTCCCCTGTTCTGCCAGCGTGCAGGTGCACAAGAAGCGGGGAGGGAGCACAGCCGAAGCAACTGACTCACAATTGCTATTTTAGGATTTGAGTTTAGGCTTAGGATTGAGGCTCAAATTGGCCAATAGGTATTCCGTATCATGGGATGTCATGCTCAGTATGTAGACAAGGGTTAGCCGGGGGGGTCTCTCTTGCTTCCAGGATTGCAGTTTTGGGACTGCTCTGTTTTGGGATTGCTAGCCGGGGCCGGGCTGGGCATTGGTCAGCAGGTGGTGAGCAATTGCACTGTGTATCACTTGTTTGTGTCTATTATATTTCATTTTTATTTTTCTTTTTATACTTTAAATTTTATTTTATTTTGATTATTAAATTGTTCTTATCTCAACCCACAAGTCTTCTTCCCTTTCCCCCTTCGATTCTCTCCCCCATTCCCTTGGAGATCCGTGGAGGATCCTTCCGGCCCAGCACACCGCCAATCACCCACACCACCATGTGGCTACTGCTTTGACCCCCAGGTCTTCCAGATTCAGTGCACCAGCACCATCCCGCCTCCACTGGCCACCTCCACGTTCAGCCATGACACGCCTTCTCTGCCAGCAGTGTCCCCGTTACTGGGGGAAATTAGATTTCCCATCACTGTGGATATTCTGCTATCCTAGGGAGCTTGCTTCCCTCTCTCCCTCTTCAGGTCATCAGGAAGGCTTCTGCATGATGTGCATAATGGAAGCGCACGTTAACCAGGTCCTATATTCCTCAGGCAGTGCCATCCGGCCTACTGCTGTCAGCAGTGTCCTCACCTGTGAGTCCTTTCAGCTGCTTTTACAGGTTTTCTTCCCTTCTTGTAGGAGAGAACTACTAACATCGTCTTTCTTAGGAACAGGAGAACATTTCCAGCCTGGCAGGCAGGAAGATGCCCACGAGTTCTTACGCTGTGCTGGCGATGCCATGCAGACAACTTGTCTGAGCGAAAGCAGCAAGTTAGCACAAGCAAATTACATTTTTCCATGTTCCCGAGCCCTTTGGACTCCTTGATGTACTCCCATCAAGAAAGCCCTACGGCCAAGGCTTTCAGACAAAGGAGAACTCTCGGAGGAGGTAGCTCTCTGCCTTTCCCTTTCTTTCCAGCTTGGACATCTCTTCTCAAGCAACTACCGTCATCCATCAAATATTTGAGGGCTTTCTGAGATCTAGACGTACTTTTCCACAACTATTGCTCCCCTTGGAATTGTCTGTGCCCTTCTGTCTACCTGTGATGAACAGCTGATCACGTCACTGGCATCGTAGGTATGAAGGACAGAAACCAGCACAGTTGGTCAACTTCCCCTACGACTGAGCATTTTGATTTGTCTTCCAGTCATGTGCTTGAGCTGCAGAGCGTTTTCCAATTCCTACGAGGCCTTCCTGGATGTCCCTTTGGATATAAAAGTAAGAGGGTTTGTCATTGTGCTTCGAGATATCCCAAAGCCCCTGTAGCTTTCCAGAATCCACGCATTTGACTTAAAAATGTATACCGCGAGCGCAAGAGAGCTTGGTGGTAGGTGGCAAGTGGAATGGACTGTGTTCTTCTGGAGAGGCCATGGCAGCTGTCTCCCAATGGGCTCTGGCTTCAAGCCAGACAAGCACGTGTTATCCTCAGTGGTGGGTCTGCTCAGTGTCAGCTACCTGGACCCTCTTGTCAGCTCCTACTAAGTGTTTGGGTCAGGGCGTTGCCCTGAGCTCAGCGCTCTCCTTTCCCACTCCTCCAGGCAGCCTCATCTGTCACCGCAGCTCTGGAGGATTTTGTGAAACCCGAGCAGCTGGATGGCGAAAATGCTTATAAATGTGACAAGTAAGATGATTACTAACCACATACTAATACTAGATCCAGCGTGAAGGTGCTGCATGTCATTGAGCACAAGCTGTCTTTCCATGTAGGTTTAATGCACAACAATGCGACGCAGTTTTTTTGAAAATATGGTCTTATGGTACTGAAGAGCCTTCAGATAGCGTAAGGGTGTGTCAGACCTGACAGCTTGTCCGGCCTTCTTGGGAGAAGATCGGGTGTGTTCCAGCACTTGGCTCTGTGCTTGGTTTCCAGGTGTGACAAGATGGTTGCTGTCTCCAGGAGGTTCACAGTCCATCGTGCCCCCAGAGTTCTCACGGCGTGTCTGAAAAGGTTTGAAGGTTTCACCGGCAGGAAGATCAGCACCGTGCGTACACAATTGGAGGGCAACTTCCTCTTCCTGGAGCGGGAGATTTCCCAAAGCAGTATGCTCTTTCATGAGCTGTTCATGTTGGGTTTTTCGTGTTCCCTTCTGGGGAGACGAGTGTTGCCGTGGGAAGACAAAATGTATCCTGCTCTGACAGAGCTGCTTTGGCCGAGAACAGCTTCCCACCACCCAAACCATTGCATGCTGCTTCAGGGAAAACCAAGTGTTCATGAGCCAGCGAGATGTATCTTATACACCTCTAGCCCTTCCTCTGGAAAGGCTGTTTCATGTAGTAGTTCAGGATCATTTCTGAGCCCTCTTGGTCTCTCTGTAGGTTGTGGAGTATCCTGAGTACTTGGATCTCCAGCCGTACATGTCCCAGACAGCTGAAGAACCACTCCTTCACGCCTTATATGCTGTCCCGTTACATAGTGGTGTCAGCTCTCGTGCGGGACACTATTTCTGCTACGCAAAGGTAAAGAGCAACGTCCTTCCTAGCAGGGGAAAAATGTGTGCTGGGGAAGACGAACTTTCACGGCAGTGTTACTGGCAGCCAAGGTTTGGGAGGAGAAGGTTTCCTTAGGGGCTGTGTTGGACGTGTTTTGGCACACTCTGGGTTTTGTAGTTTTCTGCCTGTGTTCTTGTGGAGAAACCATGCAGCTCATCTCCAGGTATCCATGCCTTTCTATGCAGGCCGGCAATGGACTGTGGTACAAGACGAACGATGAGTCTGTGGATGGTTGTGGCATCGACACAGTTCCCGGGCAGCAAGCCTATTTACTGTTTTATGTCAGGTAAGAACAGGTGTTAAAATGTCTTCAGAAGACGTTTCCTTTCCCTGGCTTTGCTGTTTCTCTTCTCATCCTCCTGAGCGATTCTCTTCTGTCATAGGAGACAGTTACTACCTGCACCATTCCGTGCTGTTGAATCTGAACTTCCCCATGTCAGTCCTTATCTTCCCTTGCTGGGCTTTAGGCTGCTGCCCTGGTGCAAACTGCTACTTGTCTGCTTGCTGAAGCTGGCTAATGTGGAGAAGAGTACTTCAAGGGGGGCTGCAGGAAAGGTGGGGAGGGACTCTGCCAGGGAGTGCATCAGGACGAGGCGTAACGGTTTTAAACTGAAAGAGGGCAGATTTAGATTAGATCTAAGGAAGTAATTCTTCACTCGGAGGGTGATGAGGCACTGGAACATGTTGCCCAGAGAAGCTGTGGCTGCCGCATCCCTGGAAGTGATCAAGGCCAGGGTGGATGGGGCTTTGGGCATCCCGCTCTACTGGAAGGGGTCCCTGCCCATGGCAGGGAGGCTTGCAACTAGGTGCTCTTGAAGGTCGCTTCCAACCCAAACCATTCTAGGATTCTGTGATTCTATAATTCTTCAACTTCTGTTACCGACTTTCTAGATCTCACTGTCTGCTCTTTCAAACAAGAACATCCTTCCTGATCTGCTTTCAGACAGTAACCAAAGGGTGTGGGGACTTAGGACTCCTCTCATAGTCAAGAGGGAGAGAAAGAGAAAGATACGTCCTTCAAATACAGTTCAGATTGGAACACCCCCTGAAGTTTACTGAGCGATTTTATTTTCTGGTTGAGAAAGAACAATTATGTGCACTTCATATTTTGACCAAACATTTTGTAAGAGAGCAGATGACTGCCTCATTTGTTTCATTGTTCAACAGGATCCTTCCTATCAGTCAGATTTCTTGGTGCAGCTTCGTACCACTTTCACTGATACTCCATTGATTGTTTGTTTCAATTTTAAGTATGGGATGGAAGAGGAGGGGAAGGGTGGAATGATGTGGTGGAGGCATAGTGGAGAAAATAGAAATTAATTCACATAAATAATATAGGCTGTCCCTATGTGTTGAAAGAGGAGCTGGCAGGAAGAACAGCTCAGCTTTGGCTGGAACTCAGGAAAAAAGCCGAGTTTATGACCTTTGGAAGAAGGGGCAGACAACTCAGGGAAACTATAAAGATGTTGCGAGGAGAAGAGGTAGGGAGAAAATTAGAAGGGCCAAAGCCCAATTAGAACTTAATTTGGCCACTATGGTAAAAGATAATACGGAAACGTTTGTATAAACACATTCACAACAAAAGGAGGGCTAAGGAGAATCTCCATCCTTTATTGGAGGCAGGGGGAAACATAGTGACAAAGGATGAGGAAAAGGCTGAGGTACTTAATGCCTTCTTTGACTCAGTCTTTAATAGTAAGACCAGTTGCTCTCAGAGTACCCAGCCCCCTGAGCTGGAAGACGAGGACAGGGAGCAGAACCAAGTCCCCATAATCCAAGGGGAAATAGTTAAGGGTGTTCCCTTCTCTATGCTGGGTTCACTTCCCATTATTGCATGCTTCCAGAAACCAGACTAACGGAATTTAGAATTTAGGAGCATGAGTTTAAAGACACACCAGTCAGAGCCCCTCGTTCCCGAGGTCCCAGGTGAACGCACCAAAAGTTGCCAGCACTGGACGCTGGTGATAAGAGGATCCATTGTGTTTCCTGGGGTCCCACCTGCCTTGCCAAATCTGTAGCAGGAATTATGCAGTCACCACCTAGTCCCTGTTAGGAATTCCATGGATGCCACCTCAACAGGGCTCGGGCCAAGGTTCCTGCTTGAAGAACAAGAGCTGCCCATCCACCGAGTAAGTGGTTTATTTATCCGATATCCATGGCAGCTCGAGCTGGGTGCCTCCAAGGAAGACCCCCACTGCAGATTGAGCACCCCAGTTACACCCTTACAGACAGATTTCCCAGAACGTACCACCTACTACCTGATCCCTAAGTCCAGTCACTTAATTCTGGTCGGTGATTTCTTACTGGTTTTCTTGGTTGCTGGGCTGGCCGCCTTCTGAAGTTACCTCATTCTCTTAGAATTATTTCCTTGGTGTTTTTCTTCTTCGTTCTGCTTGCATCTGCCAGCTTCAGTTTGGTTTTGTGTTTGATCATTAGCTTTATCAAAAAGTTTACTCTTGTGGTCTGAGGCTTCGGCTACTTTCGTTTCCAGTGCTAAGCAAGGTTATTGATCTTAACAGTTCTCAACAGCTTGGTGGGGCATCTTAGGGCTGGAGCTCAACTTGCGGCCAGATTGGGTTGCTTTGGGCAAACCTCACCTGGTGCTGAGCTCTGCAGCTTCGGGTGCATGGACCCTGGGCTGTGTTGAGGCACCGGAGCCTCCAGCCACACTCCTGCCCTCCCCTGCCACTCCTCCTGAAGGTCATGTCAGCAAAGCCCCCAGGCTGCAGCCCCATCAGCTGCCAAACCTGCCACACCCTCCAGTTCTTTGAGAAGTCTTGGAGTGCACTGGAGGTGACACATCCTGCTGGTGGGTGGGTGGGCAGCAATGTGCAGAGGGGAGCAGGGTACTGCAGAGCAGCTGTGCCCAGCACCACAGCCCAGCGGGGATGGGAGCGTCTTGCAGAGAGTCCTTATGGGCATGGGGACTCTTGGGGTTATTCCTGTCTCTGCCCCAGCAGAGTTCTGACAAGCTCTCTTCTTGACCCTGAAGATGTACAAGATACTGCTGCCACCATGCAAAGCGGGTATGAACGGCGTGAACACCTATCACAGCCCCCAGCATCCTCACCCTTGTGTGTTGCTCACCAGCTTGGCCTGCGGCTCCAAGGATGCCATTGCATCTTCCGCAGCCAGGAGGAAATGGCCCGCCTTTTGTAGGCAGGTTCTGTACCTTAGTTAATTATATTCAATTCAAGCCAGCTGGGTAATAATAATTGGATGCCATAATTCCCCCTTTTTGTTTTACAGTTTTTTGTTTTCAAAGGTGTTTTTAAGAAGGCTTTGCAGTGAGCAGAGACCCAGTCCATTCATTCCAACTCCAGCACGCTTCCCTCCCGTGGATATCACATCGGGGCTTGCAGCTTTACCTTCTTTACCAAAGGACTCTTGCTCCAGCTCTGGCAAGGGAGTCGGGGTCCTCAGGGTCTCTCGTGTTCATATCACATCAGGGTCACCATTTGATGCTCACCAGCCTGGGCTGCAGCTCCAAGGATGCCATTGCATCTTCCGCAGCCAGGAGGAAATGGCCTGCCTTTTGTAGGCAGGGTCTATACCTTAATTAGTTCATTAGATTCAATTCATGCCAGCTGGATAATAACAGGATACCATAATTCCCCCTTTTTGTTTTACAATTTTTTGTTTTTAGAGGAAAGTGAAGGCTTTATGGTGAGCAGAGACCCAGTCCATTTGTTCCAACTCCAGCACGCTTCCCTTCCATGAATATCACATCAGGGCTTGCAGCTTTACCTTCTTTACCAAAGGACTCTCGCTTCGACCCTGGCTCGGGCTCCTCTGGGTCTCTCAGGCATATCACATTGGGGTCACCAGTTGTTGCTCACTGGGCTGCAGCTCCAAGGATGCCATTGCATCTTCCACAGCCAGGAGGAAATGGCCCGCCTTTTGTAGGCAGGGTCTGTACCTTAGTTAATTAGTTAATTATATTCAATTCAAGCCAGCTCGGTAATAATAATTGGATGCCATACTTGTGATCCTCTCTTCACAGCACAGAGCTTGGCCAGTGTCCTGCCAGTCTGCTAGAAAAATGGGCATAACACTCACAGGCTCCAGGTTGCCACCCGAGGACAGAGGATGCTGCAAGGGACGGGACTGTCCTGTGCACTGTAATGGCCACTGAAGGAACGAGTGGGACACGGAACTCTTCCTGAGGTGCACCAGCTGCTGTGTCTGCTGCAGTTCAGCACAAACGTGATCTGACTGGGCTGCTTCTGGGCTGCACTCTGGTGGGAAATTCTTTCTTGGGAGAGCGACAGCCCTGTGGCCACACTTACAATGAGCTATGGCTTCCTCTGCCTCCAGCCCAAGGGATAGTACTCTTGGCACAAATCACAAACCCCAGGACTTGAAAAGTCAGAAACAAGTTTCCTAACACGCACTACATAGTTAGTACGTCGGCCCCCGAAAGATGAGCAGGGACCACCAGACAAAGCATCCGCAGGCTGCTATTGCCCGTTGCAGACCACAGTCGTCATTTAGGCATTTGTGGGTCAACAGAGGAAAAGAAAAACCGTGTTTATTGTGGAATCAAGAAGCCTGAGTGCACTGTGGCAGAGATGCAATGCACTAGGGGCGTAATGCAACAGGAATAATATTACACTGGAACACAGCTAATGTATCATTTTGGTAGTTTCAGTTAAGGCTGTTGTACATTAGGCATATTGGACAGTAAACGTGCAAAACTGCGTATGGTGCAAGAAGTATGTAACAAACCCAGCTAAAAAACAGCAGCAGAACAAAACGGTGTGAACATTCACCTCCTGAGGCAGCCACACAGTGCTGCTTGGGATGCCTTCCTCTGCCTGGAGCAGAGACAGCGTGGTTTACCCTGGCCAGTGACCCTGCACGCTACTCCCCCTGAGCCTCCTGCACCATGCTTTGGTAAGCCCCTCAGCACCTACAGAGGGGATTTCTGCTTCGGTGCTCCACGGCTGCGCTGTGCTGAGGGCAAAGGCAGGACGAGCTGGATTAGCAGCTTCAGGAGCCCCTCGTCCATCTGTCCGCCCAAAGGTGGCTGCAGAGAAATCCTCTCTCTGCAGCATGGCTCAGAGACACCACAGCCCAGAGAAAACAGAGCAACCGGTACATGTTTGAGGATGCAGAGCTCACAGACGGGGAGAGCCAATGCGATCCCTGGAGCTGCAGCACTGTGAACATTGGTTAAAGTATGGGGCTGGAAATGCAGAGCTCTTGGTCAGTGAGAGCCAAGCTTGTGACCCTTCTAGCCTGTCTCTCTCAGACCGTCTTACATGCTGGCTTTGGCCTCCCTTTTGGGGTTTGTGTGAGGCAAACCTTCACTCCTCTTCTCCTCTGGCTAATTAAGCCTGGCCCCAGTCCCCAGCTGCTCTTAGTGAATCCAGTTAGTGCATATGGCTTTAAATTTAAAGGCCCAAGGAGGCACCCTTAGACTCTTTACAGGGTTGGGCTTTTCTCGTTCCTCCGTCTCCTCCCTCAAGAGTGGGGCTTCAGGGTTAGATTTAGTTTTTCTCCATTCCCTTCAGAAGAGGCCTGACCTTGTTTATCAGACTGCTGGTTTTATGTTCGTGCATTCTGAGGCAGAGTTCATTGATTCTCAGCTTGTGAGCAGGTGCTCTGGAGGCAAGGATTAACTGAGTGGCAGCTCCAGTGCTGTGGAGCAGTCATCACTGTATCTCCCTCCTCTTCTGGTCACTCCATCCTCTTCTTATTCGCATAGTTGCTTGCCATCAGCTCTCCTCCAGAAAGTTACAGAAAGAAAGGTGTGACCGGGAACGTAAAGGGGGAGAATCCCCTCTCCCTCTACCAGAACCCTTTCACACAAACCCAGCACAACAACTTGGGGCTGAGCGATCTCCACAGCGCCCCGTGGGGCGTCTCTGCCGCAGGGCGATGCCAGGCTGGGTGGCTTCTACAACCTGCCGCAAGTCGCCTGTGCACTGGACATTGAGTCACCTGTATGCTGGACATGGCTGAAACTTCTTTAAGATCTATGAGCCGGATGATCCATGCACACCCTTTGAGCCACTATGGATAAAATTAACTCCATCCCTGCCAAATCCACTGCAATAAAGCCCGTTCTACTCCTACCCGGTGAGCGAGATGCAGCAGAGAGAAGTGTTTGGGCACACTGGAGGCGCTGTTGCATCCCACCAGCCTTCGATCCCATCTCTGGTAACTGCCCAACCGCAGCCCACCCCAAACCCCACCTGCCCGAACAGGCTCCCAGTACCAAAGACACATTGGTGCAGGGGTAGATGGGGTTTTTGGAAAAGGACTGGGGAGATAGAGGATGACTGTTTGGCAGGAGAAGAGGAGAAATCCACCTCCTCTCTCCCTAGTTGTTCTGTCTCCCTGCTGGTGTCATAATGCACCTCCAGATGATGCGGACTGATGTCACAGAGGCATGCCTCACATGACAGGGATATCTCTCCAGCACCACGGCAGTGTTGGCACTCCCTGGCGAGGCAAGCGCACCCCTGGGTTGTGCTCAGGGCTCGCCACTGCTGCTCTTTGGAGCTGCTCTACAGCCAGAAGCGGGGTCAGGAGGCAGCTGTGCTGGGGGGCCCGCGGTGACAGGCAGAGCAGAGGCACGTCAGAGAGGAGTTTTGGGCGAGGAGCTGTGAAGAGCATCCCTTTCCCTGAGCTGAGGACAAGCAGTAAGCGCGATGGAGAGCTGCGGCACCGTAGCCGTCTGCTCGGAGCTGAGTGTCTTGTTCCCCACCCTCCTGCATCACTCCACCAAGGGTAAGAGTTTTGAGAGCTCCTTCCTGGCGGGTCACACCGGGACTGTCCACCATGCAAAGCTGTGGCTGCTGGGCTGTGGGGGTGGCTGGACAGGGCTGGGGGCTGCCAAGAGAGCCCTGCCTGAGAGTCCACCCAGGTCTGGGGGGTCAATGTGGCAACCAGGAATCCTGAGTCATGGTGCTGGGGCTGCCCTGAGCCCCAAAGCTCCCGAGGGCATGGCTTGGTCCCCTCATGATGGGGGCCACCCAGGGCCAGCTTGCCCTGGGAGTTGGTGCCTCTTGGGGTTCTGGCTCTGGTGTGAAAAGTGATTTGTGTCTTGGGAGCTGGGGTGTCCTACAGCTCCCACAGGACTCTCACGAGCTGCCTGGAAACGCTCCTTCCCTTGAACTAGTCTCCTTTGGGAAAACTTCTGTTCCTTCCTACGGGATCCTCTTGTGGCACCAGGCTGGCAGATCGTGATCTGGGCCCCGGAGTGCCATCCCTTTCTAGGGGTTAGATGGCCACAGCCCTGGTCCTGAGCCCTTCCCGTGTCCCCATTTCTGCCCCAGCTCTGCCATGGGAGCAGAATAAGGCTGGCAGTCTGAAACTGCAGGACGGCCCAGCTCCGCAGCCATGGTGGTGTGTGTCTACGCTGTTTGGGGATGCCTGCGTCTGTCACCCCCTGGCCGAGGAGCTTGCTGAGGGGCTGTGAGCTGGCTGGCCCAGAGCCTGACGCCTTTCTCCTTTCCTCTCCAGAGGTTGTGGCTATCTGGGATGCTGTGTCTGCGTACATCCTGCAACAGCTGAAGCTGGACAAGGTAGGCTGGCGTCTTGGTCCCTCTCTGCCGTGGAAAGCCTGGGCTCTGGGGAGCGATCCCTCCCTGATCATCGTGGCAGCACAATGAGACAAACCCGTGTGCCCAGAGCTGCTTCTTGGTCGACCAGGAGAGCAACCAAGTCCAGATTGAGTCTGGGAAAGAATTCGACACACAATAGGGTTTCGCTCTTCCTTGTGGTCAGAGTGGGGAGACCAAGCAGAGAGGCAGGGGAACGTGCTGGGTCCATGCCATGGCTAATCCCTGGGAACCAGTCCCAGGGGTATTCCCTGTGCTGGAAGTGCCTGGGATCTTCTCTAGCCAACGGATGTTAGCAAATATTTTGAGGAGGGGAAGAACGTGGGCCTTTTCCAAAGCTTTGGCTTTTCCCATCTCTCGGGTACTCACTCATCAGCCTTTTTTTGCCTTTTTTCCTGTGCAGGGCGTCCTGGTCTCAGGACTCGGGACCTTCGCTATGGTCCAGGAGCGATTCCACGGTGAAGAAGAGGTGTATGTGGTTCGAAGACCAGTCTTCCAACTAGAGATCGATGCGTCATGTCTGTGGGAGCTCATGGTCCCCACAGTAGTTATCCCTGGTGAGAAGGCAGTGGCCACCCTCCACTTTCCCCCTCCATGTCTGGTGGGGGATGTGTTCTCTCTGCTCTTTGGAAAAGGCTGGGAGAAGTAGAGAATTGCCTCCAAAAGTCAGGGCTGGCTTGAGCTCCCCCAAACCAAACTGGTCCCCAGGAGCTGTTTTTATAACCGACTGTTTCTCTGGCATTTTGTTATGAACCTGACATGGAAATTTGGTCTGCTTAGGCAGTGACATGTTCTTCCTCCCTGCAGGCAGTGTCGAGATCAAGCCGCTGAACTACAGGTGGCTGTCGCGAGCCACCTCCTTCCCGCTGCACGTGGTGGAGGGCTGTGTGCAAGAGACCATACTCTTGTACTCCTTCCAGCTGAGGAACAGGCAGCGCCTCGCCTTCACCTTCAAGGACATTGGCGTTCTGTCCTGCAAAGACGACGTCCTGTGCATGCGGTTTTATTACGACTGCGTCACAGGGCTGGAGAGCAAGGCCAGCCGGATTGCACTGCTGCACACTGTGAGTTGCTCAAGTTTTGAGGCTGCTTCAGATCTTTGAAAGGCCTATTGAAGGGGCAGTGACTCAGTCGCCACTGGCCAGCCTGGATGTGGCAGCCAGTCCAGCGCCTTTCCCCACGCTTGCCCCACTGGCTTCTCCATTAGCAAAGAAAGTTTCTTGTGAGGTTCTGGGTCCTCGCCGTCCACAAAGACTGGCAGTGTTATTGCGCAGACTCGGTGTTTGCTGAGCAAGGGCTAATGTTGACGGAGGAGGATTTGGAAGAGGGGTTTGGAGAAGTGGCTTCCTTTTGGAGCAGTAGACAGGTCTGCTTCCTTTGGGAGCCAAGAGAAAACTGCCTTGGAAACCTTCTAACAGCTCTGTGTCTCTTTGCAGCGGCTGTGGATGCCAGCTGCAGCTGTCTCCGGTGAAGCGACCTCGGCACAGGGGATGCCGGCTGCTCCTGCCCCCGCATTCCCAAGGTGAATGTGTTTCCTCTGCAGCCCTTGACCGATCGAGCGGGTGGCTTCCCAGCTCCTGCTCAGGAGTGTGCGTTGTTGGGGCTCGACACTCAGCATGGACTCCGGGCCCTCTTGATCCTGAAGGGACTGGTTTCTGGTTAGCTGATGCCGAGTTTGGGCTATGCGTGTATTCTTCTGGAGTGACCGGGCATCGTGATGGTGTTTCTCACGCCCAGCCTGCCGTCGCTCCCATCAGAGGGAACCAACTGCACACGGAGAGGACTTTAAGCTCCATTTTCTGGTGTTGGGGGCAGATTGCCAATAAACCCTGTGCATGGCAACAAAGGAAAAGGGTTGCCATGCCTTCCACGATAGTCAGGAGGATTACTGCTGGGGAGCTGCAGAGGGTAGGGGATCACCTTTCAAGCTGCTGTCAACATTTGCTTTCCAGGTTTCAGTTCATTGTCATTAGCAGGGCAGTGGTCAAGGCTTTCTCCACCTGGCACAAGAAGGTCGCAGAAAAGCACAGGATGCGAAGAGGTATGGGAGCGAGTCCCTGCTCTCCAGGTGGGACTCTGCCCGACCCTGTGTGACCACAGTCCAGTGAAAACGCGCTCCCCAGGGGGCTGCTCTGAAGAGCTTCCTTCTTCTCCCAGGTACACAGGGTCGTCTTGACAAGGTGCTGCAGAGGCAGGTGAGGATTTCCCTCCCCGTGCTGCCAAGCCAGGGTCCAGGCACAAGGCAGCAAGACACGGGGAAGAAGACTTCTGCCAGGTGAGACCCTAGTGGGAAGGGATGAAAGGGAACCTTGCACCCGTCCAGGAGAGACATCCCGTTTGGACACTCCAGCTGTAGGGACTGAGGAAGGTCCCTGACACACACCCCACGGTTTTTATGCGCTGGTTGGCCCCATCACAGGCCCCTTAGTAGGGAAGGCGGCAGATGTTGAGTGCACTCCACGTCACTCTGCTTGCCCTTACAAGAGACCTGAGGTGCAGTCCTCTGCCGTCCATCTGATGTGGCCCAGGAAAGGCTCTCCCTTGCCATGGGGAACGGCCCCACCTCCCCCATTTCTTCTGCCAGCCCGGGGAGATTTGATACCAGATGAAATGGGGAGATCAAACTGCTTCGTGCTCATGCCAGCTCCTCGCGGTGTCTCTTTGCAGGGTGCTCCCGCCACGTCCAGGCGGCTCCCCTAGGATGAAGGAGGCAGGCAGGAAGGAGGCAGCTCCTCCAGCCAGGCCCACCGCTGCACTGCCATCCTCTGAAGGCTTCAAGAAAGCACTGCAGGTAGGTGCTCTGCCTTGCTCTAACTGCCGTGCTGTCTGAGATGCAGCAAAAGCCTCTTTGTGCTGAGCGACATCCTGAAAGGATCCCTTGGCCTGCGTTCCCCATAACCTGTCTCTCGAATCCTTTTCGTCTTCTTCACAGAAAGGAAGGTGCTGCACACCCTTCCCGCCCTTTACTGCCCACTGGGTTTTCATCAAACACTTTATTCTGGCCAGGGGCTGTGGAAAATGTACAAGTCCTTTCTAGGTCCTCGACAGTGGAGGTCTTTGGTCACTCGGCTGTTGTTTGCCAGGAGCTGAGGAGCCTGGCGTGACTCCGTGGCCCCTCCAGGAGCTGAGACTAATCCTGCCTGCTGCTGCGTTCTGTCCCCTCCAGGAGGTCTGGCAGCTGTCTGCAGAGTGGGAGCAAGCGAAGCCCCAGTGGCAGGAGCGGCTGCAGCAAGCACAGGCCGAACAGGCGGCGTGGGAAGCCTGGTCTGCAGGGGAGGACCGACAGCCGCCCCAGGTACGGGCAGTGGCTGACACTGCTGAGAGCAGCAGCCAGCCTCTCTGTTGGGGCACCCAGGGCTGCAGGTCTCTGGGGGTGGGAGCAGAACTGGCAGCCAGGGGCAGGGCAGGGCTTGTGCCTGCTCATCCTCGTGAGGGAGAGACTGGCAGCAGGATGCAAGGGGCAAAAGGGGTCATCAGCTGTGGTGACGGGCAGATGGTGCGAGTCTCCCGGATCCCAGGTCCTGCTGCAGGCTCCTTTCAAGAGGTCCTCTGGGAAACGGCACCTCTGTTTCCCATCTGGTTTTTCTGAGAGCGTCTCTTCCTTGGCAGGCGTTCGGCACCACTGGCATTCGGACTCCCCACCCTCCAGCTGAGCCCAGGAGAAAGGAGGTCCCCAAGAGGTGGAGGAGGGCTGTAAACCCTCTCCCAGCAGAGGAGATGGCAGTAGCAGCCCAGCTGCAGAGACTCCAGCCTGGGTAAGTGTGTGTGGGCTCTGGACACAGCCTGGGGCACTCGAGCAGCCGCCACCCTGCAGAGATGTCCAGAATCCCCGTCCCTGCTTCCTGGGGTTACAGAGGACACCCTCTAAAGTCTCCTAACGCAGGCACGACGTGGGTTACCCGTAAAGGCAAGGCCCACAACTCACCACAGGGTGAAAGGGTGGGTACAGGCAGGACCGGGTGGGTGAAGCAGTGAGACGAGGGGAGAGGCAGAAGGGCTCTCCAGCAGAGGCTGAGGGATGACATTTCCCTGTTGTTGCAGCCACCTTCCCCCACGAGCGGCCCAGGTCATCAGAAGGCTGGAGCCGCACTGGGCACGGAGGAACATATTCAAGTCCGTCGCTGAGGTCAACAGGCAATGTCAAGAGCAGCAGAGGCAGCTCCCCTGGTAACTATCTCCACAAAGGGATGGCGCCACCCTGGCTGCACGGCCCATCCCTGCACTGCGGGCAGCCCTGGGGCAAAGAGGGCATTTCTCTGACACCCCTGCTGAGACAGAAGCAGGTTCTGGAGGCTGGCTTTGGGCTGGGCCCCCCTCACACCCGAGGGAATGCCTGGGCACCCAGAATCAGCTTTCCCTGTGGGACGTAAAAGTCCTGGCTGAAAACAGAGGGATCCCTCTGATGGCCAGCTCTCCCCTTCAAACCAGAGAGCATATCCCTTGCAGAGTCCTGCCCCAGGACACCTTGCCCCGACAGGGGACACCTGTATGGGACACTCAAGGTCTTGGCCCAACCTGACTCAGCTCCAGGCTGATCAGCTACCGTGGGGACCTCCTCTTGGCCTTGGGCATCGGGGACCTCTCCCACTTCGCAGACACCTTGAGCCTACATCACAAGCAGATGCAGGATTTCTCCGCCTTCTCCCTCTCCATACGATCATACGCTTTTCTTTCTTCCTCCCTAGCGCTAGATGCTCGTACCGCAGCAGAGGGGAAGGTTCCAGGAGCGGCGGCGGTAGCAGCAGCTGTTAGCAAAGCGGCCTGGAGGCTTCTCAGCTGCCAAGGTCTACCTGTCAATACAAAATAAAGAGATCTGGGGCTGTTCCCAGCTGGACTGACTGGCCTGTTCCTGGGGATGGATCCATCTAAAGGGATGATACACAGCCCACGTGTGATCTCAGAACTGCTCACAGGGAGGGGCAGGAGGGAAAAACGCCCACACGTACCCCACAGCGTGAACTCGTGTAGCCCCGCTCCTGTACATCCCAGCACACAGGCAGCATGACAGAGGAGGCTCACGCACTCTTCCTGGGAAACCAGCACAGCTGGCGCCTCCCTGAAGTGCCTGCACGCTCATGCAGGCAGCGTGGAGAACCACCAGCCGGACCAGAAGTCTGTGTGTGATTGCAGGGCTGGGACCGCACTGGACCCACACTGAGGTGTGGTGGGTGGATGGCATAGCGGGAGGGCTGCGGTGGCGGGACACGGGCTCATCAGGAAGGATCATCTGGGAGGGCAACAAGGTGGATTTGCCTCCCGCTTGGGCTGGGATACGAGCCAGCTCGTGGGTCAGGATCAGCAGGCCGACCAACTTGGGTGCCGTGTTAGCAGGTATCAGTTGCAGACTTCCAGCACAGCTGATGCTGATAGGGGGATAGGTATAGGAGTAGGCATAAGACCATACAAAACTATATTAGCTGTTATTTCTATGGATAGGTATAAGAATAGGCCTAAGACTACATAGGACTCTGGAATACATAGCTCTGTGAAATGTTAAAAGTTATCAAATACTAATTAATCCCTGCTTTGAAATACTACCCAAAAAAAGGCCAGTAAGAGAGACAAAATAAACGATGGCAAGTTTGTACCTCGTGACCCGTAGGGAGAAAGGAAAGCCAAAGAGGAGAGATAAGGACTAACAAGAACTAACATTTGATAGGTGATCTTTGAGGTCCCTTCCAACCCTAACCATTCTATGATTCTATGATTATTTCTGTTGCATTACACCCCTAGTGCATTGCATCTCTGCCACACTGCACTCAGGCTTCTTGATTCCACAATAAACATGGTTTTTCTTTTCCTCTGGTGACCCACAAATGCCTAAATGACGACTGTGGTCTGCAACGGGCAATAGCAGCCTGCGGATGCTTTGTCTGGTGGTCCCTGCTCATCTTTCGGGGGCCGACATACTAACTATGTAGTGCGTGTTAGGAAACTTGTTTCTGACTTTTCAAGTCCTGGGGTTTGTGATTTGTGCCAAGAGTACTATCCCTTGGGCTGGAGGCAGAGGAAACCATAGCTCATTGTAAGTGTGACCACAGGGCTGTCGCTCTCCCAAGAGAGAATTTCCCACCAGAGTGCAGCCCAGAAGCAGCCCAGTCAGATTACGTTTGTGCTGAACTGCAGCAGACACAGCAGCTGGTGCACCTCAGGAAGAGTTCCGTGTCCCACTCGTTCCTTCAGTGGCCATTACAGTGCACAGGACAGTCCTGTCCCTTGCAGGATCCTCTGTCCTCGGGTGGCAACAGCCTGTGAGTGTTACGCCCATTTTTCTAGCAGACTGGCAGGACACTGGCCAAGCTCTGTGCTGTGAAGAGAGGACCACAAGGGTGAGGATGCTGGGGGCTGTATTTGGTGTTCACGCCGTTCAGACCCGCTTTGCATGCTGGCAGCAGTATCTTGTGCATCTCCAGGGTCAAGAAGAGAACTTGTCAGAACTCTGCTGGGGCAGAGACAGGAATAACCGCAAAAGTCGCCATGCCCATAAGGACTCTCTGCAAGACGCTCCCGATCCCCTCCCCGCTGGGCTGTGGTGCTGGGCACAGCTGCTCTGCAGTACCCGGCTGTGATAGTTTGATGTGTGGGGGGGTGTTCTGGTGGCAGGGGAGGGGATTTGCTCCCTGTGCCACCAGATCTGAGTCCCATCCCCCCCGGGGGAGGTTGAGCCAAGGCGGCGCCTCTGCGAATTGCCCTATTTAAGTTGGGACAAAGGGGCGGGAAAGGGCTTTTTGCTCAGGAGCGAGGAGAGAGCAGGAGGGCGCTGCCCTCGCTCCCGGCTCCCGGCCGAGCGGCCGCTCGGGCCCGGGCCGGCGCCATGTGCTCAAGATGGCGCCGGGGAGCCGCATGGGGGACTCGGTAAGCGCCCCGCTCCCGGGGTGCCCGCCGGGCCGAGCTCCCCCAGAGAGGATTAATATCTAAGAGAAGACAACCACAACGACCGGGTCAGCAAAGATGGAGCAGGAGGAGGTGTGCTGGAGCTGAGGCTTCCCTTGCAAATCGGTGTGAGATGGCAGGCGGCCCCCCTGCAGCCAGGGTGTACTCGGCGGAGCAGCGACCCACTCGCGGCCTGTGGAGAAACCCACGTCGGGAAGGAGATGCCTGAGCCCAGGAGAGGTCGTGGAGCAGGGGATGCGCGACCAGGTACTGTTGATAATGGGGCATGGAATGCACGACGAGGTCGTGGAGGCATCTGGAGACCGTGGGACGACCCACGCCGACGCGAGTGGCAGCAGCTCCCTAAGAGGCCGAGACTGGTAAAGCCCGAACTGGTGCGATCCATGGGGAGGATTGCAATCCTGCGGGCAGGACTTACTTTGGAAAAGTTTGGGGACTTTTTCTTTGTGAGTAGGGGATCCACCGAAGCAAGGGAAAAATGGTGTAAAGACTCCTCCTCCTTTAAGAAAGGAGCGGCAGTAACAACATGGATGAACTGACCTGTACTCCCCCATTCCCTGTCTCCCTGCGCCGCTGGGGGGAAGGCAGAGCCAGGAACGAAAGGAAAATAGGGGGGTGGGGAGGTTGTTGTTTTAAGATCGGGCCTTGTTTTCTCTTTCTCCTCTCAAGTAACCGGTTTCGTTCCCTTTTGTCTTTTGTTTAGTAACTGTTAATAAATTGTTTTGTTTTTATGAAGAAAGCCTGAGTCATGTTTTGCCCGAGACCATGTTTGGTGGGTGCTCCCGCTCGGTTCTTGTCTCGACCCTCAGTCCAAAAAAAAAAAAACCACGACACCGGCTCCCCTCTGCACATTGCTGCCCACCCACCCACCAGCAGGATGGAAAAGGGGACCTGTGTCACCTCCAGTGCACTCCAAGACTTCTCAAAGAACTGGAGGGTGTGGCAGGTTTGGCAGCTGATGGGGCTGCAGCTTGGGGGCTTTGCTGACATGACCTTCAGGAGGAGTGGCAGGGGAGGGCAGGAGTGTGGCTGGAGGCTCCGGTGCCTCAACACAGCCCAGGGTCCAGCAGCCAGCCCTGGGTCCATGCACCCGAAGCTGCGGAGCTCAGCACCAGGTGAGGTTTGCCCAAAGCAACCCAATCTGGCCGCAAGTTGAGCTCCAGCCCTAAGATGCCCCACCAAGCTGTTGAGAACTGTTAAGATCAATAACCTTGCTTAGCACTGGAAACGAAAGTAGCCGAAGCCTCAGACCACAAGAGTAAACTTTTTGATAAAGCTAATGATCAAACACAAAACCAAACTGAAGCTGGCAGATGCAAGCAGAACGAAGAAGAAAAACACCAAGGAAATAATTCTAAGAGAATGAGGTAACTTCAGAAGGCGGCCAGCCCAGCAACCAAGAAAACCAGTAAGAAATCACCGACCAGAATTAAGTGACTGGACTTAGGGATCAGGTAGTAGGTGGTACGTTCTGGGAAATCTGTCTGTAAGGGTGTAACTGGGGTGCTCAATCTGCAGTGGGGGTCTTCCTTGGAGGCACCCAGCTCGAGCTGCCATGGATATCGGATAAATAAACCACTTACTTACTCGGTGGATGGGCAGCCCTTGTTCTTCAAGCAGGAACCTTGGCCCGAGCCCAGTTGAGGTGGCATCCATGGAATTCCTAACAGGGACTAGGTGGTGACTGCATAATTCCTGCTACAGATTTGGCAAGGCAGGTGGGACCCCAGGAAACACAATGGATCCTCTTATCACCAGCGTCCAGTGCTGGCAACTTTTGGTGCGTTCACCTGGGACCTCGGGAACGAGGGGCTCTGACTGGTGTGTCTTTAAACTCATGCTCCTAAATTCTAAATTCCGTTAGTCTGGTTTCTGGAAGCATGCAATAATGGGAAGTGAACCCAGCATAGAGAAGGGAACACCCTTAACTATTTCCCCTTGGATTATGGGGACTTGGTTCTGCTCCCTGTCCTCGTCTTCCAGCTCAGGGGGCTGGGTACTCTGAGAGCGACTGGTCTTACTATTAAAGACTGAGTCAAAGAAGGCATTAAGTACCTCAGCCTTTTCCTCATCCTTTGTCACTATGTTTCCCCCTGCCTCCAATAAAGGATGGAGATTCTCCTTAGCCCTCCTTTTGTTGTGAATGTGTTTATACAAACGTTTCCGTATTATCTTTTACCATAGTGGCCAAATTAAGTTCTAATTGGGCTTTGGCCCTTCTAATTTTCTCCCTACCTCTTCTCCTCGCAACATCTTTATAGTTTCCCTGAGTTGTCTGCCCCTTCTTCCAAAGGTCATAAACTCGGCTTTTTTCCTGAGTTCCAGCCAAAGCTGAGCTGTTCTTCCCTGCCAGCTCCTCTTTCAACACATAGGGACAGCCTATATTATTTATGTGAATTAATTTCTATTTTCTCCACTATGCCTCCACCACATCATTCCACCCTTCCCCTCCTCTTCCATCCCATACTTAAAATTGAAACAAACAATCAATGGAGTATCAGTGAAAGTGGTACGAAGCTGCACCAAGAAATCTGACTGATAGGAAGGATCCTGTTGAACAATGAAACAAATGAGGCAGTCATCTGCTCTCTTACAAAATGTTTGGTCAAAATATGAAGTGCACATAATTGTTCTTTCTCAACCAGAAAATAAAATCGCTCAGTAAACTTCAGGGGGTGTTCCAATCTGAACTGTATTTGAAGGACGTATCTTTCTCTTTCTCTCCCTCTTGACTATGAGAGGAGTCCTAAGTCCCCACACCCTTTGGTTACTGTCTGAAAGCAGATCAGGAAGGATGTTCTTGTTTAAAAGAGCAGACAGTGACATCTAGAAAGTCGGTAACAGAAGTTGAAGAATTATAGAATCACAGAATCCTAGAATGGTTTGGGTTGGAAGCGACCTTCAAGAGCACCTAGTTGCAAGCCTCCCTGCCATGGGCAGGGACCCCTTCCAGTAGAGCGGGATGCCCAAAGCCCCATCCACCCTGGCCTTGATCACTTCCAGGGACGCGGCAGCCACAGCTTCTCTGGGCAACATGTTCCAGTGCCTCATCACCCTCCGAGTGAAGAATTACTTCCTTAGATCTAATCTAAATCTGCCCTCTTTCAGTTTAAAACCGTTACGCCTCGTCCTGATGCACTCCCTGGCAGAGTCCCTCCCCACCTTTCCTGCAGCCCCCCTTGAAGTACTCTTCTCCACATTAGCCAGCTTCAGCAAGCAGACAAGTAGCAGTTTGCACCAGGGCAGCAGCCTAAAGCCCAGCAAGGGAAGATAAGGACTGACATGGGGAAGTTCAGATTCAACAGCACGGAATGGTGCAGGTAGTAACTGTCTCCTATGACAGAAGAGAATCGCTCAGGAGGATGAGAAGAGAAACAGCAAAGCCAGGGAAAGGAAACGTCTTCTGAAGACATTTTAACACCTGTTCTTACCTGACATAAAACAGTAAATAGGCTTGCTGCCCGGGAACTGTGTCGATGCCACAACCATCCACAGACTCATCGTTCGTCTTGTACCACAGTCCATTGCCGGCCTGCATAGAAAGGCATGGATACCTGGAGATGAGCTGCATGGTTTCTCCACAAGAACACAGGCAGAAAACTACAAAACCCAGAGTGTGCCAAAACACGTCCAACACAGCCCCTAAGGAAACCTTCTCCTCCCAAACCTTGGCTGCCAGTAACACTGCCGTGAAAGTTCGTCTTCCCCAGCACACATTTTTCCCCTGCTAGGAAGGACGTTGCTCTTTACCTTTGCGTAGCAGAAATAGTGTCCCGCACGAGAGCTGACACCACTATGTAACGGGACAGCATATAAGGCGTGAAGGAGTGGTTCTTCAGCTGTCTGGGACATGTACGGCTGGAGATCCAAGTACTCAGGATACTCCACAACCTACGGAGAGACCAAGAGGGCTCAGAAATGATCCTGAACTACTACATGAAACAGCCTTTCCAGAGGAAGGGCTAGAGGTGTATAAGATACATCTCGCTGGCTCATGAACACTTGGTTTTCCCTGAAGCAGCATGCAATGGTTTGGGTGGTGGGAAGCTGTTCTCGGCCAAAGCAGCTCTGTCAGAGCAGAATACATTTTGTCTTCCCACGGCAACACTCGTCTCCCCAGAAGGGAACACGAAAAACCCAACATGAACAGCTCATGAAAGAGCATACTGCTTTGGGAAATCTCCCGCTCCAGGAAGAGGAAGTTGCCCTCCAATTGTGTACGCACGGTGCTGATCTTCCTGCCGGTGAAACCTTCAAACCTTTTCAGACACGCCGTGAGAACTCTGGGGGCACGATGGACTGTGAACCTCCTGGAGACAGCAACCATCTTGTCACACCTGGAAACCAAGCACAGAGCCAAGTGCTGGAACACACCCGATCTTCTCCCAAGAAGGCCGGACAAGCTGTCAGGTCTGACACACCCTTACGCTATCTGAAGGCTCTTCAGTACCATAAGACCATATTTTCAAAAAAACTGCGTCGCATTATTGTGCATTAAACCTACATGGAAAGACAGCTTGTGCTCAATGACATGCAGCACCTTCACGCTGGATCTAGTATTAGTATGTGGTTAGTAATCATCTTACTTGTCACATTTATAAGCATTTTCGCCATCCAGCTGCTCGGGTTTCACAAAATCCTCCAGAGCTGCGGTGACAGATGAGGCTGCCTGGAGGAGTGGGAAAGGAGAGCGCTGAGCTCAGGGCAACGCCCTGACCCAAACACTTAGTAGGAGCTGACAAGAGGGTCCAGGTAGCTGACACTGAGCAGACCCACCACTGAGGATAACACGTGCTTGTCTGGCTTGAAGCCAGAGCCCATTGGGAGACAGCTGCCATGGCCTCTCCAGAAGAACACAGTCCATTCCACTTGCCACCTACCACCAAGCTCTCTTGCGCTCGCGGTATACATTTTTAAGTCAAATGCGTGGATTCTGGAAAGCTACAGGGGCTTTGGGATATCTCGAAGCACAATGACAAACCCTCTTACTTTTATATCCAAAGGGACATCCAGGAAGGCCTCGTAGGAATTGGAAAACGCTCTGCAGCTCAAGCACATGACTGGAAGACAAATCAAAATGCTCAGTCGTAGGGGAAGTTGACCAACTGTGCTGGTTTCTGTCCTTCATACCTACGATGCCAGTGACGTGATCAGCTGTTCATCACAGGTAGACAGAAGGGCACAGACAATTCCAAGGGGAGCAATAGTTGTGGAAAAGTACGTCTAGATCTCAGAAAGCCCTCAAATATTTGATGGATGACGGTAGTTGCTTGAGAAGAGATGTCCAAGCTGGAAAGAAAGGGAAAGGCAGAGAGCTACCTCCTCCGAGAGTTCTCCTTTGTCTGAAAGCCTTGGCCGTAGGGCTTTCTTGATGGGAGTACATCAAGGAGTCCAAAGGGCTCGGGAACATGGAAAAATGTAATTTGCTTGTGCTAACTTGCTGCTTTCGCTCAGACAAGTTGTCTGCATGGCATCGCCAGCACAGCGTAAGAACTCGTGGGCATCTTCCTGCCTGCCAGGCTGGAAATGTTCTCCTGTTCCTAAGAAAGACGATGTTAGTAGTTCTCTCCTACAAGAAGGGAAGAAAACCTGTAAAAGCAGCTGAAAGGACTCACAGGTGAGGACACTGCTGACAGCAGTAGGCCGGATGGCACTGCCTGAGGAATATAGGACCTGGTTAACGTGCGCTTCCATTATGCACATCATGCAGAAGCCTTCCTGATGACCTGAAGAGGGAGAGAGGGAAGCAAGCTCCCTAGGATAGCAGAATATCCACAGTGATGGGAAATCTAATTTCCCCCAGTAACGGGGACACTGCTGGCAGAGAAGGCGTGTCATGGCTGAACGTGGAGGTGGCCAGTGGAGGCGGGATGGTGCTGGTGCACTGAATCTGGAAGACCTGGGGGTCAAAGCAGTAGCCACATGGTGGTGTGGGTGATTGGCGGTGTGCTGGGCCGGAAGGATCCTCCACGGATCTCCAAGGGAATGGGGGAGAGAATCGAAGGGGGAAAGGGAAGAAGACTTGTGGGTTGAGATAAGAACAATTTAATAATCAAAATAAAATAAAATTTAAAGTATAAAAAGAAAAATAAAAATGAAATATAATAGACACAAACAAGTGATACACAGTGCAATTGCTCACCACCTGCTGACCAATGCCCAGCCCGGCCCCGGCTAGCAATCCCAAAACAGAGCAGTCCCAAAACTGCAATCCTGGAAGCAAGAGAGACCCCCCCGGCTAACCCTTGTCTACATACTGAGCATGACATCCCATGATACGGAATACCTATTGGCCAATTTGAGCCTCAATCCTAAGCCTAAACTCAAATCCTAAAATAGCAATTGTGAGTCAGTTGCTTCGGCTGTGCTCCCTCCCCGCTTCTTGTGCACCTGCACGCTGGCAGAACAGGGGAAGTTGGAAAGTTCTCGATTTCTCAGCAACAACTGAAAACATAAGTACGTTATCAACACTCTTCTCATACCCAATCCCCTAGTCAACCCAAAACACTGTGCTATTCAGCTACTGAGCAGAAAAATGAACTCTATCCCAGTCGAAACCAGGACAAGGCCCATGGGAATGGTTCAAAGCTACGTCACGGGAGGTTTAGACAGGACACTAAGAAGCATTTCTTTACTGAGGTTGGTCAAACACTGGAACAGGCTTCCTAGAGAGTTGGTCGATGTCCCAAGCCTGTCAGTGTTTAAGAGGCCTTTGGACAATGCCCTTAGTAACAGGCTCTAACTTGGTCAGCCCCGAACCGGTCAGGCGGTTGGACTAGATGATTGCTGTAGGTCCCTGGCAACTGAAATAGTCTGTTCCATTCCATTCTATTCTATTCTATTCTATTGAATTTACTTTTTTTTCAGGAGCTGCAACTGAACCTCCTCGTCTGGTCCATGCGAGCAGCAAGTCAGCGGGAAACAGGAGTTACTGGCAGAGCTGAGCTGCTCTGTGGGGTTGACCGTCTGAGTGCAGTGCAAAGCCCGATGTGCAGGGAGCCAGGCTCCCATGTGCCTGCACCCCACCCCCTGCAGAAGCAGGGCAGGATGGAGTCCTTCCGAGCCGCCCTCACACAAACGCGTACCGCTGGAGCACGTCCAGCTCAGTCACTTGCCCCGTGCTTGGAACACTCATCTCCAAGGACTGCCGAAGTCCTTAGCACTAAAGGTGCCCAGGGAAACCCCTGGCCCTGGCATCTCAGCCCTTGCTGGTGCCCTCCACAGCAGGACCCACCCTCAGCCTGGTGTTTAATGCAGAAAGGCGCTCAATTCCCTCTTAAATCCTCCACAGCTGGAGTACAAGGGCTGCTGTCTGCTCTTGGGCGCTGCTTTCGCTGCCTCTTTTTGGAGAAGCCAGAAGTGTCCTGGCTGGGCCCTTCTCCCTGCTGCAGAGAGGAAGGTGGTGCAAAGGGTGGGCAGTGGAATCATTGGTCAGGGAGGAGGCCGGGAGCCAAGGGGACACCAGTACATGGTCAGAGCCTGCACAGCTCCCTCCCACACTGTGCCGACAGTCAGAGAAACCTGCCTGCTTCTAGGATCCTTCTTCATGACTTTTTTCAGCCCGTAAAGAGTTGAGCATTTTTCAAACACCGGTTTTTCAAAGATAAACAAAGAAAAGCAAAACGCAATCAAATTCTCCATTAGCTCATTTTGTTTACTCCAGAAGAGAGAATAATATTAGGATTGACCAAGGAATTTGCCAAATTGCAAAACGTGTCACAAATCACTGCTTGTTTACCCACACCAAGACCAGTCGGTGAATCAATTCCATGGGGAATTCTAACCACGAATTTGACTAAACGGGAACATGAAAATGAAACTACACAATGTAAACAAAACCCAGTCATTCAATGGCAAGAAAAAGTGGAGATTATTAGAAAACAGTGGAAAACTTCAGGAAATCGAGCTGATTGTGAGAAACTATTAAATCATGTTTTTACTAAGGTAGGAAGGTTTTGGAATATTCTTATGATCAGCCAATAAAGAAAAATGTAAGCCAGATGATCACGGAATGGAATTGTGATAAAACTAATCAAACATCAAATAAGGTGACGCGTTGAGACTCTGTTTGGTCAATGACCATTTTATCACAATTCCAGTACATGGTACTTGGTGTTTTACTTGGGACGGATCAATTTTTGCAACTTGGCCATCGGTACGGGATAAAGGAAGCTCAACGCGAGAAAAAGACAATCTCGTGTCACGGTGGAAATGCACTGGAATCTTTATGGACTCCTTTGGCCATATATAGAAACAGAGAATGGATATGTCAACTAACGGGTCATCTAGAAAAATCGGCAAATATAACCAGAAAGCGATTTAAGGATTTGAATATACAATTACAAGCCACTTCGGAAATGACTTTACAAAACAGAATGGCTTTAGATACGCTCTTACTCAAAGAGCACGGGGTCTGTGGGTACCTGAAAGGCAAAACTGACCGTTGTTGTATACACATTCCAAACGTGACTCAAGATGTAGAACATGACTTAAGACTTACTAGAGAAAGTGGAGGAAAGCACTCATGAACTTCAGCAAAACATGCATGAAAGCTGGATAGATAAAATTTTTAACAGATTAAGACGGAATTTGAGTTCTTGGATAAAATCATTAATTAGCACTGCAAGTGTCTTGTTAATAATCTTTTAGGCCATTATTTTGATTTACCGTTGTTCGAAAAAACAAATAAATAACAAGACTGCATTTAATCGGATGATTATCCAGGCAGTGGCCAGACAGCGGGATGAAACAGAATCAATCCCAAGGCTCCCACCAGCCTATAGTGAATGAAATGCTACAACTTTGAGCAATAAGATGAAAGTATTGAAATGATTTTCAAAACTTTCAAAGAGGGTAAATGTTACAAAACTTTGACAAAATAATCAAGTACAAAAGTCAGATAGAAAAACTGAAAAGCAAAATGTCTAAGTTAGGATTGTTAAGTTTAATAAGCAACCATAGAGGCCTCACCGGAAAATTACTGGATGTTTTAAGCCAAGGACCATGAAGACCCCGCCAGCCAGTTGCTGGATTTCCATGTGCATTGTTTTCAGCAAGAGAACCATGGAGTTCTCACCAGCTAACCACTGGGAGTTCTTTTATTGCATTAAGAAACAAATGAAGTGGTCACGGACACCAGTTTTGCTGCTTGAAACCCCCCTTCGTTACCCCTTCCCATCTTGATTTGAATATCAAGGGTTATAATCAGTAAAAATAGGTAGAATTAACCAATGATTGCTATAGGGTAGGAATATTGATAAGGTGATGTATCGAACGAAACTGACCATTTCTAAGGTCAAATTTAAGAGCGAGAATAAGATGTAATTTTATGTAAAAGAACTTATGTAACGATGATTGAACAAAAAAGTGTATGAAAACCTATGGATTTGGATGCTAAGGCGGACACACTTGGACGGAGCACTGAAATAAAGGAGTGCCTGTTTATCTCTCTCATGTAGATGAATTTTCTTCCCGGCTGGTAACACGGGAAGACAACGGGACAGAGAGGCAAAAATAAGAGACGAGGAGCAGGACAGACTGGGCGGGTGTGGGGGGAAAGGCCTGGGTTGGGCAGCAGGACAGCGAGACAGAGAAGGAAGAGACAGCGCTGGGCCGCAGGACGGAACAGGTAGGGACAAGACAAAGGACAGGGAGAGGCCGAGAACACAGGAGGGGCAGGGACCGAGCCAGGGGACGAGCGAGAGAAACCAAAGGCGCGGGCGGAAAGGCAGAGAAAAACGGTCTGCTGAGGGCTACTCCCGGGAGCCTTCCTCCCCCGCAGAGGCCGTCTGTCTCCTGTCTGCAGCGGGGGCAGCTTCCAGCCGGATCCCCTCCGTGCCCTTCTCCATCCACTGCAGCCTCGGCCACACGCGCCAACGGCATCCCCGGGGCGGGAAGCGAGAGCCGCGCCCGCAGGGCGGCCCTGCGGCACGGACGGGCCCCCATGGCCGCAGCCGGCCCGGCGCTGAGCCCCTCCTGCCGCACCGGCCCCGGCCCCGGCCCCGGCCCCGCGCCGGCCCGGACGGCCCCGCGCTCACGGGACACCGCGCGTGCCCGCGGCGCCGCTCGCTGCTGCCGGGACAGCCGCGGGGCGGCGCGGGGCTGCGGGACGGCCTCAGGGGCCGGGCCGGGCCGGGGCCGGGGCAGCTGCCGGGGGCGGGCGGGGCTGGCGGGGGGGGGCGCCTACGAGGGGGCTCTGCACTCGGGATGCGCAGTGCCGGTGCCGGGGGGCGGTCTCCGTCTGCGCCCCCTCCGCCGCCCCCGAGCGGCCAGGAGACCCCCCCGCGCCCGCGCGGGGCCGCGCTCCGCACCGGCGGCCGCAACCCTCAGCGCCGCACGCGCCCGACGCCGCCGCCGCCGCCGCGGCACTACCGCGCTCAGGCCCCGCGCGCGCGCGCCGCCCGCCCCGCGCCGCCCCGTCCCGCAGCCCGGGGGTCGCCGGTCACGGCGCGGCGCTTTTCGAGGCCGCACCGCCGCGCAGGAGCGCGGAGTCCTACAGGTGGCCTCTTTCCTTTCATTTCCAAGCTGTCGGTGTCCTTTGGAAATCAGGAATCCCAAATAGACCACTGCCTTCTGCAGGATTTGGGCTTTCTGTAATGACACTGGACAACCGCTTAATCCAAGGAAGTTCAATAAACTCACAGTCCATTCTTTACATTCTTCACTCTTTTCTGTAGCTGTCAAAATGCCACCCACATATTGTAAAAGAATTCCATTGCCTGGAGGCCTTTCCCAAAGTTCCAATTCCCTTGTCAATTGGTTTCCAAAAATTGTAGGGCTGTTTTTAAATCCTTGCGGTAACACTGTCCAAGCGAGTTGAGTTTTACGTCCGGAATCGGGGTTCTCCCATTCAAAAGCAAACAGATTACGGCTTTCAGGGGCCAAGGGGAGGCAAAAGAATGCATCCTTGAAATCCAAAACTGTCAACTGTTCATACGTTTCTTTCAGGCTGGTTGATGAGGTGTACGGGTTTGCTACTACCAGATACGGATCCTCCACCATTCTGTTTACTGCCCTTAAATCTTGTACTATTCTGTATTTCCCATCCAGTTTCTTTACTGGTAAAATTGGGGTATTGTATTCCGATTCACATTCAATCAGCAACCCAAACTCCAGGAATTTTTCAGTCGTTTCCTTTACACCCCTTCGGTCTTTCAACCTTAAAGGATATTGTTTTATTCTAACTGTATCAGAACCAGGTTTTAATTCCACCTTTATCGGTACAGTGTTCTTTGCTTTACCTGGAATCCCAGAAGCCCACTCCCCTGGATACCCTTGATGTAGGATTTCTTCAATCTTTGATGCACCCTCAGTTTGTTATCCAATTTGGCATCTTTTACTTTGAATTCTACTTTACTTTCAGGCTCTTTTAGTCTTTGGAACTTTCTTCTAGTATCTTCTGATGACTGGCCCAAAAACGATACCAGTTGCTGCTGCCCTACAACAGATGAGGGGTCTAAGGTGGTATATTTACCCATCGCCAGTCGTAATCTAAGAATTCCGTGGGGATTTCAGTTTGCCCTTGCTTTACAGCATAAAGTGCTGACCGATTTACAGCCTTTGGGATCGCATTCTCTAATCCAAATTTTATCCAGTTTTGGTATCGCTTTAGTATGCAATAGTCTGTATTATCATTCGGATCCCAATGCGGGTCAGTCACGGGAACGTACTGATCGACTCCCCCTGCCAGCGTTCCGGCTGCCATTTGAGCCCGCACGTGGTTCGGGCGGTTTTTAGAATTAACTGTTTCTCAGTTTCAGTCACTGCATCTAACATTATGTCTATATCTTTCCAGTCCAGGTCTTGATTTTCAATTATTAATTCAAACCTTTTGGCAATTCCTAATGGATCCTTCTTCTTATTGTTTTCTAATGCCAAAACAAGGGGGGGCAAATTTATACCACATTCCTTTTGCCGCTCAGGATGATTTCTTAAAGTGAAAAACATGTCAGCATCTACCACCTCATCCCATTTATCATTTCTTCTGAGAAACAGCATCAACTGCAATAAAGTATTACAATTCCATTGTAAGTATCATAAGCATTAGAAGTATTCTTTTATGAGAAGTATTTATTATTCGGCCATTTTTCCTCATCTTCCGATTTACAGAACAGCCACCACTGGTTACAGTATTTGACTAGAGTTTTCTTATTTACGTTTCCTCCCGGAGGACCCCCAACGTGTTTCCAATGTGCCCCAGCGAGCGAGTGGCAGCGGTGGGGCTGGGGGCAGCAAGGACACTGTCGCTGACCCCTCTGACTTGACCACCTACCTCAGCGAGTTCCCTGACCTCTTGGAATACAGGTCAGGGAGTACAGCTACCCCAAGGATCGAGCGGCAGCGACGACGGAGGGGGACGGCAACCCCACCTCGGGTGAGGCGACGTCCCCTTTGCTGGACCCCGAGGGGAAGCAGGGCGGAGTGGCAGCAGTCTTCCCCACCTGGCTGATGGTGAGTTCCGTGGAGACTTCAGTGGAGAGTCCCTTGGAGGGTCACCCAGAGGGTCCTCCAGAGAGTCTCCTGAAAGCTCCTCTGGAGAGTCCTCTGCTGAGCCCCTGTCTGCCCCCCAGCATCAGCCGCCCTGCACGGCCCAAGCGGTGGAGGAGGTGCTGCAGAGGGAGCCCCGGGTGGTTCTGACCCTCTTGCTGCTGCCACAGGGCTTCATCTCCTGCTGGGTGGCACCCAGCTCAGGAGAGGTGGGCGGCAAGCAGCCCAAGCAGCCCAAGCGCCCCGCGCCAGTTAGTACCTCCAAGAGGCAGGACACCATCCGACCGAAGAAGAGCAAGAGGGTGGCGGCGTGGTGGCTGGCCAAACGCTCAGACACTCGGTGCCCCAACCACCGTCGATAGGTTCCCAGAGGTGTGGAGCACGGATCCCCGCAATGCGGGGGGAGTGTGGGGAGATGCTCCAGACCTCAGCTACCAGAGAATCAGAAAATCATGGAATGGTTTGTCTTGGAGGAGACCTCAATGATCATCTGCTTCCAACCCTGCTGCCCTGGGCAGGGACATCTTCCCTTAGACCAGGTTGCTCCAAGCCCCGTCCAAACTGGCCTTGAACACTTCCAGGGATGGGGCAGCCACAACTTCTCTGGGCAACCTGGTCCAGCGTTTCACCATCCTCATTGTAAAAAATGTCTTCCTTCTACCTAATCAAAATCTCCCCTCTTTCAGTTCAAAGTTTAAAGTTTCCTATTGCTGCACGCCCTTGTCAAAAGTCCCTCTCCACCTTTCTTGTAGCCCCTTTAGGTACTGGAATGCTGCTGTAGCATCTCCCTGGAGCCTGCTCAGGGCTGACGATGACCACTTTTGGAGAAATGTCTGAGAGCTGGTGGGAAAACTCCAGGAAACCACAGATGAAGAGCAATGGCTCCAAGACTTCTACTGCTGCAATGGTAAATGATAGGTATACTCCGTAAGTCATTTTCCATTTCTGTCCTTCAGTTTTCCTGTGATGAGCCTTCTACATTCTTGCAATTAATAGGCAGAAAATAACTTTCTCTACAGATGACGTATTTTGTAAATTACTTCAGTCTTCTCTTGTAGTTTTAGTCACTGCCATAGTTTTCTCCCTTAGAAACATTCCCTTTCACAGTACATATTTACATTCTTTATTTTGTGTAAGTTGTGTGGTGTCCCTTAGCATTGCCTACATTCATGCGAGTGTGTATAACGCATATAAGGGATATCTACCTCCTCTATGTCGGAAGACAGCATCTGCTGTCTGCAAAATACTGTGTGTGTCAAAAGAGCTGGGAGGTGTGAACTTTCCATCAAAGGACATCAGATCAGCTGTTGCCAGGAGGCAGGAAATTCAGCTGGAGCGGATACCTGCAGTGGGTCTGCTTCAGTCAGAGACGAGCCTCCCGTAAAAACACAGAGCTGGTCACTGAAATCCGAGATAGTTCCAGCCTGGAGCAGAGATTTGCATCAAAACTTTATCTCTAGTTCCACTATGGCTAAGCTTATGTTATTTCATCAGCTTTTGACAGAGAAGGACTTCAAGATGATCTTCCCTTCAGGCATGTATTTTTCTTTCTCTTTTTTGTCCAAAGGGTAACTATGGCAACCCCAGGAAAAATCTTCATTATTTCATTTATGTTTGGCTTCATCCCATAAAAAAGAAGAAAGTTATGCTGCTTCTGTTATGTCACTTTACAGCATGGGATTTTTTTAACAGGTCTTTCACATTTACAGTATGGCTTGACTCTGGCTGCCTTTGAATTTCCACTACTCGGGCCCGGTGCAGCAGAGCTCCAACGCAGCCTTCACATTGCCTCGCATGGTGAAACTGGATGATAGGGCAGCAGCCAAATGAGAAGAGGAGGCGAGCTCTGTTTTTTATAATCTTAAGAGAAATGAGGACTTCAGTAGCCCTTGCTACCTGTCTTCATAATTTCAAGAGAATGAATTATGGTTTGTGCTGTTTGCACACTTGGACAAATGTGTCTCAAACACCTAGAGCAGTTAGTTGCAGCTGAACTATATGTGGAAAATAGTTGTCCACTTGGACAGGTCCTATCATGCTGGTCTTCTGGCAAGGAAGACGTAGTACTTGGCTGTGGAGTTGCCTGTGCCTGGCTTACTGCACAGGGGGAGAAGATGGCGTCTCTGACATACAAGAGTGAAGATACAGTTCTAAAGAGACTGAAGCAGGACAAGAGGAAAGCAGAGCAAGTATGACTTCCTCAGTGATGGAAGAAAGTGCAAATCTGGGGGCAATAAGTGAACTGAACTATTAAGCACAGAGAAAACAGGCAGGCTACGTGCTGTGCCTGTTTTGTGAGAGATTAGATGGGACTGCAGTAATTAGTATTTCCTAGTACAAGGAAGGCTGCTTTTCACATGGCATGCTTTCAGTATTAGTGCTCTGAAATGAGCTCACTGGCACTTGAGATGGATGAAACTCAAACCAAACCTCAGCTATGCATAAGCATCTCAAACAACAGCTCCTCCTGCAGAAAGACAACTGAACCATGCTGCCAATGAGAAAGAGGTTTTCTGTGAACTGAGGAAAGTTATCAGCAATGGCAGTTGTTACTTCTGCAAGGCAAAACTGATTGGGTTTGAAGACGGAAATGAGAGTTTGCAGGGTTTAGGCAACAAGTCCGCTTGAATTTTGTCCCAGACTCCCCTTGAATTTGTCCCAAAGGGAGCAGTGTTTGCTTTTCTTCCTGAGCCAGAAAGGGTGATGCAAGTTCTCCAGCTTACTGAAGCCATGCTCAGCTCACTTTGCTAAAATACCATCTGGCCATCACTCATCCCAGATCATCAGTCATGATGTTCTGGTGGTTTAAAATCAGCCCGTCAAATCGTCATATTCCAAAAGCAGTAAAGTATGAAAGTTTTGGAGTCAAGAGAGCCCCAAACTAGGGGCTAATTTATTGCTGAAGGTACCTGGTTGATGATTCTCATTTGTGGAAAAAGAAGGGTCCTAAAATGAGTTGTTCTAGTGCTTTTCACAGCAAAACACCCCTGGAAAAGAGAGCAATGCAATCTGTCACGGGTTAAACAAAGCCACTTGGCTTCAAAGAGTGTTTCACTTGCAGGCTACCATCAGAGAAAAGTCAAGAAAAGGAAAACATTGTCACGGACTGCCTGTATCTTCTCACAGTGGGTCACAACCAAACGGCTGTTGCGACCACGACGTATCTCACAATCAGAAGGCTCTTCTAATCTCCAACAGAGAGCTCCAACTCACTGCTCTCCGGGGGCTCCTACCACTCCAATCTCCAGGAGGGAAATGCCCCACTCCCTCTTGGGAGTGCCCTGTCTTTAAGCCTCCCATAGGTCACGTGGTCTCCAGCTGACCACTGTGACTCGCAGCACCTGTCTCGACAAGGCACAGGTGCTTCCCATGTAGCAGCCAGGAACTCCCCCAACAATTCCCCCTTTCTTTTTTGAAAAAATGCCTAATAGCCTTTAGGGGTTTCTAATGTCCCAATTCCGCTTTCCGTTGCTGTTTGTCAAATACCTTGGGACAAGCCCATGGGGGAATCGTTCTCATTTTTTGTCATACCACGACGGCGGTGGATACATCCATTGTCCCGGTGATGACAGATACATCCACCCCGGCCGTTCTGGCTGCTTTTTCTGTTGATCAACCTGCGGCTGCCATAATGCTCCCGCAAAAGCTTTGTCCGGACCATCATGTATCTGCGTACGGTTTCTCATTCTTTTATTTCTCGGCCAACCGTTAGTGTAAACCTCTGATTCGCATTGCTTAGCAAAATGGCCCATCTTTCCACACCTGTAACGTCTCTGTTTCCCACATTTATGACGAGTAACTGGGCCATTAACTTTTCCAGCATTTATTATCCGCCTTTGACCCTTCCGTCCTGGGCATTCCGATTTTATATGTCCCCGGTTTCCACATCTATAACACTTCGGCTTCCTAACACACAAGGAACCCGGGAGGGCTAGTGCCACAGGGAACGCACTAGGCCCTCCCCTCATTTCTGTTATAGATGATTCTTTATTGTTAACTGGTACCCCCAGAGCTTCAGCCAGGTCCCAGTCCCCGACCTCTATTGCTTTTATTCTAACCTCGTCCCAGAAACGGACTGGGTCACGAGGTTGAACTCTTCCTGTAGTCGCTCCCAGGGGGTCTGGTTGCACTAAACAGGCAGATTCTGGCGACTTTCTCCTCGGTCTAGGTGCGGTTGGTAACTTCCCAGCAGAACTATCACTTGCTTCAGAGGTCTATCTTATAGTCTCTCTTGCTGCAGGGTGGGTCATGGCCTGCTGCAACATCTCCACTACAGCTGCTAACTGCTGGGATACTCCTTGTAATAGTGTCATAACTTGCTGTAGTATTATTGGCTGCTCCAAACGTACCTGGGCCGGATAACCAGATACTGTGGGATATGAAGTTGCCAAGGGTGGGGCCAATTGCTCAAATGGCAGAGCCGTAGGCATAATAAAGGGGGAGAGGGGGGCTGTTGGGGCAAAGGGTGGGGGACGTTTTAACACCTCCTGCAGGGTGGGGCAGAGTCCCTGCACAGTCCCCGCAACTTTCTTGATATCCTTGAACAGTGAAGATAGACCCGATTCACTGTCCATGCTGTCTGAGGCCAATCCTCCCTCAGACAGTTCATCATCTCCTTCAAAACCTTTGCCCATTGATACATAATCTGTTGATTCGTCTTCCTTCTCTTCTGCCAACCCCTTTTGAATTATATTATCTAAGGCTCCCCATGTACACAGCAGGTCGATCTCAGTCAAGTCCGTGTTCTCAAATACTGCTTCACAAAGCAACTTATCCCCCATTTTTTTCCAAAGCTCTAGGTTAAAGGAGGCACTGAGACTCGCTAGGTCTTCACGCTCCACCGCCCAGTTGAGTAAATTATATAAATCCTCACTTCTTATATTGGCCCCCGCAGCCATTATCACAGATTTAATGAGTGCAAAAGTCTGGCCTTCCTTTACAAAGTTCTGTCTCATGTCCATTCCCAGCAGCTCACCTTGTTCCAGGTGTCTAGGTCAAAACTGGTCAATCCGCAGCTCCTGCCACTCTCAAGCTTCACTGGGCTCTGTATCTTTTGTCTACCACACTTCACCCTGCGGTCCAGGCAGTTCACATTTTGACAAATCACATCAGGGTCACCAGATGTCACGGACTGCCTGTATCTTCTCACAGTGGGTCGCAACCAAACGGCTGTTGCAACCATGACGTATCTCACAATCAGAAGGCTCTTCTAATCTCCAACAGAGAGCTCCAACTCACTGCTCTCCAGGGGCTCCTACCACTCCAATCTCCAGGAGGGAAATACCCCACTCCCTCTTGACAGTGCCCTGTCTTTAAGCCTCCCATAGGTCACGTGGTCTCCAGCTGACCACTGTGACTCGCAGCACCTGTCTCGACAAGGCACAGGTGCTTCCCATGTAGCAGCCAGGAACTCCCCCGACAAAACATTCCCATTCATCATCAGTATCCCACAGGAGTCTTGCTGCCATTTTCTGCAGCACTGGCTGGACCCTGGACGCTCAGCAAAGCGTCAAATCTTTCAAAGCAGAGTGCTGAAATGAATTACAGACCTTTCAATTTGTTCCTCAGGATGTACTACACGTACAGATCATGTGAATTCCTCGTCTTTCTCTCAAGTCCTGAGTAACGACCTGCTCTTGAATCTAGTTAATAAATCAGAGAAGACACAACTTACATTGAACCTTGCACACAGTGGAACTGCCAATGTGCAGGAGCGAAAACACAAGATCATAGTTCTCCAGGGATCACACCAAATAGAGACACAGTGGAAGAAATCTAGGACATGGTAGAAAAGTAATACAGTTGCCATCCTGGGAAAATGAAAATACACAGGCTGATTCTGGCATTTCAGTTTATGACATATCTTGCAATCTCACCAGCAAACAGGTCTTGTGTATCAGGATGGGAAGCAGATTGTCGTGATTTTCTAATCTCATCATAATTTTTATGAAGAATTTTAGAAAGAGTTTTATCTTGTGTGTATTGTACAACAGAGTGTGTGTCCCTCCCAAAATAATGTAACAGTGAGGTGCTGGAAACAGAAGGTTATACATAGACATATTTCCAAATTTATAGCTGATTAGGACTCATATTTTATAATGATACCCATCAAATCAGGTTAAAGACAAAAGTACATTTTCCTTCCCTTCTCCACGTCACTCAACAGAAGAAATGCTGGGTCAGAAGTTCCTGTGCTTTTTGTTCATTCTGCTAGAAAAAAAAAATAAATTAGTAACTCTGGAAGTTTTTGCTTGAAGATAGGGTGAAATCCCGCTGCTGACAGGAGTCTGATCCTTCACGGAAGACTTCTTTTGCAGAAGCTTCACTTTTCAAGGCGGAAGCTCTTTGATGTCCCTCTCCAGGCTGTTGCATGCCGTACACACCAACAGCTGCGCTACTCTTCTTTTCTGCTGTTTGAGCGTCTTGAGTTTCCACAGAGGTTGATGGGTCAACAATGCCAAACATGGCATTTACAATATTATCAAGGATACTGCTTTCTTAAAATACAGGAAAAAGAGTGATACAATAACACTGCCTATGATCTCATTCCAAAACCAAAGAAAACAAACAAACATACTGCACAGATACCTTGGTTTTCTCTTGGATGCTGAGCAGAAAAATCTCTGTTTGGATGCAGTTACCAAATTCAGAGGGGTTCGAGTTCCACTGCTTTGTGGAACAGACTTTCATTGTTAATATCTCCTCCCATGTCTGAATAAAAATAATGGCTTTTAAAACTAATGCGATGAGCAGCGAGAGTCACATTAGCTTCTGCCTCATGTCAGTAGTGATACTGATTAAACCTGGACAACAGAGGCCTGATTCCCTTCTCACCTTCACAGAAGTGGGCTTTGACCCTGGTATGAAGCAAGCAATGGGACCACCTAGGAGCAATTTTCAAAAGAATATCCACCTGTGAGGAATTACTCTCTTAAAATGTCACTGAACAGGAGTAACAATGGCAAATATTTCAGCCAACACTGTGTTTTTCTCGAATTAAATTAGGATAGAGGTGGCTAGGTCTTTCTTCTGCCTGTCTCTTCCCTATAAGCTAAAATTTGCTGAGCAGCTATTTCAAATCTCGGTGATGTGTATATTTGAAACACATGCTCAATGTTTAAAAATATATTAAAATATATTTTAAAACGGATATTCAAATAGATAGAAAATTAGATGTAGACATATATTGAATTCTTTTGGTTTTTATTGAAGAAGTGACTCCTATTTTTTAACATTTGAATAAATTTCTTCTGTCTGGATGTAGGTCAGAATTGTCAAATGGAATTCAAGCTTTATTGAACTCATAATTTAAAAAAAAAAAATTAAAAAGGCTTATATTTTTAATTGAAGTATTAGAAACTCATGGAAGAGTTCCAGTAGGTAGCAGATGTTTTCTGCTAACTGAGGAAATAATGTTTCCTTTTTTAATGCTTCTGAATTGAAAAGGGCTTTCTATTCTTTCTCCTGAGGTGGCATTACACTAGTACAGCCACTGTCTCTCACCTCTCCCAAGTAAAATCCAAACTCAACACCAAATATTCTCCACAAGAAAGTACGGGAAAAATCTGATGTACATTTAGTGATTTAAATCAGCATGTTTAAATGTGACACTTTTGAATGAGAGGTTTAATTTACAGGTGCCTCGAAGCCTTCCAGGCTCAGTTCTTGTTGATGTGGGAAAATGTCTCAAAGCTGTTTTTTCCCAAACTCTTGTTGCCCTCCGTTAAATGAAAACATCTCCTTCCAGGCACTGCTAGAGAGAGGTCCCTGTGCACAGAGGGGCTCCTGCCAAAGCAAGCTTTGCTCAGTCCCATGCTGACGGTGTGGACAGGGCAGGCTGGGTGAGAGAGAGTTGGAGGTGACAGATTCCTTTCACATCAGTTCCTGAGCCTTCAAACTTTTTTCTAATTAGAGAGAAGGGACGGGAGGACAGATTTTGAATATTTTACCATTAGTGTGATTCAATAAAAAATTCAGTTTTCATTTCAGACCTATTTATCTTATGCGCTTACTAAAAACTTTGTCAAAGTTGATAAATTCCAATAAAATGTTTCTCCTTTGAGAAAAGATGACAGACTCATGCATATGCCTTTCGAATTAGATGCAGCTGCCTCAGAGTCGGCAGCATTTAATGCCAGCAGCTGGAATGAGCAGTACCCAGGTTGCAGCTGCACTGGTAGGGCGAACAAAGAGAAGAGATTGCTCAGACACTGGAGCTCTTAGCCAAGTGCAGTTAACACCTTGACCTGCTGCCAGAAATGGACAGCATAGGGAGCAAATGCACTGTTAGAAAACTAATAAGTAGAAAAGATGCTCCAATCTTTTCTGCTGCAAACCCCAGGTAGAACAAGCCTCAGTAGTTCAGGCTGGATTCAGACAAGGACTTGGACCACCATGGTGACTCCTCCAAGCCCATGCAGGAGGAGATGGGAGAAGGTGCTGCAATCAGCTGCTGCAGGCAGTGGTGTGGCTTCCCTGATGCTGCCTGTCTGTCACCAGTTTCCCAACAGAAGGCCCAGAAGGGGGTTCAGACCCTGTTTCTGGGCGCATTTCCCTCTCACCCAGCATTATTTGAAAGGAGTTTGCTTTTTCTTCACAGCCAGATGTCTCAGACTCTAAGCCTTGCTGGGGATGGAGTCAATTGCTGTCCTCTGGGCTTGGATTCCTTATAAGGCAGAGAGTTCACGCATGTTTATGGGTCCCAGGATAAAAATGATGTTTTCATGCAAATCAGGTACAAAATGTCTGTTTTGCTTATGAAGTGCTTCTATATCCCAGACACCCATGGATGGAAATGATTTTGTCAATCCTTCCTCATACTTCTTAGATCCCTTGAAGTTAATGACATATTCATAACCGTAAACTGTGGGTTGTTTGCAGTATTAATTAAATTGAAAGGAAGCCTTTTTCTCATTCTCTCTAGGAAGAGTAATTTGCTATTCCCAGCGTACCCAAAGCTTGGCCTGAATCATGGTCAGTCCCAAGCACACCCTTTCCCTTCCCTTGGACCAATGACATTGTTCTCTCAAGGTCTGGGTTGGTGTGATATCATCAGTGGTATCTCAGCCATCACCATAACGCACACTCAAAAGCAGCAGAAATAGGAGCCAACATGGAAGAGCAGGAGTGAGCTACTCCCTTCTCTTTCTCTTGTTCTTTCTTCCTCCTTCCTCCTTCTGCTCAAAGGAAAAGCAGAAAGACATATGTCACGCCAGAAAGCCCTTTTGGGTTGCATCTGGGACTCTGTCAGAAAGCAAAGCTTTGAGGCTCTTGAAGAGACCCTTCCTAAACTGACAATGTCTCTGTTTCCTTTATCAGCTGTAGGATGATTGTATGTAACCATGGCTCCTTCCTCTCCTTTGATCTTCCTCATTCTAGGGCAGCCTTCATTCATGTCTGGGTTAGGTGTGTAGCATTGGTTCCTCATTTTCCATCTTTCTAGAGGGTTCAGAATTTGGTCCAAGTCAGTACGGGTGTAAGGAGACACTTGCTGAACACTAAGATGATTCCCCAACACATTTTGAGCATCTCCTGCAAAGTGTGGATTCCCTTTTGCGTTATTTGACCTATATGTGTGTGCCACCTCAGAGCCTATGCCCTCCCCAGCTTCTCCGGTCAAATCCTGCCCTTTCAGGATTCTTTCTGTTTCCACAGCTGAAAACAGAAGCTCATGTTGCAAAGATCTGGCAAACGTTAACTAATTATGAACTCTGGTTTGAACAAGTTCCGACAGGAGCTCTGTAATGCAAAAAAATAGGTCTGTTCAACCACATGTGGTGTTAACAGTCAAACTTTTTTTTTTTTTAAATTCATAACGGTGCAGTAAAGAGTAGAATGACTTCCTAGTAACATTGCGGTGAGAAGTAATATTTTTCACAGCTTCTGCTGAACCAGAGGGGAGTCTCCCCACTGACCTCTCAGGTCTTAAAACCCTTGCTCAAACCCAGATGGGATCCAAAGTCTACCTGCAGGATTCACCCTCCTTGGAATGGTGGCAGGCCATGATTGCTTTGTGTGACATTCAGTCTTGCACCTTCTCCATCACTGTCAGAAATCAGTGGCATTACCACTCTTACAAATACCAACATTTCATATATTTAAAATCTGGCACTGCTATTTCACAATCTTGGCCCATCTTTTCTGCAGATTGTTTTTACAGATCAGGAAAAGAAATGTACTTTTTTTGTTTCACTTCCCATCCACATAGTTGTGCCTAAAAAGGGAACCAGAAAAATGATTTACTGTTTTGAGATGCTTTACTTGTGATCATAGAATTCAAACCAAGTTTTGCAGCAAGCCACATGCCTGCATGACACACTCCACAACACAGTAACAGATACATCCCTTTGGAGTTTTGCCCTGTCCCTAGAAGGCTTCAGGTAAGTGACAACCAAAGACAGAAGACTTTCCTCTTAATTCCTAGACTAATTGCAGCTGCTTCAAAGTAAGCAGTAAGTGTCTCTGAATTTCTTAGTCCTTCTATCATGTTTACTACTGTTGCTGTACACAGTGACAATGATGGGAGTTAGAGAGGATGTTTTCAAGTGCGTTCGGTAAAGACCTACGTGTGCATTCCTGGAAGCCAGTGATAAAATAAGAACTTTGCCGTTTTCTGTAAAGTCAGCACCTCATGCTTCCAAAAATCTCACTTGAAAACCCTCATGTCAAATTCTGTCCTCACTTATCATCAGTGACTGCAGTCAGAGCAAGCGCTGGGCACTAGAGCAGGACAAGACCTTCAAAAGCTGTTGTTTGTGTTGCTGCCTTAGCCCTCCAGTACCCTACGTGTTTCTCATCCTATTACAACACTGCTCCCCAGCATGGTGCAGAGCATTTAGTCAGGGAACAAAAATAGCCATGAAATTGAGCCAATGAAAATATAGGAGGCACTACCGAAAGAGCTGCTGTTGCTCAGAAAGTGTGTGAGACATTAAGCTCTAGACACTTGGTGCCTGTACTGAAATGGTTTTCTTTCCCACATGGAAACGGCTTGCATGTAATTTCTAAGTCTCCGTCTCACCAATGAAGAAAATTAGCTGTACTTTAAGCTGGGGTGTCAGGCAATGCCTCTACAAGGTTCAGGTGCAGTGAGATGGTGCAGAGAGAACAAAAGGTAGTTCTCAAGCATAACTTAGAGGTATAGGGTTGTGTGATGTTTACATTTCCACCTTACCTTTGCAATGGTGTATTTCTGTGTGGCTTTGGGGCAGCTTTTGCTGCAGGGATAGTCAGAGAGTGTTTTTGCAGAGGGCTCTTCTGCACCAGTGCAACCATGTCTGCACTTCTGCTTTCTCCCTGAGATTCTAGGTCATTGGTTTCAACAGGTTTTTGTTTACATTAATGACTTAGAATGGATTTTTTTTTTTTGCAGACAACCATCTTTATTTGCACATAAATAAGGGTATTCATGTATAGACAAGAGTATTCTTTAGTCTCTTTCCCAAATTCGTTTTTTTAATATTTCAGTGAGCAGAAACAATGGCATCCCCTCACCAAGAGGACAATCAGACATCACATATGGGAAACAGTGATATTTCCATGTAAAACATGGAAAGCATGGAAACATCTCTTTCATTTCAACAGGAACAGCACTGAGTCACAATGGTCAAAGGGTGCAAACCAATCAGAGGTTTCAATTGATTTACAAGCTACACATGGAGCTGTGCTTAATGAATAAATTAGTAAAACTTGGAGCTGTTCACAGGACAATTCAGAAACAGAAACATTTGGATTACTCATGTAGCACATCCATAAAGGATAACTCAGCTCTCAGTCATTGCAAAACTTTTACATGTTCCTCCTATGCTAGTTCCTATGCAGCAAGTCTGAAAGTCAGACCATATGTTAAAATTCTGTCAGAATACCTCAGGCTTACATTATATATAGACTCAGAAACAGGTCAGAAAATGAGACACATTAGCACGCATTGCCCTTGAATTTAATGCATCTCCATGGGAAAACTAAATGTACTCTTTTCCCTAGTTGAACTGTTTTTCAGTAAACCTTTAATAATTTCTAATGCACACAGTGCTTTGTGTAGCTGCACTAAAATGAACTCTGCAGTTCCACTTCATTGCATTTCCTGAGAGTTACGTAGCAGTCCTGTTCAAATAATGATTTTTCTAGCTTTAACATACTTGGATCCTAATATACTCATGTAAATTCTAATTCTGAAGTGTCATGTCTCAGAATAATATTGCAGATCACTGCGAACGTGGCTGTGCCGTGTGATCGACATGGTAAACACTAAACCTTCAGGGTTGTGCTGGGTTTATGTGGTGGGGTTTTGGTAGCAGAGCAGGGACTGCAGGGATAGTCTCTGTAAGGAGCTGCAAGAAGTTTCCCCAGCTCCAAGTCAAACTTGCCTCTGGCCGGGGCTGAGCCAATCAATGCCTCCATGAATAACATATTTAAGAAGGGACAAAGAAATCTGCTCCGTGCAGGACCTGCAGCTGAGAGAGGAGGGAGGCAGTGGGGTTTGGCCCCAGCCTCCTATGTGGGCAGTTGCCTGTGCTGGGCCACTGCCATCCAGCTGATGGCAGCCACGGTGGCATGGCTTGGAGAGCTCTGCAGCACCCCGCTGCTGGGACATCCACTGGGCAGAGTTCATCCTGCCAGGATCACTGAGGTTCATCAGGTTGATGGGGCCTGGCACAGCTGCAGTGAAGAGAGGACTGACACCTGAGAGAAATGGCTGCACAGACACCAAGGACAGTGAAGATGGAGTGGGAGGAGGTGTGCTGGAGCTGGGATTTCCCTGCAGCCCGTGGTGAGACAGCAGCGGCCCCCCCGTCACCAGTGGAGATTAATGGTGGAGTAGAGACCCACCTGCAGCATGGGGAGGACTCCATGCTGGAGCAGAGATGCCTGCACCTAAAAGAGTTCTTAGAGGATTGTCTCTATGGGAAAGTACCCCCCACAATGCTGGAGATGGATGGTGGAGCAGAAATGCATCTGCAGTGTGTGGAAAGAGACTTTACACTGGAGCAGGCAGCTGCATCCTGAGAAGCCATGACTCCATGGGGAAAGCCTGATGGGTAAGGATTGTGTCCTGCGGGAAGGACTCACATTGGAGAAGTTCTTGGAGGACTGTCTCCTGTGGGAAGAGACATCATATTGGAGCAGGGGAAGAGTGTGAGGAGTCCTCCCCCTGATGAGGAAGGAGCAGCAGAAGCGACATGTGATGAACTGACCTGCAACTCCCATTCCCTGTCCTCCTGCATGGCTGGCGGGGGGAGGTTGAGCTGGGAAGAATGGAGAGGTGGGGGGAAGGTGTTTTTAAGATCTGGGTTTATTTCTCATTATCTTCTCTGATGTAATTGGCAATGAATTAAATTGATTTGTCCCCAGGTCGAGTCTGTTTTGCCTGTGATCATCATTGGTGAGTGATGCCTCCCCGTTCTTATCTCAGCCCTCCAGCCTTTGTTACTTATTTTGTTCTCTCCATCCTGCAGGGGGCGGGAGGGGGTGGTTATACAGATACGTTGCTAAGAACAATATTTAGGCATTTTACTGAGAGCAAAGTTTGAGATGTGTGCAGTTTTTTCTTCACTTTCCTTCATTTTTTTCCTCCTCTGCCTCCCTTGGTCCCACTATTAGAGCATGAGAACTTGCAATGACTGCCTATGAGACACAGAAATCTCCATTTTGTCTTCTGTGTGGAAGTGAGTACAGCGGGAATTGCTCTAATCTGTCTCTCTGTAGCTGCCTGAGCTCATCCGTGTGGTATCATATGGTTTCGACAGAAATCACAGTTTAGAAAACATTTGTTAATATTTTTGGTAAAATGTTCAGAGAGACATATTTTATATGAAAAATAATTCCCTTTTCCTGTGTCAACAGTTTCAGTGAAAATAAATCTCTCTGTTAAAAAGCCATTTTGGTGAAAATCTTTATTCTCTTGCAAGTGTTTCATCAGCGCTTGCGCTTTTCCATACTTGCTGAGATCAAACGAGAAGGATAGTTGGGTTTGCATCTCCCAGTTGTGCAGTGGAGAATATTTGCCCCATGCTTGCCTCCCTGAAGTCAACAGGAACTCACTGTAAGCAATCCAAATCACAAGGTGACATTGGGGAAGAAATGGTGCTGTGCCATTAAACTCACACGTCAACACATACGGGAGCAAAGTCCTTGTGTGGTCAACAGTTGACTTTGAACATCATCACCCCAAAGGCAGAGGACAGTCCTCAATTGTTCCTGCGCCAGCTGTGGTTCAGCTCCACCAAACAAAAAGCTTAACTCTGCTGTGGCCTTGGTAGAAACAACTTTGGAAGGGCCAATGATTATGCGGTGGTTTTTAACTTTGTGGCTCAGCAAGCCTTTCAACACAGAAGTAGATTTTGTTGGTAACAAGAGCCATGTTTTTTAGCTGTCTGATGGTTCTTGTATGTCAGTACAGCCTTTTATTGGTTCTTGGGTCACTGCCGTGCCCCTGCCACTGGAAAAGGTGATGAGAAGGTGGGGTCATACCTCCAGAGAAGATCTGGGTACTGAGCAACAGGGCCTCAAAAGGTGGTAAAAAGTCCCCTCCTCCCTCTGCAGCCAACTCAACCAGAGGAAGTTAAGGTTCACTTTCTCGTCTGTTCTCTCTGTACAGAGGCAGGGCTCTGTGACAAATGGAAATAGAGAAGAAACTGAAAAATTCACCCCTCCACCAGGTGCCAATTAAGGGCTCCTCAGAGCTCCAGCTGGTCCTTGCAGCTCCTCAGTGCCCAGTGAGCACTGCTGGTGACCACCCAACAAAGCTGGCAAGAGCTTAAAGTTAAAATGCAGCCGTGTTCAGGTAGCATTTTCCTGTTAAGGAAACAGGGCTTCCTTAACCACCTGAAGGCCAGGCATGTGTTTGTCTTATGCATGTATTTTTTGCTAGGAGAGATCACATTTTGAATTCACAGATTTATCAAAGAACAGATTGATTTATGACTCATGTTTATAACAAGTTTTCAGAATTTAGAATATTTTCCCAGTACTTTCCTTGCTGGATTTTTTTTTCATTATCATATTCTACTTTTAAAGTATGAATTAGCCATTGAGTAAATAAAAAATATTGATACGTTTCAAAACAAAATCATACCGTAAGGTTCCCCAGAACATGCTCTTTTATGAAACTGGAATTGTTTGACATTTATTTTGATTCTCACCATGTAGTGTGTGGCCTGGGGCCTTGCATATCACAATGCATCCATATCCATTGCAGAACAGAGAACAAATTATTACAAATTATTTCCACTTCACTCAGAGGAGATGGGAAATTTTTGAAGCAGGTCTAATTTTGATCTCCTTTCCCCTCTTTCCTTCTGAAAATGCACAAACAAATATATAAATATAGAATAATAGAGCCATAGAATGGCATAGGCTGGAAGGGACCTTAGAGATCATTTAATCCAACCTCCCTGTCATGGGCAGGGACACCTCTCATCTAGACCAGGATACTTAAGGCTCTGTCCAACTTGACGTTGAACACCTCCAGGGAGGGGGCATCCACAACCTCTCTGGGCAATCTATTCCAAAGTTTCACCACCCTCATACTGAAGAATTTCTTCCTAAGATCTAATCTAAATCTGTTCTTCCTCAACTTAAACCCATTTCCCCTTGTCCTATCAGTGGACACTCTTGTAAAAAGTCCCTCCCAAGCCTTCCTGTAGGTTCCCTTCAGGTATTGGAAGGCAGCTATTAGGTCCCCCCAAAGTCTTCTCTTTTCAAGGCTGAACAATCCCAGCTCCCGCAACCTGTCCTCCAGCCCCTGGATCATCTTTGTGGCCCTCCTCTGAACACACTCCAACAAATCCATGTCTCTCTTATGGTGGGGACACCAGAATCAGACACAGTATTCGAGATGGGGTCTCACAAGAGCAGTGTAAAGGGGGAGAATCACCTCTCTCTACCTGCTGACCACGCTTCTCTTGGTATATCCCAGGATGCAGTTGGCCTTCTGGGCCGCATGAGTGCACTGCTGGCTCATGTTGAGCTTCTCATCTATAAACACCCCCAAATCCTTCTCTTCAGGGCTACTCTCAACTCACTCTGTGCCCAGTTTGTATTTGTGCCTAGGATTGGCCTGACACAGGTGAAGAACTTTGCATTTTGACTTGTTGAAGCTCATGCAGTTTGCACTGGCCCATTTCTCAAGCCTATCAAGGTCCCTCTGGATAGCATCTCTTCCCTCAAGTGAGTCCATGGCACCACAAAACTTGGTGCTGTCAGCAAACTTACTTAGGGTGCACTCAATGCCATCATCCATGTCGCTGACAAAGATGTTGAACAGCACTGGACCCAGAACAGACTCCTGAGGGACACCGCTTGACACTGGTCTCCATGTAGACATTGCGCCATTGACCACAACTCTTTGAGTGCGACCATCCAGCCAGTTCTTTATCCACCGAGTGGTCCATCTGTCAAATCCATGTCTCTCCATTCATACATCAAGTAATAAGCAATACATCTCCAAATATACATCAAGTAATAAGTAATCTGCCTAGCTGCAGAGGTGAAGGACAGAACCGACCCCTCTCACAGCTTCCTCAGCACACAGCAAATAAAACCAATCCCATGATTAAGGCAATGGTGTCAATCTACTCTGTTATTCCCTGACTCAAGATAATACTGAAACGGAACAAAACCACCTTGCTTCTTCTCTGGCAGGGAGGCACAGATGCCTTCAGATCCCTGATCAAGGCAGAAGGTGCATCCTTCCCATTGTTTGAAGAAACGGCATCTGCCTCTGTCCCTCAGAGCTAGATATAGTTAATTGGACAGATTAGGCTTTCCCAGATTGCTTTACAGTCTTTTCTCATGAAATGTAAGTAAGATCTGTATTTAGAACTTATGAAACTGTAGAGTAAGATTCAAAATCACTGCTTGAGGTCTACAGTTTATTGCATTTTTTTATTCTAAGATAATGTGATACTACAATACTGGGGACCTTGTAAGAGCCCCAGCTGACAATTTTTTTTACTCTAAATTTAGGCATAAACGCTGATGTGATACCTACTGCCTTTTGTTGTTTAGTGTTTACCTTCTCTCTACCTCAATATTTCTGTAGGCCCCTTTAATGGAGTGCTGACATATTAAATATTTTTTTTTTCATTAATGTTTTGTTGATTTCTTTCCACATTCACAGAGTCCATCACCGGGACAGTTTTCTCCAGTTTGCTTTGTGATTGACTAGTCCCACAACTTTCTGGGCATCTCTTTTCATTGCAAAGTGCCATCCCAGTAACTTCAATGATTTTATTCACAGAACAATGTGCATGCTTGCTTCAGCAGTGCTCCAAAATCCTACCTGGAGGTAGAGTCAGTTGTCAAACATGGACTGTTTTATTGAGAGATATTTTTGAAGATTTTGGATTTAACTTTTTTATTTTAAATTTGTTTGGGAAGTTTTGGTGTCATACTGTCAGTTAAAAAGAAGAAAAGGCAGGGAAAATAAAACTTGCATTGCTTGTAAGAGTTACTAAGAAAATTTCCTCTGATTATAAAGTGCTTCTTAAGACTTATTCTCACTGATTTCTGGGACAGAGATACCAGATTTCAGAAATTATAGCAAGTTGCACAGCCAAAGTCCATCTCTATTCAACAAAACTCTCAAGTCCCTGCTCACTTTTAAAGCCAAGCCTATGCATACATGCTTTGCTGATCACAGTCAGCAATTTTGAATTTTGTTTGTTTGTTGAGATCAGATGTTATATTCTGATATCACGCAAAGGCAGAGCATTAGGAGTGCAGGAACTGTGGCAGCTGGAACAGCTAATAGGCATTTTAACTGGGGCACACATGTAACGTATTTTACATGCCATAAGCACGTAACATGCTTAGTATTGTTGAGAAAAGTCTTCAGCTGGTGGTCATGCCAGATGCAAACATACTGCAGATGGAAAAGTGGAAGGAGGGACTATGCAACTGCGTGACTTGTGCTATGGTACAGGATGCAGAGGAGGGGCTGGCCTCAGTGGTACCAATGACAGAGGCAGAGAAGCGTTGGCCAAAATTGCACCTGTGAATTATAGTTTGGGCACACAGCAGTTTCACCAGAGGTACTGTGTATGAATGGATAATCACAGATAAAACTTTTCTTCATATTACTGATGTTACTGCTACTGTCAGTTATTTTCCTTTGTACAAGATGCAGCATGGAGCTGAAGCGTCTTTGAGCGTATTTCTGCCGAGCTCAATGCAGAGCTGGGTTGATACTGATGGTCTTTAGAGACACACAGCATAACTGATAGTTTTCTGGAACTGGTGAAACTACAACAGAGCCAGAGGAGTCTGGGAAGTCCTGTGGAGCGTGGCACAGGACCAGCTTTTGAAATCCTCGACACATCACAGGCACATTATTTCTCTAAACTGCATTAATAACGTCCGATGTCATTCTCATATGCAGCACTGTGAAAATTAATTTCAATCTAAAATGTTTTGGTTCTATGGTAACTGCTAGAAAGTGTTATGGTAATATCAGTGGAAAGACTCACAATGACTTTGGCTTTTCCTGTAAATCTTTGGATCCATCTTAGAACACAGCCTCCTAAAAAGGATGGAAAAGACTAGATTTTTCACTCCAAGTTTTTGCCTTTACTTTTTCCCTCTGTCCCTGTGTCCATACGTTTTCTGTCATGAAGTGGATGCAAGTTTAAACGCAGAACAGGAGAGTGCCCACATACTTTTAAGAGCAGGTCAGATGTGAGCACTCAAGTCTGGAATGCTCTCAGGTTATTTGGCTGACTCTGCCTTGCAGCAGTGGAATAGTCCTGCTAAACTCCAAGGTCTTTTTGTGAGCCTCCCAAAGCATAAATGCTGTGCTCCTGTATTGCACATTTCCGTCTGAATTTGTATCTATTTCTCCTGAGCACAGCAGTGTATGCAATCAGCCACAGCCTTCCTTCGGGATAGGCTGCATATTTAGTCTCTAGATCATCGCCAAAGAAAATATCATTAAGCGAATTTGACACTCTCTTCTGTCTTGCAGAGAGAAAATCATTCCCTTGGCCTCACTCGAGCCGCTGATCTTTGGTCTCTGCTGTCACCTACTGCCAGCAGCCTTCTGTCTGCTGACAGGTAACTGCAAACTCAGGGAGGTTTTAAAGCTCTAAATCCACAGAAAATGAGACAGGAAGAGGACTGTGCTTGTGCCTTGCAGCCCTTCTCATGTGCTAAAACAGGTGTTTGTTTCCTCAACCTCTGCTGCGGCTTGAAACGTGAGCTCTGATGTGTTCTTATTATATATGGCTGGATGAGGACTCCAATTTTCAGCAATGCATTGTCACTGTCAAGTGGAAAGAAAGAAAGAAGCAATGCCAGCTGTAATTGTCCGTATGGCCAAGGTTGTGGCATGTCTGATTTGGGACGTTTAATACATTTCATACCTAGAGAAACTGAGGCACGGAGAGGTGACATGGCCTGTGGAAGGACACGAGGCAGGCTTCTGATGGAGCACCTCAGAAATCACAGATCTGTGTGTCTGTGGAGACTGCTTCGAAAACCCGTGTTACTCTCATCTCTGCCCTTAGACATCTGGGTTGTTACCTCCAGACATTCAGCCTCGAATTATAAAGGTCCTTTCTCTTACAGGTGAAGTTCACTGAGGCTCTCCTTCTTGCCCTGCATAAGGGACATGGGGCAGTTTGCAGACATCTGGCATCAGCTTCCAGACTGATGCTTGAGCCTTCGTTTCTCTTTCCTGCCAGAGCAGGGATACAAAGTGCCTTCCCTCCATCCCACACCCAGCGGAAAAATTTTTCCTACATGACTCATCTGAAGCTGTGCTGGTCTGAATTTCTGGAAACCAATCTCTCCCTTGGCTGACGGCCCCATCATGCCCGCAAACAGGAGACAGCTCAGCCTGGACAGCAGTTCAGTGCTCAGTTCAGCTGCTCAGCCTCTCTGCAAGCATCCACTCATTGGCTTCAAAGAAACCATCCTGGTGCCTCGTCCCCTGATGAAGTTGTAGGGCTGTGCCCAAACATTCAGATTACAATAGAATGTCTTCCCTACTATCTGGAAAATAATTCAATCGTATCCTCAGATAGGATATCAACTGGATTTGGAAATGATGCAAAGGGCTGCCCTTGCTTCTAAGCATCTATGGCTGCACTCAGCAGGTTTGATTGACGACGTGATTACTGTCCATACCAAATAGTCACGGAGTCATAAAATACCTAGCCAGCCACCCATCCCATCCCTTCAACCTTTCCAAAGACTAATCTAGCACTTTGTTGCAGCACAAAAACCCAGGAGATATGTCATGCATTCAAGTTCGCTCTGAAATGCATGGGAAACAACCAACGATTGCTTGATATGCAGGTAAGACAAATCATTATGAAACCAGACAAACAGAGCTTTGATGGGAAATTCCTGTAAATAAATTACAGATTATAAGGTACCAATTGTTATTTAAATAAACAGAAAGAAATGAGTATATATGTGTACATTTGTGTAAACAATACATATAAACACATGTCTATGCATATCTGTCCCTATATCGCAGCTTTCATTTATGTGCTTTCCGGCTGTCATCCCCCAATCTGTGTTTGAAAGATAAAAAGAAAACAGTAGGAGTGTGTGGATGTTGTGTGTGTGGCACAGTATTTCAAAAACTGATTTTCGAAGCAGTTTGAAAAGAGCAAAGATGGAGAAAATAAGAACTAAGTTCATCATGGCTCAGCAGAAGGAGGCACAGAATGCCAGAGGCTTTGACAGAGCACACGAGTGTCCCGGCTCCGGTGTCCTCCCACGAGTTCCAGGAAGCTGCTGGGAGGTCAAGGTTTGAATACCTTTAGAAAGCTGGTCTTATTTGCTCTCTCCTACAATTGCTCACATTTAAAATCTCTAACTTTTCCATCATGCCAGCAAGCTGGGAGACTTTCTGACAAGAAAAAAAAAAAAACACCTATAATTATAAAGCATCGTAAAAAAAGGCAGTTACTCAAAGGTAGGGCATGGTTAATTATGTTTGTCTCCAAGCTAATCATGCTGTGCAGTGCTTCAAACCAAAAGAAACGTGCATCCTTTTTGCCTTCCATATTCCCCACATAGACAGGACAAGGTAAGGGAGTAACTTTCCGGAGTATCTTAAAAAAAGATGGTGAGGAGGTGACCTGGGCAGGCAACTGAAGGTGTCTATTCATGCCTTCTGGAGAGAGCAGATATCAGTGTCAGAGGAGCTGAGACAGTCCATCACACCAGCTTCTGCTAATCTAGGAAGATCATTTGACTGGAGTTATTCAGTGTCTCTGAGTAGTTGGGTAAAATCTGTCCATCTCAAGTCCTCTGGATGAGAAAGGTGATTTTACAGGTTTTGCAATGTTTAATCGGATGGAGAAACACCCTTTCTGTTTCCTTCTAGGGATTTACTGCAAAAAGAATGTTAAATGTGTGGAGTGTAACAAAGTAATGTTAATCACTCACCTAATGACGGTTATTATGAGGATAAAATAATCATTTTCTGTAAATTGGCTATAGATACTAATTATTGTTAATCAACATCATTTTTAATATTGTAGTCCATTGTGAAAGCTCTTACAGGCTTTGTACTTTAGGAAGATGTATTTAGCGTTGTTTTGAGAAGTACTATGGCACTAATCATTCTTATCCAGCTGGACTGAGTTGAGATGATGAACTACTACTAATTAACTAATTAACTACTCAACTCAAGGTACCTATCCTGCCTACAAGAGGCAGGCCATTTCCTCCTGGCTGTGGAAGATGCAACAGCGTCCCTGGTGCCGCAGCCCAGGCTGGTGAGCAACAAAGTACTATGGTTCCACTCACATGAGTATTTTGGGTTAGTTTCTTTTTGGTTTATGGCTTTACCTATAAATATGGGAATGCTTGACTACCATATACAATCTCATTGATAGTGGGATCCATTAAGAGGGGGCCTAATTTCTCTTCAAATCTTGTTCTAACTTTTTTTATTTGTTCATTATGATAAAAATACCATGGATTGTGTTTTTCTCCAGAGCGATACCAGAAGTTGAGCTGGTAAAATGACTCTACCTCAGTGATAATCCGCAAATTAAGATAATTAATTGGCCCTGAAGAAACGTGGCAGGACCTGGAAGAAACCATTGCAGTTCTTTAGTTGAAGTGTTGTGTCCTAATGACGTGCTAGCATCAGGCTCATCGGGAAGGATACTGCTTCACTGCATTACCAACTGCCGTGCGATAGCAGCTCAGCTGGCTTCTGTGAGCTCCCATCCCAGCAAGAGCAAAACCTCTGCTAAGCAGCACACGCTGCTGGGAGAGTGCCGTTTCCTGCTTCAGACGGAGCAGCCGAGCTTCTCGTGGGGCTCTACACACATCGGGCCCCGGAGAATTCAGTGTTGGATACTGAACGTCGCCTCTGCTGTGGCAGGATGCTCCCACCGCACTCACAAGGATAGGGACAACTCCCGAGCTCCCCCAGCCCCGAAGCTCCGGCATTGCAGCTGTAGTGGGAGGTGAGCAGGAGGGGCAAGTTTGTGGAGGTGAAAAAGCGCGCTGGATGTTTTTGGACTCCACAAAGAAGCGCAGGCTCTTCCTTAGCGAGTCCTTTTGGGCTGCCCAAAGACATAAGGAAGGAGCAGGAGAAGCACAGATGGTCCAAGGCAGGGGCCACCGCAGACTGGTGCTCTCTCTGACTGCAGTTGCTTCTACAGTGGTTGTGGCTGCCTCTCCCAGCCCCCATAATTTATTCCTGAAGGGCAAACGGGGTGTGTGGGAAACCTCCCTTGGAAGTAAGAGTTTTCATCCCCTCCTCTTCAGCTACACCAGTTCTCCTTCACCAGCCATAGGCTGGAAAGTTCTGGCCTTTTCTATCTCTTTCTTGACTACTAGAGGGAGCAAGCCGCTAATAAGAAAATTTCTTTAAGCAGGTATTGGATTTTGTTCTTAAATTCAGGAATTTGCATTTCCTCATGTCTAACATCAGAGACTATAGACTCCTTGACCTTGCTGGGACATTGCACAAACAGGTAATACCCAGGAGGCTCATGCAGAGCACACACATAGCACCACTCACAGGGGTAAAGGTAGGCAGGACCCAAATCCTTATGAAATGTGAAAGCTTATATACTACATAGTTTAGGACTTATAAACTGAGCAGATACTTGTAATGCAGCATCTCAAAGCAGGCCCCTGAGGATACCACACCGGTGCTATTTCTGCACTCAGCCATGTGCACACAGTGCATGCACAGTGCAATATCCTCCTCCTGGTTACTTCTGCTGCATTTTCATTTGCTGGTCTGCGGTGTGTGTGCCTAACAGCTCGGTGTAGGTACCCCCACACAAAATCTGGGGCAGGACTGTTGGTACAGTTTCCAAGAAAGCGCATTGCCCAATTGCCTCCCCTCCTGTTCTGCCTGGAAGCAGCTCTGAGGCATCCTTCGAGTTCACTCCTCACAGTCTCCAGAGAGGAGGCTGAAACTAGGAGAGAGTAAAAACCCAAATAAATGAAGAGGGCTGAGAGCTTTGCCTTGCAAAACGGTCTCTGATGCAGATGAGAAGAGATGCAGAGAGCACTGTCTCGCCCTGCCACTCACACACAACTCGAGACAGGGCTGAGGAAATCCCCACTCTGGCAGTGGGGTGAGTATGGATGCTCTCTGTTCCAATGGCTGTCATCCCTCTTCCCCAGCATGTTTCCATGGCAACCTATCCACCAGGCTTGATCCAGCAGTGCTAGAACCTGCCTGCTCCGCTTTCATAGTATGGACTATAGCTGGAGCTCTCTGCCCCAGAGACATCCATCCCCTCCCGGCTTTTGTCTGCAGAGCAGGAGCGGGTGGTGTGGGGCTGGGCTGGGCAGGCAGCCCTGTGTTACGTCCCTGGCACTGCACACAGGTAGCTTTGATTCAGCAGAGGCTTGTTTTGGAGAGGCGTCCCACGGAGCACGGAGCTCGCCTTCCACCAGCCCAGCATTCCCAGGGCTCCCTGTTTTGGACTCCCCGTTGCAAACCAGAAGGATATGAGACTGGGGAGGTAAATCAGGAATGGTAACAAGTCACTCCAGGAGGATGAGAGTGAGGGGAAAAGTCTGATGAGAGGAGGGCGTGGAGAGTAAAACGCGCAATGCATCAGGCTATCTGCAGAGGCAGCAGAGAACCTAGCCCGCGAAAATGGAGGAGCAGTAGGAAGAGGCGGTACCAAAAACTGAGCAAATGTTCTGTGAACATCCCTGCATGAGGTGGAGATAGGCAGATACATGAGCAGAAGAGGGATGAATGGGCAAACAAAGGGATGAGCCTGGGTTGTAGTGACCATGAAATGGTGGAGTTCAGGATCTCATGTGGCAGGAAGAGAATACCTAGCAGAACTAGAACCCTGGACTTCAGTAGGGCCAACTTTGATCTTTTCAAACAATTGCTAGGAGAAATCCCGTAGGACAGAGTACTAGAAGGTAAAGGGGCCCAAGATAGTTGGTTAGCCTTCAAGGACCTCTTCTTCCGAGCTCAAGATCAGTGCAACCCAACAGGAAGGAAGTCAAGAAATGGCACCAAAAGACCTGCATGGTTAAATGGGGAACTGTTGGGCAAACTCACATGGAAAAAGAGAGTGCACAGTTCATGGAAGGAAGGGCAGGCCACTTGGGAGGAATATAGGTCTGCTGTCAGAGGATGTAGGGAGGCAACTAGGAAAGCTAAGACCTCCTTGGATTTAAACCTTGCAAGAAAGGTCAAGGACAACAGAAAGGGCTTCTTCAAATATACTGCAGATAAAAATAACACTAGAGGCAATGTAGGCCCACTGATGAATGAGGAGGGTGCCCTGGTGACAGGGGATGAGAAGAAGGCAGAGTTACTGAATGCCTTCTTTGCCTCAGTCTATACTGCTGGAGGCTATCCTGATGAGCCCCGGAACGCTGAGGCTCCTGAGGAAGTCAGGATAGAGGAGGAGTCTACCCTGGTTGATGAGGACTTGGTTAGGAACCAGTTAAGCAACCTGGCCATCCATAAATCCATGGGTCTTGATGGGATGCACCCGCGGGTGCTGAGGAAGCTGGTGGTTGTCATTGCCAGGCCACTCACCATCATCTTTGCTAAATCGTGGGGAACGGGAGAGGTGCCTGAGAACTGACGGAAATGTCACTCCGGTCTTCAAAAAGGACAAGAAGGAAGACCCAGGTAACTATAGACCGGTCAGCCTCACCTCCAATCCCTGGAAAGATAATGGAACAACTTATCCTTGGCACTGTCTCTAGGCATATCATGGAAAAGAGGGTCATTAGGGGCAGTCAAAATGGCTTCACTAAGGGGAAGTCACGCTTGACAAACCTGATAGCCTTTTATGAGGACATCACCCAGTGGGTGGATGATAGTAGAGCAGTGGATGTGGTCTCTCTTGACTTCAATAAAGCATTTGACACAGTCTCCCATGGCATCCTCACAGCTAAACTGAGGAAGTGCGGTCTGGATGATCAGATAGTGAGGTGGATTGTGAACTGGCTGAAGGATAGAAGCCAGAGAGTAGTGGTCAATGGGACAGGGTCCAGTTGGAGGCCTGTATCCAGTGGAGTCGCTCAAGGGTCAGTACTGGGACCAGTACTGTTCAACATATTCATCGATGACTTGGATGAGGGAATAGAGTGCATGGTCAGCAAGTTTGCTGATGACACTAAACTGGGAGCAGTGGCTGACACACCTGAAGGCTGTGCTGCCATTCAGAGAGACCTGGACAGGCTGGAGAGTTGGACAGGGAGAAATTTAATGAAATACAACAAGGGCAAGTGTAGAGTCTTGCATCTGGGTAAGAACAATCCCATGTAGCAGTACAAGCTGGGGACTGAACTGTTGGGGAACAGCACAGGGGAAAGGGACCTGGGGGTCCTGGTGGACACCAGGATGACCGTGAGCCAGCAATGTGCCCTTGTGGCCAAGAAGGCCAATGGCATCCTGGGCTGTATGAGAAGGGGTGTGGTTAGTAGGTCGAGAGAGGTTCTCCTCCCCCTCTACTCTGCCCTGGTGAGGCCGCATCTGGAATATTGTGTCCAGTTCTGGGCCCCACAGTTCAAGAAGGACAAGGAACTGCTTGAGAGAGTCCAGCGCAGGGCCACATAGATGATAAGGGAGTGGAGCATCTCCCTTATGAGGAAAGGCTGAGGGAGCTGGGTCTCTTTAGCTTGGAGAAGAGGAGACTGAGGAGGGACCTCATTAATGTTTATAAATATGTAAAGGGTGACTGTCATGAGGATGGAGCCAGGCTCTTCTCAGTGGCATCCAATGATAAGACAAGGGAAAATGGATATAAGCTGGAACATAGGAGGTTCCGCTTAAACATGAGGAAGAACTTCTTCCCAGTAAGGGTAACAGAACACTGGAACAGGCTGCCCGGAGAGGTTGTGGAGTCTCCTTCTCTGGAGATGTTCAAACCCACCTGGACGCATTCTTGTGTGATCTGATCTAGGTGGTCCTACTCAGGCAGAGGGATTGGACTAGATGGTCCTTTGAGATCCCTTCCAATCCCTAACGTTCTGTGATTCTGTGAGCTCTGCATTTCCCAGGCAGGTAGCCAGCCTGCTATCCCAGCACCGCCCCATCCACGAAAGTGGTGGTTGCACACTGGGAGGGGAGATGCATTGCCCTGGATCTTGCAGCAGGTCAGCGGGCATCCAGCACAGACATGGCCCTGCAGCACTGCCTTCACTTCAGCAGGGAAACAGGGAGGAAATACAGCTTTAAAGGGGAAAGCACTGGGCAGGTCACTCAAGAGCCTCTTCTGCTGCTGGACCATTTCATAAGTAAGTTGCACAGACTGCTTGTGATTCAGTCTCCATTTGTAGAACAGGAATGACAGCATATCCTTATTTGCCAGGGACACTGTGAAAGGAAAATGCATCTTGTGGTTACAAAGTTTGTTTGTATACAGACCTTTTCATATGGAACCTCGGTGCAGCCAAGACATCTCTTGCCTCCCCAGCCTTTCCAGCTTGTGGGCATACAGAGAAGCATTTACTGTAGGAGCTGAGGGGCCTTCTTTTGCTGCTGGCTGCTGTGACAATCTCTGGAAATGTAGTGAGGCAGACCAGCACATGGAGGAGCGGAAGTCATCTGTAGCACGTACAACCAGGCTGTGGAAGTCACTGCCACTGGGCGTCACTGTGCTCCCAAGTTTAGCAAAATTGAAGACAAGCATTTTCTTAACATGCACAACAGAAGTATCCAGGCTTGCAGAGAACCATGGTCTTGCTAGCTTCTGTTTTGGAAATCAGGTTAAGCCTTCAGGGGCTTGCCTGTAGCAAATTTCCTGTACTTGTCTTCTTATACTCTTCCCTGCTTGTCCAGAGGTCTGTGGCCAGTGGCGGGACGTTGCAGTACTGTTCCTGAGCCTGGTATCTGCTTCAGGTTTCTCCATTGTTCTGTAGCCTTTTTTAAAAATGCTGTCAGGATCAGGGAGGTTTAAATGACCTTTTGTACATGCTCCATTTTCTCTCCCATCCCAGGAAGAGGGACAGGGCCCATGTCTTTAGTCATTGCCATTGTAATCAGGGGAAAGCTCAGTGCATCTACAACTTGCCGTGTTATTTTCGAAGGGCAGACTTTTACAAGGAGTAAAGGATCCTGAAAGCTGCTAGAGTGTTGTCTGAGACTGATTAAATCTGCTTAAATCCATGTAGGAGAAAAGCAATGAAACTGTGATCCAAAGTGAGGGAGTGCGTGGGGTAAAGGCATAGGATTAGCACCAGTGCTGTGGCAAGATAGCTTTCTTTCAATGCTGGGATTAAATATACAGCCAGGCTGTTGTACTTGTGAAAAATACCACCTTTGCAAGCATCGCTCTTGTCCCTTCCTCTCTTGGTGGATCCATCTGTGGCTCCTGCATTGCCAATGACTGGTGGGAACCAGTCATATACAATGTAATCCACTCATTTCACCCACACAAGTACTTACCATGAAGGTCACACTCAGCTACTGCCAACCATCCACCTTTCTATTCATGGTTCATTACCCTTCCTCCCATGCCTTCTCTTCATCCTTAAAACTGCTGAACTTGTCCCAGCACTTCCCTCCATTCCAAGGGCTAGCCCTAGACCTCACTGGAGGCCAACTTTGCATGTCAGGAGTAAATTACACTGATATCCTCCCCACTTTTTTCCATCGCTGGTGTAGGATGCTCGATTTCCACCCAACGGCAGTTCTCACACTGAACACCAACACAACTGCTAGACTATTAACATACCGCATGCGTTTCAGTGGGCATTAACAATGTCACAGCTCCCCACTACACAGCAGATCTCAGAGGGGTTTTGCATGCTGATGTACGAATTTCTTTTCCTCCAGTAATGAAAAGATTTTCAGTGTCGAAACCCTACACTCCAGGCAGGCTTGCTGCAGTTTTTTTGAGATGAAGTGAGAGGAAAGCTTGGTCTGAGCATCCAGCTAAAACAGCAGACAATGCATTGAGAGGGGCAGAAGAGAAATGTTTGCTTCTCGGATCTTAGTCCCAGCTAAACCTGGCTTCCTTTTTAGCCCTGTGTGTACCAACTGGCAGCACCATGGAGCAGGGGGACAGCCCACCATCCCGGGACATGTAGCTCTGCAGCTGAGGCAGCTGTGCTGTCCTTCCCTGCCACCCCATTGCTGGAGGTGCGGCCAAGGTGTGGGAGAGGAATGCAGCAGCTTAAAAGTGGCTAGGGAAGATCAGAAAAAGGCAAATGAAAGACAGCAGCCATTTCAAATGTCTCTATATGAATGCCCGCAACTTGAGCAATAAACAAGAGGAGCTGGAGATGCTTGTCAGCCTGCAGTGCTATGACCTGATCGGCATCACAGAGACATGGTGGAATGACTCCTGCGATTGGTGTGTTGGACTAGAGGGGTATAAACTGTTCAGGAAGGACAGGCAGGGAACACGAGGAGGGGGTGTTGCCCTCTAGGTCAACAAAGGGCTAGAATGCATGGCGCTCCACCTGGCAGGTGATGACAAAAGAACTGAGTGCCTGTGGGCCAGGGTGAAAGGAAGGGTAGGAGACTTTACAGTGGGAGTGTGCTACAGACCACCCAATCAGGAGGACCAAGTGGATGAGGCCCTACATAGGCAGATAGGAGTTGCTGCTCGTTCACAAGCCCTGGTCCTCATGGGGGATTTTAACCACCCTGATATCAGTTGAAAAAACAACACGGAGGGGAACAAGCAATCCAGGGAATTCATGGAATGCATTAACGATAACTTCCTTATCCAAGTGACAGAGGAACCAACGAGGAGAGGTGCCATGTTAGACCTCGTTCTCGTCAGTAGGGAAGGGCTGGTAGGTAATGTTGAACTCGTGGGTAGCCTTGGCTGCAGTGACCATGAGATGGCGAAGTTTGAGATCCTAAGGGCAGCTAAGAGGGGGAAGCTCAGCAAGCTTGAAACCCTCGATTTCAGAAGAGCTGACTTTCGCCGCTTCAGGAACCTCCTTGGTAGTGTGCCATGGGATAAAGCCCTGGAGGGACTGGGAGCCCAAGATTGCTGGTTGACTTTCAAGGATCACCTCCTCCAAGTTCAAAGGCATTGCATTCCTAAAAGGAAGAAATCAGCAAAAACACCAGGAGACCTATATGGATAAACAAAGAACTCCTGGCTAAAGTCAAATACAAAAGGGGAATACACAAAGCATGGAAGCAGGGACTGGTAACCTGGGATGATTACAAGGAAGTTGCTCGTGTACTCAGAGACCAGGTTAGAAAAGCTAAGGCCCTGACAGAGTCAAATCTGGCCAGCGATATTAGAAATAACAGAAAAGGATTTTATAGGTATGTGAGAGAAAAAAGAAAAACGAGAGAGAATGTGGGGCCTCTCTGGAAGGATACGGGTGACCTGGTTGCTGAGGACATGGAGAAGGATGAAATATTCAACGACTCTTTTGCTTCAGTCTTCACTGGCAACCGCTCGAACCACACCACCCAAATCACAGAGGATGTTGGCTGGGTCTGAGAGAGTGAAGAACCAGCCAGGGCAGGAGTAGATCAGGTCCAGGAACACCTAGAGAACCTGAAGGTGCACAAGTCCATGGGACCTGATGAGATACATCCACGGGTCCTGAATGAACTGGTGGCTGAAGTTGCTAGGCCACTAGCCATCATATTTGAGAGGTGCTGGCAATCTGGTGAGGTTCCTACAGATTGGAAAAGGGCAAACGTAACCCCCATCTTTAAAAAAGGGACCAAGGACAGCCTGGGAAACTACCGTCCAGTCAGCCTTACCTCTGTGCCAGGTAAAATCATGGAACAGATTCTCCTGGTAGCTGTACTAAGGCACATAAAAAATAACCAAGTGGTTGGTGACAGCCAACATGGCTTCACTAGGGGCAAGTCGTGCCTGACTAATTTAGTGGCCTTTTACAACAAAGCTACAGCGCTGGTTGACGTGGGTAAAGCAACGGATGTCATTTTCGTGGACTTGTGCAAGGCGTTTGACACTGTCCCATGTGACATCCTTGTCTCTAAAATGGAGAGACATGGATTTGATCGATGGACCACTCGGTGAATAAAGAACTGGCTGGATGGTCACACTCAAAGAGTTGTGGTCAATGGTGCGAAGTCTACATGGAGACCAGTGTCAAGCGGTGTCCCTCAGGGATCTGTTCTGGGTCCAGTGCTGTTCAACATCTTTGTCAGCGACATGGATGACGGCATTGAGTGCACCCTCAGTAAGTTTTGCCAATGACACCAAATTGTGTGGTGCCATGGACTCATTTGAGGGAAGAGATGCTATCCGGAGGGACCTTAATAGCTTTGAGAAATGGGCCAGTGCAAACTGCATGAGCTTCAACAAGTCAAAATGCAAGGTCCTTCACCTGTGTCAGGCCAATCCTAGGCACAAATACAAACTGGGCACAGAGTGGATTGAGAGTAGCCCTGAAGAGAAGGATTTGGGCGTGTTTATAGATGAGAAGCTCAACATGAGCTGGCAGTGCGCTCATGTGGCCCAGAAGGCCAACCACGTCCTGGGATGTATCAAAAGAAGCATGGTCAGCAGGTCGAGAGAGGTTATTCTCCCCCTTTACTCTGCTCTTGTGAGACCCCACCTCGAATACTGCGTCCAGTTTTGGTGTCCCCACCATAAGAGAGACACAGATCTGTTGGAGCGTGTTCAGAGGAGGGCCACAAAGATGATCCAGGGGCTGGAGCACCTCTGCTATGAGGACAGGTTGCGGGAGCTGGGATTGTTCAGCCTTGAAAAGAGAAGACTTTGGGGGGACCTAATAGCTGCCTTCCAATACCTGAAGGGGACCTACAGGAAGGCTTGGAAGGGACTTTTTACAAGAGTGTCCACTGATAGGACAAGGGGAAATGGGTTTAAGTTGAGGAAGAACAGATTTAGATTAGATCTTAGGAAGAAATTCTTCAGTACGAGGGTGGTGAAACTTTGGAATAGATTGCCCAGAGAGGTTGTGGATGCCCCCTCCCTGGAGGTGTTCAAGGCCAGGGTGGACGAACACTTGAGTAGCCTGATCAAGTTGAGAGGCGTCCCTGCCCATGACAGGGAGGTTGGATTAGATGATCTCTAAGGTCCCTTCCAGCCTATGCCATTCTATGATTCTGTGATTCTATGATTTCAGTGAAATTATATTACTTGTTTTCAGGGTCAGTACTTAAGTAATGGTAAGACTGCACATAACCCTGTAAATCTCTCCTTGAGCATAAGCATATGGAAAGTATTGTGGGAAAAATTAGCTCTATAAATTATGGTTTCTCTGTTTTCACTCAGTCCTCCCTTCTCTTGATGATTAATACTTCACTTCTACCTCATTTCATGGGCTTTCTCCTTTGCCATATAGGAGGCACGACATCAATGAATCCCAAAGGACTCAATTTCTTCTGCAAAAGGACTTCTGGGCTTACCAGGTATCATCAAGAACAGAAAGAAAACAAAGAGCTGTGTTCAGACAGAAACAGATGGCCAAATTGTAAATGAAATAGCGTAGGTTAATGCCTTTTCAGAGCTGAGACCCATGCTTTCTCCTTGCTCTTGGGCCGGGGTGGGTGAGGCAGCGAGCTGCACATTTGTGTGGTGCTCCCAAGGGAGACATCAGCGCTTAACCATGAACGCAGCGGGGGGCTGGAGAGGGCTGGCAGATGCATATTTCTCGTTTAAGACAAGGTGCAGCTCTGATGTGCATTGCCTTCAGGCTACTTGCAAGGTCTCCAGTTCCCAGTTTGCTGTTGCACCATCCACGATTTTGCTCCTCAACTTTCCTCTCCTTGTCAGGGTATTTGTCACACCGTCCTTGAAGCAGCTTTGAGTCCTCTGAAGGGCACTGTCCTTACCTGCTTTGTCAAGGAGTCTTTATTGCGATTTGTGCTACATGCAGGCTTACAGCCACTTGAGATGTCCCATCTAGAGCTGTTGAGAAAGCAGATTTCATGTCCCATGAGCAAATGTCAAGATTTAAATGCTTTTATTGTAGACGTGGCAGAAAAGGGCAAATTTATTTTTGCTTAAATGATGTCCCAGGGAGATTTGCTCAGCTTTGATCCTTTTCTCTTTCCTTTTTTCTCTTTTTCACTTGTCCATTAAATAAGGTAAATATCGCTTTGAATAATACAATAAAATTCTCAGTAAGAAATAACTTAGACTTCGGATAGAGGGAGTATACAGTCATATTTGATGTCCTTTTGATGGTAAAACACATGCAAGTGGTGAAGAATATATTCCTGTGTTGATGAAGTGCTGTCCTCCCACAAAAAATAAGAAAAGTTTTTTCAGGCATCTGTGCTCAAACTCTTTGTATCACTTTGCAATCGAGGTGATCCTTGGTTTATGTAGGAACTGTCTTGCTCTTGTGCTGGGGCACAGTACAAGTGGAATGTTGAGTCTACCTTGGTTTAATGAAATCACTTTATCTTCCTGTCCAAGATGAAGGCTCAGCCCTTCTGCCATCAGAGACAGGAGACAGAAACAGATGGGGAGACAAAGGGGAGACGGAGTGTGGGATTTTCCCACTGCAGTCCCAGGAGGGGCATATTTCTATAGGCGGGGTAAGTTACAGACAGAATCTGTCTGAAGACGGGAATAAATTTTTGAGGATTCCCCCCCTCAGTTGTTTCATATTTTCCATGCAGAGAGACAGGGTTAGGATATTTCCCTTTGGAGGTCTGTGGGTCTTTGAAGTGGTTTCTTAAGTTTAAAATAGATAGAGGGCAGAGTGAAAAAGAGGTGACTTACACTATTTCCTTTAATATGACAAAGGTTACAGATTCTTTTAATAACTAATTGCAGCATCAATGCTGTTCTTGACTAGTTCTGCCACATAAGGGTTTTCTCTGTTAGCTTTCAATACCATGTTATTCTGCACTCATATGTATATTTCTGACTATTTTTTGACCTTTCAAATGAGCCTCTTGCTTGGCTTATGGATAATAATGGCGGGCAAAGAGGCTGCTTCAAGAACATGGCTTTTTCTCCTATTGGTCCTATCAGGTGACATTATTTTCACAGCAGTCACTGAATTATCTGTAGTAGCAGAAATGAGGGTCAGCTGTTTTTCTTTCAGTTACCCCTGAATTAAATTTAGTTTATCAATCAGGCTCCAGAGACTCAAATAGTTGCCCTGCAAGTAAGAAATGTGGCATGAAAAATTATTACTTTTGGCCTCAAATTTCACTCACCAAAGGTCTAAACACAACTGATTTTTAGCCAAAATAAATTTTTCTTTTTTCACTCTTTCAGCTGAAAGGTCTGAACAGCCCGTTTAAATCAAATGAAAGGTTTCTACTTTATGTAGAAGCCTTTGCTACTTCAGCTACCATGGACACGCAGCTTTACATGAGAATTTTTGATGATATAAAAGTTTTCTCCTGTAACTCAAGATATTAAATTTTAGTATCCTTCTCTTATTACATTAAGCTTTAGCAATGTGCTAGGTACAAACTCTCCCTTGAGATGTGTCTCTTCCAGTCTCTTTTACCCAGGATGCCTTCTATTGGGATTGATCCTTTAAACTATATGACAAGGTGTACCGCCAGTCCTTTTTCTAATATATTTATAAGAAAGGGTTGAGTTCCGTCTTCATTTAAGTGGCAGTCTGTTGAATGCAGAATAAAGGGGTTTAATCATACTTTTTAATTGTTTACTTTGTATCTGTTGGTCTTGCTTTCTATTTACTTCCAGTGTACAAAGAGCATTTGGGTGAAAAGAAGCCTTTGTTGAATCTTGAAACTGCTACTCTCTTCAAGTGAGCTGTCAACAAACATGTCCGAGATTTCTAGGAATCTTTCAGCAGAACCTTAGATAATTCCTACTTAACTGGGTTTGAGAAAAAAAAAAATCAAATGAGAAAAAAAACATTAAAAAAACCCAATAAAGATCTTTTTTACACTCATGGAAAGGAAAATGGACAAATCTTAAAAAAATAAAGCTAGAAAAAAATATGCTACAAAACCTTGGCACCTTCAGTTGACATAAGGGCCTTCAATCTGTTGAAACGAGAATTTTTCTTAGTTGTTTTATACAGATAACAAGATTTTCCCCTGCCTCTTATGTTGCACACACATTCTTGTTGGCACCAGAATATTCTCTTGTCTCCTTTAAGAGAGAAGAAAAAAGCAGTACAAATTCGTTGTTATGTCACTTTATACTGATGATAAATGGACCTTTAAATGTATGACAGTCAGAAGAATTTGGCAGACTTTTTGAAGACAAAAAGAGAAGGAGGTCAGGGTTAATTTAAACACAGAATTTTAGCTTCTAACCACATTTGATCTTATCTTGAGAGAAATTCTTTAATGGATTATTGCATGGAAATGGAAAGAGATGGAAAAACCTTTAAAGTCATCTGACGCAGCATTGAATTTCCAGCATATTTTTTTGAGCATCTGTCTTGAAAAAAAAATGAAGCAGCTACAATTTCAGCCCTGAACTTCAGAGGGAAAAAATATTTATACAGAGCTTTGCTGCTGATGAATGGGAATTACCTCAGAAAAAAAGTTTACTGTGTACAAATCCCTTGCACACAGAAGAGCGAGAAGGGTATTCTTCAGTAAATACAATGAAACAAGCTTTGAACTTACAGTAGGACATCGATGAGACAGCCAAGGCTGGTTTTGTTGCATGTTAATCATACCAGAATGCCCAATGAATCTGCATCTTGCACATTGTTTCCTCCCTCTTTGTTTACCTGAGACACTAATTTTCATTCTCATATGGTTATTATTCAATAAGTGCTGTTCAGAGACTGGTTGTGTGTTGAAAGCTGGTACACAGCTGTTGTGGAAAAAAGTCATTAGATTGCATTGGGCTGCCTAACTCTCCTCCACTGAAGATTGAGGGTCTGTGCTCTTTGCTGGTCTAGCAATACTATTGGGATTGACCAAAATCTCGCAGAAGTGTGAGGTCTCCTGTTTCCCAGTCTTGCACAGAAGACGGTCAATCACTGACAAGTTATCTTGCAGCTGGTTGTTGTTCCTTGGAAGTCAAACATCGTGGAAGAAGTGCATGAGCTATCTAGTTTTCCAAGAGGAGGAGGAGGAGTGTGTACATGTATGGAAAGTCATGCATATGCCTTCTTCGCACCTTTTCTAATGCAAAGAAGACAACAAAGAGATATGAGGTAGTTTTACAGTGGCTGAACATTTCTGCCCAAACTGGTACCCTGTCATCTATTTCCACTTTCAACCTTTCTGTTTCTACTTTTGTCCTTTCCATTTTCAGCAGTGTGGGCTCTCCTGTCTGCAGGAGCAGGCAGGAGAGCTTTTCCCAGTTTTCTCTCGTTTAGCCTTGTTACGCAGGTCAGTTCTGCAGGTAGCTGTGGAAATACAGTGTAACCATGATCCGGAGAGATGCTGGAGGCTCTGTCAATGATTCTGCTTATTTTGTTCATTACTACACAGAAATTAAAATGTGTAAGTTGCTTGTCTTATTTTACTGAAAATTTAGCCTAGATCCTGCAACTATTTATGACCAGTAAAACCTAGACAGCACCGTGTGTGGAATTAAGCACCTACTCAGTGACAGCAAAATTGTTACTTAGACTTTTGGCTGCAAACGTGGGTCAAATTATGCAACTTCTTGGTTCCCCCTGATTTTTCTTCTGGATGTGACATTTCCACTCTGTACAGTCCTAAGTGTCTTCTGTTTAAAGATATGACATCTATATGTCAAGATGTATCTGATGTCTTTCTAAGTGACTAGTTTCTTTGGTATCTTTTTCTGTCTAAATAGTTACTGCTAGATTGGGGAACTCTTCTGGGAAGAGGCTACTTCACTAGCATTGGCTCTGTGTTGTGCCTGTGGCATAGAGTGACCCTGAGTTAGCCCCAAAAATCTGCCAATTTTGGTATGGTGGCAAACTGGCAAACTCCGTATGTAAGTATGGGGGTGTCTGTAAGCTCTCTGGGTCACAGATGTGCCAAGTCACTATAATTCTTTCTTATTCAATGGGGTTTGCTACCCTAATTACATTTTGATGCAAAATCAGAGTCTTTACCACTGCAGCTGTACTGGTAAAAGGTTTAGTGCGTTGACTCCATTAGCGGAAGGCAGAATCTTAAGAGGATCTTTCGGGGTAGTTTTTTCTAAATGGGGAGTGGGAGAAATACTGTCAGTGCAAACCCAAGGAAGTCAAATTCAAGAAACTGCAAGAGAGAATAAGGCTTTTAGTTGATTTGTTTATTTTTTTTCTGGGTAGGTTAACAGTCCATTCCCTGTTCACTGGGTATGCAACAAAAATAACATTTATTTTTGCACCCCTATGTCCCTTCTTATTTAAATGTCAGTGCTCAAAATAAATATGCCTAACATGTCTTTTCATCACCCTCCCAGTAAAATAAGACCAGGATCATGATTATTGATATTTTGAAAGTGGCAAGTAGGGGAAGCAGTCAAAGCACTGCTCTAAGAACTTTTTAGCCTGATAAATAAGAGAGAAGTTGTCCTTAAAGATCTTCTTACATTTACATTATTAGTGATAAAAATTACGTGAGATAACAAAAGTCGAAAAGTCAGTTTCAGCTTTTGCTTGAATTAGATACTTTTAAAATTTTCAACTTTTTCCCAATTGTAATTTGTGGCATTAGCTTCATTTTCTTCCTCATTTTCTTCAAGCTTGCTTCACATTTTGACTGCCTTTCAACTAGAGTGTTGTTTCCAAATTACTTAGCTTAATCAATGCCTGACTCAATCTGGCCTTTCTTATAAGCCCAGGAAACATGAGTTGGTGAACTGGGCAAACCATGCTCTGAGCATGACTAGAAAACACAGTGAAGGGCTTGGTTTTATTTTTATTAGAAAACATCAAGAACAGTTATCAAATCAAAACAGTGGATTTTTTTTTTTAATCTATTTGATACTGTTATAAATCATAGAGTACGAGACTGTCATGGGTTAGGGTATATTTATTTTGGATCTCTCCAAGTAAGAAGCAGTCCATGTAAGAAGTCTGCTTTTAGTAAGCAGTCTTTTTAACAACTTACCAAATTGTAATTGTGCAAAGTTTGTCTACACATGTTAGAAAGCACAGAGCATGGTCTTTGGTATATAGGGGGGAAAAGAAGGTAAGATTTTTAAATGTTAATTTGCATGAACAAAAAGACTCCCTGATGTAGACTATGTCTACTTTGGCATAAATATATAGATTTTTGCACTATGTGCTGCTGAGACCCTGCTTTCAATTCCTCAGAAAATGAAAAATTTCTTCCTGAATATAAGAAGATAGATAACAAAGTCTCAGCTGTCCAAGATTTTGTCTAATGAGGACCTTACTAACAGGATATTGTTAATGTTACGTCTCCTAGGACCATATTGCAATTATTTAGGCTTCTGAATTTTTGATCTGGTATCATAATAACCACACCTGTCACATTTTTTCAAGTACTATATCTCAGCATAAAATCAAGCACTTTTCAATCAAGATGAATGTTTATGGAAAAATGTCAGTGTTACTGACATTGCATCTTATAAACAGTAATTATTTCAGTTTCAATTGTTTTGGTAAAAGCATTGAAAGTCTTGTGGTTTTACCATGAATGCTGTAAAAACCTCACAAATATCAGTTCTATTTTAACAATTTAAAATAGATATAAACGAGAAGGATTTTTTTTTTTTAAATATTCCTTTTTAAAATCTACTTAATTTTTAAAATAAATCACGGAATTAGATATTGATATCTTTACAGTAAAAAATTCAACTAACTACCAAACCAGAACAATGTTTATCTTGGTACTTCATGAGCACAACACACAAATAATTTTAAAAAAACTCAACCCTGCAACATATACAGAAAAATTCTTAATTTGCAATATAATAATAACAGACGTATTTCAGGTAAGATGTGGATTCCAGGTAGTAACAACAACAAAAAAATTTCAAGAAGCTTGCTGTCCTTTCTGAGTACTAAATCTCTGGAGGAGAAATAGTTTCACCTGCCACATTTGCTTTACCTTCCTTTCCATTTCTTCCCATAAGATAGATGGCTGGTACTCCCACATACTCCTGTAAAACCCTCCCAGATGTTTAGCCAGTGTATCCATTTATTGTCTGTCCTTTGGGATTAAGGACAACTTGCCCACTTCAAAGGGGTCTGCAAATCACATCTTTTCGAGGAGGAAGTGTTGCAATGTTGGAGAGGAGGGTGCACGATTAACTCGGGTGGCCAGCCCTTGTCTCCTCTGCTTTTCATTTAATTTACAAAGTTAGCTTACATGAAACCAGGTTGCATTTACTGGAACTGCTCCATCACATGGAGGCTCTCCAGTGTCTTCCTAGCAGACATTCCACCATCTATCTGTATTAAATACACATCCATTACAACAATTTCTAGACGTGTCGGCATTTCCTACAATTAGGAGTAAATGTCAGTCCTGCTGGGTAGAGCTTCGAGAGGTGGGTGGTTTCAGTAGGCAGTAGCTCTGATGTTATTGATTACTGAGAGGGAAGTGACTTCAGCTTTCACTGCAGCCACAGCAGGATGGCCAGCAAACAGCTTGTGCTGTGCTTGTCCTCTGCGACAGGGGGTGTTTCAGCTCCCCTTGACGCAGGTGGAAGCTGAGGTCAAAAACGCCCGAGGGCAAGGTGGGGCTGGGCTGGGAACGCAGCATCAAACATTTTTCCAGTTCATCAAATGGAGAATCATTAAATCATCTAGGTTGGAAAAGACCGTCAAGTCCAACTGCAAACATATACGCTACTTTCTTTTAATTTCAATGTTCTAATTAACCACTGCTTTAACCTTGCTAAGACTTTGAGCATATGGGAGTTGCGTCAACATGGAGAGTGCCAAAATGAGCTATTTCTATTAGGTCTGCACTTTACACTTGTCCGCATAGATGTAAACAAGTCCACAACTGCAAGATGTAAGACAAGCTGGAGATGTAAAATAGGCTATTAACAGAGGAGCACATCTGCTGAGAGATGATGCTTTTATGAGGTGCATTTCAGTTAAGGTAATCAGACAGAAAATTCAGAACCATTCTGCTCACAAGGTTTGTATGACCTATGGACTGAGAGAATGTGAAAATGAGTAATATTTGTCAGCTGATTTAGAGAAAAAGTGTTTAAAAATTAACATTTAAATTAACAGATGTTCTTTAAGGAATTTTATTTAATGTATTTAGTAACTACACTGTCAGTCATGTAATTTCTTAAGTAAGTGTTTGTTATGTGACGGATTATTTGCTTTTGATAAACATAATTTAAAGAAAAACTTTTAAAACAGAATTCTTTGCTTGACAATGTCCCATTAGCTCTTCTACTATCTACTTTGCAGATCCTAAGCACTAAAACATTTAAAAATGCACTTGCAGCAGGATTCCCCACTAGTGACCAGCTTGAAACTGGATTCCATACTTCCTGAGTAAGACACCAGTTACTCTGAGCATCAGCTGATCATCTGTGTTATGAGATCGATAACACTTGAACTACCATTTCCCAGAGAAGCAAAAATAAAACCTAGGCTGTGCTTAACTAGACGTAATGTGAGCGGTCCCACTGATAGCGCTGGGGGTAGCCCACAGTGCGAAGTTAATCACATAGTTTGCTGGGCTGCTGCCTTTTTGTGCCTCTGTCATGATACTTAATCTTCCCACAATCAGAAATGAGGCTTTCCATCTAACCTCTCTATATATCACTCGTACCAGGAGTTCTGTGCCTGTCTGACTTAACAATAATGGCCAATGAACCTGACATTTTCTATTGGTAAGAACAGTGAGTAAACCCAACAGTGTAATTTTTTTTTCCCCAAGTAATTTTCCAAAGCTCCTTTATTAAGAAAAGGATTAATGACATTGGGTAATCCAATATTGCTCTGGTACACTGTTAATTTCCTTTACCCAGTTATGTCAATTAAATGCAAGCCATTAGTGCAACTGCTCAGTTTGTTCTAATGAGGTATGTATTGATTTGTAATGAAGATTATTTTTTTTCAAGATTAAATGTAGCTTGGGAAAAATGGTTAGAAAGCCTGACAGGACACACGTTTCTGTTCCACTTAGGCAACATATTCACCTTCTCTCCTCCACGGCTGCTACAAATATCTACAAATATACAATGAGATGGTTAATTACAGTTGAAATTCAACAGCTGGATCCGCATGGTATCTTTGCAGGGATACTCCAAGGTGAGGGCGAAGATCAGGTCTAATTGTACTGAGAAAAGACCAAACAGAGGATTGCTCTGAGGATCTTCTCTGTGTGCTTGAAATGGCTTGTTGTGAAAAATGCTCTTGCAACCCAGAGGTCTAGTCCATGTGCATAGCAACCTGCTCCTCTGACTTTATGGTCTGTTACTGCTCGACATGCACAGATCATGATGCTGCATTACATAAAAAAAAAAAAAAAACGATAAATATGGAAAAGTAGTTCTGTGTTGGTACAAGCACTTACCTCAGAACCTGAGGGTGAGGGGTAGCCAGGGGAGTCTCAGAGTGCCTGTACACACAAACGCTGTCGTTCTGCCTTATTTCTCAGTGAGTCCATTTTCAAGGCAGGGCCAAGAACTGTAATTTCCATTTAGCAGGTCATCGTTCCTTTCCAGAGTCATTTTCAGGTCTACAGAACAGAGTTGAAGGTTTTATTTTAGCACACATGGCATGGTTGGGATGTATTTCAGAAATACCTTCCAACAGCCAAAGCCATTAAAAACATTAGCAACAACCTATACCAAAATCTAGGTATGTAGCTAGGGAGAGTTTGAAGTGAAATTCACTTCTCAGTTAACTTGCTTTGCAGGCTTCGTGACAGATTAAGAACAAGCAATGGTCTCCTGGACATTGATAAGTATAAAAAATTACAGTCTTAAAAGAGACTGAGTTAAAATCATCACACTCTTTGTGTGTCCTGGGTAATCTGCACCTAAAAAGAGCCAGGGCATGAATTCTCTGCCAGGATCACCACCCTTAGGTGATGGGCGAAGCCCTAACTCAAGGAAGCGTCCACAGGCTGAGCAGCACAGACAGTCTCCATCAGTGAGACCCTTTCCAGGCAGAGCAGTCCCCCTTCCCCAAATCCCACTGGAGTCCTGGCCAAGTCACTTCAGTGAGCCATTAGCAGCCTGCAAGAGGCAGATGCCTCCCATCAGACCAAACATGCCCCAGCTTTGGTGAAGAAACCCAGGTTTGGCTCCTCTGCAAAAATATTCCATCACTCCGCCATAGCACACCACGGAGGGGACCTATTGCACCAAAGCGCTGGAGAAATTCCTCTTCTCCAATCAGCAAAGTAATTAATTAGTGGGACTAACAGTCCCACTCTTACAATTACGTAATATCCCCTACACTTCAGAGGTGAAATTACTGTCAACAATTGGCTATTTTTTTCTGCCATTTTGCTAGAAAAAAAAGAAAGAGAAGCCTCAGACTTAAAATTTGGGCTCAGTTCATCTTTGTTCCTGTCTCTTTGTACAAAACAGTCTGCTACAAATGGCCTCTGGGATTAACTTCAGATCTTTCTTAAGGATCTGCACACAGAGTAAAGATTTTTACACTTTCAAGGAGCTCTAAGACTCCTGAAATTGAAGAGAAAGATGAGGAAAACGTGATGGCTGTAGTAAGGCTAAGGCAGTCTACATACCAGTGAATTTTCAGCTCTGCAATTTCTGGAAGCAAAGCTGCAGAGATCTGTTGTTCTTCTGCTGATGAAGGACTGATTTTTCCTGGGCTCCATCTTAACCCTCTGATGGTCAACTTCATTCTCCGGTGTGCTGCATACTTCAGATGCACCTGTGTATCTCCTGCTCCAGGTGCCTGAGCTCTTCCAGGTTCAGGTGTGTTTCAGTGACAGGTGTTCAGAGCAGGTGGCTATCGTGACCAAGGAGGCATTACAGAGCCAGGACTTCATTCTGGAGGCAGCTCCATAGCAATAGGAAAATTGTACAAACCTCTGCATTTGCAGAAATATGAGCCATGAGAGATGCAGTTGACAACAGTCCTCCAGAAAGTTGGCTTGAAAATAAAAATGTGAAAAAAATATTAAAATTAGTCAGTTGCAAAGCCACAAAAATCAGTACATTTCTTTTTTAAAAGTTTTCTTTTCTTTCAAAATGAGCACGTTTAACAGTTTTCCTGGGGAGAAAGGGTAAAACAGTTGCAGTTTTCTCATAGAGCTCAGCACAGTTATTATTTGGCTCTTACTTTGCTCTTACTGAGATAACCTTTTTTTCTGTGATAAAGCATAAATAGAATTAATTTACAGGCAATCTCATTTGCATTTGTGCCTGAGAAGAGCTTGACAAATGGTTCTGGAATTTAATGATGGTTTGGTTACCTTTACAGCATTTGAACAAATCAGGGCTTGTTTCATCTCCTTCCCAGTGCCAGAAAAGAGAAAGCAAAACAAGCAAATCCATCTAAGGCTTTCCTCCACTCCAGAGTGGTATGTGATCCTATAATACTTGAGACACTGTAAACTGCTGGTTTTTTAATAGAAGCCTGCTTTAATGTCTTGTATAAAAAAGTATTATGTATATGCACAGAGGTTTTTGAGTCATGCTTTTCAACTGATTACTATACTATACCTCATAGTATAGAGGATTTAATGCCTCGTATTACAGACTTATGTAATTGGCGTTTGACTTATACAGAATCTCAAGCAGACCAAAAGTGTTATTTTAAACTCTATTCGAGCTTAATAATTGAGCCAATACTCAGTTAGTGCCAGATTTTATATATATCTGCCTGAATAGACCATCCACTCCGATGCAGACACACATGTATGCAACAAGCCAAATTTCACTCCTAAGAAATCACTAGAAGCAAGTAGCTATTTATAAATTTTGAACGCCAGAAAGAGCTATTATGAACATTTAGTCCAAATTTCTGTGCAGCATAAGATGTTGAAATTAAGTAATTTCTGCATCGTGTATTGATTCATTTTGACCTATACCAAATCCTTTTGAAAGATATATAATTTAATGACTTCACTATAAGGGAATAATGACAAAATAAGATATTTGTGTTCCTTTGCAGATGTTGATATTATGGCCAGCTATTCTAGCATTTAAGCTCTGGATTCATAGTAGCAATTGTAACTATTCTTTTCGACTTTTTTTCACTATGTATTCCTGGACAATGTAAAGGCTTTCTAGATATAATTCAAAGGGAGCAAAATTACGTTTTGACCTTTTTTATTTATTTTTTTTAAAAAAAGGAAAAGAAGCTACAACCTCTAAAAATAATGACTAATTTCAGGTGGGTATGCAGTCTGAAATATGTGATAACATGGAAAATATTCGAAGTCATAAAATTGGCTCAGCTTCATAATCATTCAAACGCAGACATTCTATACAGCATTCTATTTAACATAAGGACTGTTTCAACATATACAGACAAATAAATTGTAGATATATCAAGAGTGTGATATTTTAAAGTTAAGTCAGTGCCAGTGAAAGCCGTTAAACTGACAGCACTGGAGGTCAATAGCCTAAATTTGCCTGGAGGTCTGGTGAGTTCGGACTAAGACCATGACAAGTGCATTGTCAAAGGAATTCAAACCTGAGAAGATCTGAGATGTGATGGACTACTGCCAGAAAAACAAAAAGCTAAATTAGTGTCCAAACTAAATAAAGGGAGACCTACTTTCTTTTCCTTCCTGCAGTTTCACTCTCTTCACTTCTGGAAGCACCTGACAAACAGTGGCAATTTCTTTGAAGAAGATCACATGGATGTCTTTCTCCAGAGCTTCCATGTCTTTTGAGGTAGAAGAAGCTTTTTCAGCACAGGTCTAGCCTGCACCCAGTCCCAGAAGCCTTTTACACATATTTCCTTCATTCTCCCTCAACAATGAAAACGAGTGACCTCCCAGGGGATAAATCCTGACTCTCTACATCAGCATGTGTCAACCATGACAGCAACCATCCAAAGTGTACAGCCTTCCTTTTACCTTCCTAAAAGTGTTATTCAATAGGAGAAAATTTCCTGCAAAGATTCCACCTTCTTGACATCAACACCAAGGACTCCAGCCCCTCTAAGCAGGAGACTGTTCATTCACTTGTATTTAGGTCTCTGAAGCCCAAAGACTAGGAAGCTGTGGGGTTTTTTTTTCACCCTTTCTTTCATAAACTGAGGAATCAATTCTTCCTATCTTTTCTCTCCATGGCATACACAATCTGAAGTAGAAATTACAGATCACTGGCCCAGGCAGAAGGAATATAGCAATATCCAAGTACCTCCCCTTTGGTGCTTTGTGACAGTGTAGTGATGCTTTCTTGTCTTTGGAAAGTGCATCCAATCAGCACATACCTAATGAACGGAAGTTTCCCAAAGACACTGGCTCAGGGGAGATGTGCCTCACCAGAACTTCTGGATGTGAAACTGATATTCCCTCAAAACTAGAAGCTGCAAGATGTCCACAGAAAGTTCAAAATCATGGCTTCTGGAGGTTGGTGTGGTTTCAAGGACAGACTGGAAGCTGTTGATGGTTTGTGGAAGAGGAGGGTTTGCTACATGCAGAGAGACTGCATCTGACCCAGAAAAAACCTGAGCTGAAAGAGGCTGCTGTGGGAAATATCATTTGCTCCTGCCCTTATTTTCGCTCTTATTTAGGCCACCATTGTAAAATATCAGAGTAGATGGACTCTCAGTCTGATGCATTCAAGCCATTCCTGTTCTCCTGTATTGTGACTTCTCATGGAACTGAAGATCAGACTTGGTAGGGTATAGGAAAGATGGACAATTACATCAAAAAAAAGAGAACCTGTCCAAACTGGGCACACATACTTTAAAAACTGAACAAATGTAGTGTTCATATTTTCTTTGCTGAACTGTTTCAGCTTCCAATATTAATTCTATCTTCAATATCCATATGGCTTCTCTTTTCATTAGTAAAGTTAACTGTCTCTCGATGTTTTCAGCTATATCAGTATCCAGATATGGACAGGTTGGTAGGTAAGAAAGACACCATCTGGTCGTGTCGAGCACCTTGAGACACAGCAGACTGGCAAGTGCATAGTGTTGCTCTTCATGAAAGCACAACACAGCTCAAGGACTTCGACTCTGATTTGTCTCATGCATTACGCAGGAAAAAACCACAACTATTGTAATGATAATAATAACTAATTTTATACAGTAAGAGGAATAAAGAGCAGATTAATATAATAAAATACACCTGAATTCCAAGCCGGGCAAACACCAATATCTAGAGAAGCAAAGACTTCACAGAAGGCTATACCAAATGATGGGTATAGAAACATATAGAACATTAAAGGCTAAACTCTTCTGTTTTCCCTTTTCTTCCTTTAGAGTTCTCCTGAGTTTCTGGCTAGTTACTTTTGTTGTCTGAACAGAAGTGGGTCTTGACATCTTTTGGACAGCTTGATCCAACCAGTCCTTTAGTCTCATCCAAACGATGCCCCAGAATCAACCTGTTTAACATCAGCCAGTTCTGTGAATATGCATTTTAATGAAGGACAGATGATCTAGTCTTCTAGGGTGTGTTCCACATTCTGTATTTCTGCTGAGCACATGAAAAAGGGATGCACAAAGAGAAGAACAGAGATCACTGACTCTAGTGAATGAACTCACCATTACATCAGTGTCTGCAGGCATCTGTCTGTGCAGTAGTATTTTCTTTGCTCTAAAGCAGCCAACCTAGACATGTCTGACCAGACAAACTAAGGCCTAGGTGAGAAGCAGGATTTCTTTTTTCCTTTTAAGGGAATATCTTATCCTACAATTTGGTATTCAGGATCAGTGCTGCTGGGACGGCTAACAAAGTGGCTCCATGTTACAACACTGCCTTGACAGGATCCCCTGGGTGGAAAACTGTGAGCAGCCTGATATCCTTTCCCTACAGTTTATTTATTCCTCTACTGACCAGCAGCACACCCTTCCCCGGCCATCCCTGCCCGCCTGGGGACAGGTCTCCTACCCAGTGTGACTAAGGATGGCTCTCATTGCCTCTGCTGTGACTTAAAACATTGATGTGACTTGTCTGGTCACCACAAGAGAGCTTGTGAAAGGACTTTTTGCTTTAAGGGGTGTTTATGGCTGAAACAGAGGCACTGGGGCTATTTACTAGCATGGTCGTCTAAAACAGCTTTACAGCTTCTGCATGTGCTCTCAGAAGAGAATCAAAATGAGAATCCTTTCCTTTGTACTTCATCCTAGTAGAAAAATAAATACCTGTATACTGAAGGAACTCACTCTATCTGCAGGTTGTTTAGCAGGCAACCTTCCCCCACCCCTCCCGCTTCCCCCATTTGTCTAAAGGCCATCACCTCTTTGTGGAGTTACTTCTATCGTCACTCATTGCTAAGTTGTCAAGGACAAAGTTTTAACAATTGGACATCAGCCAGAAGAACAAGCGTATCTAAACCTCTCAGCTGTTTTACTGCTACTTAACCTCAAGGAATTCAACTTTGCTTTGAAACACTTTGTTGTTTCAAGTCAGACTTTCTTCTAATCCTCTTTCATCATTTAAGTGAAAGTTCTGACGACTCCATAGAGCTGGTAAAGGGCATAATTGTAATGGATGAATATATCTGATTTCCTCACCTACTTATACATTTTCACTCATCATGTGTCAAATTTTATGCTCCACAAAGTTGAGATCATCTAAATTTTTTGATTTAACACGCTATAAGGAATTTTAGCTCAGAATTAAAACAAGTTAAGGGGCCAGGCAATGACGAGAGAAAGGCTAGGATGCTGGGACTGGTGAAATCAGTAGGAATCTTTATTCTTTAATTTAATGGATGTTAGATCGAGCAACAAGTGGAAGGAAACATAATTGCTTGAAAAGCCTGTGTCTGTCATCAGGACAAACAGCACGAGGTGCATGCTCAGACTGACAGGGAAGCCATGCTCAGATATGCCGGTTCCCACCCCAGAGACAGCTTCCATTTTGTCAGAACGCTTTAAATTCCACTGCTTTTAGTGTAAATGGGCAAAGGAAGACAAGGGAGAGGTTAATATCCCCATGAAAACTCACGAACTGTTTATTCAACTCAGAAAGCAAAGCAAACTGCACACATACATCCTTTCAAGGCTGTTTTACTTCAAGACATGACATATTGGTGCAATATGAAATTGGAGCAATTTCCCTGACAAATGCTGACAATGATCTCTAAATATTTCTTCCCAAAGTCAGTGGAAGCAGAGATGGTCCAGAGCACCACACCATCAGGCCGCTTCTCTCTTCCTTGCAAGCACCCAGTGTGAGATGAGACCTTTACTCCCGTGAAAGATCTCCTTGGGCAAACTGCCGGTGACATTAGTATCAGCAAAGCTTGGGTGAAGCTCCCAGAGGAATAACGTTTGGACACAGAAGTTTTCTGGCCCTCAAACATGGTCTCAACAGTGAGGAAATCCTCCACTAATATATATACAGTGTCCTTTCTTCTCTTCAAGGCCTTGACTTCAATGGAAGACATCACCCTGAGGTAGCTGTTTGTATTTATGGACCCGTGACTGCACACAAAGAGATTTGGCCAGACATGTCTGAGATTAATTACTGTGCTTTCTTGGCATGATGGGAAAGCAATATGGGTTTTACACGATATAATATAGAAGAAACACGTATTCCACCTGACATTGTCTCAGTGTTATGTTAGCCATCTCTGTAGTATCTAAATGGCTTCTAAGATTATAATCTGAGTTCAGAATTCCTGGAATAGCACATTCTCCTTCCTCATACTTTCTCTCACTGTGTGCTTTATTTCAGTCACTATAGCTGAGTGGAACGGGTCACGTAGAACACCAGTTCATTTTCTTTTGAAACATAGGAGAAATTACCTATCTTTTGATGGGCAAATGAAGAATCTATCCTTGAAAAGCATTAGACTTCCCCACTCCTAATATTCTTCTGAAAGACATTACAGTCGTAATCTTTCAGGAACTGCAGTTGCACTCTTTTACCTGCGTGAAATAAATAAAAAGGGACCATTGGAATGTTTTACTAGTGACACCTGTTAATTTGCTCAGCCAACTGCTGTGCAAGCTGACTGATTATATTTATTGAAATTAACATTAACTGTGCAAATGTTAAAATCCTGCTTCTTGTACCTGTTGTTTCTGTGTAAATAAGCACATGCAAATTTGTAATACTCCATATTTTTTTATGTTTAAAAAATCTAGTTCAACAAGTGGAGTGTTTATTATTCCATGGTTATTTCTGAAGTGCATAAAAGAGAGAAATTGGAAATAGCACTTTTCTCCTATCTGTCTTCATGCATTTTATAAATGCGCTTGTTACCACCGTCTTGATTCAAATATGGTTAAATTGATAGGGATGGTGAATGAATTAGGCTTAATCGTGTAGTGGCAGTACCAGAATGTGAACACAGGGTGTGTGATGTTCCCATGATACCCCCTGAATGCTGCTTCTAGAGGATAGGGAAGCAAGAAGAAAATACACAAAGGCTCAAAAAGGTTGAGAGAAAAACACCTGTGCTAGTCACCTTGACCTTCAGAAGAAGATCTCAGTCCCGGATAACGCTACAAAGTTCATCAGTGGCAAGATGTTGGGCTGGAAGTACCTACCTTTGACTAACATTGCTATTCCAGTTGACAATAACAACGACCAACTCAACAGAAAACAAGCATTATTAACTTAGCTATGCCAGCAGAAGGCATCTTTTGTCAGCTCACCTTACTTTTGTCTGAAAGCTATGCCTCGTTAGCAGAAAAATCTCCTGATGCCATGCCCTGTATTCCTGCTAGGGGGCCCATAGTGCAGCTAAGCAGGCTAACCATTGGAGTACAACCCTACAGCACAGGCAAGGCTTGTGCATGGCTTGTATGAAATGGCACCATGGAGAGTGACGATTAGCGACAGACTTGAGGGAGGGAGGCGGGGAGGAGGGGATGCAGGAGGAGATGGGAGAAAAAAGCTTTACTTGTTTTTTTCTAAAGTAAACTGATCGCGGTTCTAATTTAATTAGCTGATACTGGGGTTAATTCAAGTTTTAATTAGCGAAATGTTCCTACTAATTATAATTCACGTTACCATGGAAGGCTGTTAATTGGTGTAATTGACAGTGTTATTAATGTCCATGACCGCTATGGAAAATGGTCTCCATGGCTAATGGGAGTATCCTCTCCGTGAAACTGCTAATCCATTATCTTCTGACTCTCCTTCCCACTGCTGTGGCAGCACTGCCCAAGGTGTTGTCTGCTTCACATCTGCAGACCAGTTTGCCAATGCACCAGCAATGAGAGACTCAAGACACAGGTGCAAATGACTGGCTGGCTGAAGGTGGACAAATCAGAGGCGTGAAGGGGTCGTTAGCAAGCAGTAACTTTGCCAGTGCAACTGAAGGGCAAGCCTACTACAATTCTCACAGCAAGGCAAAGCACCATAATATGTTTTCTCCAGCTAAGGCTCAGTCACCTTACGAAATCCTGGAGATTTTTTCCTGCAGCTGTAGTTGGCTGTTGACTCAGAATCTGCTTTCAAATTCGGCTGTGTAAAGCTGGCTTTGACTCAGTCAGTTGCGCTTCCGAGAGTTCGCAATGATTTGGTGTCGTGGTTTTAGGCTGATCCAGCAACTAAAACTCACACAGTCTCTCCTTCTCCAGTAAAGTAGAGAGGAGAAAAAAAAAATAATAAAGGGACTGAGGGTTGAGACAAGAACAGAGGGAGCACCCACCAACCATGGTCCCAGGCAAAACAGACTGGGCTTTCTTAAAGCAAAACAGTTTATTAATGGTTACTTAAAAGGATAAAGGGAAACAAAATCGGTTACTTGAGAGGATAGAAAGAAACAAAGCCAGATCTTAAAACCGACACCTTCCCCCCCCGCCCCCCCCTTTCCTTTTCCTCCCGGCTCTACCTCCTCCCCCCAGCAGCACAGGGGGCAGGGACTGGGGGAGTGCAGGTCAGTTCATTCCGTGCTGTTACTGCTGCTTCTCTCTCAAAGGAGGAGGAGTCCTTACACCCTTTTCCCCTGCTCCAATGGATCCCCTACCCACGAGGAAAAATCCACAAACTTCTCCAACGTGAGTCCAGCCCGCAGGAAGCAATCCTTCCCCACAGATTGCCCCAGTGTGGGCTTTACCAGTGTCTCGGATACTTAGGGAGTTGTAGCCACTCGCTCCGGCGTGGGTCGTCACGCAGACTCCAGATGCCTCTCTGCCTTGTCGTGCATCCCAGCATGACCATCCTCAGGCTCAGGCATCTTCTCTCCATGGGCTGTAAGTGGGTCTCTGCTCCACCGAGGCCGTCCTGGTTGCAGGGGGGCTGCCTGCCATCTCACCACCAGCCGCAGGGGAAACTCAGCTCCGGCACACCTCCTCCCGCTCCATCCTCACTGACCTGGTGTCAATGCGGCTGTTTCTCTCAGATCTCAGTCCTCTCCAGGTGAACTCAGCTCAGTGGGCACCCCGGGAGTGGGGTGCTCCCCGAGTTCCCCAGCTGGCTCCACCACCGCCATTCTCCGTGGGCGGCGCCGGCCCGATGCAGGCAGCCGCCCAGCCGGGAGCCAGGGAGCGGGGGCAGTGCCCTCCTCCCTTCTCTCCTGGCTCCTGGGCAAAGCACCTTTTCCGGTTCCTTTGTCCCGACTTAAATAGGGCAATTCGCAGAGGCGCTGATTGGCTCAACCCTGAGGGGGATGGCAGTCTGATCTGGTGGCCAGAACCAGGTCTAACCTGGTTCCAAAACCAGGGAGGTCACAGGGAGCAAAGCCCCTCTCCTGCCACCAGAACCCCCCACCCCCTCCACATCAAACCATGACATTTGGACACTTCAGATCTGCTAAGACTCGTAATACCTGGAACAAGCTTCCCCCTGTTGCCGTATTTAGTTGAGTCTTTTCGTAAAAGTGAAAGAATGAAGAAATGTAAATAGCGTTATCCTCCTAGGGAGTACTTAAACATACAAAATGTATTCCTCAAATCAAATATTTGATTGATAATCTAAGTAGAAATCAAATAAAATACCCCAGTTTCATTTGTATTCACAAAATACAAAATGCAAACATACAGAATGACAATTTTCTAAACACTGGTTTCAAATTTTAGTAGAATTACAGCCCTCACAGCCTTCCTCATGCTAACAGTGAATACTAGAAGAGGAAGTAAGTGTATCTACAAATCTCTACATTTTTTTCTCCATCTTTTTAATACAGTTCTGTTGACTTGGACCAACCTTTTGAACAGAAAAGGCAAGTGGAGTTTTTAAACTTCTGGTTTAGTCCTTGATTATGAGTATTCTTATTCAGTTCTTGCTACTAAAAAACATTAGCATGCTTACTTCTTTGTAAATTTTATATTCAAAAATCCAAGCAAAGGTCTAAACGCAGACTGCTGCAGTTCTTTATTCCTCTACCTGACTAATGAACACCTTTGTGTTAAACACAAAATAAGGGAAAATATAGCTGAAAAGCATTCGTCTTCTAATTGGTAGAGTAAGTTTTGCTTCAGAAATATGGGAAATTGAACTGAGTTAAAATCTGCATCTTGACTGTAAATTCCACAAAAGGAGGAAGGAATCAAATACCAGGCATACTGGTCATGGAAAATAAACCTTAATATGACCGTTCTGCCAAAGGATATCAGCACAAAAACCGCAAACATAGGAGTTGCACTTAGTTTTAACAACAGTAAGGTATTGGTGGGCAAGAAAAATAATAAGCTAAATTGCTTTCTCTTGGGAATGCCCATTATTAACTGGAATGCAGTTTTTCATGGAGTTTCCTGTAAGAATGTATCTTGTGCTTTACATGTTTTCCCTTTCCATTATTGCATGGCATATTTGCTGTGAATAGTTTGGAGTATGTCAGCCTCTCCACTGTAAAAGCTTTCTTTACCAAAATAGATTCCTGGTGCCTAAGTGTGTGCTCCAGTCTAAACCTTGGCCGCCAGATTTGCAAGCTATGGGTGGGGTTTTGTGTAGAGAATGAATTAAAAAAAAAAAAAAAAAGAATAATTGTGACTGTTTTCTCTATGTAGCAAAAATAACTGAGAAATTTACAGAACAGATTCTCTGCTAGTGTAAGTCAGCAGAATTCTTCCAGTCATAACCAGGAGGAGGTCTGACCCTGCATGTTTGAATTTTGTTGACTTATATTATCAAAACTCCTGTTTTGCAGGTAACTTACTATAGCTTCTACAATTACCCTGACTTGTTCAGCAGAATGAAAATGTTGAGTAGGTTGTAATTCCATAAAGCTACGTTTTTAACAGGAAAAAAATTACTCATCAGCCTTAATAATCTTTTAAATTAGAACACCTCTGTTTTCTATGAAAACTTAAGAGAAACAACTGTATTTCCTGAAATGTGACTGAATTCACCTTGAAGTGCCCATTTTGCATTAAAAGTTTAAAGCATAGATGTGACACACCTCAGAAATAATAGTTTGGATTCCTCCTCAGAGAGCTTTCCTGCTCTTCTTGTAATGGGATGCTAGAGCCTAGAGCAGAAAGACAGACAGTGTGAACAGGAATGAAAAAAAAGTAAATAAAATAAACAGAGGCCCTTTTCCACAAGAATTAGTCTAAACTCAAAGGGTTTTCAACATCTTTCCTATTAAAATTCCCATTTGTCAATCAAGACACCTTCTAGACTCCTAAGCTTTTTGGTTTGTTTTTTCTTCTGATAAATAGCTTGAAAGCAAGTTTCATCGTTTTATATTGGACATACCGCGGAGATAACCATGCAGTGACAATAAACACAGTCTTCTCTGTGCATACTCCAGTGAGCATCTGGGATTCATCTGGAATCTGTAGTTTGCATCAGGAGGTAACAGTGGTCCCTCCACATGACTCTAGTTTGGTCAGCATTTTGTTTTCATTTAAGTTGTATGTGTCAACATCTGTCATTTCTTTAATCACCAGAAGAAGAATTCAATTACTATTTCATAAGTGAACATTGACAAATAATTTTCTCGTGGGCTCAGCAAGAGAAGAGGGGAAGTAAGGGCTGATGTGTCTCCTTGCCTGCAGAACAATGCGGCAGAGTCGCGTAAGGGTTTGTACAAACCATGTGGAAGGAGTTTATGAACTGTGCTTAGGAGTCAAGGACGGTAATAGCCTCACCACATGGCAGTGGTGGCTAACGGGAGAGATTAGAGCCTAAGGGATGAAAAGCTTTCCACATATGCTTTGCAACTGTCCCGGGTTGTGATCATTACTCTCTGCTTCTGGGTGAGTGGATGGGCTATAAACTAAACAGAAGGCCCATTAAATCATCATACGTGTGTGCTGCAGTGTAGACTAAAGAGTTCACAAGCCTCAGTATTCACACAGTGGGAATCCATGCCTCCTTGTATGGATGCACAAAATCAAGAACATACCTGAATGCAGTATTTAGTTCTCCAGCAAAATGTTGCTCATCTTCAGTATCTGCATGTTTCTGCTTATGGGAAGCTGCTTTGGTTTTAGGCTACTGACTCTACTATGGGGCCTTCTTATTTTTTATCGACACTGCAGTTTTCCAAAGAGGAGCAAAGCCTCAATACAATCTCATTTCTGATTTATTACCTGAAACTACACAAGTCCGAATGGCTCAAAACTGGGTAAGGGTCTCCTGCTGCAAGCTGATAGAGGTATTGTGGAGCTAAAAATGGCAGCAGGGACCTTCACACAAAATTGAGCCCCAGTTCTCTCTTTCCATGTGCTTGATGCTCTGTGCAGACATGTGCACTGCCAGGTGTAGTTGGGTAGGTCATTGGAGTCCTGCTCCAAAGAGATCAGTGTCAAAGAGACATGGTGCTCCCTTCGTTCAGCGTGGAAGCCCCAAGACTTGCAGCAAATCCTCGTTGTAAAGCAACAAGCACAACAAAGCCTCATGCTTGAGGTGCCATGATGTTGAACTGAAACACCACGTGGCACCTCTCGTTTTTAAAGCAAGTCAATTTTTGCGTCACTCTTCTGGGCTTTCACATGAATAATAGCACAAGTCATTCAGCCAGGTATTACTTTAAAAAAATAAAGTCAACAGTTAGTTTCCGTGTTTTTATAGAAGAATAGAATTTAGCAGAATAATTTCTGAGATACTACCTTTCAGAGCACTCTAAGTTGTTTTATGCAGAAACCATGTCAGTCTCACCGCTTCCCTTTGAAAAAAAAAAAAAGAAATAAAGAAATTGAAGAAAAAAAAGACATTTTTTCCCTAAAAAGAAATAAAAGTAACTCTGGACATTGCATGCAAACTTTCTTCTTTGTAAGGCAGTTGAAAGATGTACTATATGATAAAATATGCAAGTTCTACCTGTATATGAGCAGGAACACATAGTGCTGTGTACAAATAATGCAGAAAGAATGTCAAATGAAAACACCCGAGATGTATGATGAAGTAACCAAGACAATGAAGACCGTAATTAATTGTTGTAAATCAAGGCTGTTAAGATGCATCTGTGAAGTACCTATTTGGCACAGCTACGCAGTTTTTCTAAACGATTTTACTGAGTTTTAGGAAAGTCTGCTGCTAATCCATTGGCATGAAGTAAGCAGACACCAAAGAAGTTCTGGGGCCAGCTGCAAAATGCATTCATCTGGGCTGTAGCTTGGGTTGAGAAACGATATACACATAAGAAAAGAACACAGAAAATAGAGTTACTGCACCAGAGGTGGCACATGCTTTATGGATTTGCTGAGCTGCCTCTTGAATTTCTCATTTATTTCATTTTTTTAATTCATTTTTTTTTCTGAAGTATCAGGAAGTAGGGCATAGAAAAAGCAAGGCTGCAACTGAAGCTGGAATGTCCTGCTGCAAATGAAGCTGCAACTGTCCTGCTGCTGCTTCAGACATCACCATCCTTAGCAAAGGCTGGAGGTATCTGCAGGTAAAGAGTCTCCTCCTCTCCTCTGCTATACAATGCTGAGGCCTGAGACCAGGGTTATACATACCAGGGCTGATCCTCCCAGGCAGGCTGGACCCAGAGTCAGTGCGGGAGTGAGTTGAGTTTTTCCAGTTTATTTTGGTTCTGGAAGTGCCCAGGGGCCTTCAGGGTGCAGGACTCTAGTTTCTCATCTCTTTCTCTCAGGAGTCCGTGCTGAAAAGGATTAAAGATGAAAAATAAACAAGGAAGAATAAAATAGAAATAGAATTAAAAAAAAATTGAATAATATTAAATTTAAATAAATTACATTAAAGGGGGGATATCGTTCTTTTTTTTATTCTGAGAGAAAAGCAATTCAGCGACAGAATTGCTGTGGTCATTCTGCAATGAAACCACTGCTTACTTTTGAGCGATGTTGTACAATGATGCCATTCCTCATATTTTTTACACCATTTCATTAACCCAGTTGTCATTCCAGCAACGAAAGTATATATTTTTTTATTAGCAAAGCACAAACTCATAAGGGTGGTAAAACTGCAATTCCCTCTGCAATTCTCTGCTGATCCAGAAGTTTTAGGGGGTAGTTTAAATGGTTCTACTTCTGCTTCGAATCCACCGTATGTTCAACCCTGGGTATACTATATGGCAGTATAGGAAAAGTTTCTATCATTTTCAGTATCAAAGGATCCTTCTCTTAAAGTAATTCTAAATGAAAAACTGCGAACCGCTATGTGATTCTTTTGTATTTTGATATTTGTCACATATTCTAAAAAACTGTAAAGATAAAGAGACAGGTTATGAATAATTTGCTTGCTTTTTTTTTTTTTTTTTTTTTTTTTTTGAGATTGAAATTATGTTCTCATTCCTTACTGGAAGAAAATGAGGAAACAACCTTCTCAGAGATAAGACATGTTCCCACTCCACTCCCCACCCTATGATCCCTTCCCAGGGCTGTTGGTGCTTTGACAGGTAGGTCCTTAAGTCACTGCTCCAAAGCTGGAAGCTTACTTTTCCTTTAGACATGAAGGTTTTGTGGGCATATATGGAAGACGAGGAAGTAATTGTCATTTGGTGTCACAGGAAAAGTTCTTCCAGTCTGAAATTTCTAGTGGACTGGTTGGGACCATTGCAGATGTAACCTTCTCCCATGCATGGCCAAACCTCTCCTATAAGGAGACATGTGGGGGCAGGGAGCATAGTGACACAATGAAATGAAAAAAAAAAAGAAACTTTTTTAGAAAAGGAGCATATCAAAAAAGTCATTGGAGAGTGCAGTCATTTCTACTGTCATGACATTCTCCCCTCCAGGAAAGGACACAGTGTTTCATCTTCATGCGTTTTGCAGCTGACTGTCTGTCTTTAAAATACAGTGGGCCAATTCTGCTTTTATGAATAGCCATCAGCACAATGAAAACCAAAGGCATATCACAGAATCATAGAATCATGGAATCATAGAACAGTTTGGGTTGGAAGAGACCTTAAAGATCATCTAGTTCCAACTCCCCTGCCATGGGCAGGGATACCTTCTACTAGATCACATTGCTCAGAGCCTCATCCAGACTGGCCTTGAGCACTTCCAGGGATGGGGCATCCACAACTTCTCTGGGCAACCTGTTCCAGTGGCTCACCACCCTCTGAGTGAAGAATTTCTTCCTTAGATCTAATCGAAATCTGCCCTCTTTCAGTTTAAAACCATTTCCCCTTGTCCTATCACTACGAGCCCTTGTAAAAAGTCCCTCTCCAGCTTTCCTGTAGGCTCCCTTTATGTACTGGAAGGCTTCTACAAGATCACCCCAGAGCCTTCTCTTCTCCAGGCTGAACAACTTCTCCCAACTCTTTCAGCCTGTCTTCATAGGAGAGGTGCTCCAGCCCTTAGATCACCTTCGTAGCCCTCCTCTGGACCCACTCCAACAGGTCCGCGTCCTTCTTGTGTTGGGGACTCCAGAGCTGAACGCAGTATTCCAGATGGGTCTCAGGAGAGCAGAGTAGAGGGGCAGAATCACCTCCTTCCACCTGCTGGCCACGCTTCTTTGGATGCAGCTCCGAATACGGTTGGCTTTCTGGGCTGCCAGTGCACACTGCCGGCTCATGCTGAGCTTCTCATCAACCAACATTGCCAAGTCCTTCTCCTCAGGGCTGCTCTCAATCCATTCTCCGTCCAGCCTCTACTTGTGCTTGGGATTGTCCCAACCCATGGGCAGCAACTTGCACTTGGCCTTGTTGAACTTCATGAGGTTCTCACAGGCCCACCTCTCCAGCCTGTCGAGGACCCTCTGGATGGCATCCCTTCCCTCCAGCATGTCCACCACATCACACAATTTGGAGTCATCAGCAAACTTGCTGAGGGTACACTTGATCTCACTGTCCGTGTCACCCACAAAGATGTTAAACAGCATCAGCACCGGTACTGACCCCTGAGGAATGACACTCAACACTGGTCTCTACTTGGACATCAAAACCAATTCCTTATGCACCGAGTGGTCCATCCATCAAACCCATGTCTCTCCAATTTAGAGACAGGGACGTCTTTTGGGACAGTATCAAATGCTTTGGACAAGTCCAGGTAAATGATGTCAGTTGCTCTTCTCCTATCCACCAACACTGTAACCCCATCGAAGAAGGCCACCAAATTTGTCAGACACGATTTGCCCTTAGTGAAATCATGTTGGTTGTCACCGATCACTTCCTTATTTTCTATGTGGCTCAGCATAGTTGCCAGCAGGAGGATCTGCTCCATGATCTTGGCAGGCACAGAGGTGAGACTGACTGGTCTGGAGTTCCATAGGTCTTCCTTTCTTCCTTTTTTAAAAATGGGGGCTATGTTCCCCCTTTTCCAGTCATTGGGAACTTCACCAGACTGCCACAGCTCCTCAAATAGGATGGATAATGGCTTAGCAACTTCATCCACCAGTTCCCCGGCGCAGATGCGCCTCATCAGGTCCCATGGACTTGTGCACCTTCAGGTTCCTTAGATGGTCTCAGACCTGATCTTCTACAGTGGGCGGTTCTTCACTATCCCAGTCCCTGCATTTGCCTTCTGTGGCTTGGGCAGTGCAGCTAGAGCTCTTGCCAGGGAAGACTGAGGATAAAAAACTCATGGAGTACCTCAGCCTTCTTCAAGTCCTGGGTACCCAGGTCTGTCATTTCTTTCTGGAGAGCACCCACATTTTCCCTAGTCTTCCTTTTATCACTGACATATCTAGAGAAGCTTTTCTTGTTGGCCTTGATGTCCCTGGGCAGACTGAATTCTACCAGGGCTTTAGCTTTCCTAACCTAATCCCTGGCTGCTTGGACAATTTCTCTGCATTCCTCTCAGGCTACCTGTCCTTGCTTCCACCTTCTGTAGGCTTCCCCTTTTGGGCTTGAGTTGGTCCAAGAGCTCCTTGTTCATCCATTCAGGCCTCCTGGAGTTTCTGTTCGACTTCCTCTTTGTTGGGATGCATGGCTGCTGAGCTAGAAGGAGATGACCCTTGAATATTAACCAGTTTTCTTGGGCCCCTCTTCCCTCCAGGGCTTTAGTCCATGGTACTCTACCAAGCAGATCCCTGAAGAGGCCAAGTCTGCTCTCCTGAAATCCAGGGTAGTGAGCTTGCAGTGCACCCTCCTTGCAGCCCTAAGGATCTTGAACTCCATCATTTCAGGGTCACTACAGCCAAGGCTTCTCTTGAGCTTCATGTTCCCTATCAGCTCCTCCTTGTTGAGGAGAACAAGGTCCAGCATAGCACCTCTCCTCATTGATTTGTCTGTCATTCGGAGAAGGAAGTTGTCATCAATGCATTCCAGGAACCTCCTGGATTTTTTATGCCCTGCTGTGTTGTCCCTTCAAGAGATATTGGAGTCACTGAATTTCCCCAGGAGGACCAGGGCTTGTGAACATGAGGCTGCTTCTATCTGTCTATAGAGAGCCTCATCCACTCAGTCTTCCTACAGGTGGTCTGTAGCAGACTCCCACTATAATGCCACCTATCCCTGCCTTCCGTTTAATCCTGACGTATAAGCTCTCAGTTGGCTCCTCATCCATCTCCAGATGGAGCTCCATGCACTCCAGCTGGTCATTGACACAGAGAGCAACACCTCCTCCTCATCTCCCCTGCCTGTCCTTCCTAAAGAGCCTGTATCCTTCCATTCCGACACTCCAGTCATAGGATTCATCCCAGCATGTCTCCATGATGCCGAAACGATCATAGCCCTGCAGGCACCCACACACTTCTAACTCCTTTTGCTTATTCCCCGTGCTACATGTGTTTGCATAGAGGCATCAAAGTTGGGCCCCTAATGGATCTGACTTTCTGGCTGGAGTGGCTGGAATTCCTTTCTGCTGCTCATCAGGTGTGCTCAGCTTGTCTGAGGGCAAGTCTGACATTATCGTCCTCCCTCTTCAAATCTAGTTTAAAGAGCTGTCAATGAGCCCCGCTAGCTCACGATTTCTGTTATTACGGCATTTAATATTTACCACTGTAGCTTGGAGCTGGGTTTGTACCAAGCCTTTTAAAGAATTTAGATCTTGAAGAATTAAAGGTCATTAGATCTGCAGTCATTGTTAATGAGCTCACAGAATTAAAGGGAGTGGAAGCTGAAAATAAGTAATTGTAAGATGACTTTCATGCATAGAATCTACAAGCTGGAAAGAACGGATTATTTATAAACAAGCATTTTTTTGGCAGAACAACAGGCATTTTCTTTGCTATTAATCCCGAAACTGGGGGTTACAATGTTTTGCCGCCCCCCCTGAAGTCTCCTCTGCAGCCACAGTGATGTGTTTTTGGAACAGCCCAGTCAGTTTCCAGAGAAGTGAGTGTGAAGGTAGAAATTCGAATTAAGACTTTACAGTAGGATTTCATAAAGGAGAGCCATGGGCAAAGAAGAGGCAAACTGTGAAACACGTATTTTCTCAGATAAGGAGCACATCCATTCACTGTGCTGAGAGTCCGGTGCAAGCAAACAAATTAGCGCTGAAATCCAGGGGCTGGTTCTTAACTCACATAAAACCATGTTCCAGGGGTACTTCTGCTTCAAGACAGTTTGGGTAGTAAATTAAAACTGATACCCACACCTAATGCTACGTACTCAAAAAAATGTTAGCATGCTTTGGAAAATGTAAGTCAAATCCTGATTTTTTTCATTTCGATAGCAGCCATTTCTCAGACAAAAATTAAAGTGGATATCTCGGTCTGAGCTCTCACCACGTCAGTGCAGGGAGTGCCTGTCAGTAGGATTGTGTTAAAATCAAGCGCCTGGCCTGGCAACACATCTTTTCCACAGCTTAAAGCAACTGACTGCACGTGGACTGGAGAAGTTTTGCCTGTGTAAAGCAGTGATAGGGAAGCAGAATATCAGCTGACAACATGGATTTAAACATATATTATCATATTTTAGGGTGATTTTGGTGGGGTTTTTTTCAAGAGACACAGGGTTATATCTAAGGAGAGCTAATTTCCATAATTTCAATACAATAAATTGTACAGAAATGCAAGGTACTTTTGCCAAAATCACGACAAAATTTCTAGAATTTAAAGTTGCATGTTTTGTTTTTCTGTTTTTTTTTCTGGAAAATTCAAACTTTGAGAGAGAAAAAGAACTCCTAGACTTTCTGGAGAAAAATTGCAAACAGAAAAATCTTAACAATCAAAATGTTGCAAATCTAAACAAAACTGGATTTTCAAAAACATGTATTCAAAAGGAAAGCCTTAAAAAACCTCCTTATTTTTCTTGGGGTTTTATTTTTCAAGTTCGATCATGTTTTTTCAAGTTCTTAGCTCTCAGAAGCAAGCACAAGTAAACGAGCCATGCCAGGATTAGAATCAAGGCTTCCTTTGACCCATTTGCCTCCAACCAGGAGCAATATATTTTATTACGGGACCCTGTCAATGTTTAGTGCTATTAGCCACAAGTAGTATTGCTCATGTCTGCTCTGCAGATTGCCTAATTTAAAAGCAGATGATGTAATGCGATGCAGGAACAACCAGCTACTTTCCCTGGAGTAATTTTACCGCATTCTTGTGAGAGGACCACTTTCGAAGAGATAATCTGTCCTCATCACCACCAACACCGATTCTGAGCCTTTTAATTTATTTGCCTTGATGTTCCACTGGAAAGTCGGTTCAATTTGAGGACCAGGACCAGAGCAGAGCCAGCTTCCAAAGTGACATCTCAGCTAATCAGGAAAAGGAGCCAGCTCAACATCTGGCTTTTATTTAAGAGTAGGTTTGCATCTGAATGGTGAGCTCAAGGAGTGGAGACAGCAGCAGGACTTTGATCTGCCACCGCTTAATTTTGCTTGGATTGCCGATGTTGCCATTAATGTCAGGGGGGATACAGCAACAGCCTTGCACTAAGAATTTCCTGCTTGAAATTCCTCTGCCTTTACCAGACTTGCTGGCCACCAAACCATGGTACCGATGTACTTCTGCGACTGGTGTAAAGGTAGCCCTCCTGAGAGCTGAAGATAAATGGCTAAAATTAAGAGTGGGAGATACACCATCTCCTACCATGAGGTTTGTGCATGCACAGAGGTGTGGAGGATGCTGAAGCACTTGTTAGCAGGTGTGGGATCCAGCTGATTTCTCACCTTGGTGCAGGTCTTCTTCATCCTGATGTATACCAGTGATCCCTCTCTTAAAATGGGGTGAATGAATGATGCTTTGAGGCCAGTGCTTTAACTGGAACAAACCAGCTGCTTCCAGCACTTCCAGGCAATAATTTCTGTGCCTAATATCTGCTGATGGTGAATCTGGACAGCAAGAATGGATTTGCCATAAGCACTTTAAGCGTTGGTATATTGTATTTTTTCCTAGCATGTACGTAATCTAATTATCTACTACTGTTGAACCACATCTAGAGACTCTTGTCTTGTCTTAGAAAAGTTAACTCTGGAGGATTTTTTTCTTTCTTTGACCAGTAGAAAGCAAACTGATTACCCCATTCTTCATATCATTATACTAGTTTAGCTATTTTTATTTACTTAAATTGCTCTTAAACATGCATACGTAGAAAACCTGAAAGTTGTCTGCTAGCCACAAAAGAAATATCTGATCAAAATACAAAAATGCATATAATATATTTCTCTAATCACTGACCTGCATGCTTTTGATTTAAAAATGGGTGAGATGTGTGTATCTAAGGAGCTAAGTGACAGGCTGGAGCAGTTCAGGATGTTGGCAGTACTAATCATAGAATCATAGAATCATTTAGGTTGGAAAAGACCCTTAAGATGATCAAGTCCAATCGTAAATGGGATGTGGCCCAGACCTCTCAGTATCACAGCACAATTCCTGGCCGTAGAGGAGCATTTCCCAGCCCAGGAGGAGGAGGAGGCAAGGGGGAGGCCTTCAGAAGAATTTTCCGTAGGTGACAGATCCATTAGTCTTTGGACCATAACAAGTCTGATTCTGATGGTGCCCAAGGTCCTGGTATCCGAGCAGGCTTCCCTGATTTCCACTGAACAGCATATGGCAGACCAGCGCCTTGGTTTCAGGATCTAGCACGATTCTTAGCATGGAAACTTTCTTGGGTGGGCTGAAAGAGGATGAGTCCTGGCTTGCTTTTCCAGGCTGTGCTTCTGGGTGCACAGGGAGCCAGAACCATCCCTTTCATATTGCTATGTAGTGCCAGCTTTTATAAAAACCAAGCAATGAAAACCTAGGAAATTAATAGTTAAGGGCGTTACAAATCTCAATGGAGACTTCATATAAGCATTTTGCTTTTATTGAGTGGTTAAGAAGTATAGATTTCAACATGGCACACACGGAGCAATGGAGAGCAAGAAAGAATGGCTCATCATATTATTAAATTAAAGGAGAGAAAGGCTTTGGCCAAAATAAATTATTCTTATTTAGTTTATTATTTAGATTTATATAGGAGTTTAACAAAGACATCTAACCCAGTGCTCCAGGCACTTTTGCTTCATATTGAGGAGAAAAAGAAATAAACACAGCTGTCCTCCCTGAAACTAAAAGAAAACCATTATTGGTGCCCTGGTTCAGCAGCAGCTTAAAGTTGAGCACCGACCTAAGTGCTTTTCTGGGTCTGTGTCAGAACTGGAGTGATGATTTTCCAGCTTGAGCAATGTTTATCTGTCTATTTTCAAACTATTCTTTGGGAAGAATTTACTGCAGTCACAGTCTTTAACTATCTTAAAAAAAAAAAAAGAGTATTCGTCCATCACCATATCAGATCTCAGAGAAGGATTTCATTGTATTTATTACCTTTGGTATTTTTTCACCTCATTTCATTGATTTGTAATTTTTTTTTTGCCCAGTAAGGGGATGATAAGCATCTAGTAGCTTGTTTTAACTTGCAACAAGCGCATGTTTGTGAGTGCACATCATCCAGGAAAAGCTTGTTCAGTCACTTGCACCTAATCAAGAAAGAGAGCTAAATTTAACAAAACAAAAACAGAGTGGAGGGCAAAGACAGGCTGAGGCTTTATCTGGCAGGCGAACCAAAGAGGTCTTTGGAACAGTTTCAGAAGGTTTCCATCAAGAGAGAACAGCAAGTAGAGAATCATTGTTCATCAACAGCTTTTAAAAGCATGACTGTAAAATGGATGGTTATGATAGATAACGAGGGCGGGGGGACAAGATTTGTGCAAAGAGAGATTTAAGCGAAAATCTCAGACCAAACTTTGCTGTGTAGGAACAGAGGCGAAACATCCAAGAATCTCTCGCTGTTGCAAACTTCCAGCTAACATGATTTAGCAGTGGCGTAACTGTCTCACAGTGGCTGGGAGCTGCCGCCAGACATTCGGTACTGTATATTTTTCTTCATGTTATTGAGAGTGAAAGGTTAGACAGAGACAGGGTTTATAAAAAGCAGACTTTGCTCCAAATATTTTGTTTAACCTTCATAAAATATCCCCTGCTTCAGTGCAGAATTCCAGGACTGGAGGAAGGAGAAAATATGGGGTGTATTTGCCTTTCAGTTAGTACATTTGTTCTGCCTTAATTAGAATTCCTCTTTGCCAAATGACAAAAAAAGTTTTAATTTAGATGTAGCAACACAGCACTAACCCCTGCCTTATCAAGGCAAGCGATCAGTGCGGTATAACATTAATATTCCAGACTCTTCAGGGCTGAGGTAATGTTGTTATATGTGGCTGCCCCGTAGCTTGACATATCCAGAAAATGTTATTTGGTTGTTTTATCACCTCACGGTCCATGGCATTTGGCCACAGCGAGGTGCTGTCGTCAGCTTTTGCACTTAGGCTAGCAAAGTCACTATAAGGGTTATTAAAAATTGGGGGAAATGGTGAAGTTATTTTCATTACACAGTTTTTCAAAAGGAGATTTTGAGTTTCTTACCCAATAAAAAACATGTAGAGGGCCCTGTCTGTTGTTGAGATGCTTCTGGTGCATTGACATGCAGAAAATTGGGAGAGAGAGGATGAAAAGCACTATGTTTTGTCTTCCAGCTTTGGCCAGTGCACGAAAATTTAGAGGCAAATAAATGCTAAATTTAGGAAAAGCGTGTTTGTGTCTGGGCGTGAGGTATTGGTTCTTGATCAGCTGCAGAATGAAGCAGCAACAGAAAGAAGTCTTATAAAGTTTCATAGATTCATAGATTCATAGATTTCTAGGTTGGAAAAGACCTTAGAGATCATCGAGTCCAACCATCCCTAATCCCCATTAAACCATATCCCCAGGTAGATCATCCACTCTATTCTTAAACACATCCAGGGATGGGGACTCAACCACCTCCCTGGGCAGCCTATTCCAGTGGCTGACAACCCTTTCAGAGAAGAAATACTTCCTAACATCCAACTTGAATCTCCCCTGAATAAGCTTATACCCATTTCCTCTTGTTCTATCACCCAACACTAATGTAAAGAGCCCTTCCCCTACCTTCCCACCATCTTTTCTCAAGTATTTGTAGGCTGTAATCAGGTCTCCCCTCAGCCTCCTCTTCTCCAGGCTTTCCTCCTTTCCCGCACAGGCTTGGGAAGCTGTTTCATCTTCAGCTCTTGGTCTCTCTGACTCTTGCCCTTCACCCATTCCCAGTAGAGAGAACTGCTTTTCTCAGCATGGCTGTTGTATTCCTCCCCACGTCCCCAAGCAGACAGTCTAGTCCCTCTGTTCTTGCTGCCATGTAGATTCTTGGGCTCATAGGTGCCTTTAAACAGCCTTTCTCACCCTTTGGGGTTCCCCAGTCCCTGGTTGAGGAGGGACATTGGGAATGGCAAAGCTGCTTATGAGCAATGGGACTCTCATCTCATAGCAGACTGAGTGAGTACAGAAGTCACCAGACTTCCGTAAATGGAGATACCTGCGAACAGCGTTGTCTGAGCCATTCGAGTTGCTTAATGGTTCCTAGACAGAGGCACCACTGTGGTCTTGTAAAACAAAACACAAAGATCTCAGAGAGATCGGTCTGATCTCGATTGTCTAGCGGTGTATGTCATCTGAACAGTGTTCCACACCTAGGGAATTCATCAGCCACTGGAGGCAGCTATAAATTTATCCAGAATCCTTACATTCTGCTGTGCAGAGATGGAGATTTATTTTTCCCTTTTGGGGATGATTATTTCTGACTTGACACTGAAAACTTTCTGTAAGAAAATAAAAGAAATCACAGCAGCTCTCTGTTTCTTTCTTACTTGAGGTCCTTGTCTATCCAGAAATAGCTAATTTGCAGTGCCCAGGGAAAGAAATAGTGCTGTTGCATTATTTATTCATGAAAATGGTGTTATGATAATATCCAGAGAATGAAACAAATATTAAATTAGGTCCACAAATTTTCCCCAAACTGTGCGCAGTATAAATGCACAGTTAGTGAGGATGTAGACTGCACAAAACATGAAGAGCGCCAGGAGAAACAAAGCAGAGATTGCAAGGGAAAAAATATTTCTCCAGTCCTAAACGTTATCGTATAGGAGACCGGGCAGCCTACCATAAGGTGCATGTTAAAACCTAAAACATTCTGCTGGGCTGCTACCATTTAAGAATAAACACTTCACAGTTGTGTCTGTCACTTTGGCCTCTGTCCTCAGTGAAAGACTCAGAAAACTTGAACACATGTAAGCCTTGCGGTATGGCAAGTGGCCCACCCTATGGTTGGGGAACATAAGTTCTCCTCCTGTAGACTATGGACAACATGATGTGAGACACCTCCCCATTTGCACTGCAAGGGACTAGATGTAGCTGATCTTGAAAAATGGGAGAGACAACACCCTTTCCTTTATAAAACACTCCACATTTGTAGGTTCAGTTGTAAAAGGCAAAATGACACCTCATCACGCTTATTAATGAGAATGAATGTCTATCTCTGGAGCTCACACTCTGTTCATAATGTAACAGGAACAGTGCAGGGATCGTGAGGTTTCCAGAAACAATCTCGGTGTCCAAGCCCCACCTGCAGCCCAGGCAGCCAGCTCACAGGCAGGTAACCTCCAAGACCTCTCTGACTTGGCAATCCCTTTCCAGAACATCCAGTAGTTACTGCGGGAAACCGGTTTCCTGGGACACAAGCCTCAAAACCCTTGTCAAAGCCCTGCACTATGTCAGGTCCATGGAAAATTATGAGAAAGTACAATTGCACCATGCTGCAGGCAGGTAATAGGAGCACATTGCCAGTGTCCCTGCAGATGTAGATGTTTTTTTGAGTACGTGGGCTGTGTCCTGTCCTGTTCTGGAGTACAGTAGTCCTGGCTGAACTGAGGGAGGAGAAGGATATTTCCTAGTCCCAAAGCAGTCTGTCAGCTTAATCCCAAATGCATGAGGAAGACATGTCAAGAAGCTACCTAAGAAACCTTTCTATCCATAAGAGTGTGGTAGGATCTTATACTCCTCCTCTCTCTGTCACTGTTCCCTGTTCTACAGAGGAGGGAAAAAACCTCTTCTTATTCAGAAGCCAGGATCTGGGATGTAGGAAAGGAAAGAGTGATTGGCGAGGGCAGGAGGGAGAAGGAAAGAGAAGACAGCTCTCTGGCACGCAGCAGAAAGCAGAAGGAGTTGTGCTTTTTTGTAAATCTTCACCTTTTGCCCCTTCCTTTTCACGCTCTTCTCTGCAGCAAGTGGAAGCTGTGCCCTGTTTATTTTTGTTGCTCTGATTTATAAGGAGATGGCATACAGAAGTGGAAATCTTTTTGTTCAAGTCAGAAGGAAGGATTTGAGGGCTTAGATACACTGGAAAAGCCGTGTATGGTAAAGGCTAAGGGTTTTTTCAAGCTATTTTTAATATCGCCTTCATTCTCATTATTTTATATATATTACTATCATATATATATTATCATACCATACATATGTAGTGTCAGACTATATATAGTATTATTGATATTATATATATATTTATATAGATAGAGTATCAGACTGGTATTTATTATTAGTGAGGCTTTTGGAGTGAAGATGCACTTGGGTTGTGAGGTGTTATCAGAGGACACGTTCCCCTATGGGTCAGGTGAAGGCAGAAGGTGAGAAGGGTACCAGCACACGATATGAACCCACCACTGCAGCGCTCACGTGTTAACTCAAGCTAAACACACCAGAACAGAAAAGCAGATGAAAGTGACAGAAAGAGAGTTTTGAAATGATTTAACTCAGAGAAACATTTTCCATTTTGGGAACAAAGCTTTCTAGACTTGGCTGTAGCCTTTAAAGATATGCTATCTCAGAAGATTTTTTTTCCCTCTCCGATTTTTCATAGCAGTAATCATGTGCATGAGCAGGGGGAAGGAAGGGGTAGTGATAAAAGAAAAATTGCACTCGATTTACCCTCAGGAAGGAATTTGATTATAAAGTAATGAAATGAATGTTACCCCTGAGTGATTTCCAGGCAAAATTTACAGATTAGCATTATTCCCTGTGAAAATGTTGGTGATTTTGTGCCTAAGCCTATAATAGTTGGAGACTGGGAGATATACTGGCATGTGCTGCTCTTGCAACTTCACAGACCTAGCAATCTTCAAATTTATGAGGAGCTGCCTGCTTTTTATTTCATTTTTTCACTGTGCTTGTGTTTGGCAGTATGAGTTGGGGAGCACATTCCCAGGGGCATATCCCAAAGCAGTAAATGAAAGAGGAAAAGGGAAAAAAAATAAAATAGGTTCTTCTTGTCTTGAGAGTCTAGTCTTACATGCATTTCAACCACCTTATTCCACCCTTAGCCTTTACATCACATCTCAGCTTACCTTGCCCTCCACCCACAGTGCCCGTCAGACTGTACCTTTTATTTCTCTTAATAACATTCCCCAGCATTGCCCATGCTACTGGTTTCTTCCCCTCTGTGATGCTTTCATTTCTATTTTGGGTCTTATTCATTGAATGAATCTGGTAACAGCTAAAATCAGATATCCATTGTCATAAGACCTACATAGTGTGTAATGAGAATTGGCCTGCTCCGAGCATCTTGCTACTGAGGGAGACAAGCAGAGACTGTATGAGGGGAAAAGACACACTAGTGTGTTCAACTGAAGGTGCACAATTGTTAAGAAAATAGCTCAAGGTCATTGGGAAAATTATAGCAGAGCCAGGAACGGAATTCATGTTTCCTTATTCTTTACTAGAAACCCATGCTTCCTTCTCCATATTAGCAATTTTCCGTAAACTGTTTTATAAAACAAATGAAATGCGCAATTCAAAAATACTGCAGGAACTAGATGTTTAAGGAATGTCTCAAAATTTTTTTTTTCCTGAAATACAACCAGAAATATCGAATTATACAGTGCTCATTAAACTTATTCTTTACAGGCCTCTTCTATAAGGTTGAAACCACTTCTTCTGTATCTACTACTGAGAAAGGCATGATTATGTGATTTTATACTTACATCAGAGAACACCAATTCGTGATTTATTTCCAGAACACTTCAGTATCTTTCGAAATAGAATAGGATAGTAATAGCCCTTCTTTATAGCCACTCAGTGTTTTTTCCTCTTCAGAAAAAGAGAAAGAAAAATTACTGATTTGATATTGAGCTACGAGACTATTCATTTCTAAAGGCTGAGAAGTGATTATGCAGCAATTTTGCCTATAAATTTAAGCTTTGCCCTTTCCTGTCATATGGAGGATTTGAGACTGCAGCCAATACTTACTTGATGGCAACGTGAGGATCTGCCTCGCTACATGTTTAAAGAAAACAGTTATGGAATAAATATCCAGGATTTACACTAGACAGCTAGTCTCCCCTTGATATCATAAAATAACTTGAGTTTCGTAAAGCTGGCTGCTTTCTTGGTATACTGAGCTGACATTTACAGTTCCCACTTCTGTGGAGAAGCCCGCACTCCCTGCTACGTTATCCTCATGTGCCCACATAATCTGGTAAACTTTGTTTTTGTTTAAAAGCTAAAGGTCTTTCCCTGATCTCAAGATATTCTGGCCAAAGAAAGAACTAACCTCGTTCCTCTCAATGTGCTGTGCTAATTCAGATTGATGCTCAGGGAATTGGTCAAATTTAGTGCCGACCTAGTTAGAGCAACTTGAGTCCTGGCAGGAGAGTAAATGCATATGTGTTTTTAATTAATCCCCTGCCTAAATCAAGGGAAAGGATATTGCATTTTTCAGCAGAATTGCTCCACACAGTGCTGACTGCATATATTTAACAATTCTTACTAGTGTAACTGAGAAAAGCCATTGGAAATCCTCCAAACCTCACACAGTTTTTGCCTGACTCTGACTCCCCTCTGCCTGGTGCAAGGCTGGGGCACTTAAACTGGCAGTCCCAGGAGGTCAGTACCTGGAGACTTGGGAGCTGAGGTCTCTTCAATGAAGAACTTGGCATTTATGGAGTGTGTTCCCCTGGGTACAGCCCCAGTACAACCCAACTCTGAACATTAAACATCATGAATAATCCCATCCCTTCCTGTCAAAGACATCAAGCACGCGCTTAATTTTCCAGTAAGTCCCTGGTAGGAAACTAAGTGTATGTTAAAATACATCATTGAAATTGTCACCAGACAAGCTCAGTATTTAAGGCTGGCAGAATGTATGTATTAATTTTTTTCTTGTCTACATTTTGTTGCTTAGCTTTTCAGCAAATAAATTAGTCCTTTTCCTTTTCCCTTTCTCCTTCTCTTTTTCTGTTTCCTCCCCTTCCCTCTTTCCCTTCCCTTCCCTTCCCTTCCCTTTCCATTTTCTTTTGAAGGATTTGGTCAGATTTTGGTTTCTCCAACTTCCTGATCTGTTCAGGAATCAAATGACTCTTTAAAAATCAAGCCTTTCAGGTCTTTTGATTTGGCTAACCACAGAGGTCAGTTTTTCATTTGCAATCTAAATTATTCCAGATGCTAGCACAAATGAGAATTGCAAAGAGATGAGTTTTGACATGCTCTTTAATACAACATGTGGTTACAATTTACAATCAAAAGTCACCTTTCCCAGGATAGCTCGAATTCTGGAGGTCAGAGCAGGTGAGATATTTATTTCTTGGTTAAGACAGTGAGAAGTGCTAAGGGTTGATTTGCAGTGTCTTAAAGTGTGTAAATCTATACATAAGAAGAGAAAGAAACACAGTCATTAAAAAGGAAGGACTCCTACCAGGGATGTTTTCCTGAATTCCCTCACTGTAGCAGAACAGATGTGCAGAAGGATTAAAGGAAAGACAACCTTGCCAGACTAGTTGTAAGGAAAGCCTTTGAGAATAAAAAAAGTGCTCCAAGGGACAGAAGAAATGCTTGAAACCGCTTTCTACTAGGCAAAGGACAGTGATTCAGACTGAACTATTGAAGTTAGTAGATCTCCAAAGTCTTCACTTTATCATTTTACATTTACAAACTACTAAAAATAACATTATCTGTACAGGAAACAGTCCTTTCACTTCAGCCAGCGTTCACTGAGGTCGGGAAGACACAAACCAGTGACTGTCTAGGCAGAACATCTCCCTGGCATTGCCCCTGTCCCTTGCACACGCTGGAACCGATATAACTGAAAAATAGTCATTTTTCTTTGCCAGGTTAGCTCTCTGATGGATCAACTCCTTGAATTGGCCTATTGCCCATTTATACAGACCAATGAAGGAGACTGAGAGGAAAAACTTTTCTGTTTGTGGAAAGACGTGACAGCATGTGGTGGCAGCAGCCGTGGTTTAGACTGATTTCAAACTTACTGTGAAAGCAACCCCTAGGTATGTATGGGTGGTGGTGTTTCAGGGCACTGCTAGAGAAAGGAAAGCTTGCATTTGGCATTCCTCAGCTTTCCGGCCTTACAGAGTTTTTCCGAAGCCTATGTTTTGCCAGAGCAGGAGACACCGCTTAAGATGTTTTTCACAAGACTTTGACCACAACTCTTTGTAGCAACTTTTTTCTCCTCCCCCCCCCCCCCCCCCCCCCCCCCAACCACGAAGAGAAATATTCCTTGCAGGAGGTGGAGTTCAGCTATACAATATAAATGTATGGATTAATAGCTCAGATGCTGATGTGGTTAAGCTAGAGCTAATGCACACCATGTGATTTTTCAGTGTATTTCTCTACTTTGTACGGGATTGGTTCAGAACGCTCTTGAGCAAGAAGTCTTTACAAGAAGTGGTAAGAGAAATTACAGCAGATACAAAGAATTTTAAAAATCTCCAAATAATCAAGAGAAAACTCTTGGGTTTACCTCACCAAGATGAATACAAGTAGCTAGATCAGGTGAGACAACTCTTCGCCCTCTCCATCCTTCGGTATGATTTCCGAAGCCATGAGCACACAGAAAAGTAGCCCTTTAAGTAGCAAGTGTGGCACACTTGCTCTGTGCCACAGCCTGTGTGTACAGAGGTAGGAGCTTATTTGGAGAGTGACATACTTGAGCCCATCCACACTGTGCCACAACAAAGGTCTAGCTCGTTCCACGTTCTGCTTCCAACAGTGACTTCTAGTGAGTACCTGGGAAACAACACGTACAGGCCAAGTATATATGACACTTCTCTTTAACACTCTGCCAGTCCCCATGTATTTCCACTTCAAGGTGTTTCCTGCACTTGCAGGTGTTTCTCTGTATTTAGTTAACCCTAGTGGCACTTGAGCCATGTAAATCTGCACAATGGCAGCACCCTTTGGCAAGGAATTCCACAGACCCTCTCTGTGATCCATAATTTTACAGATAGATGTCACAATATCTCCTAAATTTCTCCCTTTTGCAGGTTGAGGTGTCCCCACCTCAGCAGTTCCCTATATAGAAACTTCCTTATCTTTAACATTCCTGACTTACTCTCCCCAACTCCATTACATCTGTTCTGCAATTACAGTGGCAGAATTACACACATTATTCAATGGGTGATCAAAACACTGATTTATTCAGTGGAATTATCATATCCTTTGGTTTGTTCTCTGATCCTTGCTAGCATTTGGCTTGCCTTTTTTTGACCACCTTTTCACACTGAGCTGACATGTTCTTGGCACTGTCTCTCATGTCTGTAAGACCTCTCTTCTAAGAAGTCATGGTCCACTCAGAGTCCATTATTTTACGGGGAAACCTCAGATGAGATTTCCCCTTGTGCAATACTTCATGTTTAATTTCCCTACACTGAATTTCATGCTGGTTTCTCACCCAATCACTCAGATCTTTCTGCAGCTCTTCACACTAGGCACTTCTGCTTGCTGCTCTCGATGTCATCATCCCACAGCTCACCCCCTTTCCTGGGCTGTTTATGAATACATTGGCTGGCACAGATCCCTGCATGACTTCCAATAGTTTGGCATCTCATTTACTTATTCTTGCTAGAAGCTACTCTGACGAAATGGCTGCGTAGTTTCCTTGAAACTTTGATGAAGATTATGAAATAATTGAACACACTTTTAAGTGTATTCATTTAAGATATATATACATATAGCTTGAAAAGAAAAAGAAAATGGCATTTTCCCTTTTACGACAGCCGCAGTGTGATAGCTTTTAATGAGGTCAAGGCACAAATCTTTGAGTCAGACTTCCAGTTCATGCCATTCTTCTGCTTGCCCAGTTGTAATGACCTTTCCAGAGTTCAAATAATTATTTTAAAGCTTCTTGCCAATAACAAAAAGAGAAGTAAATAGGATAATCTGATAAAAACCAGTTTATTCCAGTTTGGTACAATGAATTCCCTTTCAACTAAGTGTTTTTAAACATGCTGACCAGGTACGTTTCTCAGCGTCTCATCAGGGAAGGAAAATAATCCATGAGTCATCCTGCTCCAGAAGGACCTTCTGCATCTACTTGTGCTTCTGAGGCTGACGTTGCTCAGTTGCAGGAGGGCATGCACAGGATTGGGTCTTACAGCAGCACTTCTGCAGAAATAGGTGGTGATTTGATAGCAATCTTTCAGACAAAGAGGTTGCATGGTACCAGAAACCTGAGTATTGACTGGAATGTTCTTTATGTTGGATGACTTATTAATTTGCACAGAAGGCAGAAGCACGATGAGAGTGCTGTATTGTAGTTTTCCATAACGAACATCTACTTTGCAGTAGTTTAGATTTCCTCTGTGTTGAGCAGCAGCCAAGCAGCCTGTCATGCTACCTTTCTCAGGTGGGAGCACCCAGAAGGTAGATGTGGACTGGAAGGTCCTGAATTCTTGTTTCTCATGACACCCACTGACAGCTTCTCCTTTGGTTTCTAAAGGGTGTTAAAACACGGTGAATGCTACTGTGCTATTCACATGGAACAAGAAGTGGTCAGCCTTTCCTACTGAGAGCATGAAAAATGAAGATCTCTGCGGGTTCATGGCTCTTCCATGCACTGATCCTGTGTATACGCTGACAGTGTTTTGGTCCTATTTCTCTTTCCTTGTCTTTCTGTAAGCTGTCACACACTTTTATCACAGTCTGTCATGTTTGCAATGAGGGCACAAAGCTCGGCTAACAAACCTAGACACAGTAAAAACAAGTTTGGATCATTTATACCAGAAAGGTGCCATAAAAATGACAATCTGAGCAGAAAGTACAGTAGGAGTCCTTCACAAATTACATCATCCCTTTCTGTAAATTTGTACTAGACATAAAGCAAAGACAAAATAATTCCTAGGGCACACCAAGGCTAATACAGGGAGATTAAATACAGTCAGCAAACCAAAACAGCATCTGGACTCAGTGGTTAATGGAACATTTCAGTATGGAGTTATAAAGCAACATAATGCAGTAATGTTAGCTGATTTTTCACAGACTGATAGTTATACATCATTAAACCCTTTTATGCCGTGATCAGCAGCTCTGAGTGCTGCTTCTGCTTTCAGACTAGGATCAGCCATGAATAAAATTGTTTTTAATGTCTTGACTAAAGGAGTGCATTTTCAGAGGATACAAAGAAAACCTAGAATTGAAAATACTAATTCAGCCACAGTCTTACTCTACCCGTGCATGACACCACAACACAGCTATTCCTTCTTCCAAAAATAGCTCTCTTAAAAGGGGAGCCATTTCCTTTGGAACAAGAATCTCCCAAGAAGGATTTTAAAACCTAAGCTTTGTTTACTCGGTCATTTGTCCTATCATGAGTCACGTCTCGCAGCAGAGCCCAAGGCTTTGACTGGACAACTGCTGTTCAGAAAAGAAGGCAGATATATGTTGTGGCATATTATTTTCATTAATTTACACTGTAGTGTAAACTCCAAGTGCTACCTGTAGACTGGCATGGCAGATGTTGTGTAGATGTTATTGCCAGTTCTGTACAGGTCCTGTGATCAAGCATTGCCAAGATGGACTTGCATCATGTTTTTCCTTAAGGAGAAGAGCATAAGATTGTTACTATAACTTACACATATATTATCCTGTCTGTTCAGAGGCACCTCCATCCATTTAAGATGCCACCTTCTGTTTACACAACACTTCAATACTCCACACACTTCGCACATCCTTTCTTCACCCATGTTTAGGCAAGCAAGTTAATGCCAGTAGTGCACTGCATCATGCCCCGTGTAGTTAGGTGAAGAAACGTTGCCAAGAAAATTACGAAGGGAAGTGAGGGACACAATGTTGTTTTTCCAGAATGGAATGCAATATCATAAGCATTACTCTCTGCTGAACTGCAGTTTGCAGATTACAAAGTTTCTGGGTTTTTTACATACCTACAAAGGTTAAATAAAAAAAAAAAACACACCTAGCACCTTGTGGTAATATATGAGGCTGCTGATTCTCTATAATCTTACATATATTGGGAGTAAAATCTGTAAAATTAAGAAGTTGAGTTTCCCTTTGCTGAAGGTCAACACTGTTAGTCTAAGGCAATGCAGTCAATAATGCTTCAGTTTGCAGCAAGTAAAACAAGATGAACCTAAAGAAGTGTGATGCAGAAATGCCTTTCTCAGCAAAAATCCCATTGTGACAGTTCTGATACTTTACAATCAGACAGAGTCAAATGAGAGATACTATAAAATTAATATTTTTCCCCATGCAGCCCAGAAAGTGCTCTTCTTGGACACAGAAACAAGTGTCATCAGGCCTTGTGATAGTTGTTGCTCTCCTTCAGGATCTCACACAGACTAGTTTTTGAAACGGTTCTTATACCTCATAATGAGGAATATTGTACTGTCATGGGAATCTCAGTGTGAATACAGCAGCCTGATTTCACGTGGAGGGTAGGAAAGGGGGACAAATGAGACAAGTGCGTTACACCCAGGCAGTGCCCTTTTGAGTAGCAGTGTAGTTCCACATCCTCGATAAGAGCTGCACCACATAGCCAGGCTGCAGAATGGATGCTGCCCTTCACCAAACAGACCCTCACAAGCTTGACATATGCCTATCTGTAATGGGATTACTTACCCCTGTTAGGTAAGCAAAAAGCGAGAGAAAGCTTTGCTGCTTCAGAGCCTGAATTTGTTTGCTTACATACCCTAGACACAGTGTGAAATGAAAACTCAGCACTTTAAAGAAGCTGCTCAAATGAAAATGCAAAGATCCCATGGCACTTTTTAAAAAGATATATGTAGATAAGCTGTGATAAGAATTAGAGGTATATTGCCACTAATTGGAGAAGACTAAGAGAAGGCTGGGAAAGACGACCACAGGGATGGAGTCATCCTTTCTTGCAAGGGATGGCTGTATGGATTGAGATTCGTTAGCCTGGAAAGAGATCATAGAATCATAGAATGGTTAGGGTTGGAAAGGACCTTAAAGATCATCTAGTTCCAACGCCCTGCCATAGGCAGAGAAATCCTCCACTACACCAGGTTGCCCAAAGCCTCATCTAACCCGGCCTTGAACACTTGCAGTGATGGGGCATCCACAACTTCGCTGGGCAACCTGTTCCACTGCCTCACCATCTTCAATGTAAAAAAATTTCTTCCTTAGATCTAATCTAAATCTCCCCTCTTTCAGTTTAAAGCCATTGCCCCTTGTCCTATCACTACACGCCCTTGTAAAAAGTCCCTCTCCAGCTTTCCTGTAGGCCCCTTTCAGGTACTGGAAAGCTGCGATAAGATCACCCCCGAGCCTTCTCTTCTCCAGGCTGAACAGCGCCAACTCTCTCAGCCTGTCTTCATAGCAGAGGTGCTCCAGCCCTCGGATCATCTTTGTGGCCCTCCTCTGGACTCGTTCCAGTAGCTCCATGTCCTTCTTACGTTGGAGACTCCAGAGCTGAACACAGTATTCTAGGTGGGATCTCACGAGAGCTGAGTAGAGGGGCAGAATCACTTCCCTTGACCTGCTGGCCACCCTTCTTTTGATACAGCCCAGGATGAGATTTGCTTTCTGGGCTGCCAGTGCACATTGTCGGCTCATGTTGAGCTTCTCATCCACCAACACTGCCAAGTCCTTTTCCTCAGGGCTGCTCTCAATCCATTCTCCGCCCAGCCTGTACTTGTGCTTGGGATTGCCCTGACCCATGTGCAGGACCTTGCACTTGGCCTTGTTGAATTTCATGAGGTTCTCACAGGCCCACCTCTCCAGCCTGTCAAGGTCCCTCTGGATGAACTGGGAGAAGCATGGTAGAAATCTATGGAACATGAACAGCTTAAAGAAGCATTTTTGGCTGAAGGATACTGTGGGTGCTAAAGGGCTACTAAGGTTCAAAGGGCAAGTGTACAAGCCTGTGGCAGAAAAGTCCGAGGAGGGTTATGTCCAGCTCAGGAAGTCTCTGAGCCTCAAATGGCTGGAAACTGGGAGAACACTTGGAGGAAGCATCATATATACGATCACCTTTTTAAGGCATACCCTTTTCCCTAAGGGCCTGCACTGGCCCTCTGGGCCATCGCTCTTTGGTCTGATCCAGCACAGCTTCTCTTGCATTATATGACTTCCTTGGGGCTGTAGCTTGTGAGCTTGCCCAGATGATCTGACTGTCATTTCCTCCATCAGCAAAACAGTTTCTCACATCAGGAGTGCTGTGGAGAATCAAGGATAAGGCTGGAAAGTAGCAGTTATATATGCTTTTAACGTTGCGGCTACAGGACATGAAGTACTTAATTCTCTATTAGGCACTGTGCCTTGGGACTGTTGTTACATGCAAAGCCGCAGAGAGAAGTGAGCCTTATTTTGCTAAAAATAGGTCAAGAAAACAGAATTTAACCTTTTAAATAACTGGATTCTATCCAGAATAATTATTTTTGCCATCAACATGAGACTGAAGTGCAAAGAATGCAGGACATTCTCACAAATTGAGTAATTTGCAATTAAAATTACTGTCTTCATTTGACAATGTAAGCATTTATTTCATGGAAGAAGATAAACATATTTGTTGGAAATAAACACTAGTGTGCTGAACTAAATGATCTGCAGTGATGACAAGGGATTTTGTGTGACTAACCTGAGACACCACAGAAGATCCTCATTTCCAAAATACTCTAAGCCTGTCTCAAATTACTTGTTTCAATTCTACATGTCCTACAATACTGTTTTATTTCACTCTTATTTTTAATATAGGCTAATAGGCTTCTTTAAGAAGAAGATATAACTTTATTTCCTTTGGGAAAGATGGATGCCAGACTCACTTCTAGGAAATATGCCAAAAGAATATGCTTCCTTCCCTGATTCCAAAGCATGTGTTGTACTAACAATTATTTCAGTGAGACTGATGGGCTAGAGCAATTAAGCACACAGACATTAGCAGTCTGACCAAAAATCCATGTATTATGCATTCAGTTTAAGAATTCCAGTATCAATGTATTGATGATGCAGTAAACAGGAGTAAAAATTCAGAAGTATCTAGTTTCTAGGATGTTATAAAACACTTGAGTTCAGGAAAAACTAATAAATGAGTGTCTCCAATAATTCACACCTTTTTTAATCTTTTTTATAAATATGTATTTTTAGGCATCATGGTACCTCAGTTTTCCTAAGACCTTTTTCAATAGTTACTAATGGAAAGTCAATCAAGTCGCAATGTACTGCAGTAAAAAAAATATCTTCAGGATACACCACAGATAAGCAGATTTGAAATGCATCAGACAGCATTGTTTTATATCAGATGCAGATCAGAAAGTAGAAAAGGGGCATAAGGACTTGGCTAATGTGATCATGGCTTGCTGGCTTACATTTTCTGAGACATCGAAACATTTGAGACTACTCTCACCAGTGCTCAGCCTTGCTTACCCCAATTGAGGAGCTGGTGTCTTCAAGAAGAAATTATGTAACTGAATTTTCTTTTGATGTTTTAATGAACATGATCTCATGGAAAAGGAGTGTGGATGGGAGGATGAGACATCCTTTGCAGAGAAGCATGTTTGCTACATCTTGCTTGGAAGCAGAACAATGATGTACCCAGATGCTGTAGCAGGGGTCGATCACCCTCTGCCATCACAGCTGAGAGAAACTCCTGGAGCTGGGAAAAAAGGAGGGTTGGTCTTAAAAACTGGAACAGGAATTTTGGATACCAGATAGCCAGACTGCACTGTCAAATGTCATTGTTCAAAGCATGTATCTTCCTATAACTGAAGGGGAGGTAAGCTTTTCACCAGTGTGGCTGAAGACTCCATGCAGCAACACCTCCAACAGGACAACCAACTTTCTAATCCTTAGTGTAACATCAGCTGGCAACAGCGATGGTGTTTCGACCCTTGAACTCTTCACCAAATGGGGGTGAATTAGCTGAAAGAAGTCTGAACCAATGAGAGCAATACAAAATGACACAAAACGTCCCGAAGTACCCAGGATACTTCCAAAGTCATGTGTTTACATCTGAGAAAGAGGTGCACATACAGGGAAAGACCACGGTCACGCTGATCTGAGGATGAGACACCTGGTCTCGGTAGATTCAGCAACTTTACAATTTTTTCCAGGAATGCTAATGTTTTGTCGTTAAATAGGATAGGTCATTAGTACAGAGGTTTCATTGAATTGATATAGCAGGCAGGGAGAACGTGGCATGAGCTGAAACAAGGAATTAAGAACGAACTGTAGACTGCCAAAAGTGCCTTTCTTGAGCTGGATTAGTACTGCTCATGTTTTAGTCTTTAGACTAGCCGCCGAAATAGCATTAACTGTGTTTTTAGATACTGAACAGATTCTCTTTTGCTTTTTACTACAGGCATTGAAATTCTTATTACCTTAATTGCCATTAATGAGTCCTGATTGTCAAAAGTTGGGCCAGAATTTTACTTAGAAAACTAGGAAGCTTTTATACTTACACTTATTGTTTGACACATTTCTGAAACTGTTGGATGCTGTGAGCAGGGAGGAATATGAGATGATTTCTCCAAATATTAACATACCTTAATAATGCCTTCTCACTGGGTTTGAAAAGAGATTTTACCTTTATCTTGTCAATGACTGTAGGAAGAAATTTGAGTTATTGGGCAAAATAAGCACCTGTGACAATCACCTAATGCAATTAAACTGTTTTGCTGTGGGATTGGCTTTTCTTGTGGGAGACCTCTTCCAACAAAAGATGCTTGAGATGAGATGAGATGAGATGTTGATTTCAAGCAACAGAGTGTCTGACACAGCTGAAGGTTAGGTACTTTCATGGATCCCAATTCAAGCACATAAAAAGAAAGGGCAAAAGCTTATTCCCGTGTCTTTGACATTAATTACATATGAATGTGCTGACAACCAAAACAATGTATCTTTCACACCACACCTTTCATTTTAGATTATACGTATACATTTACACAAGTTTCACGTGCTTTTAATGTCTGCATCCAAAGCATAATTTGCACAAATTTACACACAAATTAAATCCATCAGTTAGCAATTCGGAGCAGTTAGGAAAATGGAGGTTTTCTGTTTTGCTCTGTGAAGATTGAGGTAAAAATATCACTTCCTTCTCTGTCCCTTTCTTCTTACATTCCTTCCTCCTGCTCTATCGAACATCATTCAGTGGATGGCAGTGCTGGATAAACACGACTTAGCTCATGCAAATGTTGAAGCTATTAGGAACATTCAATAAAATACACACTTGAAAGGAATTATGGGTGGGTGGTCTTACACTAGAAAATATTGCCAGCAGTGCTCTATTGGTAACAGATACAGTTGCTCTGCAAAATCGCTGTTACAGCAAAAGCCCTTGTGTACTTCAGCTGATCTTACTTCACACAACAATACTGGTGCAATTTCTTCTATCCAAAACACAGTTTTTTCCAGGTACTGTCACTAGTTCTAGGGTTTTTGCTGGTAAAGGTTTGTTGACGCAAGTATATTAATAAAACAGGACTGATATTGGTTTGTTACAGCATAGACCTGACAATGCTTTAGGACTTTGAGCCTCAGCTGACAACATGTTGCATTCATTAAAACTCACATCAAACTTACTGACAGCTTGTTTGAATGCTGCCCTTGGTAGGCTGCTGAGTCCCTGCTGTTGCTCTTCACTCCCAGTCTTCCTGAGTGAGCTGCAGCTGGAAGGTGGGATTGCAGCATAGGACATGAAGCCACAGTAGCTTTGTGTTAGCTACCCTGGGTAGGAGGAGAACATCTGTGCAAATCGTACCTTGGACACTGAAACGGATGGCTAACCAACACTCCAGCTTGTATTGCAGAGGCCTCATTACAGTATTAACTAAGGTAAATGGGTTTAAGCTAGAAGAGAATGCTTTTCCTTTCTGCAGAGGACCTACATCCCTAGACTGCACTTTGTTCTACAGTTGTGCAGTGCCTGACACAATGCAAGTCTTTATCCATGGCCAGGCTACTACAATCCAAATAATGACAGTTTTTTCTTTTTACTAGGTAATGCATGGCATCAGCTAACCATACAAAGGCAGTGGAGTTGAGAGACGATCACTTATTCTTCCCTGCACTGCTCACCCCTCCTGTTCCCTTACTTTCCCTGCCTTTGCAGCTTCTTGAAACACTAAAGGTTAGGGTGCAGTTTGAACTCCTTGATCAAGAAATCAACACTTTCATGCTGTATCTGCAGTCCCTGCTGGATTTTTAGGAATATTGCATCATTTTCACCATCTCACAGGACTCAGTCTTCAGTTGCGTCACCAGCAGCACAAGGGACCAACGGTTCTGCTGTAGGAACAAAACAACCTCTGTGCAGTGCCTGTGGGAAATTCAATTGGTGTCTGTCTGGCTGCTTCCCTTTCTTCGTGGGGACACTTCTGAGGCACTATAATGGGCTTAACCAGGGAGATAAGTGACACTTGTGGATGGGAGGAGGAAAACCAGGAGGAGGAAATCTCCCTACTTTCTCTCTGCCTATTGAGAAGTCAGTGTCAGCCAACAAGCACTTAAAAGAGATCTTCTGCTCTTATCTGGCAAGAACAAGGACACACAGAAAGATCTAGTCATGAGAGAAAAAGCCAGCTACACAGCTGCACGTGCCTAGGGCTTTCTGCATTGTTTCCTGACGAGCAGCTGAGTGGCACATGCAGGGCTGGATCACCGCTCTGGGAAACGATGAGAGAGAACAAGTTCAAACCTTCAGTTTCTATGAGCCTCATGCACAGGTTCATAGTCACAAACATTCACCTCTTCTAGGATCTTTGCCCATATTAAGTCAGTACAGCTCCATTGATTTCCTTGATCTCAAAAGCATGTGTACCGCTTTCCTACAAGTCTTCCAGCATCACATGGCTGGCTTACAGGGACTGGGCAAATTTGACCTGATATGGCTTTGCCTGCTTTTCTTAAGAAAAGTGCCTCTATGTGTGATGGGGGACCCTTTGGAGTCTTAATTACATGCAGGTTGATTCAAATGGTACCAAGCCATACAAAAATGAGAGAACCGCTGGAGCTCTGAGAGCCTCTGTGTTTCCTGGCTGTGTACAAAAGACACTGCAGCAAATTGTTTCGATTGGCATAATCAGATGAGTGAATCATAAAGCAGACAAACAACAATTCATCCCTCCATGCAGCTTCTCCCTCTAATAGCATTGCAGTTAGTCAGCTCAGTAATGATATTTTCAATAAAATTTTGCTTGCAGTCAGGTCCCTCTGCTTTAATCCCACACTAACCAGAGAGGGTATTGTACTCTCACAGATTTATTCCATAAAATAAAGTGTTTTTGTACCCCTACAGGATTTAATCCCCAGTAAAAAGATCAGAGTCTTCCTTACCACATGGTTGCCCATCAGTAGTCTCTGACCCAGGATAACCTTGGAAATGAACATTCAACTCATTTTCATAGATTGACCAGCACAAATCCCATTGAACGAGGCACAGGCTTCAAGCTGTTCATCAACAGGTCCAAATACCCATCAACCCAACTCTCAGTTTTTGTAGGACCTGAGTAGGATTAACAAAAAAGTTTCCGATCAGAGGCCAAAACTTCTTTTGTACCTTTTTGCCACCAGAGTTTTCAGTTGGTAGAGGTTTCATACAGAGGCACATTGTAAAAAATGTTCTTCTCATTGTTGATGTTTATTGCTTGATAGAGTAAATATAAAATACTAAATTCTGCAAACTCTGCTCCTCTTGCCTTCACAGGTATTTGCAGAGAAAACAGCAGCTTTTGGGAATACCTTCTGTGCTCAAAACCATGCAGCAAAAATTACAAGGTAGTAGTTAGCAGCATAGGCAATATCTTTGAAGTATGCAAAGGTTAGGTGGTGGTATTCGAGCTTCTGGATCACTCCTTAATACACAGTGTTGACACCAGTCAAGGGTGGCATTATCAAAGATCTGTTCTGAGTCAAATGTACAACACTGAACTGTCTGGCTTACCTCCTTGGCATTCTTTATTTGTAAATACTAAGGGATTATGCAAAGTCAAACCCCGGCATCCGTATATTATTTTCTGAAAAAGTTTCTTTGGCTTTTGGCCACCTCTTCCTACAAGCTCTGGAAATCATTACAGTTTTTCTTTTCTCATTACTACTGTAGATAATGATGCTGAAGATTAAAAAAAATATGGGGTTTGTGGATAACGCATAGAGGAGGGCATAAAAACTTTCCAGTGTCAGCAGTTTATGTCAGCCTGGAGTTTATTTTACACCACAAAAGGACTGCTTCAGGAGGCTGGTGAAAGCTTTGCATGCCCTTAGCTAGACGCAAGCAGTCATGTATGTTACACACGAAATTGAGTCATACTTCAAGTCACTGTCCTGAACTAACCTTATTAACAGGTTTTGACCCATCTGCTATATCTGCCTTGGCTAGTGGAGAATTTGTGTCAATTTCTATACTTTGATTCCTCTGACCTTTAGTTTAGCACTTATTTGATACACCCAAACTTGGTTCTGATTTGAGTGCCTTTTTTTTCTGCGTAGTATTTGCTTACACTGCTTTTCTCTCTCTTTTTTTTTTTTTTTTTTTTAACTTGCTAGCCTTCACCACCAGTCTTTTAAAATAACTGTACTTCAGTCTGGCTTTTTCTGGTCACCAGCTCCTGCTATTCAGCAGTTGAGAGAAGGCATTTCCTAGAGATCATATGTCTTCAATGAGAATGCTCTTGTGCTGACGGATTTCAAATGTGATTTTCTGCAATATTCATTTAAGGCTCTGACTTTATGGGTGTGTCTGCCAGTTCAATTAGCTGTCCATTTTTAGAAAGCCATGCACAAAATGGTGGGTTAACAGTCAAAACTATTTTGCTGAAAAGCTTGAATACTTAACAGACAATGTTTAGTTTTTGTTATGGTTACAGGACAAGTGGCACTTTGCAGCCCTCTTCAGTCACTGTCAGCTGTCATCTTAACTTAACTTTGCTATCAGCTCCTCATGCAACCGCAGTTACTTTAGCTGGCTGCTGATTTCCATATTACCTTTTGGGGACTGATTTACAGATGTGCCAGTGTCCTGCTATCCAGTGTCCTACCAAAACTCAGGTAGGGTAAGTCTGTCTTCAGATAAAGATGGTTGGTACAGCGTGACAAAGATGCATGGATGCATCTTGTGCATTCATAACAATGTGAGTCTCACTTTAAGTGAACAGGTTGCAGTGTATCTGATTTGTCTTAGGACAGAGAGATGGACTACAGACATGTCCAAAGTACTTACAGTCCTACCTTTGGCATCCATGAACAAGGTACCAACTACAAATGATATATGTGCTTGCAAGACCTACTTGCATGGAAACCTATTAGATCAGTTCTTGTATGAGGGGGGAGTGAGTTGTTTCCCAACAAATGCCCAGTGTGTTCCTCTTCAGCTGAAGCAAGGCTACCTCCACGCAGCTTCTTTCTGTGAGGAAGAAAGAAAAATCTTGATTCACAGTCATTCCACACTGGCAGTCAGACCTTTCTATTACTCTTATAACTAGGAAAGGTGCTCTGAACCACCTTATTCACTCTGGAAAAGTGGCTAAACATGATTTTACCTCTGGATGCCCATGTAATTTTTAGGTCAGCACCTGCATAATGCAGACAGGCAGCTGAGTAGAAACAGAAGAAGTCATTGGAACGGATTTATTTTAAAACATCAGAAAATAACAAGGAAAGGGCTAGAACAGTAAGCAGGCTTCAGTAAGAGAATGCAAATAGCAGAAACGACAGAGAAAAACGTCAGAGAAACTGTCTGTGGGCATCCACAGGCACAGCTGTCAGACTGGCAGCAGTTTGATCTGGCTCATGGGGGAAAGTGATAGCCCACGTCTTTCTGGCACAGTTTGCTGCTTTGTAAGTGAGTAAGCACCTCAAAGTATATGGAAGAGCTTCAGCGAAGGCAGATTAGAGGAAAACTACTAAAAACTACTAGAAGCTGCAGCTAACTGTAACTGACAAGCACAAGAAAAGGCACCAAAACACAGTGTTTTCAGGCTTTGCTTTCCAAGGCCTCCAGCAGAAAAGGACGGATGGTCCTCAGCCTTCTCAGGGGAAGATACTAAACCTTCATCCCTGCTTCTGACGCACAGGAGTGCACAGCCATGCCTGCTTCGCAGCCATAGCAAAATGGTTCTGCTCTCAGCCACCCAGTGGTCCAGCCATTTTATTCACGTTTTTTTGTTGTTGTGGTTCGTGTTACTCTCCAAGTCTTTGGCGAGGGTGAGATTAGCTGGAGCAAGGGCAAAGCTTCAGCTGTTTTCTCTGTACGTTGCACCTAAGCATGCAGTGCTTTTCCTGCAGGTCTATGAAGAGTGTGCAAGGCAGCTGTGCCACAGATCCTCCTGAACCTCCCAGGGAAAAGAGAAGGGGGTGGAAGACCTCACACCTCCTGACCCCAGCTGAGCTGGAGGGTGGCAAAGCAGGGCTGGTTTACTGTGGAGACTTCATGAGCAAGGCCTGCTCATCTTGTTATTGGTATTGACTACCACCACAGCTTAAAGAGATCTGGCTTGTCCAGCCATCAGCTCACAGAGGCCTCCAAAGATGTTGCCTGCTGTGGAGAGCATCTTTCCAGAAGAAGACTTGATGTGCAACTCTATGAAATCTTAAAGACAGATTCAATGAATGACACTTAGCTTATTCCACTGCAGCAAAATGAATCCAAGAAGGGGACCTGATCTTAATTTTCTTGCTGAGAATAGCCTGCAGAGCCTGAAATTCAAAAGATACAATATCTGCTTTGTTACTCTATGAGCTTGCTGTAAAATATGCTGTAATCTTTGCCAGGGGTATGTTGTGCATTCCCTGGAGGTTTTTCAGCACTGAGGAACACTTCAGACTGCTTAACAGTTTGTTCAGGCTTTGCCTTATAAGGCCTTTTAACTCCAGCAGAAGCACATGACAACCCGTCCAAGTGTCAGCCCATCGGGAACAGATCACAGCAACAGTTTTCTCTGCTCGGGGAGCCACGTTTGTCCTGTTTGCCTTGACCTCCTGCCCCTTCTAGCCCCTATCCTGACAGCCAGCGTAAAAATGTGGCCTTAGGGTAAAGGGTGGGGAAGTTAAACTCTGCCTGGTCGCGTGTCCTTGCTGCAAAGGTTGAATCACTTTGAATGCACTGAGGTGTTCGTGTGTGTTACGCTGACTCTGGTTGCGGCTGTGATGCCCTGGGAAGGCTGATGGTCTGCAACGGAAACACACACTTCAGCAGTAAGGCACAGGATCTGCAGCTTTGGAGGAGATGTCTGACCTGCCAGAGAAGCTGAGCGAGCTGTGACTTAAAAGTTGCTCTCAATCGGTTCCCACACTGTGAGGGTGTGTGGCTGCTATGGTAGGGGCAACTCTGTAAGAAGGCAGCAGAAACACGGTCACTTTTCCTCTTCTCAGTGTGTATATGTCTTATTTGAGCAGCTCTGAAACATCAGCACATTAGGCTAAAGTATTAAAACGGGGAAATGCAAACTGCTGAAAGCAGAATATGCTCTGCTTTGTCTTAAAATATCCTTTCTGAAAGCTGGCTGAGTTATAAGCCATGGGAAACAGCCATTTGTGGAAATCCAGGAGGACTCTCAGCCTCTCCCACAGTCCCCGGCAGCGTTCCAATCGTGGCTCGGCCAGGCTGCACATTGGCAGAGACCGCACCAGGCTTTGGAAGTGTTTGGAGCTGTGGGGAGAAGGAGCCCTGTATGGGGGTGGCACAGGGGAGCAAAACAGCCAGGAACAGACTCGGACCTCCTGCACCTCAGTCCTGCATCAGAAGACTATCGTATCTCCTGTGGGCAAAACCCCACTGCTTCTGTCTTCTCCAAACCCAAACCCTACCCTTTTCCCCCGTTCAAAAACTTACAAATGGCAGCACCTTGTGATACACAGACTCAGCAGCTGAGTAACTCCAGAATGGGGCAAAACGTGCCAAAGAGGCCTCACACGCAGAGGGCAGTGGGACTTCAGCGGGATCACCACTTGGCAGACATCTGCTCAAGGGCTTCGAATAGAAACCACAGCTTGTAACCTGCGCTGGGGGCAAGCGGCACCGTGAGACACCGCACGGCATGGCACAGCACCCACACTGTCATAGCCAGTGTTTGTCATCACACGGTGCCTTTTCCAGAGCCAAGAAATCACAACTTAATTAAGCATTTAAGCTGCAATAACTACAGTATCTACAGAGCTCAGGTTGCTCTGAGTTAGGGGTACAATGGGCTGAGTTTTTCAGCAAAAGGAAAAAGAACGGCCTAGGTTGCACATATTGCTCCTTACACAGGTGGGCACATATATATAAAAACTCAAGCTGCATCTGCTGGTCTCCAAAACAAACCTTTCAAACCAATTTTTATTCACAGTCCTCTCTGATGTGGGCACTGCCAAAAGGTTTTTCCAGCTTCCTACTTGCAGCAATGCTGCATTCAACTCTTCCTTTTTGTAGCTGCCTAAATTGAAGCTCACTCAAGGCAAACAAAAGCCAAGATAATGCTTATTGTGGAATCTTTTACACAAAAATAGCAGACTAAAATACTTGCTCTGCTTCCCCTGAAGCATCATTTTAATTCAACAATGCATACCAGATCTCCAATCTAAAGGCCACCCCTGTTTTTCCTGCCATTTTAACATTATTAACTCATTTTTCTCAGTGCATTCTTTGTTTCTCTTCAAAGCATCAAGAATGTTCCTTTTGTTTTCCATCTTTCTTCCTCTCTGCCTCACTCCAGAAGATTATGAGCTACACTTTGTTTCTGCAATAGTGGGTTTTCTGTGGTGTTTGGGAAAACTGTGCTCATATCGATTGCAGGAACGATTCCCATTATAAAATTTCACAGCTGGTACACTTTCATCATGGGATGAGATAGGCAGCCTAGAGTATTAAATCAAAACTCTGATAACTGGATAACAGGTGTAGTGAAACCAAGAAAAAAACAAAAGGCTATTAAAAAGAAGCATTTTTTGGAGCTAATTTGTGGACTCCTTGCCACAATATACCACTGACAGTCAGAACTAACTATTAACCAGTAGAGGACTGGAAATATAGGTGCAATATGGTTCAATAACAGGACATTTTGAAAGGGAAACCAAATCCAGAGTTGTTCTTCAAGCTCTGATTGTGAGCTTATAGGCAAAGCAGAATTATTTTGAAAGGACTAATAAGCAGGATTTCAAATCAATTCTTAGCCAAAAATAAAAATACATCGCATCATTTGCCAGTTTATATTCCCACACTTACTCCGTATAAAAGTAAAAAACAGTGTAAAGTGATTTTCTGGGAACGTATCTCCCCTTTAGGAAAAAAAATCAAACCGATTGAGAAATTCACCAAATAAAATGGGAGTGGTTTCTAATCTTTCTATCTCATTAAAATTAATGCATATCTTGTGTGCAAGCTAGATTTGAAAACTATCATTATTTTGCAACTAATGGTACTTGTTCTTAAAGGCTAAATATTAGCTTAATTTTTTGTATGTGTATCTATTGCAATGCCAGATGCAATTTAACTAATTGTCATCCTTCCTCAGCAGCCACACAGCAAGCAGTCCCAGTACTGAGGAGTTCACATTAAAAGAGCAAGCAGACAGCAGGCAAAGAAACACCTGCATGATAGGAGAAGTGATTTGCAAGTTGTCAGGGCTCGAGTCGTAACCACATCTACATAATGTCTGCTTATTGATCTACTCTACTAAATGAAACAGTCTAATATTGTTTAGGTTAGGTTTGTTTTGTAAGTAGCATTACTAGTTTGGAAACATGTAAGCTTGTCATTCAAGTAGAAACCTTGGGGCCTGAAATCGTCACTTCCACGCCCCAGGTGAAATAAGTCACAAATGTTGTTACACTTCTACATTGGGGGAAAAAAAATATTGAAATTCCTAGATAGCTCTGAAATGTGAGAACTCAAAATACAACATCAAAAGTCCCTTCTTTCATATGGTCCCAGTTTTCAGAAAAGTGCCATCATCCTTAAATGGGACTCTTACCTCAACGTGGAGATATGTGCATACAGTATAGCTGAATTGCAGCTTAGCAATTAGTAATTTGGCAACAAGAAGATCTGTTGAAGATGTTGTTTAAAACATAGGTTTATGCAGGCCAGAAGTATCCTGAAACAGCTATAAAACCATGCTGTGTGCTTGCCTGGGCACTAGAATCAACAAACACTTTGTCTTCTGCCAAACTTCAACTGGAAGTATTTTATCTGTCTTTAAAAAGTATATTCTTTTCCATGATAGGAACAATCTAACGTGTGGAGAAAATTAAGTTGCCCAAATTGATCTGATGCATACAGATAGCACAGCACTTTCCATGCCTTCGGTAAGTGCCCAGACTGCAAATGTTGTACTGCCCATAACATCAGAAGATCAAAATAAATCAGTCATCTAAAGAAATCAAGGGAAAACAGAAAAACGGAGATCATTTTTATTTTCTATGTGAAAAGAAAAGAGCAGACAGTCACATTGGGTAACATCATGAAGAAGAGGTGTATTTTTTTCATTAGCTGTATCTCTTTGTCTCTTTATGGTTTTATAAGCAAAGCAATGCTCCTCTACTATCCTTACAAAAGAGTGTCAGACCATTATGCTGTGAAGAGTGGGCAGTGGCAGAAGCAGGTCTCAACTGATGGATTTTCTTCACCTTCACCACATTGATTCAAATCTCCTAGGAGAAATCTGCAAGGCTCTAGTTCTGCCCAAGAGTTACGCTGTTATTTTGTTAAATTAACAACCTGACATGTCTCCTTCTTCTCCATTTGTGTAGAGGGCCCTGCTACATGGTTACTATTATTTTAATTTTTTATGAACTAGTGCCTAGAGCACATAACTACAGTAGGCTCTGTTGTGCTACCTGCCTGTGGTGAATCAGTCCCAGCCTCACAGGAGCCTCTTTATTTTCATTCCTGATACACCCAGCAGTAACTATCCTAGCTACAGCTGAACATCCCTCCAGACCTCTCTCCAGAGGTCTGAATTTAGTGCGAGGCTGAAGACACCTGCAGCCTTGTTCCACGTTTAGTCATTCTCCAGTACAAAAGACATCAGCCACAGCAAGTTGGAGAAAGATGAAAAGCCTGCTTAAGTGTAAATTAAGATGTAATGTATTAGATTTGCATGGCAAGGTTTTGGTAGTGGGGGGGCTACAGGGGTGGCTTCTGTGAGAAGCTGCTAGAAGCTGCCTCCACGTTTGACAGAGCCAATGCCAGCTGGCTCCAAGATGGACCCACTGCTGACCAAGGCTGAGCTTGTCCGTAACAGTGGTAGTGCCTTTGGGACAGTAATATTAAGAGCAGGCAAAAAATGCTGCACAACAGCAACTGCAGGTGGAGAGAGTGAGAATGTGTGAGAGAAAAAGCTCTGCAGACACCAAGGTCAGTGAAGAAGGAGGAGGAGATATTCCCCTTTAGCCCATGGTGAAGACCATGGTAAGGAAGCCTGTGTCCCTGTAGCCCATATAGGTTAACAATAAAGCAGAGATCCATCTGCAGTCTTTGGAGGACTCCATACCAGAGCAAGTGGATGCACCCAAAGGAGACTGTGACCCTGTGGGAAGCCCTCGCTGGAGCAGGCTCCTGGCAGGACGTGTGACCCCATGGAGAGAGGAGCCCATGCTGGAGCAGGTTTGCTGGCAGCACTTATGACCCCGTGGGAGACCCACTCTGGAGGAGTTTGTGAAGAACTGCAGCCAGTGGGAAGGACTCACATTTGAGAAGCTCATGGAGGACTGCCTCCCATGGGAGGGATCCCACATTGGAGCAGGGGAAGAGTGTGAAGAGTCCTCCCCGAGGACGAAGGAGCAGCAGAAGCAACGTGTGATGAACTGACCTGCTGCGCCCCCATTCCCCATCTCCCTGCACCACTGGACGGGAGGAGGTAGAGCTGGGAAGAAGGGAGGGGTGTGGGGGGAGGTGTTTCTAAGATTTGGTTTTATTTCTCATTATCCTACTCTGATTTGATTGGCAATAAATTAAACCAATTTCCCCAAGTTGAGTCTGTTTTGCCTCTGATGGTAATTGGTGAGTGATCTCTCCCTGTCCTTATCTCGACCCATGACCCTTTTGTTATATTTTCTTTCCCCTGTCTGGCTGATGAGGGGAGTGATAGTTGGTGGGCGCCCTGTGTCCAGCTAGGGTCAATCCACCACACATAACTAGAAGTTTTCAGCGTTAAAGCATTCAGCCTCTTCACAAATATCTTTATTTAAAAGGTTGGGTGACTGCTTAGCGTGGAAACGATTATGTATTGTACTATCTTCCAGGTTCCAAAATTGGAATATATGCAGAAGCTTAAATCATAGACATGTTGACAGAGATTTTCAAAGCAGTCTAGAGGATTAAGAATCATTTCCACTAAAATTAGTGGAAGACAATGTCAATCATTTAGACTGCTTTGTAAATCAGCATTAAATTTCATCTTAGGAACTGCTGACTAGTAGGTTTAATGAATACTGTCTCTTCTGAATGCTCTTTACCAGAGAAAGCATTTGTACGTTAGAGGTGCAAAATATAAAGATGATTTCCTAATTAGCTGCACGCCAGAGATATCAGTTTAATGGTAATCTCATCTTGAGTGAGGCTTGTATGTAGTATGCAATGTAATGTAAAACAGTTCTCCAATTTGTACTTTATAACATTAAAGTATAAAATAATACCATCAAAGTGACATGAAGTCAATGGAACTTGCATGTTCCTCAGGAAGCCTGAGTATGACTTTGCTCAGCATCTACCATTGCTGTCCATAGCACTAGTCTTTAAAAAACCCCTGCAGCGGCCCTGAGCAAGGAACCACTGAGGATGCCTTTTCCATGAAAGGTATCTCACAACGTGCTTGCTGCCTTGGAGTTGAGCTCTAGAAGTGGGACCATGAAGAATAAACAACGGCCTTAACGATCCTTGGAAGAAATCGCTTGCACATACACAACACAACGGCTTTGCACAACACATACCAGGTGTTATGCTGGTTCAAGGCAAACTCTTGGCAGCTTGGGGCTGCCTCAGGCTGTGAAAAGCTTAATGAATTCCCTAGCTAACAACAAAAGTTGGATGTACCCATTTGGGCATAGCGTAGACTGATCCAAAATTCATATTAATTTTTCAGCATGGATCCAGAAAGTAGCCAGTGACTTTTTGCCTCTGCTCCTCCTATGTGGCTTCTGCTACAATCTGAAGCAGAGGCCAAATGGCCAAGAGATGATTTCTGTGCAATAGGTTTCCAGTTTTTCAGGTCAGAGGGCTAAAAATGGGATGTCGCCTAAAAACCTGACAATAGCTAGGAGGCTCAAAGGCTACACGGCAGGTCTCTGGAGAATTTCAGAAAGACGGGCTGTGACAAATAGATCTGACTCCTGTCACCTCTCTGTGCAGTCCCTCCACAGAGGAAGAAGTCATGCTGTTGTAAATTTTTTGGTTATTTAACCTTAGGTGAAGGCTTGTTATTAAGGAAAGCTGCCCTCGTAGACTGGAGTGGACTCCTTATTACTTTTTCACATTGCAAATCCACTGCCAGCCCTCTAGTCCTTCTTTGAGGAGCCTGTTGTAGTAGCACAAAGGGTAATGGTTTTAAACCAAAAGAGGGTAGATTTCAATTACATACAAGGAAGAAATTTTTTACAATGAGGGTGGTGAAACACTGGAACAGGTTGCCCAGAGAGGTGGTACATGCCTCATCCCTGGAAACACTCAAGGTCAAGTTGGATGAGGCTTTGTGCAACCTGATCTAGTTGAAGATGTCTCTGCTCATTGCAGGAGGGTTGGACTAGATGACCTTTAAAGGACCCTTCCAACTCCAGCCATTCTATGATTCTATGTTACAGACAGGAGACCAAATGAGAATGGACTAGAGGGTCTGGAGCCAAAAGAGTGTTTAAAAACAAGATATAAAGTCATCTTTTTGTCATAAATGGAGGAACCGAAGCAAAGGTCACACAGTGATCAGAGCAGCAATAAACCCCAAATATTCAGATTCTGACCCCAGTTGCCTCCTGGGGGCAGTACTTTGTTTTCAACTTTTCTGTAGCTTTTGCCAGTTGGACTGCAGGTAACTTCTTTCTTTACTATCGCACCTCTGAAACAAAATCCAGTGTACCAACACAAACCTCAGCAGTAACTATTTTGCATTTTTAAGGGAATATTATTTCAGCCATGTACTATATGTGGAGGATATATGATCAGCAGGCACAAGAACAGAAACAAGTGCCGCTAAAAGCAGCTTTCCTGCTACAATCTGGGTTGTTTGAACAGAAAAGGAGAGGGACATGTCAGAACCTACAGGAAACAAGTTCTAGCTTTTAAATCCAAAGTTTAAAACTGTACATTTTCCTCTTTCTCTTGGCAGATTCAAACAGCCAAGCCAGCTTTAAAGGGAAAGAGGAGCAAGAGTGTCTTCCCTATCAGCATCAAAGTTGTCAGGATCCATGAAACCCAATGGCACAAACTGTCTCTAACGGAGTGGATAACACAAGTCCTGGTGTACACAGGAACCTCAGCTCATTAAGAACCCCAGAGGGATATGCAGCTAAGGGGTGGTGACCTATTTCAGTGGCATCATTATGCTGATAGAATAGAAATTCCAGAAAAATTCTCTTTTTAGTGAAGAGTTGTCCTATTCGCGGATATATTTCTGCCCTGTCCTTTAGTGCTGGGACTGTTATGTGCTCCCGTCAACCCTCACTGCCCCAGACGGACGCGAAGTGTCAAGGGAGGCACTGAGAACAGAAAGCAGGTGAGCAAGAACTCGCCAGGATTTTCTTTTTGTGTAATTTCAGAGAGAGTAAAGGAAATTGGGAGAGGTTGCCTTATGTTTCTCCTCTGTAGGTCCTCCATTCCCCTTCTGCTCCCCAGGAGCCAGGCTGGGCTCCTGCAGCAAGGCATTAGCTGGGTAAGCGAGATGTGGTGCCAGCAGCTGGCACTGAAATCCCAAGAGGAGACAAGCTTACACTGCAGTTGTTCCTACCAGAGGGTGGGCAGTCAAGACTGCACCACTGCTGCTTCTTCCACCCAGGAAGCTTCAGGTAATCCCAGCTACCAGGAGAGGAAAGAAGAGAAAGGCGAAACGCGTACATTGTTTCTTCTTGTTCTTCTCTACTTCAAGGAAAGTCAGTGCAAACAGGATCTCCCGGTTTACTGACCTGCCAGATTTGACAGTTCGTGCTCTCTGGCTTGCTTCGTTAATTACTGCCAAGGATTGAAAGTGTTGAATAAATCTCAGGCTAACATGAGGTTGTTTAAGCATGGCAAGGGGGCTGGCAGGACAAGAGGTCTCAGCAGAGCCATTACTTCTTGTCCCTGTCCCTGCTACCAGCAGAATCATATAGGGTCTCGGAGTAGACCTTCTAGCAGCCTTCCAGTACCTTAAAAGAGCCTACAAGAAAGCTGGAGAGGGACTCTTTACAAGGGTGTGTAGTGATAGGACAAGGGGCAATGGCTTTAAACTGAAAGAGGGGAGATTTTGATTAGATCTGAGGAAGAAATTCTTCACTCTGAGGGTGGTGAGGCCCTGGAACAGGTTGCCCAGAGAAGTTGTGGATGCCCCATCACTGGAAGTGTTCAAGGCCAGGTTGAATGGGGCTTTGAGCAATGTGATCTAGTGGAAGGTATCCCTGCTCATGGCAGAGGGGCTGGAACTAGATGATCTTTAAGGTCCCTTGCAACCCAAACTGTTCTGTGATTCTACGATTCTAGGATATACAAGCAACTGTTTGTGGACAGCAGACATCACTTGGCCAGGAGATCTCTGCTCTGTGGAGGGTCTTGAGGGCCCCTTCCACTCACAGTATCTGGTGGTCCGTTGAGAGGAGATGTCCTGTCACTGGTGTCACCATATGGAGACCCCACTGGTCAGAGGACTTCTCAGTGCAAGCTCCCCATGGAAACCACGGAAACATGGAAAAACCTAATAGGCTGCACTAATTAATAAATGATGGCTTACCTATTCATAAGCCTTCTGTCTTGGGAAGGTTTAAAACAAAGCCGTGTACTCTAGCTTTTTATTCCTCAAACAATGCCATCTCCTCCTGTACGTGCTTTGAGTCCATGTCTTGAGAGCAAGTGGCAAAACGGAGACAACAAAAAAAGGAGAGAGGAAACAACTTCAGTTAAACCGGGTCTGATACGAAGATTTGTTTCGATTAAGAACGAATGATCTCGCGCACTTACAGAACTGTAGGCAGGCAGGTTGAGCTATTTTCACTGCCTTCCTGTTCGGCTTCAAGTGTATCACTTATAGTTTCGCCATCCATGTTTTCCAGGTGTGAAACACTGTGGGAGGTGGAGGGAAGATTTCCCAGACTTTGCTTGTCCTGTCGCTGGAGCTGGTTTTCGCACCAGCCCACACTGCCTGGGGGCTGTGCCCATGAAACCCGGCGCCAGGGGCAATGGAGGATGAAGAAGGCATACCAGCGCTAACATCTGCCACCCTGCAGTGGAGGGGTGCGGGCACATATCTGGGTGTTCAACCACTTCTGGCTTTCACCACTGCAAGTTATGAGTGGCGACAGACCGGGCACCTCCACCACCAGCCACCCAGGCTGTGTGTGCAACAGCCTGGACACACATCCCACACCATGCAGCCACCACTTACGGGTTTATCATGCCCGGATGGGTTGAGGACAACTGTCCTGGGGTGATGGCTCACTGGAATGGGGGTCTCTGAGGTGCAGCTCACAGCGGTGAGCTTCTAGGTGGCCCGAGCACAGCCCCTGGTGCTGTAGCCACTGCGAATGGCCAGCAAACAGCATGGGTACAGAAGAGTGAAGGACAGCTGTTGTCTGACAAGGCTGAGAGCCCCAATTAAAACTGTAGATGGAGTAGCCTCTCCTGGAAATGTCTCATGATGCCACTGCCAAAAATTTCGAAGGCTGTGTTGTGCGAGATGCCCTGTTTGAGGGAGTCAAAAAAGTGAGCATGGACGATGGGCTCAGGAATCTATAAGTTTAGATGAACTTTTCATTCCTGGCCTATTTTAATACAGCATCTGAGGCCAGTCTGCTAAGGAAGATAAAAAATAGATTAATCAAACCTCAGAATTTCAACTTAGACGAAAATAATATGGTTCAAATATGCCCTAGGGAGAAATGCTCAACAATAGTGAGGATGCCAGAACAGTGTTAGTGCAGCACAATGCAAGATGCTGGCATGTGGTAATTTTAAGAGCCAGAAGTATCTCCTCTTAATCCGAAATGCAAATGTGAAGCCTGTTATCCCTCCTTGCTCTGTGTTTTCTTGACAACCGCTGCCAGGATCCAACCACTAACTTGTCACCACAAAAATATGTCAATGCATTTGCAATGGCTGAGGCGTTAATCCTGGCCTTCATGTGTATGCGTGTGTCTTCCTTACCGAGTTTTCAGGCCAACGTCTGGTTTCTTAGACTGATTCAGTCCTACCAACAGCCAGGAGGATGGGAAGCCAAGGGTTTTTCTCTGAGGACAAGGTGTCCATCATCATGCACAAAGGTCGTGGTTGTATGCAGGGCAATGGCAAAAAAAAAACAGTTGGTAAAAAAACCCACAAAACGGTTTGTCAAAAAAAAAAAAAAGAAAAAAAAAAGTTTGTCAAAAAATAAACACAGGTGATTTAAACTAAAATCCTTCCTAATCCAGATAGAGCAGGGACTACGGATTATTTCCTACACTGTTTTCCAAAGAAAGGAAAATAAAAATCTGTTTTGCATGCAAATGGGATGCAATTCACACATTATTAAGATGCAGTAGTTTTTGCTTTTTAAAAAACTGAGGTGAAAAGAATAGCCACTTAACTGATACTTGAAAAACAATAGGTACATTTTTCCTTTCTTCATTTCTAGCAACTGAACTAAGTATATTACAATACTCTTTCCTCTTGCTTGCCTGCTCTTCTAGAATCTTCTTGCTCATCCCTATACCCTCCAACCTTTCTCGTTTTCTTAGTAAATTCAAAATTTGGAAATACCACCGTGTCCTAAAAGTAGAAAAAAACAACTAAAAATCAACACAATTTCCTATTTTTTATTAAAGTTCCTTACCAACATAACAAAATATTCTGGAAACAAAAATCTTAACCAACATGGACCAAAAAAAAAGGTGTAAAATGGAATGGGTAGTTGTTTGTTTCATTTAAAGCTTCCTACACGAACCAAACATCCATACGGGCTGACCTCTGCAGACTCTGTCATGACCTCATAAGTCACCTTACAGAGGTCATTTCACCTGGGTGTGCTCTGTGAACCACCTGGGTGAAGGATTCTCACCTCACTGCACCACAGGCTTCAAACTACGCAAAAGAAAGACGCTGTAGGGAAATCATTATTGCAGCTATTATTATTGCATGACTCCCAGCCTTTCCTCTGCATTGTAAGTCACTGCTCCACCGCTTATGCATCCTCTGTCATTTCTGTACAAGAGCTGACAGGGTGGGCTGCTGCAGCAGTGCTGATGCACGTTTCCTTGGCAAAGTAAACAGCGGAGGGGTGCACAGCCCTGCAGCGTGTTTCGCTGGAGCCAGGAATGCCCCAGCACTCTCTAGGACGCACCCTGCTTACCCTTCGCCTGCATCAAGTGCTGCAGTTAAACAGGAGAGAGGGTAAAGCACGGGGCGAATGCAGTGTCCGGCTCAGCTGCAGCCACTGTGCTTCACGAACTGTCATGAGGTTGCATATCAGAAGTGAGATGTGCACATGCACTTTTATATATGACTACCTTGAATGCACTTAAATATACGTTTAAATGCTTTGCTGAGTGGATGCCATGTGGAAAGAAAGACGGGATAGCCTAATGCGGTGCGTTTCACACACCCCATTGGAAGCATCTGATGTGACCACAGGTCATGGAGTGAACAGGCTGGCCGTTCCAGCTCCAGTTAGCACTGGGGCATACCCGTGCCTTTGCTGGATATAGCCTGTAGCAGAATTCCTCCCCTGGGCAAGGCTTAACAGCAAAACATGAGACGGGTATTGAATGGATTGAATTGCATAGCTTGCAAGTCTTAGTAGGAGTTGCCCATGTATGTTCTCAGCGCACGTGGGAGTACAAGTGTCTGAATCCTATGTGATGGGATATTTCAAAACCAGCTGTAGTCATATAAGCAGCAGTATATGGACCTTTATGTGGTGACTGAAAACAAAAAAGAGAGGTCTTGAAGAAAAACAAGCTGAAAGGGACCAAATGAGCTACAGGACAGATGTCATCCAACAGATTACTTAAAGCTGGAGGACTGAAAGAGTATCCCAGTTTAAGACAGAATTGTTGCATTTTCTCTTTCTGTGAGCCTACCTACAGACACTGCCTCACTTGGGATACGGCAATAAAACTTTGCCTTTTGGCCACAGAGACTACTGGAATTATATAGTGTTCTGTGAGTTTTCTATACAACAAAGGACCTCTTTCACGGAGGCAAAGCTAAGGAAGAAGTCGCTTTGACATGCTGTCCTGAGACGTGGAGACTGGGCACCAGTAAGGGGAATGGGACCAGGAGGTGGAAACACTTGAGAAAGCAGCTGCCTTGAAACACAGCCTGCAGCAAGTAGCACATGCCGGAGCTGGAAACGGGATGGAGGTGGAGTATGTCTGGGAGAGGAGACGGGTGCCAGCAGAGAGGCAAAACGCCAGGCTGGGCGGCACACAAAAGGGCAGGCACATGGAACACAGTGACCTCCAGACGGCTCTCCTCCAACATGATGGAGTTTCCCTGTCTTGTCAGCATGGATTATTAAACCAAAATTACATGCTGCAAAATGCCCTTCTGCTCCTTGCAGCGGGACAGTAGCAGGATGCCGTGCTCAACCCCCTGCCCACCCCTCCGCCGGGTCAGCCCTGCGCTCCCCCGTGCAGTGGCACCCCGTGGGATGCGGTTGGGGGAGAGTGGGGGGCTTCTGTGCTCTTTATGAGAAAACAAAGCTTATGGCAAACCATGCGTGCAAAACCGCAGGCACACTTGAAATCAAGGGTACCCCTCCTCCTCCACCTGCCTCCTTCCCGATGTGTAACGCACCTGGAGCCTGAAGTCGGTCTGTTTTCACGCACAGCTTCGTCACTTTCGAGTGTCTGATGTCAACAAGGTGCTTTAACGTGCAGTGCACGCGCAGGGTGCACGGACACCTTCCCTCTCCCCCACCCCACCCCTCTCCACGCTCCTCGCTGCTGCTCTTAAAGGCTGCCCTGCAGCAGCAGCCCTCCGCAGCGTGCCGTGTTACCGCCGCAGCCACGACCGGCTACGCTGCTTCCCGCAGCGGTCCGCGCCCTCCCTCCTCCCGCCAGCCCTGTCCTTTCCCTCAGCCAAACCTGCTTCCAGCCGATCCCGCCCGCCCGCCCGCCTGCCGCAGCTCCCGCTCCCCGCGCCATGTGCCGCCGTCCCGCCCTCCCCGCCGCGCTGCCCGCTACGGGCGCGCCGCGGCGGAGCCGCCCGCCTCCCCCGCCGCAGCCCTGCAGGTTTGGGTTACTGTGCGCGCTACTGGTGCCGAGCTCCTGTTGCGACCCGGCGCCCCGTAGGAGGAGCAAACGAGCTGAGACGTCAACGCGAAAAATTACAGCCATGCGAGCCCTGCCTGCGCTCAGCTGCTCGGGGAGCGCGTCCGTGGCTGGTGCGACAGCGGCCGCGCACGGGAGCGGCGATGAGACGCCGTGAGCGGTGCAGCGGGGAGGCGGGCGGCGCGGCAGGCGCTGCTCCAGGGACTGAAATGATCCTGCCGTGAGCCAGCCCGCAGTGCCTCCCGAAGTGGCTGGCTACCACAGCGGAGCTCGGCTGTCTTTGCAGTTACTCCAGTTCCCCCCAGGTGACTGCAGCGTGTGCTCTGGTTTGGTTTTGTTTGCCTTTTTGTGCTGTGGGGTTTTTTTGCTGTTGGTTTGGTTTGGGTTTTTTCCCCCTCCTCTCCATCCATCTCCCTCGCTCCGCTCCCGTGTCCTCCTTCCCTCCAGGATGGCGGAAGCAGAGTTGCACAAGGAAAGGCTCCAAGCTATAGCAGTAAGTCAGTTTCATTTTACTTGCTCTTTTGTCCGTCGCCGCGGGTGGCAGAGGGAAGGGGGGATTCCGGCAGGGGCTCTGGGAAGCTCCCGGAGAGCCTGGGTTTCGCCAAAGTTGTGCGTGGAGTTCCCCGTTCGGGAAACGAGTGGTTAAAGTCTGCTTTGCAGGATTTGGCGGAGAATAGAGGGCTCTGAGGAAGAGCGTTGAGCTGACACGTGCGGAAAGAAAAATGTAAATGCACAGTGGCACGCTTAAAAGATTGATGATGGAGAAGGAAAGAAGGAATAAGCGGGGAGGAGGGGAGATCGCGGGAGAAAATCAGTACTCGGATGAAAAGATGTTTTCTCACAGTAGGAGCTTTAGCTTAGCTGATTAAGAAGTTAAACGAAATGATCGGCTTCAGGGTGACTTTTACTGCGGAAAATGATTGTGACATTACTATTTTTTAAGACAATCGAATACAAACACTGCATTATCAAGATCGTGTAATTATTCGAGCTACTAGTTAAACTGTCACCTCAGCTCCTCAGCTGAGCACATGCGTTCAGACAAATTCCCTGCCAAGTTGCATCCTGCCAGGGGTCAAGTCTAGGCGTGATTTTGCCCCATTTTAGTTAAAACTTTTGTCTCCACGTTTAGTACCATAATTTGGAATGAGCCGTGGACTCTGCTGGTGCAGTCCTCAGAAGAACACGGGCAGTGACACCTGGTGAGGATTGGGCCTGGGTGTTTAAAACCCACCATCATCCCGGCACACAGAAATTGCCAGCTCATCTTCCAGCACGGCACAAGGCGCCGTGTCAAAAGGCCTGTGTTTCCGTGGGCACTGCCAGCCCCACACAGCCTGCCCTTGTTCCAGTGACACCCAGCTCTTCTTCTTCTTCCCCATGGCCAAGATGCTGATGCAGCTGTGCGGGTCCCAGTGGGATGGCACGCTCCGTGCTGGGGACCACACACCTGGAGCTCTGAAGGGAAATGACAGAAGACAGCGGAGCCCGCATGGGTTTTACATTCCCTTCCCCACTTGCCCTTGTGATCAACAGATGCTACATTTTACTGTAGCCAGCAGAGACTGCAAGTTTCCTTTGTAGTAAGAGGAATGGCTGCTGCTGTTGCTGCTGTTGCTGCTGCTGCTGCGACTGCTGCTGTTCCAAGCTGTTTTCTTTAAGGCTGCTATTCTGCCGATAGATCCATGGAGATTTAAAACAACCAGATGTAAAACAAATAGATTGGAGTTTTTTTCTCTCTAAAATATTTCCTGAAAAAACCAAGTGGTATCATTTGATATGGGGGGGGGGGGGGGGTGGAGATTACTATAACTTTAATTTTCAGGCAATGGAAAGTAGTTGCATATTTTTAAGCTGGTTCACAGTTTTATGTCAGCATAGGCATTGCCAAATCTCCAAATGGAAACACTGGGAACACTTTCCCGGAGGCAACCCTTGCCACTGCCTCTGGTTTGGCACTCCTGTATGGCAGAATGGTACTGCAGAGCTGCTCCACGCATTGCTGCTGTGCATAGCTCTGAAAAACTTCTGTCTCTACATTAAAAAAAAAAAAAAAAAAAAGGTTTACATCATTATTGCTGTTTCTTTGGATCTCTACATAACAGAAAACCAAGTGGCACCCATTTCCACTCCACATGATGTGCTTAAACCTTTCACGGAAGTAAATCAGATGCTCTGCTGCTTGGTGCTTTGCATTTCACACCGATGAGGCCAGTACTGATGTAAAATTATTACCTGGTGTATTACAGGTTTTTACAGTAGGTTTATGCTGATATGAGTGAAGGCCTTGAGAATCTGGATCTTCATTTTCTATATATATTTCCTTTTGGTTTATGTTTCTGGCGACAAATAAAAGATGGTATAGTAACGTATGCAGTGAATTAGACTGAAAGAATTTTACTTCAGCATCAAAAATATTCAGCTGTATTTTGAGTTTGAATGTGGGTCCATGAACTGACTTGTTTGCTTACCCGCTCTGAAGAGCAACAGGTTTTCCATATAAGCTTGTTGGGTAACTTTTCTCCTGTGCTTAGGCTGTTGCCATTGTTTGTCAGAATACAGAGGAGTTTATTTCTAGTGTAAGCTTTGCTCCATCTGGATAAGGGACATGACATGAGTAAGGCATTTCTCTTCTGCCACCGTTTGGCTAAAATAAGGTCAATACTCAAAAGTTGCGTAGTCTTTCTTAAGAGAAAAAAAAGGTGGCATTCCAGTTCAGCTTGGTGTTCCCTCTATTTTAACAAGCTGCAGTATCTCACTTAGATGAGCAGAAGCTTGCACCAGCACTTCTCAATCAAGCTGGTTGAATGCTAGGCATGTAGGAAGAAATCCGTTTGCTACTGGGACTTCAGCACAATGTTGTCTGTATGTTTGTGCTTGCTTCTGCAACTGCCACAGCAAATGAGCTTGCCAGGAAGACAGAGTAAATTTTAAGTGTGCATCACTGAGGATTTAAGGAAAACAAAATCCAAGCATGGAAATATGAATATTTGCACCAGAAGGCTGATGCTGTTTGAAGTTTGATTTTGTACCTTGTTACTCTGACTAATTACAGTTTTAATGTGTGCCTGCCTGGCACAGAGGCAAGTGTAATGGGAAGAGGAGAAAAGGGGTCTAACTGTTAGGACAGTAATATAAACCTTGGTGAACATGAGTTAGCCACTTGTTTTGCCAGCAGCAAGTACTTAGCCTCTCTGTGCATTCATTTTCCATCTGTAAACTGTGAATAATGGACTTTGCCCTTGTCTCAGAGAGCTGTTAGGGATGCATGCGAGATTGAGGACAACTTGGATGCTATGGTTTACCAGGGCAAGAAACAGCTAAATAAGCCTTTGAAAAACAGAATGTTTGATTCTGAAAAATAAAAGAGGCTTTAAATGTCTATTTTTAATGCCATTGTACATGCTTAAGCTGTGATTTTTAGATCTTTCTCTTTCTGAAGTTCCTAAAATTCATAAATTGACTATAGCAAGACTCAGAGCGCTGTGGCAGACTGGTTTGAGAAGTGAGGAGATGTGAGACAACTACTAGAAAGTGAAACCCAGTTCTGTCTACTTGGAAGGAAAACGTAAACACTATGTCTTGGGGAGGTCCTGTGATGACCAGGAGAGATTGGTTTTCTGATCCTTCCTTGAGCAGAGGTCACATTATGTCTACCCACCTAGGTATCATGCGTGCCACAGACAGATACTGGTAAATCCTACTGTCATGCCACACTGCACTTAACATCTGCTTGAGCCTGACCCTAAATCACTGCAGCACTGCTGTTCTACTGCCAATGGAGCCGAGTGGTGCCCAGTCTGAATGCTGCGGGAAGATGCCTTGCAGGAGGCAAGCAAGAGGTTAAATGAGGAGGTTGGAAGCCACCTTCTCTTCGAGCTTTTTCCTATAGCACACTTCAGTGCTTGCATCTGCTCTTTTCCTGAAGGGGGTGGGGGGTGGGTAAAACTTTGGGTGAAAGAGGAAGCATTTTTGTGGCTTTAAAAAATATGCCTGCTGCAAGTTGCTCAGAAGTTTGGAATGTGAATAGTCCCGGAGGAAGCAGGCTTGATGGCCAGGGGACAGGTGAGCTGAGTTAATTTATCATGTTTTAGATAAATAAAGTATGTGGTTCCACAGTTTATTATATGGCCCCCTTCTCTGTGACTGCAGAGATCGCCACCAGATAGTGAGCTAAACATAGACAAGCATTTACAAAATGTAAATATTTTCTGTCGCTTAGCTAGCAGTCATAAAGCTGGGAAGCAGGGACATCGAATATGTCTCGGTGCATCTGGGGCACAAATGATGCAGTGAATATGTGTCACCCGTATGTCAGGGGAATTAAAGGCAATCACTGGGGGATAGCACTGAGGAGAAATCGTCCACTAACAACCAGTGCAGGAGCTGGAAGGAGGTTTCAGGCTAAGGAGATGTGCAGCCTACAGATGCAAGTGGGAAGTTACTAAAATTTTCTACTAAAATTTGCTAGAAATTCATTTCTACTAAAATTCAAAGACATTTGCTACTGATTTCTTAGCAAGTAAAAACAACAGTAATGTTGGTTACCGCTTACCAGTGCCCACCTCTGAGAACCAGTAGCTTAGTGAAGCATTAAAGAAAAGTAATTATTGACATTCAAGTAGCCACGTTAAAGATACCTCCAGTTGAACTCGACCGTCCTTGCTTTTTCTGTGAGATTATGTTGTTGAGCTGGATCTAACACTACTTAAATGTCATCAAGTGTTTGACTTAGTATGACAGGACATTGTTCTTTGAAAACACTCTCCTCCTGTATCTGCCTTAGATGGATTAAGGACTGGCTAACTGACAAGTCTCGAAAAGTTGCTGTTAGTGAGGGAAACTGCTGAAGAGAGCCTTGTTCCTTGAGAGCAAGGGCAGGGGAGAGCTTATAGGAAGCAGCTTTTCAAGGCTTGAAGGTGTTCTGTGTTGGTACTTAGATGTAAATGAAAATCAAAATTGATAGTGTGCAGGTAACACAAAGAGTGTTGGAGGAGAACATACTACAGCAAAAAGCAGTTCTGCAGAGCAAGTTGGATTATTTGGTAAATAGGGTCCTCCATTTAAAGAAGTGCTTCACACACTGAAGTGGTACAGCTGGTGTTAAGAGATGTCTGTGCAGGAATTTGCATCCAACTATCAGGGAGTACAGATCCAGGGCTGGAGAAGAGGGCTCTGCCATCTGAGCAGTGCTGCCTTTTGCAAGGGATTAGAACCAGTGTGGGAGATAAATCAGCAGGGATGAGGAGGGGATCCTTGTCCTGCAAAGTAGATTAGTTTCACACCAGCTAAACCTATACCAGGTGGGGTTTTAGAGCCCTCCCAAAAGGAAGGCAGGTGCATATATGTTTACATACAGCATTGCAGTAATTTTTCAGCAGGTCTTTGAGAATGGTAATACAACTATCTTTTGGAAAAATAGTACCGATACAGTTTCAGTATCACAATTGCAGGTAACCTAGGCATTCTGTTTCCGGGTTGAACACTCACCAACTGCAGTGAGCATCATGTGGTGCCCATAAATTTCACAAAATTTATTGGCAGAAAAGCCAATGTTTCTTCTTTTTTTCCTCAATTCCCCTATTGTGTATTACTCCACAAAGCTAAAACTCATGACTGGTAGATCTTGTGCCCAAGGTAATTTCGCTGTTAACACCTCCACAATTTTTGTGAGTCCTTCCAGAGAACATTGTTAATGAAAATTAGAATCTCTGATGTTGGAGATCACATAGAAAGATGTGGCAAATTCATCTAATCAGCAGTTTACTATTGCCGTGATGACTTAATATGCTTATTTCCTGTGCCTTCATTTAGGAAGTAATGTTTTTGTCCTTAAAGTTAAGCACATGGTCAAATCTGTCTGAATTCAACTGTTTTCAGACCTAAAGCCTGCAGGAAAAAAGGGCAGCAAGATATGGAAAAAGTAAGGAGGCTGGTAATTTTCTGTTTGGAAAATACATAAATGAGAGGTATCTGCAGAAGCCTATAAGGTCATGAGTGTTACGGAGAAAGAAGATAAGGAAATACTACTCAAACCTCTCGACACAAGAACTACTAGGTGTGTAAGCCGGGTAGCAGTGGTGGACAGATCAAACACAAAGAGATGTTCTTCCTAAAATGAGTTGTTAAGCTATAGAGATCCTCTCTCCAGGATGTCATGAATGCTCAGAGTGCCCCTGGGCTAGAGGAGAGCCCCGGCATGTTCATGGAAGTGGAATCCGTGAAGGACTTTCTCATTAGATGGAAGTAATTTTTGAGCTGCAAATTACTGGAGGCTGTTAGGGAAGTTTTACGTGTATTTCCAATGCTCCTGAGGTCTTCTGCTTTAGGCACAGTGCTAGAACAGAGCATGGGCTAGGTGGTCTGACACCATCCTGTGTACTCAAACACATTCCTGAACTAACCATGTTTTTAAATGCTTTCACGAGTTTCAGCCCTGAAGAAAGCCCCTTTTGCAATTCATCATGAAGCTCATTTGAATATCGCTGCTGCATAGTTTAATCCAGTTTTTCCATTGGGGCTGTTCAGCCTGGAGAAGAGAAGGCTCCGGGGTGATCTTGTAGCAGCCTTCCAGCACCTGAAGGGGGGCTACAAGAAAGCTGGAGAGGGACTTTTTACAAGGGTGTGTAGTGATAGGGCAAGGGGCAATGGCTTTAAACTGAAAGAGGGGAGATTTCGATTAGATCTAAGGAAGAAATTCCTCACTCTGAGGGTGATGAGGCCTTGGAACAGGTTGCCCAGAGAAGTTGTGGATGCTCCATCCCTGGAAGTGTTCAAGGCCAGGTTGGATGAGGCTTTGGGCAACCTGGTGTAGTGGAGGATGTCCCTGCCCATGGCAGAGGGGTTGAAACTAGATGATCTTTAAGGTCCCTTCCAACCCGAACCATTCTATGATTCCGTGATTCCTGTTTTTCCCTCACTGTCCTATCTGCAATTGTATTTACAGCTCTGATAAATATCAGCAATTCCTCTGCCATCTTATTCCTCAGCAGTCCTAACATCCAAGTACCTGAAACAGAAAATTCTCCTGTAGCTGTAGCTGTATCTGTAGCTGTTCTCCTTTTATATTCTGAGCTGAAAAAACTTGAAGGGCAGTGAGACCTTAACAAATTTCCAGAGTACCCTTTGGTGAGGAAGACCTGGTGATGTTAGGAGGAGACTGTATGCTGCTGCAAGTATTTTCAGGAATGGGTTTAGTATGTCTAAACTAGGGATTATCACAAGCTAAATCTAAATGAGATCTGTATTGTGAGCACGATATGAACCCGTGAGGTTCCCGGGGAACCACAGTGAAAATCAGTCGTGGGAGAGGAAGCTGAATGTTTGCATTTGCTGTGAAGGATGAGGAGAGGTTTCTCTGCACACAAATCTGCAGCTCTGCTCTGAACTGCAGCAATATCATGAGTCAGCTTCATGGCAGACCTTGCACAGAGAAACCCATGCAAGCACAGTTGTGTCTTGTCTTGACTTCTGGAGCATATAAAACACTGGGAGTTCATGCACAGTGTAAGAAATGTTATGGCCTTTGCCCGTTCTAAGCCAAAAGCCAAAGAAAAATGCCTATAATGTCTGAAAACTAAAATTACTGTCTCGGGTTTTATCTGTATTTTTTTCTTAGGAATGTTTAGATGACAGCAAGAGAAGCGGAAATATGATGAAAAAATATTGCTGTCAAGGTATCAGTGAAAACTAGGAACAAATAGAAACCAGAAACCAACTTGCTCTTGAGAAATTTCTAGACAGCCTCCAGACTTACCCAAACTCAACTGTTTAAATTTAGAATTGTTTCCACAGCACATTCCTAGCCCTTAACACATCACCAACATCTCTTCAGCACAGACAAGGAGCTGAGATACTGGATTTCATTTTGTGCCTTTCAAGTTATATTTTGCAAAAGAAGTTGAAAATGGGTGAAAAGTTTTTGTGATTTTGTTGTTAGGTCCCTGGTAAAGTAAAATAGTTGTGAAAGATTTACATTTTTGGAAACTATTGAGCAGCTCTACCCTGGAGTGTAACTTTAAGGACAGACGCCATATGCCCTGGTAGCGGTGGGGTAGATGTTCTTGTGAAGTCAGAGGTGAGACTTTGGCATTTACATGCTGTGCTAAAAGTGATGGGTAGCTGGGATGAGGGTGGGACGGGGCTGGAAAGTGTTGCACGGGGATGCTCAGTCCTTCTTGAGCACTCTTGCTCTTCCAGGAGTTGCTCCTTGTCTCTGCCTCCTTACCCGCTTTACCAATACAGCTTTATTCTTGTACAGAATGAGGTGTGTTCTTCCATCAGCTGAATCCTCGCAAAGTGCAATCACCAGCAAGATGATTAATCTGCAGCGTGTATTTGGGAAAGCACCGGACTGTGCCCGTGTAGTAAATTTTAAGGCCTCACAGCAGTAATGTTTAGCTTCTGAGCCTCTTTGCAAGTGCATCCCGAGGAACTTTGCAAAGATTCCGGTGTATTTGTTTGTCGATGGGGGAAACGAAGCTGGGCAAGGGATTTGTTTGCCTGTTTCACCAGCAAACCCAACAGAGCCATGAATTCAATCTCTTGCTTCCTTATTTAGGTAGGATGGCGTTGAAATGGGATCTTGAACATTGTCCTCTCTTGAATGGCACATGAGCACATGCTGAGGCACCGTTTGGGCGAGGACGCGTGTCAGGAGCACGACTTGGGAATACGGGGATGCTACACCTGCATCTGGTCCTAATTTCCCTAGCATAGAAAAGCCTTTTCCATTACAAATTCTGATCGGAGAAAGCCACGTGCTTGCAAGGGTTAACGTCATCTGACAAGTCCAGTGGCAGTGAAATGGGTCTGGCCTTTTGGCAATTGCATACCAGACCTGTGTAGCTCTTGACACACAGATGCTTTTTGTTACTTAGCTGACTTGCAGCGAGGTTAGGCGCTGGAGGCGTGTAAAGCTTACTTTCCCTTCGCCAGTAAAAACAAATGCTCTCTGTGCACAAAGAAAAAGGCCAACAACCGATGTAGTTTGGGGACCTCTTTTTGGAAGGAAACAGACCCGCTCTCGTCTGTGAGTTGCTGCCTTTTCCAGGCAGCGCAGAGCTCAGGTTGTTGATTTAGGCAGCGCTCTGATTATTTTAATTCGAGCTGCCAGCATCATTTATCAGGATCCACAGACAACAGTTAGCAGGGTGGGGCTCAGCCCCTCTGTAATGCCTAATAATAGCAGCTGCTGACAACGGGCTGAAGATTTGGGACGGCAGAGGTGTGCTCGGATTTTAAAAAAAATACATACCTTGAAAGAAAGCCCTAATCTTACCAGCAGAGGGCTAAATAAAAGATGCTTTACAGCCTTTTGGGGACGTGTCATTGTCAGCTCCAGTGCTTCAGCCATGTTCTTTTGCCATGCAGAGTTAACAAGCAGCACTGCAGTAGAAAGAAGTACCTTGGGCAGGTGCTGGCTAAGGAGCCCCTATTAAGAGGCTGAAAATTGCAGACAGAAATTAGAGGCCAGGTTGCCATGTAATTTATTGCTAGAGGAGGAAGAGTTTAGCAGCCCGTAGTGCCTGCTGCAGTCACACAGCTGCAATCTCTTTGTGGCAGCAGCAGGAGCCAGTGCAGAGCTGGGATCACTCAGGAGCGGATAGCGGTGCGGAACGCGAGTGTCCAGCTGTCCACCAGCTGACTGCCGCTGCAGTGCCGGCATCCGACCCGCTGCTCTCTCCTGATGGGCTTCCCAGAGGGAAAGGGGTTGGAGAACACACGGACACACAGGCACACACTTGTTAGCCTCTCGTGGAACAGGTCTGCGCTGCAACTGTCTGTCAGGTCCTTGGAAAAGCTCCCGCTGACATCCATGAGTTTTTAAAGGATCCCTAGTCATCCAACTGTTTCCCCTTTGGGGCGTAAAGCAAGTATTTCGCATCCAAGGTGTCACTGAATTTATGATAACTGCAGCGTAGGGGACTGGATTGTCTCATACGCTGGCTTTGATACAAAATTACTATCTTGGACGCGTTGTCAAGTTCTGGCAGCTCTGTGGAGATAGTATAGTGTTTGGGAGTTAATCCCTCATCTATTTTGAATTCCTACCTACAGTGACATAAAAAGTAAGTCTCAGCAATTAATCATGTGTTTGTTCTTAATAAATATAAGCATACGCAAGCACTTGCTGCACTTTAGAGAAGAAGGCTCCAGCAGAAGGCTGACTAATTTTCTGGCATTTTAAACTGCATCTTTGAGACCACTCCTTGTGGTAGGGATAACTGGTGAATTAGGAATGTACAGAAACTCATCCCAGCATCATAGTGAACTTAGTAAATTGTTCTGTTTAAGGAAGTAACTTCTAACCAGCCAGGAAATAAAAAGTCTCCAGTTTTTAAAAAATGAAATAAAGAACAGTCTAAACATCTTTCAGAACTGTGTCCCTGTGTCAGTAAGACACTGAGAAATATCGGCTAATTTTACACTTGTTATTGCTGAAGTTTCAAAAAATATAAAATTTAGATAGAAATCCATATGGTATATCTGAAACTCATCTGTGAAGTAGAGACCTGTTCATACTTTTCATGCTTTTCATTAAAAGCTTCCTGATCTCCAGAGGAAAGATAATGGAACCTATGTGGTTTACAAGTATTTTTGTCTTTATCATGTGTGACATTGCATGTGATGCTGAGCAAAGGTTTTGATGAGATTGATGTGACACTGAACAGTGCAGACCTCCTCCTCTGTGAATTTCTCAACAACTCACAGGACTGAATGTCCCACACAGGAGTTGTTCCAGGATCAATAAGATTTCCAATACAGACAACTCTTTACATTAATGATGATTTTTTTTTCCCCAGGCTTTTAAAACAGTATAATAATTCATAATTAAGGAGACAAGGTGTCTCTTAAAGATTATTCCACTGCTGAGAAGGAAGGGATGGACAACGCTGCTGAACTGGAGAGAGCTGGTAGGAGTTTCCCGTTACAACTCGGCTGAAAATCTCAGGGCACTGGAAAGAATTCTCCTCTGCATTTGGCCCCTTCCTCTCGGGAGAGCGCTGCACCATCCTTCTTTGCCTAAGAACTCACAGCCCATGAAAGAAGATATAAGGAGACAAGACTGGTATTTTGGTGGTCCAAGTACCTACAGCTCCAGCTTCTACTTTGTGCTCGTCTGTGACATTGTAGGGCAAACCACTATTCCTGCTTAGACACATAGAGATCAAAAATAGTCTTTGGTCTCTGAGAATACATGTTCCTTGGTGAAATAAATCCAATTTACATTGATGTGGATAACATTGACCGTACGGTTGCGGGCAAGTTGTAAGGGGCTGGTTGCAAGGCGGTAGGGTCCAAAAAGATCAGGCGGCCCTGGTTGTATATTGTCACTATCTGTATGGATTGGAGCGTGATTTAACTAAGCTGCATCCATGTGCCACTGAAGGCAGAAGAGGTATTGGGCTGTGTGCTTCCCCGAGCTGCTGTGACACCAGTGGGCTCACCAACCATGAAGCCACATCTACAGCACTTGTTGGAATGTTTGTCCTTTTGGCTGCAAGTGGCACTCTGAGCTGGAGGAGGTCTGAATGAGAAGAAGGTAGATGTGGTTTCTCATTAGTGTTGTGTTGGTCGCACATCTCTCCAGCAGAAGCTAACAGGTGCAAAAGTGGCTGGAGAACTGAAGCAAGAACATATATACTAGCAATCAGCTGACGCAGTGGAAGCCTGTACCAAAGAGTGTCCAGCTTTGATCTGACCTTGTTTGAGTTCTAGAGAGTGTTTTGTGAGCCTGGATCAGATCATGCAGTGCAGTTGCTCTATCTGTAACTGAGGCTTCACTGGAAGGGACTGTCAACGCACGTGAAAATGAGAGTTTAAAGTTGTACTGGCAGATTACTAGCCTTTTTCATATGGTATCTTCAAAACAGATGGAGGATTCTTAACACCTAGTCTAGCTGGCAGTAGTGACCAACACTAGTACTAATCAATTGTTGGATAGCAGCTCTGAAGAAAAGATGAGAGGGTTATAGTGAATAATCATAGAATCATGGAGTCATAGAATGGTTTGAGTTGGAAGGAACATTAAAGATCATCTATTTCCAACACCCTGCCATGGTCAATGACACCTTCCACTGAACCAGGTTGCTCAAAGCCTCATCCATCCTGGCCTTGAACACCTCCAGGGATGGGGCATCCACAGCTTCTCTGGGCAAGCTGTTCTGGTGTCTAACGACTCTCAGAACGAAGAATTTCTTCCTTAGATCTAATCAAAATCTCCCCTCTTTCAGTTTAAAGCCATTGCCGCTTGTCCTATCTCTACATGCCCTTGTAAAATGTCCCCTTCCAGCTTTCTTATAGGCCCCCTTGAGGTACTGGAAGACTGCTAGAAGATCTCCCCCAGTTCTTCTCTTCTTCAGGCTGAACAACCGCAACTCTCTCAGCCTGTCTTCATAGGAGAGGTGCTCCAGCCCTCAGATCATCTTCGTGGACCTCCTCTGGATCCACTCCAACAGCTCCATGTCCTTTTTATGCTGCAGTCTCATCTATCATGGAAAAGGCAAACAGGCTGGTATATGTGAATAGGAATGCTGCCTATAAGGCACATGAAATCGTGCTCTGGTCAGAACTGTGCTGGATGTTACTCTCCAGGAAAGACATGGGCCGAATGGAGAAGAGTCCAAGCCCAGAATGTTCAGAAGCAGTGGAAAATTACTTCTGAGGGAAGACAGCATAAATCAGAGTTGTCTGGCCTAGTGAAGAAAATACCAAGCTTTAGCTGATCTTGTTTAAGCGTAGGAAAAACTTTCTGTACTCCTCCTAGGGTGGTTCACCAGTATTTTTGTTTGCGCTCAGATGTTGCTCAGTCACCCAGTGATAACTAGCTTGCATATAAAGTGTTCTTCTGCAACCAGTCAGTTTTCTTGCAATGTCAAGCACAAAGCTTCCCTGAGACTTGGCAGCTGACATATGGGTGCCTGGAGACCCAGGAGAACCGTTTAATCCAGCCACAGTAAAAAAACGTCTGAAGCTGGGTTGGTTTACTTTGCATTTTGGATAGGCTAAACACGAGTGGTCAGTCACTGGAGTTCAGATGTGTTGGGTAACATGATCACGTCCAAGTACATAAAATGACCTCTTTTGTTGGGTTTAGACCACCAGTCCCTATATGCATCTCCTGCAGTCGGACCCTGTCCTCCTCCCAGCCAAGTTAGTAGGAATTTTGCTACTAGTTTCAGTGGTGAGCAAGAACAGGCTCATGCTATCCTCATAAGTGTTCATGCTATTTCTGACTCTTTATCATCATAAAAAGCACCAGATATGTGCCCGATCACAAGTCTAAATCAGACTTTCCAGGACAACCAGTTATAAGGCACAGAGTAAGTAGAGAAAGTGGAATTCAGCATTCCTCTGAACTTGAGGGGTGCATGCTTTGTCAATTGTCCCATACTCTTATCAGTAGTAGAGAGGCACAGTTAGAAAGTGGCTAAACTCAACTATCAGAAGTTCAAACTTTCATGTAAAAAGATAGAATCATAGAATCATAGAATGGTTAGAGTTGGAAGAGACCTCAAAGATCATCTAGTTCCAACCCCCCTACCATGGGCAGAGAAATCCTCCACTACACCAGGTTGCCCAAAGCCTCATCCAACCTGGCCTTGAACACTTCTAGGGATGGAGCATCCACAACTTCTCTGGGCAACCTGTTCCAGTACCTCACCACCCTCAATGTAAAAATTTCTTCCTTATATCTAATCGAAATCTGCCCTCTTTCAGTTTAAATCCATTGCCCCTTGTCCTATCACTACACGCCCTTGTAAAAAGTCCCTCTCCAGCTTTCCTGTAGGCCCCCTTTAGGTACTGGAAAGCTGCTATAAGATCACCCCGGAGCCTTCTCTTCTCCAGGCTGAACAGCGCCAACTCTCTCAGCCTGTCTTCATAGCAGAGGTGCTCCAGCCCTCGGATCATCTTTGTGGCCCTCCTCTGGACTCGTTCCAGTAGCTCCATGTCCTTCTTGTGCTGGGGACTCCAGAGCTGATCACAGTATTCCAGGTAGAGTCTCACGAGAGCTGTGTAGAGGGGCAGAATCACCTCCCTTGACTTGCTGGCCATGCTTCTTTTGATGCAGCCCAGGATCCGATTTGCTTTCTGGGCTGCCAGCGGACATTGCCGGCTCATGTTGAGCTTCTCATCCACCAGCACTCCCAAGTCCTTTTCCTCAGGGCTGCTCTCAATCCATTCTCCACCCAGCCTGTACTTGTGCTTGGGATTGCCCCGACCCACATGCAGGACCTTGCACTTGGCCTTGTTACTGGCCAAGTGCAAGGTGACTGGATTTTAAACTCCACGTGTTTCTTGTTCGCCCACAGAAGACAGTCAGTTTTGAGAACCTCAGTCTATTAACAGCTGCTTCTCCTGACTTCTTCTCTTGTATGTTACCAAGAATCCAGATATTTAATAACCTTTGCTGGAATAAACATCCCTTGCTTTACCTGCGCTTTGTAAAGACGTGTTTTTTCAGTTGAATCTTCTTTCCAACAGAAGGTTTTTCTCTTGGTAGAAACGTTACCAATAGGAATAAAAAAAGGTAGTAACATCCTTATTTTCTCAGTAAGATAAGAGGAAAAAAAAAAAGCGGGGGGGGGAGAGAGCGGGGAAGAGGAGGTATTTTTAGTTCCAGGGAAATCATGTTTGTGGTTTCTCTGTTGATCCTGGAAGGTGTGAAACTGTGAAGGCTTAGCAAGCTGGAATTTCCCTAATGCTCTAGCCTAAAATCAAAGGGGGTGAGAACCTCCTCCTTCAACTACCTCAAAATAGTGCTGGCAGAAGCAAATCAAGGCAATACTGTTACTGAATTTCATTGGTTTTCTTTCTCCAACCTTACTTGTTTTTGGGTTGTCTTTGCAAATCAATGTGCAACTTTGCACTGAAAATTTGAAGCAGATCCTTAAGACATATTTGAAGGCTGGAAAACAAATTGTGTGTAATCTATAGGGCAAATGAATTGTCAAAAGCTTAATTTCAGGCAGGTGATTTCATTGTGGCTGAATTTTGACCTGTGTGAGAAGAAAGCCTTTCAGCAAGCATAAGGTGGGGCAACAGGTGCTCAGAATATAACACAATATTAGATTTATCTTTCTCTATATTTTGAGGCAGTTTAGATAATATTTAAGAAACTGATCAGAGAGAGCTTTCACTGCTGATGTGCTGTTAGTGTTACACTCCATTTCAAGCAGTTTCTCCTTTTCTTAGCAGAATTTTTTAACTTAATAAATCCCTACTTAAATCCTGAACAATAAACAATTGGTTTGCTTGTGGATATATTACTGAAGCATTACATGTTTCCAGGTGCAAAACAGAATTGCAGATATTGGGTACTTACTAAAGTGCAAAGGTGGGAAAGCAAAGCTGGTGACAACCTTTTCCTATATTGTAGCAGAAATTGCCTTCCGAGTTTTAAACTGTTGCAATGGTCACCTTGGCCTGTGATCTAAGAACTTAACTCTTACTTTTAGACCATTTTTTCTCCCTTTGAAAAAAAAAAAAACGCACCCTATTTTGGCTAGTTGAGAAATGTCAACTTTGGTCCAAGAGTTGGGATTTTTTTTTTACTGTGAAGTACATAACTTTCTGAAAAGTGACTGTGTAAGTGGCATTCAGCAATTCAAGTTGTATTGTCTTTCAAAGGTTACCATAGCGTATTCCATCTACAAAACATTGGAAATATTTTCCTTTGCTAAAAGGCACCGAAATAATAGTTTAGATCCTTTAGACCATGTCTATATTGTATGCTGAAGTACCAATATCTGTACAAAGACGCACATCTGGCTTTTGGGTCTGCTAGGTATCCAAAACAAGTTCTCATTGTGGCAAATCAGATGTTTATTGAAATGGGTGTACAACAGATATCAGAGGTAATGGAAGCAAGCTGGTGACTTGCTCCAAGTTCAGCACAGAGCCATTAGGATGAACACAGCTGCCTCTGCACAGTGCTGTGGTATATGGCATCCATTAACTCCCCGTCTGACTCAAAAATACGTGCCAAAGAGCCTTACTCAGTAAACTCAGCGTGAAGTCTAAACTTCTGTTTCAGAAAGGAGGCGACGCAGTTGTTTATTATTCTCCTTGGTATCCTTATTCAGACATATTTTTCCAAACAACCACCATCACAAACATTAATATTTTTTTTATTTTCAGTTGCTCTGATGCGGACTAGCTATCTCCCCATTTTTTCCTGACACATAAGTAAGTGCAAAATTGTCAAAAGTATCCACTAACTCTCAACGCTCAGCATGAGATATTTTCAAAGCCTACCTTTTTCAGAAAATAGGTTGTTGTGTAATGCTTCATATATCCAGAATACCTCTTTTATTGATGTGAAAGACATTGTGAATCTTCAGCGCACCTGACTTTTGCATCTGCTAGACATCCAAAGCAAATCTGTATTGTGGCAAATCAAGTGTTTATTGAAATGCTTTACCCTGAAGTGACTTAGAGCATTTTATAGAGGAAAAATAGATTTCCTGAGGCAGCTGACCAGTTTCACCAGTGGGAGATTGAATAACAGCACACAGTTTGTAATAGGGGAAAATTGCACCTACTTACTTTTTTAACACTGATTGCATCATTGGTCTTTGTGCTTTTAAAATTCAATCAATCAATATTATTTGTTTGTTTTTCTCCCATGAAAAAGGAAGAAGGAGATAAACCAAATCTATTCAGTAGTAAGGAATACAGGACATGCCATTGAAGACCACAGCATTGGTCATGCAAAAACAAAGCGCAAAAACCTCCTCTATAATAGATTTAGTTTTGGGTTTGTCACTGACTCATCCTGTAGGAGTGTTTGCGCCACTTAAACTTGCGTCCCCATCTTCCCCTGCAAAACGTGGATTGTGATACTTGCTGTTAGACAGGAACATCCCTGGAAGTGTTCAAGGCCCGGTTGGATGAAGCTTTGAGCAACCTCATCTAGTGGAAAGGAGGTTAGAACTAGATTATCTTTAAGATCCCTTCCAACCCAAATGATTCTATGATTCTATAACAATGTGAAAACCATCTACATCAAGTCTAAATGGTGCTTTAAAGATGAGACTTCAGGCACAAGTGCTTCCCAGAGCTTTGTTATTCTGTCTCCAGCAGTTGATGAAACTTGATGCTACAAGGGAGGCAAAGGAAACCCCAGTATGCACTTTCTGAATAGTTTCAGAGTAGTTCTCTTTCTGTTTTGGCAATGGAGAAAACAAATCTCTATTGTTCATTACTGACTTTAGAGCAGCACCAGCTGAGGTCTACATCCCATTGTGCTAGCACAGCAGCAAACACGTGCCCAGCATCAGCCTCCAACAGACCAGAGACCAGGAAGGATGAGAAATGAGCACAGAAAGGTGAAATCATTCACCTTTGCCAAGGACATTCAGCGAGCTCAACCCTGTAGGTACCTCTTTTGACTGCAACGTTGGCAGGCTACACACTGAACCCCACTGTTTGTGTCCACATTAACTGCTCTGGTCAAAGGTCCCCACCCTGCACCAGAACCCACAGTGCACTGAACTGCTTCTGTTATTGGTGCAGAAAGACCCTACGTGAGCACAGGGGTCTTGTCTTACCTGCTTTCTCCCTGCAGGATGCTCTTACTTTTTGGTGTTTCAAGCTCTCCGCCACCTCCAAAAGCCATGCCAGCAAGGCCGTCAGCAGAGCATATTCTGTAGAGCTTTCATGCATTTTGGTTAGCTGGCATCGATAGACTTTGTTTTCCAACACGTGCTGCAGTGCTGATCCTCAGCAATGTTGAATGTATTCTGTGTCTATAGTGTGTGCAATCCATTAACCCATTGGCTTTCTTTTTTACTGCCTTCCTGCATGTGAGCAGCCTTACCAATAACACACCTTCAGAGATCCTTCAGAGGTGTCTCAGCACCCACCAGACTTTGCGTTGAACGTCTGCCTTCTGACTCCAGTGCAGAGGCATCCGAAGCCAGGGAAAGAACCCGGATACAGTGCAGCTGGCCTGGCAGTTCTCCCTTTTGCTCATATTCATGATCACTGTTATTGATCACCTGGTCTAATTTGGAGGATATACGGGCAGGTTTTGTGAGTTAGCAATGAGGGACAGAGAGAGTTTAAAAGCTGAGGGGCCATTGCACAGAATATGTAGGACAGCGTTGCCCCTCTGAGTACCTCATGTGTCTTTATTTCTAGGGAAGCATTTCCTTCCTTGCAGCAATACCACCTGTGGATATCGCTCGATTTCTCTCCTCTTCTATTTTAATTCACAGACACATCCAAAGGTACTGTCCCTGGACAAGTAATAACCCTCAGGAAAAAAAAAAATAATTTGAACTGTGACTAAAGAATGGCTTTAGGAAGGAGAAGCATAGATGGAAATATTTTCAGCTGTACAGAACTGTTCTGGCCAAGACATTACAAATCATGTAACTGTGGCATGTATTTTCAAAACTGTAGCAGTGGAATGGATCATTTCTGCCTCTGCCTTTCAAGCTGTGATCTTGGACAAGCGGTGGGAAATTCTGAGTTTTTTAAGACAGTTAAGATTCAGAGAGGAAAACCAAAAAGGTGAAAGGGTTGGCGCCAGTTTCCTAGCATGCCTCTTGGAAGGAAGAGAGCCTTTCTCCACCACTGCCAGTTATAGGGACTGTCAGCCAGCTAGTTGCTCAGCAAAGATGCATCCTCGCAACAAGCATCATTTTTTATTAGTATGTATATCTTCTCTCAATGACAGTTGTTCAGCACAGGACTGCAGGAAAGATCATTATGGCAGACTTTGACTTGGCAAAAGTTACATAAGACGTATCAGAAAAGATTTATTTATTTATTATGTCTTTCTGTTATAGAGGCTGTCTTGTAAATGGAAGATAGAAGAATTACTGCCATTCCCACTGAATGCTCCATGTGGGCCAAGATATGCTGTTAACAGTTTAGAAAAGTATTGCTAAACCTTCTCCCTTTTTTGGGTTGGGTTTCCCTGCCCATGGCGGGGGGCTTGGAACTAGATGATCTTTGAAGTCCCTTCCAACCCTAACCATTCTATGATTCTGTAATGAATCCATGCAGATTTAATTTTTGGCCTCTACTTGACATATCATTATCAAGCACCAAAGGTTAAACTATTTGTGGATGTGACTGAACTTATGTTTGTTTCATTATCAAACTAATTTGATCAGATTTTTTTTTAATCAGATTTTTTTTTTTACTTTCTTCCTTGCTTCTGACATTGGTATGCCTTTGAACTAAGCAATGTAGCAATCCCATGCTGTGCTCCAGCATGGCAACTGGCCATAGTGGGGACAAGTAAAGTCATCTCTTACAAGAATTGCCTGATGGCTCAAGTGTATGAAAGGTTGTCTTATTTGGGTGGCAGTCAGGGCCCAGCTTGATGCAGCGTAGAAAATACTGAGTAGCAATGTACAGTGGCCAAAAGATACTTTGCTGTGGAAAAATCCATTTTTCAGCACCATGCTGTCTTTCTTTTTAAGTGTTTTCTCCTTGCCCTTGCTAAGACTGAGGAGCTTATACAGCTGCTGTTTCATCCTTGACATGTGTGTACTTGCACATTTTTAATATTGCTCCTCACTGTTTGTCGTATGTCATGGTTTATCCCAGCCGGCAGCTCAGCCACCACTCAGCCGCTCACTCACTCCTCCCCTCAGTGAGGTGCAGAGGAGAAAAACATAACAAAAGGACTGAGGGTCGAGACAAGAAGAGAGAGGGAGCACCCACCGGCCATGGTCCCAGGCAAAACGGGCTCGTCTTTGGAGACAAATCAATGTAATTTGTTAATGGTGCATTCAGAGAGGATAACAAGAAACAAAGTCAGATCTCAAAAACACCTTCCCCCACCCCTCCCTTCTTCCTGGCTCTACACCCCTCCCTTCTTCCTGGCTCTACAGATCAGTTGATCACACGTTGGTTCTTCCACTCCTTTCTTAAAAGAGGAGGACTCCATACACTCTTTTTCCCTGCTCCAATGGATCCCCTTCTCACGGGACAGTCCACAGACTTCTCCAATGTGAGTCCTTCCCGCAGAATGCAATCCTTACCCACCAGATTGCTCCAGCGCAGGCTTCTTCCCCAAAGTTATGGCTTCTTAGGGAGCTGCCACCTGTTCCGATGTGGAGTCCTCCACAGACCGCAGATGCACCGCTGCTTCATCATCAGTCTCCAGCAGCAAGGGAGGTCCTTCCCACGGAGACCATTCTCTACGACCTCCTTTAGGCACAGGCATCTGTGCTCCAGCGTGGGCTTTTCCACGGGCTGTGGGTGGGTCTCTGCTCCACCATTAATCTCCACGGGCTGCAGGGGGGCTGCTGCCATCTCACCATGGGCTGCAGGGGAATCCCAGCTCCGGCACACCTCCTCCTGCCCCATCTTCACTGTCCTTGGTGTCTGCGTGGCCCTTTCTCTCAGGTCTCAGTCCTGTCTCTCTCCACTCCAGGCCCAGCCAGCCCAACAAACCTTGGCAGTCCCGGCAGGATGAACTCTGCCCAGTGGACACCGCGGGAGGAGGGTGCTTCGGGGCTCTCCATGCCATGTCGCAACAGCCATCTCCAGTCAGGTGATGGTGGCCCAGCATGGACAGTTGCCCATATGGGAGACCAGGGGGCTAGGGGGCAGCCCCTCACCTCCCTGCTCTCTTCACTGCAGGTCCCACCTGGCTCTGGTTCCTTTGTCTCTGCCTTAAATAGGGCATTTGCAGAGGTGCTGACTGGCTCGACCCTGGCCTGAGGGGAGGGGTGGCCCAACTTGGCCAGAGGCCAGTCCAACTGGTTTTGGAGCCAGGGAAGCCTCTTGCATCTTCTTACAGGGGCCATCTCTGCAGCCTCTCCCCTGCTACGAAAACCCCATCACATAAAACCAGCACATCTTGGTTTTTTCCTTCTTCCACGACCAACCTGGCTTGCAGTTTTTCTGCAGAGTGCAAACTCTTGACCAGATTTGCAGAATTCCACATGCATCATACAATAGGAAAGGGTTTCAAAGAAAGATGCACCCTTGAAAATACAGTCTCTATTATGCCCCCCTCTTACCATTTCTGTATGCCATGGGTTACATTTTCATAATGTACCTCTAAATGTAGTGAATATGTCTACGAAACACTCCTGGTGGGTGGATCCCATCTGTTTGCCACACTATAAGAAAGCATTTTAGAAACCTAAAGGAAAAGAAAGTCACAAATGTACCTATCCTTACATCCCATCCAGGCTTCTCATTTCCTTGTCCTGTATGATGTCTGTCTATGCAAATGACAAGATGACTCTTTTCTCAAATCTTTTTTCACTCAAAACTTAACCTTCATGTTTCTCTTATCAGTGTTTGAAACTGTCTTTCAGTTTTCCTTTCAAGGAGGGTAAATAAGATATATTCTTCTCTTACTTACATGCCAATAACTTTTTTTCCTCCTATAATCCAGTCTCTTTGGACCAGTCTGTTTCTGGAGAATCAACTACAAGATACACTTTACATGAGAACCATCCATAGCAATTACCAGCTAAATCTTTTTTTCATATCACACTTTAGAGGAAATTATTCCAGAGGGAAATTCTTGGCAAACTCACTATTATAAATACTACTTAAATTAGTTCATGGTTATAGAAAATGAGAAGGGAGTGGAAGCTTTGCAGGAACTACTGTTTTATCCACTTTTAGATTGTAAATTGATGCAAAGGAATTGTGGGAAGGCTATGGTCATTTGAAAAAGAAAACCATGCAGATCTGAGCAAGAGTTAATTTTCAATTTGCATTCAGTCACTTCCTTGGCAACTTCATTGCTTTGAACTCACCAGCCTTGTTTCCTGATGACAATGTGTTACTGACATCAGCTCAAGTCGATGGTAAGGATACTACCGATTTAGAAAATAAACTGTTATCTAGCGGAAGTGATCTGCTTTTGACAGTTTGATGCGCACTGAAGCGCCCATCTGGAGCTGTGAAGTCATAACTTTACCACTACTTGGGGGAGAAAAGGGGATCACAAAGAGTCTACGGTGCAATAAAAGGGGGTGTTCATCCTTGCTGGCTTGCATGGAAGAATACGATTATATGTTGGCTCCGTAATGAAGTGGAGATCTGGCTTGTAACATACAGATAATAAGAAAAAACTACAATATTTTATATACTTTTTAAAATTCTTTTCCACAGTTGGATCTTACTTCCACCTTTTCCCTGCATACATAAGGACTCATAACTTCCTTTTTTTATATGAAAGCTGAGATTCCCATGTAGTCACATAACGCTATAGCTAAGGTTTTAAGAAAAATAGGAGATACTGTGAAACTTGCTATGAAATCACAAGAGCTGGCAAAACAGAGCTAGATGTAATATTGTTTGATATTCCTCCTGTGTATAGCCCACAGTGACATTCAAGACTTTTACTAGCAGATCTGCAGAGGATGAGATCTGCTTCTAGCAAGGAGAGGTTTATTTAAGTATCAGAAACTAGCAATTTGAGACCCAATCTTGAGGATAGATCCAAAGTTAAGGTGGAGAGCCTACAGCTACAATTGACAAAAGATTTCTTTCATAGTGACCACCCCTTAAAAAATAACTTTCACAGGACAAAATGCCACAATTAAATTGCAGCAAAGATGGAGGTTTCATAGGAGTAAAGATTGCATGGAAATCTGATCGTTGATACCACTGAATCTTCAGTTTTGTTCCCTCCTCTGGGGCTTCTTGGTATTACTGTAGTGCAAATTGTAGTACCTAGTACTCATAATCTCCACTGTTGCCTCAGAGTAATTCAGAACTTTCTTATGAAACTTTTTTCTCTTGCGCATCAAATACATGGTGACAGTAAGTCTGATCTTAAAAATTAGGAGTGCCCCATTAAGCTAATACATCTGCACTCTGCTCCCTGCACCCATTTATCATCTCGTAGCAGGCTGGATGCACTCTCCTCTCTCAAATTATTGATTTAATGTAACAAAGTACGACCGTGCTTGCACTCTGTCTTGGAAAACAGCTGTCTTGTGCCACATTGCATACAACACTCTTTACAGGACTCTGCAGGGACATACCAGCAATATGGAAGAGCCAGAGAAATAATGGTTTCCTACAACACGTCAGGCGAAAGCTTTGTAAGATGTGCACAGAGCTAACCCAGAGTAATGAGCACCTTTCACATGTGATGTGGAGAGGATTTTATCTGTCCTAGTGAAGCACTGGTGATTCTTCCCAGTGAGATGCCGTCCCAGCTCCCCTGTCATCAGAGTGTGGTTTGAATGTTGAGATAACTGGCATGGGAAGGGTTTCCAGCTTTGCAGCCATGACAACACTGTGTGACTCCTGCATGTTTGGGAACGGAGATGGAGTTGGTGGGAATGAGCATTGTGCTTTCTTATGTCCTGTAGAAAAGGCATCTCTCCTTTCTGAAAACAGAATAAATTTCAGCCTAAATTCTCTTTGGGCTTTGCAAGGCGTGTTCTGTTGCATTTAGCAGGGCTCTGGCAAAGCACAACATGATCTCTACCAGAAATTTTGGGTAACTACTGTTTGCTGTGTGTGGTAACCAGAATTTTTGAGGGTCCTCTGGGCTTCACTGTAATACAGAATGGTGAAATGGGAAGACTGAGACAACTTTCAACCATTCAGTGTTTCAAAGCACTCCTTTAGGATTTGATAGGCACAGCAGTGGCAGGGCAGAGACAGGCAGGAGTTGTGGTCATTCACTTTATCCAAGATAAACAGAGGCAAGATCCAGCCTGTGCCGTTCTATGATTCTATGGTATAGCAGAAGTTCTCAGATCTGAATTTTACCTGTGTCATCAGTGGTCGAAGAGGCGAAGACTCCTATGTTTGACAACATATCACTCAAGTAAGAGAGGGAGGTGTTAGAGAGGTAATATCTAACACTTCCAATTGGCATGGCCACCCTCAGCATTCCCCTCCCTCACCAGAGTTGGGTAGCACTAGGTCTGCAGCATCAAGGTGGCAGGTGCACAGTGTTACAAGGTGAGCTTCATGGCATTTGGGGACCATTGGGCAGTAGGAGGGACTCATTCTCTTGTGTATGCATTTATATCCAGACTCACAAAGGTTGCTACTGAAAACTGTGGGCACCTAGCACTTAAATCTCCACGGGGAATGGAAAGCCTCATTGCTTAAAAGCTAGACGGTTCTTATGAACTATCCCTCACACAGGTGTGAGGTGACTAACAGCTCACCTACCCTGGGAACACTCAAGGGACAACCTAGAAAAGCCATTAACAACACTTCAGCTATTCTCCAGGCTGGCTGCTGGTGCAGAACCAGGGTGGGCTGTGCCTTCAGTACAAGCCCTCACTATACCAATGCAAGAGCTTAACTGACGCAAACTGACTCTTCGCTGAGGACTCGTGCCATCAGCAACCTTTTCTAGCTGCCCATTAGCAAATATTAGTATTTGCTGTCATCCCACACACAGAGTTTCTGCAAGTACCTAAGAGTTTTGCCAGGCTGTAAGTGCTGGGCACAGAGGTGTTGCAGAGCCCGAGGAGTTGTCACAAGGGCATGAGGCCATGGCGTGCTGTCCCCATGCTCACGCTGGGACCTGGTGCCCAGAAGATACTTCAGCTGCACTTGAATCTCTGATACATGTTGGAGTCTGAGGCACAGCAGAGCACAGAAAGATGCGATGTCCAAAATGCAGTTCAGTGAATTTGGCTGTTTAGGCTTGTTTCTTTTTGTGTTGATCAAGTCAAGTCACTGCCATTCACAGCTGGCCAACTGGGTTTTAGGAGCCACCACAAGAAAATCTTTATTAGGAACACGCAAACAGCCAAGTGATCCATCAGATAGAGAAGAAGGGAGATGTTTCTGTACAGAAGAGTAGAGAGGACAAGGTTTTCTAATTGGTTGGGAAAAAATTACTGCTATTTGTCCTTTCTAAGAATCTATGCAAAAGTGAATAAATTATTCTTTGCAGCTCCTTTTATTATTCTGTGCAGCTGCAGGAAAAGGCTGTATAATTTATGTGCGTTCTTGAACTAAAATGTGTGGTCTGGTGACTAGACATGGTAAGAGGGCAAGCATTCCTCTCAGTCCACAGGATTTCAAAGATTCTGACATGTCCTTTCAAAAATAAAAGTGGAAGGCTTTATCCAAAATGTAAAAGTTCATCTTTCCTTTTAATCAGATAAAATATTTTACTATAAAAAAATAATTATTTATGATTAGTATTTGATTAGGCATTGTGACAATACGAAATGTAAACATGGCTTGTGGAATAGCTTAAAAGTAAAAATGTTAATTTTTAATTCCTACAGCGGCCCCTCCTTGAGTCATACTGTGCAGTCATTAATAGCTCTTTGTTGTCAGTTCGTCTTATAAGATGGCCACGTAGCTTGTTTCCCTGCTCTGCAAGTACCATATGATGAAACACAGAACTGAGTTTGGGAAGGGCATGTCACCCACAGGCCAGTCTGTTTTGCAGGTCTGCTGTAGCAGGTCTCTCCTAATGGGGACACCAACTCTAAAACAAACTGTAAAAGCAGCATGATATCTGTTTAGTGAGATCCATCAAGCCTGGTGAAGAAGTGGCCAGCCGTGAGTGATCGTTTGGTATAGTGTAGAAACCCTGTAATGTCCAATGTTTTGTACGCCAGTGACATTGTGGGTTGGAAACTGTCTCTTTCTAACACAGTTTTGCTTTCCCAGTAGATAGGAACTGGCTCCTGTTAAGAAAGTATGACAGGCAGGTTAGAGAATCCAACCTTTTATCAATCCCAGACTATAATGAAGGTAAAATTTGCTTAATTGTTGATTTTTAATAGTACGAGACTGGAATGGCGATAGAGGAAAACTCAATCATTATAAACAAGCAGTATTCATTAAAAATAGCAAACATGACATTTTATGGTATCCAGGGGAATGATGTATGCAAATGTACTTAGAGGATCTCATCTTCATTTTGGCTAGCCAAAACCTATGTGGCGTACGCCCCAAGCACCAAGCACATGGTGTCAGACCATGGTCTCCAGCTTGTTTCAGAAGGCTTCTGCAAGAAACCGGGAGCAGTACCTATTAGCTCACCTGCTGTTACTTTCTCATCATCACATGAATTGGTTCAATACACTGTCCAAACACTTAAAAGGGACAGTGAAAGGGGGAAAACAGCAAGCCCATGCAATCCCCCTTTTGTCCTCTGGAAAGCTGTGCCATGGACAGTAGTACATACGTGTGCTGTGAAGCAGACTCCAGTATTTCTTAAATAGAATGATAGAATCATTGAATGGTTTGGGTTGGAAGAGACCTTAAAGATCATCTCGTTCCAACCCCCCTGCCATAGGCAGGGACGTCCTCCACTACACCAGGTTGCTCCAAGCCTCATCCAACCTGGCCTTGAACACTTCCAGGGATGGGGCATCCACAACTTTGCTGGGCAACCTGTTCCAGTGCCTCACCACCCTCAGAGTGAAGAATTTCTTCCTTAGATCTAATTGAAATCTCCCCTCTTTCAGTTTAAAGCCTATCTCTACACACCCTTGTAAAAAGCCCCTCTCCAGCTTTCTTGTAGGCCCCCTTCAGGTGCTGGAAGGCTGCTACAAGATCACCCCAGAGCCTTCTCTTCTCCAGGCTGAACAACCTCAACTCTTTCAGCCTGTCTTCACAGGACAGGTGCTCCAGCCCTCGGATCATCTTTGTGGCCCTCCTCTGGATCCGCTCCAGTGGCTCCACATCCTTCTTATGTTGGGGACCCCAGAGCTGAATGCAGTATTGAAAGTGGGGTCTCAGGAGAGCAGAGCAGAGAGGCAGAATCACCTCCCTCAACTGGCTGGCCGCGCTGCTTTGGATGCAGCCCAGGATACGATTGGCTTTCTGGGCTGCCAGTGCACATTGCTGGCTCATGTTGAGCTTCTCATCAACCAGCACTCCCAAGTCCTTTTTCTCCGTGCTGCTCTCAATCCATTCTCCGCCCAGCCTCTACCTGTGCTTGGGATTGCCCCAACCCACATGCAGAATCTTGCACTTGGGCTGGTTGAACTTCATGAGGTTCTCACAGGTCCACGTCTCTAGCCTGTCAAGGTCCCTCTGGATGTCATCCCTTCCCTCCAGCATGTCCACAACACCACATGGCTTGGTATCATCAGCAAACTTGCTGAGTGTGCACTCGATACCACTGTCCATGTCGCTGACAAAGATGTGAAACAGCACTGGCCCCAGTACTGACCCCTGAGGAAAACCATCTGATTGATGGTCAGATAGTCTGTGCTAAGATCACACTGTAGAAGAGTTAATTTAAAAAAAAAAAAAAAAAAAAAATTGAAAAACTTAATGCAAACTTTTAAGAACTCAGGTCCCCAGACATACGAGTCCTGTGCAAAAGATATCTGGAATGTTCTGCATTTATTGCATGAATTTTGATTATAATTTCTGACAAATATTATGTCAAAAAATGAAGCTTTTTAATCGATAACATTTGTTCCTAGATGACAAATAAAAAAGATAGACATGAAATGCTTGATAACTATAAAGGGAAGAAGTATTTTCTTTCATTGCTCTGGGGATGCTATCAGTATCTCTCTGTTTAAAATAGAGTTCACATGATTGCTAGAAAACGTGTGCGTCCACCATCCCTCTTCATAGAATCATAGAATCATAGAATCGTTAGGGCTGGAAGGGACCTTCAAAGGTCATCTAGTCCAACCCCCCTGCAACAAACAGGGATATCTCCAACTAGATCAGGTTGCTCAGGGCCTCATCCAACCGGGCCTTGAACGTCTCCAGGGATGGAGCATCCACCACCTCTCTGGGCAACCTGTTCCAGTGTTCTACAACTCTCATGGTAAAAAATTTTTTCCTAATATCCAACCTGAATCTACCTCCCTCTATTTTAAAACCATTACCCCTTGTCCTATCACAACTGGCCCTCCTGAACAGCCTCTCCCCATCTTTCTTGTAGGCCCCCTTGAGGTACTGGAAGACCGCTATAAGGTCACCCCGGAGCCTCCTCTTCTCCAGGCTGAACAGCCCCAACTCTTTCAGCCTGTCCTCATAGGAAAGGTGCTCCAGCCCTCTTATCATCTTCGTGGCCCTCCTCTGGACCCTCTCCAACTGGTCCATGTCCTTCTTATGTTGGGGACTCCAGAACTGGACGCAATACTCCAAGTGAGGTCTCACGAGGGCAGAGTAGAGGGGGAGAATCACCTCCCTTGACCTGCTGGCCACGCTCCTCCTGATGCAGCCCAGGATGCGGTTGGCCTTCTGGGCCGCAAGAGCACATTGCCGGCTCATATTGAGCTTCTCGTCCACCAGTACTCCCAAGTCCTTCTCCTCAGGGCTGCTCTCGATCCATTCTCCGCCCAGTCTGTATTTGTGCCTGGGATTGCCATGACCCAGATGTAGGACCTTGCACTTGGCCTGGTTAAACTTCATGAGGTTGGTACGGGCCCACCTCTCCAGCCTGTCGAGGTCCCTCTGGATGGCATCCCTCCCTTCCAGCGTGTCGACGGCACCACACAGCTTGGTGTCATCGGCGAACTTGCTGAGGGTGCACTCCATGCCACTGTCCACGTCACCGACAAAGATGTTGAAGAGGGCCGGGCCCAACACGGACCCCTGAGGGACGCCACTCGTGACCGGTCTCCACACGGACATCGAGCCGTTGACCACTACTCTCTGAGTACGGCCATTGAGCCAATTCCTTATCCACCGAGTGGTCCATCCATCAAACCCATGCCTCTCTAGTTTAGAGAGAAGAATGTCGTGCGGGACAGTGTCAAAAGCTTTGCACAAGTCCAGGTAGATGACATCCGTTGGTCGACCCTTGTCCACCGATGTTGTCACCCCATCATAAAAGGCCACCAAGTTGGTCAGGCACGATCTGCCTTTGGTGAAGCCATGTTGGCTGTCACCCACCACCTCCTTGCTCTCCATGTGCCTTAGCATGGTTCCCAGGAGAATCTGCTCCATGACCTTGCCAGGCACAGAGGTGAGGCTGACCGGCCTGTAGTTGCCCGGGTTCTCCTTGTTCCCCTTTTTAAAAATGGGGGTTATGTTCCCTCTCTTCCAGTCATCGGGGACCTCGCCAGACCGCCACGACTTCTCAAATACAATGGCCAGTGGCTTGGCAACTTCATCCGCCAGTTCCTTCAGGACCCGCGGATGGATCTCATCAGGTCCCATGGACTTGTGCACCTTCAAGTTCCTCAGATGTTCCCGAACCTGCTCTTCAAGTACAGTGGGCGGTGGTTCATCCTCACAGTCCGTGCTAGTTCTTTCCACAGCTTGGGTGGTAAGACAAGAGGCTTCATGAGTACCTTTACCCAACATAAAGTGAAGACTCCTCCAAATAACAAAATGTAGCAAGAGAAAAGGAGGTGGACAGATTTGAGTATTGGTTTGACTTGGAACATCTGGAAAACAGAAGATAATATTCCACAGACTTGTCTTCTGATTGATTGCTGGAAATTATTTGCAAAGCTGAAGCAGTAGAGGAAGCTTGATACAGAAAATGAAAAAATACCCTGTCTTTGTAGTAGCTTCACTGGTTTGTTGCCATTTTTAAGACATGGGGCGCTTAGGCTGAGTAGCAAAAAGAGCTTTGCAGTTATCGTTACTTATAGGGAAATGTGTTTCACGCACAGGTAGGTGTTAGACAGCTTCTTCGCGTGACATACCTGCAAAAACTCTTGGTTTTGACAGCCTACAGGGTAGTAGGCTTCCACATGACTATCCCTAACGCCACTATCTGTATAGTCCATGCATTACCCTCACGCAGAGACCTCCAGCTCTGTGTCAGAGAGAGATTAGCCACAGAGAAATTAAGTTAAAGAAATCTCATTATATGTTTTCATTTGTGAAGTAACTGAAAATAAGTGGGTTTTTTATTATGCCAGAATCAGTTAATTTAGTTTAAAAGGTCTGTTTTTAGGGAAGTCTCCAAGCCTGCCTGTGGTGGAAATCACAAGGTCTACCTGTAAGGTTTTGCTATCACATGTTGTGCTGCACAGCCAGCAGTAGTGGTGTGGAAGGCACAGAGGAAAAAGCCTTCTAGTTCATCTTTGAAGTACGTAACTTACTAACATATATGTAACTTCTTTGTGCTGGAAGATGAACCAAATATTTCCCTAATGAGCTTAGTGGGGCATAGAGATGGCTATCCTGCCTTTGGAAATGATCAAAAAGCATTTTTTTTTCTCTTTGAGGTCAAGTATGAGCTTCCCTTGGCACTAGAAAGCTCAAGGTTTGGGGTTTGTGCCATGTCTTCAGCACATGCCCGTGACAGCAATCTCAGAGTCATGTCTCCCTCCAGGCCCTCCTAGCAGAGATGGAAATGGCCCAGATGCCTTAAGGAAACCCCTGGTTGACCTTAAAGTGGGGAATGAATGTTCCTTGGAATAAACAGTTTGCAAAGAGGAGGCTGCTAATAGCAAAACCTCAAAGGCTCTTGCACAACTTCAGAAGGAGGAAGCTGGTGCTTTTGACTTTTCCCAGCTTTGAGTCTTCTGGGAGGAATGCAACAAAGAAGCTGTTGACATCCATGCGCAGAGTGGCTCATGATGTACTCCTGGTGGGAAAAAAATTACATTCTTGGTCTTCATAGCTGCAGTTTTTGAAGCTGTTTATAGCTGGTAGAATTTGTCTTATATAAGCCCAGTTAGAGAGACTACTGTATCACATCAGGCACAGTGCTAGAGGCTAAATTCCTCAAGGGAAGAGCCTCTGGGCTTCACCCTGACACAAAAGTTCAAAATCCTGTGCTGCTTCTGTTGCAGGAGTGATGATTTTTGTTTCTCAGGAGTAGATTTTGTTCAATGAATACTATAATTTTTTGTCTGCTGTCTCAGACAACAAAACACATGTGCAGGGAGCTTGCTTTTGGGTTTGGTGCTGCTGCAATTTATGGACCATGGCCCCATTTCAAGCAGCATCCAGACACCGATCCCAGAGAGGCCAGAGGGACTCATGCAAATGCATGAGAGCGTCCTTAAGTGGGGTAGACAAACAGCAGGGTACTTGTTGTTAAAAGCTTTTGAACACATAATCACCACATCTTATCCTGGTGAATTCTGATTATAATTATAGGAAGGAGGAAATGACAAAGAGAGGCGCTGACACCAGCGTATGGGCCAAGAAAAGAGAGAAGGTGAGAGGGGAGAAGGTGAAATCGGTGTGCAGCCTTTGGGAGGCTTGTGCAATTATTCATCAGGTGGGAAGGGAGGGAAGTGAAGATGAAAAAATGTAGAGAGCCAGATATTGCCGTTGCGAGCTTAAGAAAATGACAGGAAGACTGGGCTCAAGCCCGCTGATGTCAAGGGGGAGCTTGCCATTAGTTCCAGCTTGCTTTGCAGTGGGCTTTAATATCCTCATCTTTGCTCCCAAATCCTTGTCTGAAATGCTTCTGGTCACTCCTTGAAATGACGTTTTGGGGTGTTCCTCCAAGAGTTTTGATGGTGCATCTCTTGAAGGCAGAATGGCGGTCTGCCTGCTGTGCTCCATGTGACAGCCTGTCTTGGGACATGCAGGGCTGCAGGGACCGATGGGGGTTTTATTGTAATTTTTACGGGCATGGGAGAAAAGAGCCATTCAGTCCATCCAGTCTGTTGTACCATCCTGAGGGTAACGAAAGTATTACTGCACTTCCTCAGTGCCCTACCTCTAGGGGAATACAATGCAGCTGTAAACCAGCTGTGCTTCATTTGCACTCAGAAACAGAGCCCTTTTGTCTGCATCAACTGTTATTTACCATCTTTTCTTTCACCTTTCCTTCCTTCTTCTCCCTCTACTTTTGGCTCTTTACAGGCAAAGTAGCTGCTGAAAGACAAGTTCAGACTTTGAACTGTGCTGTTCACTGGGACTTAGCATCTATCCTGAGAATATTAAATGTAAGACAGCTTTCCCTATTTGTCACATGAAGTGAAATGAAGAATGACTCCCGTTGAGTGGGTACAAGAGGGTGGCGTGTTGCTGCCCTGGCTGCAGTTTCAGCGGAAAGAATGAATTTCTCCCAGAGCTTTAAGCACTTGGCAGAGGTGCTGATCTGCTGACGTGCTGAAGCAAGTTGGCCAGTTGGCCCCTACTGCTCCGACAACTCCACATTTAAAATCATTTCCACCAGCCACCCAGAGATGCTGTGTTGATCATTCAAGAGAGGTGTCCCAGTTCTAGCATCTCCAAGGTATCTCCAGTGTTGCAGGGGTAAAATAAAAAGAATCCACATTTCTCATTTTATCCCTAAATCAGTGACAAAGCGGAATCAGATGACAAGCACCTTTTTTAAGGCAAGATGCTGAAATGAAAGTATAGAGCCTGATTCTTCAAATGCTAGTGAGAAGGTTTGCTGTGTTTCCATCAACATCATTTGGTAGCAGCAGGCTGCTTCTCTCACTTTAGTGCAGCGTAATTTCCCCACACTCCAGTGTCATCTTTGCTTACAAAAAAAAACGCAGGGTTTGATGCAGGTACTAATGTAGCAGGAGCAGGTAGATGATTCCTAACACATAGACCAAAAGAAGATAATGACATACTACTTTAATTTATTCCCTGCTCCCCTGACCCAACACGTAGGGAGTTGCATCCATCCAACAGCAGAATTAATCCATTTCTTAAATGACTTTTCAAGTTTTATGGCCACAAATCCAAAAAGAGATTTGGTGCAGCTCAAATTCCTGGTGTGCAGCTATGGTGAACAATGAAGTGACATACTTTGCAGTGGTTTAGGTCACTTTTCCTCTCACCTGTGCAATTTTGGCAGAGATGGAAGTAGCGTTGCAGGCTGCCAAGGGGCTGCTATTCTCAGTGTTTTTTTAAGAGCCAAGGTTTTTTCCTTGGCCGAACAAATGCTGGGCTGACAGTGATATTTTGGATGTTAGTGCCATCCAGTGGCCCGTAAAGAATGCCATAGGGTACTTTGGTGTCCCCAGGAAATGCTAACGCATTGCAGTTTCAGCTACAGTAGGGCCATGATCAAAAAATAGAAATACATGATCAAAAAAGTGAAAGCCTTGATTTTTTGAGAGGTCCCTTTTTATTATTATCTTAACACTATGAGCACAGGCCCATTTGTAAAAAGGGGTTCGGTCCTTGTCTGTGTTTAGTTCCAGTTCACTGCTCTCTGGACAAAGGTGAGTACTCAGAAGTCAGCACAGCTGTCTTGTGTTGCAGACTGTTAGTCGTTTTTCTCAGCATTAAAGCAGATTATCAGGGAGTAATTCTGCTCATACGAGAAAAAGCTGATGCTGCAGCTTGTTATAGGTGGATAGTAATTCTGCAATTTAGCAAAAGGACTTTTCTGGCAACTTCTGTGTATCTATTCAGGAGCACATATGTATGCATCCACACGTCAGAAGGAAAAGAGACAAAGTTTATTGAGCCAGCTGATACCGCTGGGGAAAAAAAAAAACCAAACCAAAACCACAACAACCCCCCCCCCAAAAACCAGACAAGACCTTATTGAGGTAAGGGAAAAGGAATCATAGAATCATAGAATGAATCATAGAATGGCATAGGCTGGAAGGGACCTTAGAGATCATCTAATCCAACCTCCCTGTCATGGGCAGGGATGCCTCTCAACTAGACCAGGCTACTCAAGGCTCTGTCCAACCTGGCCTTGAACACCTCCAGGGAGGGGGCATCTACAACTTCTCTGGGCAATGTATTCCAAAGTCTTACCACCCTCGTACTGAAGAATTTCTTCCTAAGATCTAATCTAAATCTGTTCTCCTTCAACTTAAACCCATTTCCCCTTGTCCTATCAGTGGACACTCTTGTAAAAAGTCCCTCCCCAGCCTTCCTGTAGGTTCCCTTAAGGTGTTGGAAGGCAGCTATTAGGTCCCCCCGAAGTCTTCTCTTTTCAAGGCTGAACAGTCCCAGTTCCCGCAACCTGTCCTCATAGCAGAGATGCTCCAGCCCCTGGATCATCTTTGTGGCCCTCCTCTGAACATGCTCCAACAGATCTATGTCTCTCTTATGGTGGGGACACCAGAACTGGATGCAGTATTCGAGGTGGGGTTTCACAAGAGCATAGTAAAGGGGGAGAATCACCTCTCTCGACCTGCTGACCATACTTCTCTTGATACATCCCAGGATGCGGTTGGCCTTCTGGGCCGCATGAGCGCACTGCCAGCTCATGTTGAGCTTCTCATCTGTAAACACCCCCAAATCCTTCTCTTCAGGGCTACTCTTAACCCCCTCTGTGCCCAGTTTGTATTTGTGCCTAGGATTGGCCTAACCCAGGTGAAGGACCTTGCATTTTGACTTGTTGAAGCTCATGCAGTTTGCACTGGCCCATTTCTCAAGCCTATCAAGGTCCCACTGGATGGCATCTCTTCCCTCAAGTGAGTCCACGGCACCACACAGCTTGGTGTCATTGGCAAACTTACTGAGGGTGCACTGAATGCCGTCGTCCACGTCGCTGACAAAGATGTTGAACAGCACTGGACCCAGAACAGACCCCTGAGGGACACTGCTTGACACTGGTCTCCATGTAGACATTGCACCATTGACCACAACTCTTTGAGTTGGAAGTAGCATTCAGGCTATAGTATGCGCTATTGCTCTGAGTTGCATTACTCAGACAAGTACCAAAAAGGAATTTCAGTGTAAGTAAAGGAATTATAGTGTGGGACATAGGGAAAATTGACTGGTGCTGTGAAATTCTCTGTGTCTTGGTCATTTCTTCATTTGCTGTTCTTACAAGCTCTTCAAGGGTGATATGTGTTTGTCCATGGGAGTTTTTTTTCTGTTAGTAAGGTTTATGAGGATAAGGGGTTGTGTGAAGACTAGGAGCAAGGGTACATTCAGGAAAAATACTATTTTTAGATGTGACCCATAAAATAGATGTTTGTAATCTGAGTGTATTTGCCAGTCTTTTTTGTCTATACAGAAGGTATTGCTCTTGAGAGTGCTTTTACATCCCCCGTCTTACTGTGCCCAAAATTTGAAGGACCTTGAACGCAGAAGACAACACAAAATAGTCATCTGTTAACCTGAGCAGAGCAGGACCAGGATTTTTTGCCTGTGGAAATTTTGAATCAGTCTTTGAGACTGCTGCTGAAAATTGCAGCTCACAAAATGCCTTCCAGGAGGAATGTGAGCCGCATGATCTATAGACTGCTCAGCTCTGACCATAGCTAGCTACAGGAAAACGAACAGCCATCTTCCAGTAAAGCACCGACCTGAGGTATAAACCCTGGCAATGGGATTAAAGTGTGGATACGGATGGCCTCAGAGTCTAGCCGGATCCCTTGATTGCCTCACACAAACAATAAATTGTTGGTAGCAAACAGAAAACATGCATTGCAGAGACCTTTGCCCTGCGCTGGCTTGGATTTGATGATTCTCGTGACATTAATATGAATAGACTGATTCACTATTTGTGTCCCTGCCTAGAAGATGATATCTTTATCAAAACGTATTTCCAGTTCTCAGAAGAGTGCTAAAAATAATAGAAGTGCTAAGCCAACAGCAGGAAGCAGACTCCATGGATCATCATTTTATACTCAACTTAGTTAACTACATTAGCTCCTGAAGAATAATAATGTGAGGAGGGACTCAGAAGAAATGACACTTGTTGCTTTTATGTATATATTGTATTTGTTAAGTTTGAAACACAATCTTACCTGCGAGGAACAGCGTAGCATTGTGCAGCTCCGGAGGCAGACCAGGAAAGAAATCGTGGCTTCAGGAATCAGGATTTCTTTTAAGTTTCTTGTTTTAGGAGCTTAAATGCTTCCACCGTTTCCCCTTTAGAGCTCAAATTCTCTGCATCATTGATACCTCAGGGTATTTCCTTCCAGCCATGCTGCCATATGATGAAAAGAATTCAGCATGGTTCCCAGCAGCTCTTCTCTCCTTGTGCAGCTTCCCAAGGCATAAATAGTTTGTGCAGAAAAGCACTTTCCCTTACATCCAATGTCACACCAGCCTGGCAAGGTATCGTCTGTTGCTAAATGACCCCTTGTGCTACGGGGTGTCCTCCTGCTCCAGGGTAGTGACATGAGGTCCCTCTGTTGCTATCAACCACTGTGCCAGAATAATCTCCTGTAATTCGTGCCTGGAAGACTGAGGCAAAGGAGCCAGTAATAGCAAAGTGTTGTGTTGCGTTACTCTGGATGCTCCCTCAGCTTTCTGCCATTGAAGTAGAAGCTCCTGAAGAAAAGAGGTAGATTATAAGGAGCAAACTATATATTCTGTGGGTGGCAACCAAGATCCTGTTGTGTTCCAACTGCCCGTAGCTCTTCTGCATAGTTGTTATAGTCAAATGATTGACTGAGTATGTGCTTTGCAGAGTTATGCTAATAAATAAGCCTTATTTCACAAGCAAGGACCATGAGAACCATGTTTAACATGTTCTGGAGGAAGGCCATGTGTGGTTGTGTGAGATTGCTTGGACCTAAAGAAATATTCTAGGAAAGGTCTTGCTCTTTTCAGTAATGTTGCTGAGCTGATGCTTACCACAGTACAGAGCAGAACAGATCTCAGGCCTGAAGACACGTGGTGGAAGAGCATTGGTTTCCTAACCTTTCATTGAAAATTTTCCCTCTAGGATGTGTACGTTCTATTCTGTCATTTTTATTTTTTCTTCCTTCTTTCCACAAGACTTTGTTCCATAGTGATCAATGGTGATTTTAGGTGCTTTTGCTCACTAAAAAAAGACGAGTTTATTTAAAAGGTTAGTTTAAGTCACCATGTTTTTTCCCCAGAGCAGAAGCACAAGCCAGGTTTTGCATAGAGATATCTGCAGAAGGAGCTCCTAGATACTATGATGTTTACAGCTCTTCTACCATCTAGCAAAAGTAAACTCAAAACTCTTGCCCTCTCCATGCTCTCCTTTCAGGTGATGCTTAGTAACGAGCCAAAATTCGAGACTGCGTTTTGCCCTACATAACACTAGTCAGGGGAATGTGATGATTTAGGTTTTGTTTTCACTAGTGAAAGCTAGATAGAAAGTTTGAGGTTTCTTTTTTTGGAGAGTGGCAAGGGGTCAGGTCTTTTTCTTCCCACCAAGCCCAGACTGAGAAGATGTGGATACCTGCAGATGTAACGCTTTCTCCTCTAGTGGAATCCAGCAATTTTGCCACTTTAGACATAGATATTATGAAAAAGTATGTGAAATTAGTGATAGCTACCAACACACCCTGTCCCCCATCCATGCTCCTGGAAGTCTATCTTCTAAGCTCTTGTAGGCTGTCTGCCAGCAAAAAGGTCTCCACTTCATCCACTTCATCTCCACTTCCATCCTTCCTGGCAGCGGGGAATTTTGTACATTTGATTTTCAGGGGACTGTGGAGAACACAGATGGAGTGGCTTGAACTGCTCAATAGCACCTTGCCTTCAGGCTGCATCATCCTTCTCTAAGAGCAACCTGCTCAGCAGTGATCTCATTGTGAGCTCTCTTCTTGCTGGACCACTTCTGTAAATTGGTCCCTGCTTGAGTAGAGGAATACCTAGGAAACTCCCAGCATTTCAGGGACAGAAGCTTGCCATTCAGTATCATCAATACGAGCAGTCTTGCCATGATCTGATTTTAGTGGCAGCATGGATGCTCTGTCAAGCAAAGTTCAGCTTGCTGAAGAGCTTAGTGCTGTGCCCTCTTTTCTTTGAGGTATGTAGCTAGTCTTACAACTTGTCATTTTAACGTTTTAGTTGCTGTAACTGTAGTCTATAGAGGGGGAAAATCTATTATTTCTAAGGGTGATTTTGCAAGCAAGCTGACCCTCGTCAAAAGTGGATCACAGATGATTTCACTGGTACAGGAGGCAGATGCTTGGCAGATCGGTGATGTAGTCTGTAAAGTTTATTCTGGTGTGCTGGAAGAGCATGCACTGCAGATGTGCAAACAGTGACTTCATTCTGTTCATATTAAAGACAATGGGCGAAGCCATTTGAAAATCCCAGTGATAATATGATTAAAGTACTACTGTTTTCTTTCACAGTTGAACTATTACTTAGAGCTTGATAGAGTGTCGAACTAGTGTCCTTCAACAGAAAAAAACTTGAATAATACAAACAAATTAAAAATCCTGAGCAGGTCTCTGTGGAAAACTAGTTCTTCCTGCTTTTATGAGGCACCACCTCAGGAATCTTTTCCCCTGACAGTTAGAAAACATCCTGATTTCATCAGTGGCCATCTATAGCACTACAGAATATCGTTAAGGTTTAATGACAAACTTGCTCTTCCTTGAGCTTCCACTGTGCTTGTACTCACACACTGAAACGTGACAGGAGGAAAAGCTCAGGTACATTCTTGTAGTTTCTTCCTGGAGGAACACAATGCTACGTCTCAGCAAGATACCTGACCAAAGATTGGAGATGTAAAAATTCACAACATGCCAGGTTTTCATCCATCTGGGCTCAAGATTTGGGAATCCGTTTAGTTTGCACAGACCTCTCATGCACAATGGTTAGGTCTGGCTGTGAGACTGTTGCTGTCACGCTATTACAACCCAGGCAGGAACTAGTACCTCTTTGTGTTAGATTTTGTGCAAATATAGAACAGAGAGACTGTATCTGCCACGACGGACTTGCAGACTAAATAAAATTTCCCATCTCTGGCGACGGAGCTGTTGGAAGCCCAATCAATATAGCGTGGGTAGTGCTGTCTCTGACATGGATTTAGAGATCCAAAGAGGCCACTGAAGAAACAGCAGTGAGTGTCAGGAGTGGTCAAGAATGAAGATACTTTTCTATTTTTTAAATGACCTTACAAAAAGTGAGTATTTTAACACCCTGCACACTGTCTGGAGCCCAAGCCTGGTTTGCCATTCTCTCTATGAGCAAAAAATAAAATTTCTTTCTAACCTGACCTTACCGAGGCCTCTAAGTCATCTCCTCATTTGAACCATTCAGTCCCCTGCTGTGTGGCGACTTGCAGCCAAGTGTGATGCTGACCTGAGCCCTGAGAACTGGCTCCTGTACAGAGTTCAGCAGCTCCTGCCTATGCAGGACGAGTGGCCCACTAATGTTCAGACCTCGGTGAAAAACCTCCCTCGGATTCCTTCGTTGTGAGGGATAGCTGAATTACATATCACACAAGTGCCAATGCACAGAGGACGGGGATTTTCCATCCCCTCTTCTGTACCTGGAAATAAATTCCCAGACTCTTCTGTCATTCCTGGAAAAGCACTGGTATGTCTTTTCTTAGCAGACTGTGGGTGTTGGTTTTACATCCCCTCCTGCAGGTCCCTGCAAAGACATGTGAGTCGGTTCTGTGCAGCATCATGCCCAAGCCGATAATTGTGTCGCATTCAGGATCTGCCATGATCCAGCTTTTCAGGTAGTGGCACAGCCATCAAACTGTACTTAGGTTTGTGTGGAAGATGTAAGTAGTTCAGTGGAGAGCCAGCAGGTTTCTCGAAAACATGAAGAGATGAAAAATACTGAGTGTTTCTCGGCAAAGCTGGTTTTAGCTTAGCTTGAAACAAATAAAAATAGAAGTTTTGATTCTCATCTTAGTCTGGTGGGGTGCTGTTGTTGTCCCTCTACCTCTCTCCTTTCTCCTTTCCCTCTAGCTGAAAAAAAAGACAATATGAGTTCTGTACCAATATAATAGAGTATCTCTGAGGAGGTTTGCTGGTAATGTGCCCTGAGTTACACATCTCTGCTCCATAAGCTCTCAGAGTTGGCTCTGCTAAGGCAAAGCCAGCATTGCCTCAGAAGCTGTGGAGCAACCTGGCCACCAACGGCAGATCCCATAAATTTAGCTTATAGAGCAAGGTGGCTTTTTGCTCCCCAAATGTATCACTGTGCTATTAAACGCAGGAAGCATACACAATAGTGGCTGATTTAGTTTAGCACAGGTGTGGAGCAAATACCATGTTGAATTCAGTGACAAAGTCACCTTACACTGAGGTATGAGAGGCAGATGCTTGAGTTTACGTGGGGCTTTCTGTCTCTCTTGGCCAACGTCCTTCAACATCATTTGCCTTTTGAGCATGTTTTGTAAGGTCTTTCCATTTAAGAGGTCAGAGATCTCACTTGTGGATGTCTTTCAGGCCCAAGAGAGGTTGCAAGGAGAGGCAGTGGGGTGAGCTCCTCAGAGGCTGCTGCTGTGCTCTGCTATTGCTTCAATGACACAGGCGGCTTAGGAGAGCAGACCTTCACTTCTTCTACAGGCTCCTGCAGGAGATTGAAATGTACAAACCATATAAAATACCCTAACCTACCCACAAACTGTATTTTGCACCTTCATCCAGGAGCTGATTTTAAAGAGAAATACGCATTTCACACAGTCCTTCACCAGGACTGCTACAGGGATGTGCAGGGCAACAGGTTGAAGACAGCAGCAGATGATGACTGTTCACTGACTTTTTGTTGCCTAAATCCCTGAAGGTGACTAAGCTACCCATCTCAAAAGATGGGTAGAAAAAGGTAAAACCTGAAGGAAGGGTGATAAACCTCCTGGGGCAGCCACAAAGAAGGATCTGACCTTCTTTGAAGGAAGATCAGGTGTGCGCAATGGTGTGTCCTACACGTCAAGATGGAGTAACTATAGGAGGAAGGAAGACTATGACTTTTGGGAGAGGACACATCTGTAGTTGCATCCTCTCCCTCCTTCAGCTTCCTGGGAGGAATTGCTGCAGAGATGCGTTTTCAAGCTAACAGAAGAGCAAACCTGACAGAAGTGTCCATGGAAGGAGGAGAGAAGCCATTTCAAAATCTAAGGTTATAGAATAATAAGACCCGCTTAGTGCAGAGGTCTCCAGAAGGCTGAAGCAAAGACGGAGGAGTTGCACAGGAGTGGTTAAACAGCAGCACGTGGCATCTTGATGGGGTTCTGGAGAAGAGTTCCATTTGCTTTGACTGGAGGAAATGGGCAGGAACAGTAACCAACACACATCTCTGAAGCCTCTTCTGATATCTGCATGTTATTCTTATTTTGGACACCGTTTGCTGTTTAATAAGCCATTTGAATGGTTCACGGTTTTATAAGCGTGTCAGGTATGTCAGCTAAGTGTGAAATTCATCCAAACTGTACTGGCTTTGCTGCTTCCAGCCCCCCCACACCCCAAGCACCTGTGCAGACAAATCCACACAAAGGACGCAGCAGTCATGTGGGTCCACTGAGATGACCTTGGAGCTGTGAATTCCCGGGTACACCTCCCAGCAGGGATGCAAGTCACAGAGAAATGAAGGCAGTTTTCTGAAGGGGGTCCAGAACTTGGACAGCACGGCAGAAATTTGCCCATGTATAACTGGATCTGGGTTCTGGAGCCGAGCATCGAAGCAGTTAGACCCAGATGGCGCTTTCTTGTTGGGCTGCCCCGGGTCTCTCCTATGCAGCAGAGTGTCGCTGTGCCCTCCTCTGCATACTGCCCGAAGCCACCATGCCCCACAGCCACGAGTGCCCTGCCTTCAGGATCTGCAGCCAACTTGTCCCTGCAGAGCTGAGCAGGCACGTGTTACAGGCTTCGTGTGCTCACCTGCTCCTCCTTACTTAAGATGACACGCTAGTGGAAAGCTGCTGTGGGGTCTATTTGAGTTACTGGGACTAGGGTGGTCTCTGCCTTGGATGGTGCAGGAGGAGGCTGGCAGATAAGTTTGTTATGCAATCCGTAGCGCAACATCCCAACTGTTCCTGTTCACAACGAAAGCGTTGGGATGCTTGACCTAAAGGGATGACATAGCAGTAATACCTCCTGCATACTGCTAAGATTCAGTGTTGGGGCATGTGATCCTACACCTGTCAGATTAAATAAGCTTTCCAGAAGTAAGCTGGTTGGAGATGAAGCCAGTTCTTTTATGTGCTGCGTAGGCCAGACGTCAAGGCTGAGGCTGGGTCAGATTTTCAGCATACCTAGATCACACACTGAATTTGCTTTTTTGCCAAGCAGATGGATGTATCCACCTTCTAAGTCAGGATCGCGTTCCTCATTTATGGTCTCTGGTCTCTTTACAATCTCATGTTGGAGTAACATGACTCTCCTTGGTGAACTGGAGAGGAGGCAGAGATGGCATGTTCAGCATGTCCAGCAGCCCTATTGGGCTACAGGACTCAGCAGGGAGTTGGCCCCTAACTGAAGAGGGGCATTGATGTCCTCTTAGACTTGTGTGGGTCTTCACGGGGTGCAGGTGTATGGGGTCTTCAAGGCTAATCAAAAAGCAAGAGGAACCCAGTCCCTAACAGCCTCTTCAGAAACGAAAGGAAACAAACAGTTTAGCATCTCGTTAGCACCACCGGTTTGAAAGGACTCTGGCAGCTGGATGGTGGCAAGTCTCAGGCTCTCAACTGCATCCTCCTGTGCTTCTGGGGAAGTTTGTCTCCTGCTTTCTTCTCGGTATAAAACAAGACAGTCTTTCCCTTCCTGAACATAGAAGTTAGGACTCAAACACACCAGCAACTGCAACTTATGTCAGCAGATCCCCGAGCATCAGATGATGTGAGCATCTTTAGCTCACAACCGACATTAGACAAAAGCTTAAAGAAATGGTTTTGACCGAATGACTTTATCTCAGGAATGACCAGAAGTGCTTTTCAGCAGCGGAGGAGCCCTGTGCAGTAGCGTACAGCTGCTACGCACTGCCCCACGACACCAGGAGATCTGGCGGGGTGCCATGCAGGTTGGCGCCGACAGCCTCTGTGTCGTCCAGCAAGCTGCCACGCTCGCAAGCAAAGGGAGGAAGCCTCAGTAAAAACATTTTGATGTGAAGCACTGAGCCTCTGAAATAATTGGCTAATCCAGCCAGACCGTTAGGATTAAAACACAAAGCCCGGCTCTATGTATTAATTCCTTCATTTGGGTCTTTTCTACCACTGCTTTGAAAATAACAAGCTAAAAGCTGGATATGATTCAAGTACCAGAATTAGTGATGGTGTCGTCCCTACAGGTCCTGGCCATTGCTCCTTGTCGACCAGCCAGACCAGTTTGCTCCCTTTCCACTGCAGTAAAGCCATTTTCTTTTTCTGGCTTAATATGCAGTGCCCTGGGGAAGTTTAAGTTTCTTGAAGTGGAGATATCTGTAATATGTGCAATTAAACTGGATAAAGTGAGAAAACAAATTCTGTTGAAATCACAGCCTCAGTGACTCCGATCTAAGTTCTCACCACGTGAAAAATAACCCATAGAGATTCTCACCAGGCTCCTGCTTAGGGGGAAACCAGCATAAGGAATCACAGCTTCAGCTTGGATGCCTTAACTTAAAAACTTTGTGATTTATTTTTCATTTCTTAGCACAAGAGTTGGTTGTCATAGTGTTACGATCAGTACCTGCTTTGTAGGTCAAGATCAACCTTGTACAGGAGTTTCTCTGCACTTTCAGCATCTTCATGCAATCGGAGATGTTTCCTCAAGCTTTTCAACTTCCTCTTTGGCAGCATGAGGAGATATTTAAGGAGTGTATGGGGCATAAGAGTAGAAAAGAGATGCGCACTTTTCTTCGGAGATATGGACCTGAGGACCTGCGATTAAATTAAGCCCATATCGACCAAACCCTGTCTTTCTCCTTTCCAGCAGCAAACAGCAAAAGGATGTACACTGAACAATGTTGAATGCTTGAGGATGTTGAAAAGCTTGAGGAAACATCTCTGATTGCAGGAAGATGCTGAAAGTGCAGAGAAACTCCTGTACAAGATTGATGTACATTGAACAGTATGGATTTAAACTAAGGTCAATAGTGGCAACATGAGAGTACAGAAAGTTAATGAACTGTTTTTCTACAAATAGTCTACTCAGCTTAAAGAAAACTTGTATTTTTTATGAATGAAAACTTAGATCAAAGTCTGCTTAACATTTTTTAGCCAAAATATATATTTAAGAAAAATATATGAAAAAAAAACAGTTGATTAAAAGTAGCTTCATTTAGAATTCTGCTGGTTTTCTAGAGAAAATAGAAGTAGTTTCATAATTTCTTCTATGCAACATTATCTAGAAAATTCCATCTTATTTTTAGGAAGAAAAGTAATTTCCTAGATGAAAATACTGAATTTTCTGTCTGGCTCAGACTGCAGCAGAACACAGTCAGTGCTTGCAAGCTGTACACATGATCTTGGAGGCTAGCTGTACTAGACACTAGGTGATGAAGTTCAGCTGCCTGTCATTTATGACTGATATTAAGGATTATCCAGAATAACGGATAAATCTGTCTGTTTCATGATTTATACTAGCAATGTGCTCTGCGCAGTCTTCCGAGCACTTTCCAGAAATACTTGATGCCACAGCGAAGGTCGCTACAGAACTCGAGTGGTCCTGAGCTCTTACTCATTTTCAGCGTTAGTGTAAAAACTTTGAAGTTTTGGGAGAAATGCTGATGTGGAGTTAATAAGGGGTGAGAATCTGGCATTCGTAGGACATCTGTTTGATTCACTGTCACATCTCACATAAAAGATACTCAAACTCCAATGACCCTGGTCACCTCTCAGCAGCCATTTAAGAGCCTGACACCCTTGATCAAATTTTAAGTGCTTAGGAAACTGTGGCTTTATTCCAGCCAGTGACCAAAGGGAAGCAGCATATGTGGGTCTCAGTCTGTGTTCAGTTTCAGTTCCGACTTGGGAGGAAAGAAGGAAAGTCAGCCAAACCTTTTTGTACTTCAAGGACTCTCTATGGTGGTGGCCTAGTCAAAAATGCACAAGGGTTGTCTAAGACCTGAAATGCTACTTCCAGTGACCCAGTAGCATTCAGTGAAAGGAGGATATTGCAGGTAAAATCTTGGTTGCATCAAAATGGGGATGACTGCTCCATCGAAGTGGGAATTTCCCCATGGGATATCAGAGGAACCATGTTTTCTCCTAAAGTAATTCTACTTCACCGTCTCAATGAGACATTTTTCCATTGTGTCTCCTTTCAAAAATGCTAATGAGGGAGTTTTAAAAAAAATTCCTTCCTGCGTTCATCACTTTTCATTAAAAGCTGTTGTTCTGGGAGCAGTGCCATCCTTTTATTTGTTGTTTGAGATGCATCGTGATTTTAATTAAGTGGTCATTGTCTGTGTGCATCATGGTGGTTGCATTCGGCGACCAGGGAGCTATAATTATAAGTATACAGGGCACATGAAGTTTTTTCTGCCACTCTTTAGCAGATTGATGTTTTCACCAGAGAGGATCCTTACTCCTCTTGGACAGCTTTGTCCTGCATAGTCTCAGGTATGACACTGGCAGTGGGCTTGTGGCAGTCATGAAACATTCATATTCAGAAATCCTGAGCGGGAGTTAATCCTATGAGACTCCATGTGGATGAGCTCCTCCTTTGATGTCCCAAACACGCAGGATGACCATTAGGGTTCTCTCACTTGAGCCCTGAGTTGTGGGCAATGCACACAGGGATGCAGAGCTACTCTATTTGCTTTAGCAGGTCAGCACAGGAGGAACCCATCCTTTGGCATTGTGCAAGGGTAGCCTAAGTGTTAAATGAAATGGAGAAAAGGAATTTTGCCAGTGTGTTTTCCCCATCTGAGCCAGAACTGTTATTCTGCATGCAAGTGACAAAATCAACAAGAAAGGGGACTGCAGACCAGAAACATTTGCTTCTTTACTGGGAGCACTTAAGTTGGTTACAGGAAGCTCTATCTGTTTATCTCTCTCAAACCACCCCATTCTTGTACATAAGCAAATGACTTCTCTGATGCTCACTACTGGAGAAAAGGGATGCAAGGCTGCAATGAAAGCCATGTATTTCTGGCCTGAGGGCATTTTCTTTCTTCACCCTGAGGGTTCAGCTCTCTGCAAGTGATTCTGTCTTCCCCTTGGCAGAAGCCTGTTCAACATATGAGAAACAAAGCATTTTCGTAACTTCCAGGCTCTTCTCCTTACTGCTTCACCAGGGTTCACCTCTGTGAATTGAGTCTGCTCTGTGTCTAAAACCAACATGCCAAGGCATTTCTTGCATGCTGTGGCAAGCTGCCTATTTAAAGGGAATCAACCCTTGTGACAGCAATCTCCAGTTTAAGCCAGTTTCACAAGAGAGGAGGTGATAGTTAACTGTTCACCTTGTCTCCAGCCTCTCCTTTGCTTCCTAGTGTGCATATAACCATGGAAAGAGCAAGCATGAGGAAGGGAGCTAAACCCAGCCCTTGTCTTTTAGGTGGTTTTCACGGGGTCCCCTCTCTGGCATTTATCTGCTGCACCTGTACAGTTGGGAACTCCTGTTATTCATTCCTAAATGACCTATCCGCTTGTTGCTTGGAGTGATGGAAACAGTCACAGCTTTGTCATGAGATACATGGGTATTTGGAAGATACACGGACAGTGTTGCAGCAGCTTCTTGTACTCCTGCTGTCCCTGCATCCCGCCTAGAACTTTCCAATGTACAATTTGCTTTGTTCAGGTATGGAGGGGGTCCAGTAAGGTGATTCACCAAGGTCCTAGGGACTTAGAATGTTTGAAATCATGGATCTGTGCTTTAGGTAATAAGCCTCCTGCACAGGGAGACTGAAACTGAAATAAGGGTGGCAGTATCTTAGATGCTACCTAAGAGCACAGAGTGCAGTTTCCTGAAGCTCAGAAGTTGTATTCCACTATATAGATGCAGAGAAATTGTACCTGGCTCATGTTTCAGGGGAAACAAAGCTTAGCCACGTGGCCATGGGTTTCAGGGGACTGGGGCAAAAAGGGTCTTCCAGGAAAATGCCTAAGGAAACAAAGCCAGTAACTTACATTTATGTGCTGTTGGTGGTGTAACTGCAGAGGAAAATGGATCTCAGAAACAGACAAGTACAGACTCTGGTTCTGCTGGAGCAGGGTAGGAGGGGAGCTGCAGTCATTGCCCATAATCTGAAGCAACAGACATATTCCTCAGTGCTCGAAACAGGACACCAGACAAGCCTCCAGCTTGCAATTACGGAGGCTGTGTGGCTACCCATAACAACGAGATTTCCACCGAGCAGAGTCATGCCAGTGCATATGGTGATCTACTTTGATGGACTTGGCAGGATGATGGGCTCCACCGTCTTGTACTGGCAGCAAGTCATGAAAGTGGGCATTGCTGATCCAAAAGGAGCAGGCATCCTGCCACCAGCCTTCGAGGTGTGTTTATTCTGCTGTAATAGTGCCTCTGTCTCAGTTCTGCATCCTGCCTCTTCTGGTGCTGTGATTTCTATTATACACTCTTTACAGCAGCAGGACATGTTTAGAACTGCATTTTGCAAAGTGCCGCCAGTACTGGGCTGAGTTGTCACAACTGGTAGAGATGGTTGTGTCAGGAGAGTTTCCTGGTCTTCCAACACAGCAGGAAAATAAAAGAATTGACCAGCAAGTGGGGAAAAAAAAAGTAAAGGGGAAGTTAAAAAAAAAAGGGGAGGGTAGAAAATTAGCTTCCTGTCTTTCTTAATATTTTCTTTCCTGTGAACCATTAGTGCTGAACTGCAGAAGGGGAAAGAAATTGACAGATTTGATTTCACTGCTGAGAGATGTGAAGTAACCACAGTGAAGACAGTCATTTAAATGACCACCCTGGTGAGAGTTTCAGTTTCCCTAAGAAGTGATTTCTTGGGATTATGCTACTGCAGGTTGAAATTGTTGGCGTAACCCAGATGCTCCTTTTCCCCCAGAGTTCTGGATGTCCCTGAACTGGCAACAGAAAAATGAGGTGTCAGCAGCTCTTTTGCTTGGTTGTTTCCTTACTTGCTGCCCTATGAGCTTTAAATAAACAGGGAATAATATCTGCCAACTGTGCAGAGTGAAGAAAGTAATGTCTTGCTGAAGAAATTCACTTGATTCTTTGAAGGCAATTCTTTGTAACTGGTTTCCTTGCTCTGAAGCAGACTATGATTTTACTCCACCTGTGCCGTTTTTGGGTGTGTTTGTTTTGCGTTGGCATGACAGGCAGGATCTTGTCCTCTTCCAGCCATTCCTCCACAGTGGGCTGGATGCTTGCTTGGCACGCAGGATGAAGCCAACAGGAAACCTCTTCACTGAAACTGCTGGTGGTGGTTCCTCCAGTGTCACACTGCCCGTCTCCTCAAGGGTCACAAGATCCCCATTGGGTTTTTTGTCAAGTTGTTTTTTGTTTTTTTTTTTTCCCCGCTGTGTTCTTCCGGGTACCTGCAGCATAAGTCTTAGCCTGCTGTCAGATCTGGGCATGTGTTTTCACAGTGAGGTCAATCAAATTGCATTTAGTTTCTGTGCTGCTCCATGGGGTGCTTTCTGCACATGTCTGAACTGACTTTAAACCAAACAAATCAGGTGCTTCTGCCAGTGCGAGGGGAGCAGAGGGCTTTACCAAGGTTTCACTGCCCTGAGGATTTACATGGCTTTAGAGGTGTGTGTTCCTCCACAGACGGTTGTACTCTGTGAGCTGGATAATCTCTGTATCACTCCCCACACTGTGCAGGCAGATTTCTAAACGAGAACTAAAATGATTTTGTAATGGAAAATTGAAGTGGTTTGTGGCTGCAGTGTCACAGAGAAGTGTTGCGGTGTAACTTGTTTTTTTCCAAGGTCTTATGTTTGCTTCGGATTTTATTTTTATTTTTGTGTTGTTTTGGTTTTGTTGGTTTTGTGGTTGTTTGGGTTTTTTTGACTGGAGCAGTTTGACAAGTCTAACACTAAACACTAGGTTATTTTGATCAAATGTAATACACGATTCAGACAAAAATCCTGCGCCCCTTCTCTGATGAATGAAAAATTGGTGGTCTTAGGATGAGCGTGAGAGAAAGACAAGCATGTGAAAACTTAGCAAACACTCTCAAAACCATCTGTGGTTCAGGGGCTTCCTGAAACGGCTGTAATTCCAGTTCGCGTGGTAACCCTCCCAATATTCCTTCTCTGTGACTGTCCCCAGGCTCCCTTGGGACCCCCATCACCTTCTAGCACCCACAGCATCCTGAGACAAGGATGTCCACAGCAGACCCACGCCTTGGCTTCAGACCTATCCTGTCCAGTTTCCCTTGATGCCCCTTTGTTTTCTTACAGGGGAAGACAGAGTGAGCCGTAGATGTCCACTGGCTGTCCCCATGCCACCGCTCACGATTTTACAGGTCTCCTTTGTCACGATTTTTGTCCTCCCGAGACCTCTCTCTCTCCTTCAAGTGGATGCAGTCGTACTGATTATCTGACATATTTAGTTTTTAGCAATAGGAAAGTGTCACTGGCCACCTTTAGTGCTAAGCAGCAATTACTTCCTTTCCGAAATCAAGCTTCTTGGCAAAGGAAATAAATTTATAGTTCCCATGTCGCACATCCATGTGTGAATAGCTGAGTATGAATCTTACTTGTTGTTGAACAGAATTCAGGGTGAGAGTAATCTTGTCATTTGACCTATGTTCTTTTCCCATCATTTGAGCCTATGAGTAAAAATGTCCTGTGCTTTCACATTTGCTTAGTATTTTTTGGAGAAGGGAGGGAGTAAGGTTTGAATATTATTTTAATTGTGCACATCCTGAATATTCAGAGCGTCCTGGGTGTACTTCCCAAATGGTACTCCTCTACCATTTGGGAGAGGTAGCCATCCATGATCAGTATCTGTATTCTTAAAAAAGCAGCACACCTCAGATAGGTACAAATCTTTTCTTTTAAGCCTACCACATTCACAGTAAAACTGACTTCAGTGCTTGTTTTATCCACCTCCTTTCAACCTAGTTTCTATAATCACTTCTTGAAAAAAAAAACAACCCAATGTTTGGTGTCCACAGAGTAGCTTCAAGGTGTGTGTGTATATTTGACGTCCCAGCCAACAGTTTTCACTAACCCCCTCAAAAGATGTAGGAACTGTACAAAATCTGTCCATCTTGCATATACCCAAGCATCCTCCTGGCTCCTGCCTTCCCCCTTTGGATTGAGCTCCATGCATCGTGGCCCAGGGGAGGAGATCAAGGATGTTCTTGGGGGTAACGTCATGGAGGGGATTAGCATTAACTAGTAGCTGAAGCAGTGATGGATTACTCCCTGTGTTGTAGAAAAAAAGAGGGCACACATTTAACTGAAGCTGTTCAGAGTGAATCTCTTTGTTTAAAATGAGCACTTTATTTTCTTGGTGCCAGGACCCTTAGTAAATTAGTAACTTAACAAATATACTTAGAAAAATTACTATCTATAAGTAGATGAACAGAGTAATGACAAACATACATTGGCTTCAATGCAGAAGTGCCCCTTAACAAATACTGGGGTGTAAGCATATGCTTTACATCCAGTGTTTTCAGTAAAGTCTTGAAACAGGACCCTGCTTAAGTGAGGGCTGGTTTCATGTATGGAAAGTCCAAAATCCTCAACAGGCTGATTTTGGTGGGATTTTTGTCAGCCATTGCAGTCTCCTACCACATTTTTTCAGAACATACCTGTATAAACCAGAAACACATACAGTCACAACCTTCATTGACTGGAAGAAACCTAGATTGAATGTGATCTAGTGACCTGAAGGTGAAATGTCCTGAGAGCTAGTTACCAGTGCAGTAGTTCATGCAATCTTCAGAGAAAAAAAAATTACTTTTGCTGTCATACTCCTCGGCCATAGCTGTGGTACAAAAATCAGAGGGTAGAGGCATGCAGTTGGGCTGACTGCAAGCCAGTGAAATGGAAACGTGAGCAATATTCCAATTTAACTCTGCAGAAGCCCACTAGTTAGTAAGTAGTTCAAGTATTTTAGTGCCTGCTGTGTTGCTGCCTACAGGGAAAATACTCTAAGTGCTTTCCCTTTCTCACAAAGAAAAGAAGTTTCCATCCATGTTTTATAAGGCTGTCTTGTCACATCCATTATACAGTGTGACACAACCAGCCAGAGGAGGTACTGTGGTGATTTCCATCATGTCTTTTAGTGAGAAGGTTTTTGTGAAGGGTAGGATACATATATATATATAAACATATGTATATACACATATAAATGTAGGTCAGTTAACTGTGAAGATGTAGGTGCCTTATGCTGGCCTGTGGAGTGTCAGATGTGGGGTGTTAATGCCTACATATGTGAAATCCAAACATTCTGTCATCTGGTCAGCTTGGCACAAACAGGGCAGAACGATCCTTATTCTGAGAATATTAAGCCAATTACTGGAACGGCTTTTAGAACTGCTTTACTCTCGTCCATGGCTGACCAGCTATTTAAGGAAACAGAAAGAACAAATTCTGTTTTTCATCCTCCAAAGTACGCCGTTAATATCACAGAATGAAGAAAATGGCAAGAGAGATCCCTCAACAATGTTGGGGTTTTTTTTAACCCCTGAGCCGCCCAATATCCTGTTCCATTTAAAAACAGGAAGGAGAGATGGGGATTGGAAGAGTGATAGGAGGAATGATGCACAGACTATCAGTTTTATATAAGGAAGGATTTTTAAAGGTGCATGCATAAATTTTGTATGCCTCTGTGTGCACAAATGCCAACGATCTTCTGCGTGCACAGAGCAGTGAGGTGTCACGTTTTCAGCAGAAGACAGGTACCTTTTGTGACACTTTAGTTATCCAAAAAGCCAGTTTTCCTATTCTGAAACAACTTCAGCAGAATATTTTTGTTCAGCAGCAATATTCTTACACACTTCAGACAGTAGGGAGTGTGTGTGTGTAGATGTAGATACACACTAACAATCAGCATGCAAGAGCGTGCAGGGTATTACAGAGCTACTTGACAGATGCATCATTTGACTATTTTGTCTCTTCTGAGTTCATTACTCCAGCCCTCCCATCACTGTTCCCATGTCTCACTCTTCAGCAGGAGTGGTCCAGACAGTTATCTAGCTCTGTGTTTTGCTTTGGTTTGAGTGAGCTTGACATTAAAAAAAAAAAAACAAAACACCCCACCCCACCCCCACCCCCCACCAAGTTTCTTTATCTTCCTTGTAAATGTTATGCTTTCATTCAAAATGCCCTGGTTGGAGGTCCAACATAAACACAAATTAATTTCTACATGGACAGCATCTTATCCTATGCCCCTTGAGGACAAGGCATGAAGGTTTGAAGTCCCTGGAAAGCAGAGAATTCCCAGAGCATCAGTAAATGAGACAGATGCTCCTAGAAATGAGACAGAAAAATTACTTGGGGGACTTCAGGAATCCCCAAATGTCTTCAAGTTCAACCTTAGAGCTAGTGAAATACTTAAAAAACATGGTTTCACAGGTAGGAAATAAAAACTTTTGTTCCAGTAAAAACTGAGGCTTATATACTTGTTGACTGCCTCCACTTACTACTCAGTATTTCCATCTTGATGGCAAAATCTGAAATGAGGAAAGACCTCCAGGAGGGGCAACCTGATCCAGGCTGGGGACAGGTGAGGAGAAACACTCCCCACAAGGTGAAGAAGACTGGCAAGAGGCAAAAAGTTGATCCTTCCTAAGAGGAAGGTGTTGCAGGGCAGAAAAGGAGGTTGTTCTCCTCTTGAAATGCTTGGGAGAGTCTGCTGCCTGTCCAAGGGCGCAGCCTGGGCACAGGCCAGTGGCTGTATTCGTGAACGTGACCGTGGAAACCTCCGGCTGTGGAAATGACCGTGCTGTCCCTGGTGCCACTTGGTCAGCCCAGCTTCTGGGACCACTGCTAGCCTGTGCTGGTGGCTTGAATTTTCAAGAAAGCCAGCCGAGGGGTCATCCGTCCCGTTTGCTTCGCAGGTGAACCCCGTGCAATGTGCATTGAAACACCTTCTCCCTCTTGAGCCCAGGGGAAGCCTTACCACCGGCCTGGCTGGCATAAAATGGGATCTGCAGCCCGGCTCCCTTCCTCCGTGATGCCACCCACCGCTTTCGCGTCTCTGCGGTGCCACACAGTCACACCGCGCAGTCCCTGGTTTTGGCCCAGCATCTCAAACGCAAAAGCGTACCTGTGTCCCTTTAACTTCCCTCTCGGCTGTTATGCCTGTTTTCTCCCCTCCTCTGGGACTGTGCACTCTGTTGCTGCTCCGGCTGCTGGGAGTGAGTGCGGAGAATTTCTCCTGCTGGCGAGCGACCGGCTCGCCTGGGGCTGGCGTCTTCCCAGGACGCTGCTGTTTGCGTACGGGCAGGCGGAGGAGCAGGTGAAGCGGGGCTGGTGACATCTGTACAGATGCCTTTGACTGCTTACGTGCTCGTACGGATCTGCTACCCTTAAAGCCTCCGTTTCTCTGACGAGGTATCTCTCTCTCTCTCTCTCTCTCTCTCTCTCTCTCTCAAATTATTTTTCCAAGGAGAAAAGGAAAAGGCAGACAGAAATAGAAGGCAAAAGACAACAGCTTGAGGACCAGATACTTCAGCTGCAGCATTTCAAGGTAAGGGACTGATGCCAGAAGCGATGGATTGACTAAATCTGTTCGTTATTAGACATGCAGATCACACGTCTGAAAGCTGGGAAGAGCCCGCTCCGACATGAAGCAGCTTTTGCTGCTGGAGCCTATCTCTCGCAGCGATTGCATCCTGCTCGCTTTTCATTCCGTGTGTTTCATGCACGGGACCATCTTGCAGGAGCGGCTCGGGAGCACGGAGTCGGGAGGGCGTGAGTGCAGGCAACGCAGCGGTGCTGTTGTTATTAAACGCTGCTATTTATTATACATAATGACGAGACACCAGTCGCTGTGGATTGGGTGTGCACTGCACGGCTTCAGCCAGCACTTTCCGCCTGCAGAGCTGCCTTGGATTTTTCTGGTGCCTGCCTTTAGGTTTTGTGTGTGTGTGTGTCTGTGCATGTTGCAGAGGGGGTATTAGTTAGCATGTGTGTGTGTGTGTGTGTGTGTAAGGCTTTAATAGAAGGATGAAGTTATTAGGCGTAATAAAATGGGCATGTAGGCACGCGTGGCGAGGGTGTTGATGCATATGTGCGTGTCTACATGGAGAGGCGCCTGGATATTTAACAGGGTGCCGAGCAGCCCCAGTCCCTGTTGGACTCCATGACAGCTGCAGACAGCATCATTTGAAAGCCATCCTGGTTATTTCTATTATTTATCCTTCCTGTCGCTAGTGGAGTTTGTCTTTACATTTGTGCGTAGCAAAGAGAAGAACAAAAATACATGTGTGATCTTTTTGTAACCGGTGTGCATTTGTGGGTCAAATCTTGTTAGATTAGTTCAGTAGGAGAGCCTGAGGAATTTCAGTTAATTAAAATATCTGGGAAAGATGATCAGAACTGATCAGTTCATCCTTGCAGCAAGTGAGCTGGGCTGTATTTTTAAAATTAAGATATTTAGGTTGCTTGTGCAAGAAAGAGAGAGAGTGTGTGTGTGTGTGTGTGTGTGTGTGTGTGTGAACAGTGCACCTGCGTGGGAAGATGATGCGCAGAATATCTCTTCTGCCCACGCATGCACTTGGAGACCAGACTCCAAGTTATGCTACAGAAAAGGTCCTTCTCCTGCCTCCCCAAGCTGCTGCCATCATGTTCTGTAAACTATTCCTCATATTCTGCTAAACATGATTGCAGTTAAGCCCAAGTAATTGATTGTAGCCTGCACAAATGCTCCATCAGATTCACCGTAAATCCGTGGATGTCACACATTATCTTGAGTGTTATCAATCAGTGATGCGATTGCATTTCTGTGGGGCAACAGGAGTTGCCATTTTGTTCAGGCTGCCACTGACTGCAGGCAAGGGACGATTTCTTCAGACGGCCACAGGTTGATGAAGCAGGGCCGTAGGATGCCTTTCCAGTGCCTTCATGATGCTTGCTTTTTTTCTTTTTGCTGCAAAGCTGAGGTCTTCCTTTATCATGTTAACTGTTTCCAAGCTAAATGAATTATGCTTTTTCATGAAATTATTTTAAGCAGAGCCTTTTGGAAAGCTAATTCTGGCAATTCTCTACTTCATCTGACTTATTTTGGTATAGGTGTTGCTAAACTGGATTTTATCATCACCCATGGGGAAAAGTAAAACCTCTCGAGGTGGTGCAGTGGGGTCAGCCCCTTGGCTGGTGTAAATGGGCACTAACTTCAGCCCTGCTGTGCTGACAGCCAGTAGAAGAGGTTCAGTCTTGCTACACGGATTTCTTGAGTGACACACATGAAAATTAACTATTTCTCTTTATTATTTAGCTTACAGCGGGAGCAAGAGCAGTAATCACTCAGGAAGCTAAGGGGAGATCAGGGCACAGAAATGTAAAATGGCAGCTTTCTCAGCTAAAAGCATAGCCAGACTTAAGGTCTGTAGAGCAGAGCATGAGGATGAGCATCAAGATAGGATAGGAGCTTCATTACCTCTCCACTCAGTGGCATCACTTGTCATCAGAGGAGAACGGTGTTGCTTTTACTGGAGAGGTCACAGTGAATGCTGCTCCAGGAGCTGCCTGTACCACCAAACAACTGTCTGCTGGGAGATCTGGATGAGGTGATGGCAGAGGTCTACCTGGGATTGCAGAGTTCATCCTCATTGCTGCTAGCCCTTTCCTAAACAGAGGGAGGGCAGCTACTCTCCAGACTCAAAAAAAAAATTTAAAAAAATCAAAACAAACAGAGGCAATGACTGATGGTATTTCCCTTTCTCTGGGGAGACAGACCAAGCAAACTGCATTTTCTTTCTTTTCATGCTTTGTTCAGTGTTCTGGTTGCTTCATGGGGTGCTGCCCAAAATGGCATTTGGCCTGTCAGGCTGCTTTGTCCATTTGAAAAGCTGTGTAACCTCCCCCCATCTGCCCGGGGCTCCCCCTCACCTCACCCTGGTTGCTCTGAGCCTCTGCAAACCATGAATGTAGTCCCCCACTCTGATATCACTCCCCAGTCTGGCTCGCACAGCCCAAAGTAAGTGCATCCATTTTCCTTCAGAAGTGCTAGGATAAAGATGGTTCATTTCTTGAATTACGTGGATTCCAGCTAATTCTGTGCAAGACATAAATCCAGGTCAAAAAGACCAGGCTTGCCGAGGAAGCCCACGTATTTACACAAAATACTGTGAGGCTGTTGATGTCAGCATAGAGTGAGAGGACTTCGTATCAGCGTTCATGAAAATCTGCTGTGGAGAAACCTTTGAACATAATATGTGGGTTAGTCCTGTGTCTGGAGTGTCTGGGTTGATTCCACAAACCTAACAGCATGAGTTCACCCAAAGACATTCGTGCCAGGATTCAATAGGTTTGGTTCATTTTTGTGAGATGCCAGGGTAATTTTCTTTTTAAAATACACTGTGTAAAATAGCATGTTTGGTTACCTAATAAAGGTTCTGGAAGCTATAGGGGTTATGTTAATTTCAGACAATTTTATTCGCATAGGAAAAATATCTAATATAAATAGTTTATTGCAAATGTTTATGCTGGATTACCTACAGCTTTCAAGTTGCTGATGCCAATTAGACCCCTGGCAAAATGGCTTAACTCTACTACCAGTGTGTTCATTTTTCCCTTGTTACACACCTGGCTGAAAATAAGGGAACGATGGCCACTGCCCCTTTGTTTTAGGCGGAGCAGCCCAGCAAACATTAGAGTTAGCAAATGTCGGCACTGAACGTGGACGAGGCTTTGGCAGCACGTTTTGCAAAGGCTTCTGAGAATAAGACCAATGGCTTCATGGCTGAGGACACCCGGACAAAAACTTGACTGAGCTACTGATGGTCTGTATAAGCTTCTGAGTTAATCAAGTGAAACCTCCAAGTGCGAAAGTCCGGAGCAGGAGAGACTCTAGAGTAGTGTAGGCTCTGAAAACCGAATTCCCTTGTTGCTGACAGTGAAAGCCGTGTCACCTCTTCTGTGAACCACTGGCAACTGGGGACGTTGGTGAGCACAGGGTCTCCACGTGGTACTTCAGGGCTATCAGGGCACTCTGCCGAAGGCGAGAGGTCCGTTTTTCTATGTTACAATCAGATGCTTCATTGGAAAGGCTTTTGGTGTTGGACTTCTGGTTTTGACTTTTTTTTGGTTTTGACTTTTTGCAAGGACATGTAGTGATAGGACAAGGGACAATTACTTTAAACTGAAAGAGGGTAGATTTCGATTAGATATAAGGAAGAAATTTTTTACAATGAGGGTGATGAAACACTGGCACAGGTTGCCCAGAGAAGTCGTGGCTGCCCCATCCCTGGAAGTGTTCAAGGCCAGGTTGTATGAGGCTTTGAGCAACCTGATCTAGTGGAAGATGTTGCTGCCCATGGCAGGGAGAGTTGGAACTAGATGATCTTTAAGGTTCTTTCCAACCCAAACCATTCTATGATTCTATGAAAAGGTGTAAAGGTGCTTTGAAGCCCCATTTTTTGAGACTGAACGTGCTGGTTTGCTCTAGTAAGAGGCAATTTACAACAGCTCTCCTTACTTCCCGCCTACTTTAGTTTTTAATATCAAAATAATTCTTCTTCTTTCATACAACATATGATGTGATTTCGTTTGTTTTTTAACAGCAGATAGAGTTTAAACTTAAGGCCTCCGCATTTCATTGGCCATACTCTTACAAACAGGGTTTGCCACATCCGTGGGAACTGGAGGTGTCACCAGCTTCTATTGTTTGAAATCAGAAAAGTGGACAAAATTCACCTTATGCAAGCACACCGTCTGCAGAATCCATCAACATGATGTGGTTTCCTGAGGAAGACGATAATTGATTTTGATTGATTAGTTGCACTGGAAGGATAACCTACTTGCCACAGCTGCTCTTAAGATATTGTTCAGCTAGGCAGCGGTTGGGCAGGCCCATTTTTAATGGAGGTGTTTGCTATTTCAGATGAACTTCAGAAGTGTTTCTTCCAAGATCTGACTGCCTCTATAGTTAGTGGAACAGAATTTCTATAATTGTTTACTGTAGCTCTGTTTGGTGATGGCTGGTAATAAAATAGACAGCACAAAACCTCCTAAATGAATGAAAAATTACTTCTCTGCTGTTACTTTAACTATTACAATAAGTCCATTTACCACAGTTATTTTATTTCTGGAGTGATATAAATATCAGGGACCTATTTCTGTTAACATCTGCTTCTTAAAGACTGCAGGTTTTGTACGCTTAATCTAAAACATAATTACATCTTTACTCTGAAGGAAAGGAAAGGAAAGCCTTTTTATATTTAGAGATTTTTATTAGGGTGCGGTTTTAGCCGAAACTATCTTATCTATAAATAAATTTTAATTTTATTATTCTGCAGTTATATTCCTATCCTCAATTTATTCTAGTCTTAAAATAACTGCTGTCAAAGAATATAAATGGATAGATCTACCTATCCATATATATATATGTATATGCAACAGCATGAAGAAACAGATGACTTTCGCAAATGAAGGAATCTTGTTATTCCTTTATATTGAATCCCTTTACAATTTTTAAGTAAATAAACCCTTAAACTGAATGGCGACTCAATCTAGCACACAAAAAACGTTTGATGATGTCATGGACAGTCTCTATTTTCTATAGGGTCAGTGCAATAGCCCCCCCTAAACCTATTTTTATGAATAGTCAAGCACTCTTTCTGGTATGTGATGTCTGCTATGCTAGTCCCAGGGTGACCCTCTGTTTTTAACATACTGGAGCCCACTGCACATCTCCATTTCCCAGCCGCAGTTCTGAGGCATGGAGAGGTTAAGAGCTAATTCAGAGACAAATTTCCAGAGCATTGGGGACCTCTGTTTGTCCCTCTCTGTGCATTAGCATCTTAAGGCTGACGCCCACCTTTCCCTGGAAAGCTCACCTCCCACCAGGGTTTAAGCTGAGAAGTGGGAGGCTCTCTGCCTCTTTGCTACTCTGTTTTACAATCCAGAAGATAAATCCAGATTCATTAGCCAGAAAAGGAGTGGGAGAAGGAATAGGACTGAATAGCCTAGGATTTAGGACACTTGCTCTTTCTGAATCGCTTACAGAATATGAAACCTTTGGACATCCTTGCTGGGAAGTAGCATTTAGAAAGTAGGGATTTCAAAGATCCTTATATGTTTTCTTTTCAAGTAGTCAGAAAACAAAATATCTATCCCTAGTTAAAATCTTTTAGCCATAATAGAACAGACCAGGCCTTGTTCTGGCCAGCTACACAAACTGACTACCGCAAAGAGACGAAAGCTTTAGTCCTTTAACTCATGTTTCTTATCTGCTTGCATGCCATTGCCACGCAACTGAATATACTGGAATTATTCTGGTATAACCCCTCTGCAAGAATGCTTTTATTGAGTAAAAAGGTGGTGTTGTGTGAGTTATGCTTCGAACCGGGGCAGACTTATCCTGAGGTGACTGTAAGTGTCCCCATACAGGCAGAACTCCTTTGAAACCCATCAAAATTGCCACCAACATTTCCACCAGTAACAAGGTCCTTCAAGCAGGTCACTGCCACTCCAGCAGTTTTTGTTTTTGTCAGACAGTGTCAAAGTAGCTCAAGGATGTTTACAGTTCCCTTCAACACCAGCCTCTTCTAATGGTTTGATACATGCTCAAAAATGAATTCACATGACCTGAATCCAGCTGTTTAAAGCAATGAATATAAGAACTTTTAAGACCAGAAAAAAAAGGAATGTCTCAAAATGGGTTCTCTTTTTACCTCTTTTGACTCGTGTGTATGTGAGAAGGAGTGATAAACCAAAGCTGAGGACAGATTGAATGTAAAGAGGAGGTTATTCTTTCAGAAGATAATAGTAAAAGCAGCTGTGGCTGTGTAGTAATGATGATAAATTGCAAAGCCTATTTGTTTTGGGGGAAGAAGGTTGCCATTTTTCAAAGTCTCAGATTGCTAACTATTCCAAAAGGAGTTGTTTTTTTTTTCTCTCAAAACCATGCTTTACTTCCTTTGAAAACATGGAGTAGAGTACTCACAGGGACTCACAGGGAAAGCCAAAGCGTACCTAAATTTCTAGCTCCAGGACGTTAAAGTGTGATCAAACTCTTTTCATGTGTGTATCTGTAAAAGAGAGTCATACTCAATTTTTCAGTCCGACCACACAAAGTCCAGAAACTTCAGCTAGCTTGAAGCTATTTCTTACTCCAGCTCCAAAATTCCCTGGGAAACAGAATTTCTTGTGGAGTCATAAAGTAATTTATGCGTGAAGGGACTCTGGAGGTCTCCTGATGCCCCCACCAACAGAAGGAGGTTGCTCTTATGCCCGTCCTTGTCCCATTAAACTTGAACTCTTGCTTGGAACGGAAATCTCACGGCCTGCCTGGGAAACCTGGTCCCACATCCTGAAGACCACATGTGCCCCTGCTACAGCATCCCCTTTCGCAGGCTGTGTCCCCGTACTGCTGGTGCGTGCCTGCTGGGTCAGCCCGGTCCCTCATCCCTCCCCTCGCCCCTGCAGCAGCCGCTGGCAGTTGTTTATTGTTTATTCTCATTATGGTGCTTAATCTCGCTACAAGCAATAGTTGGACAGAGCAATCATTGTCATCCTGCCATGAAGAAGACTGAAATCTTAAACAGACTTCCTAAAGGGAGATACTGAAAAAAAAAAAAAACAGCTCTCCAGCTTAGGTATCAGCATGATTGTTTTCACCTGTTACTTCAAGCACAACTTTCTGGTAGCCCAGATATGTAGAAAATGTATGTAGAAAAGAGCCTGTGTTTGAGTTATCTTTCATCTTACTGTTGCTTTTTGTCTCAGTGTCATCTCAGGTCTGTAATGAATATTGGTAACTCTTACCATGTCTCACGCCATACCTGTGATCTGCTTCAGTGAAACTAGTCTGTACAGACCACAGCTCTGTGCCTGATGAATGATCTGAGCCAGAGAGACACAAACTTTGTGTCTTCTCTCATAGAGTCTTGACAATGTCTCTTGCTGTGGTGGGTTTCCTTGCAGCTGAAAGAGCTTGAGTTTTATTTCTTCTTCTTCGTCTTTGTGTGGAAACAACTGTCTGCTTGGTTTACAAAGTTAAATAAAGTATGGGACCTGAACAATTTAAAAGCAATGCACACAAAATATTTACAGTGGTGATCTTGCTAATGGATGGGATGCTTACTCTGAGGACATAAAACAATTGACGCTTTTTTCCCCCCAGAGTGTTCTTAATCGGGCCTCTATCCATCCAGCTGCAATCTCTGTTCCTGAGAGTTTTTAAACAGACAAAGCATGAGACCTTCATGAAGGAGCTGTAGCTATCATCACACCCATCCCTCAGGTAGCTTGACACGGAGGTGCCATCCCCATGCATCCGCAGCTCCAGTTGCACGTGGCTTACTCTGCAGCCATGGTCTCTCACCCCCTTGCTGTACCACGGGGGCACCCAGCTGAGCCCTGGTCCTTCCCCAGTGAACACAAATCATGCCAGCCTCACTCTTCCCTCACCCATTTCTGCAGTCACATGGCACTGTTTAGTGCATTCCTCTCCGTTCTGCTGCTGTGCTGAACGCGTGCTTTGAGAGAGAGCAGAGACTGAACAAATACTCAGGGGAGCTGAAGGGCTGTCAAATGTACCAGCTACAGCAGACAAACACGGGGGTAGGATCATCTCTGCTAAGTCTTTTGGCCACCATGATTCCAGGTCGTGCTTTATTGTAATAGCGGTCATTGTTAACTTTTATTTACTTACTTACTTCATTTACTACTTACTCATCTCCCCACATGCACCACCCCTGCACCCCCAGCCCAGTGGCTCACTGGTGCTGTGGCAAACCTCTGTCACCCCAGGAGCTATGGGGAAGGAGGAGTCAGGCTCCTTGGGGACAAGCAGGACACCAGTCCTTTGAACGAGCAGACTGCCTTGGAGGCATCAGGAAACTTTGGAGCAGCTCTGAAACAAGACCTGAGGACCAGTGGTCGTGAGCTCGGGGATCCGCTGCAGTAAGGGTTTTATCAAAAGGGAAAACTCAGGCAAGTAAGAAGAAACTTTGGAAAAAGTTAAGCCATCAGTCTCCAATGCTTGGTCACAAAAGGTTGTCAATTACAGTGGGCAGGTCTTAACGCACCTGAAAAAAAGTTTATTAATGTGTTTTAATGTTCTGTGTGATGAACTAACTGACGGCTGGAAACATTTATGACTCTTGGTCTAAATATATGCTTCTTAAAAAATAATTTTAAGACATCACTTCTTTAAGAAATTTCTAAGAAATGTTTTGTTCATTTCTTGAACAAAGAATAACAACAACAAACTTGCAGCTCTACAGGATAATATTTAATCTGCCTTCTCACCATGCCATTTGTTCTTGGGCTGGCTAAGCTCCACCAGCTAACACACTTTTTTGTTGAATTACACTTATGTTAGCTATGACATTGTGGTTGAAATCAAGACTACAATCAAGCTGCAAGTTTTTCAGCGTGACTTAATTCCCTAATCTGGTCAATGCTTGAATCACATCCAAGTGTCATGCAGACATGCTCCTTAGGCTAGAAGAAGTGTCATAGATGACTGGAAAGGCAACAGAAAGTTCTGCTGCTAAGCAAAACTAGATGGTACCAGCAAGCTGGAAATGGCTGCTTGTTCTGTTCCAGGGCCAGCCACGCTGTACAAGGCCACATCCATCTTGCAGCAGAGCTGAGTAAAATCTTTTGTGTTTGCTGAGGACCACACCTCTCTTCTGTTTTGCAAACAAACTCTCTTGCACCGAAATGCCACATAGGAAAACTCTGCATCAGTCTGGGCAAAGAGTCGGACTGTTCCGTTCACCTACCAAGAAATGAAAAACGAGATCATCATGCAGGAATACATTTTGAGGAGCTGCTTATTTTGAGATGGACCTGCCTGTCACACTGGTTCTACCTGCGGCCCTTCTCTGCATTTGCATATTTATTCACGAATGTTTGAGGGCATCGAACATGAACGTGCCTGTTCACACTACAGCCATGCAGACAATTTTTTTTTTTTTTCGTTTTTTTGGAAGGCAAGGGAAGGCTTGCTGGCAAAGGAACAAGTCTCTGTAATCCCAGTACGTGTCCCAGTAACCTCTTTGCTAATGCTGGCGAGTGTGCTGTGCACCAGCAGGTCAGACCCAGGCCTGCCGGGCACCCTGCTCGAGCTGGATTAGGGCCAGCTGGATGGCAGGGGAGGCTGCCTGAAAATACGGCAAGCAAAAGATGCGATGTTTGGAGTGGCCGCGGGAATGAGCTACAAAGGAAAAGGGAGGAATCCCAGAGGAGTTTTCGGGGAGGCGTCATCCTTGCGCTTGTGTTCCTTGCAGATTCATTTTTATCAACCCAGGCAGATGCTTGGGAGCGTGCACAATCGGAGCGGGCTCCGCGGCTGCAGGAAGCCCTCCCTTGTGTCGCCGATGCGCTGGCTGACAGAGCCACAGTTCCTGGGCAGGAGGCTCCAGGTATCTGCCCAACAGCAAAGCCGGGCTCATTGCTGCTTCCAGAGCTCCAGATCTGCCTGGAAAACTCACGCCTTTTTCCAAGGGAGCCTTCTGAAATGCAAAGAGCAAATCTGAAATGCAGCCAATTACGCTAGTGTCCTAATGGGATCGTGCGGGGCTGATATTGGACTCACACTGCTGGGTGAAGGAAGAGGTTTATTGCACTCTTTTAGTAGGGTGTGGGCTGGTTGTATGCCCACCATATGAGGGACCAACCTCCTGCATTCACCTTTTTTCCAGGACAGAAATACTGAATGTATGTAGAGAGAAAATAATTTCATCATAATAACAAATAATTTCAGCTCTAAATTGTTAAGGTCTGGTGGTCTTTGAGCCTCAAACCCCAAAGACTTTTGGCAAGACTTCAATTTGGCAAAGATTTCAGTAAAAGTGCCTTTGATGTAGCACTACTAATTTCAGTGGAATTACACCAGGGATCATTATTGCCCATTTTGCACTGCACAGAAGAGCATAATTACCCTGATAGTCCACATCCAGTAGTGTTTCTCAAGAGTAGAAACATTTTACTGTAGGAGGCTGCCTTGGGTCAACTTTTGACTGTTTTTTCTCCTCAGGATTACCAGCTTCCTTGAAAATTATGAAACAGTCAGAGGAGAGCTTCACTTTGGCAAGCACTGCTCTCAAAGAGAGATAATACTGATTGCCCCTCTAACCACTTGTAAATACAAAAAAATAAAAAACCCACCAAAACTTCTTGAAGAAACTACTTCAAAAAATATGGGCTTTTATGTTGTCATAAAGAGTCAAATAGCAAATCTGGCAAATGCACCTGGGCCTCAGGTTAAGACACTGCCCCACTTCATATGGGATTGGAAATGTGTTGTTCTTTAAGAGCAACGTTTATGGAAGTAGGTCTGAAATCAGCAAGACTGATGGGTAGAATTAATCATCTTTCACAAGAAGGGGGTCCAGAGATGGCATGTAACAGGCACAATGGTATATGAAAATGGTGCTAAAAAGATTTACGAGCTATAGTAAAGTGTCTCCTGGTGCTTAAACTTTTGATGCAACATTAAAGCAAAAAGGCAGCCTTGAGAGTAAGGATTTTCTTTTCTATACAGCATTAGTTCTACTGTGTGCATTTGAGGGACGCTGCATTATTTCCTTGCTGGTGCTAAATGTAAACAACTTAAAGCCCTTGGGCTTTACTGTCTTGAAGCATGAAACTGGAATAAATAGCACATATGGGAGCAGCACACCACATTTATGGTCATCACTGTGTCTACTGCATTCAGACATTTGGCATGGTTTCTTTCTGCCCTGTTCAACATCTGCTCACCTATTTCTGTCCTCACCAGGATCTGTTCACAGACTCGTGACCTGGTTCTTTCCTTTCTGGCATGGTGCAGAAAAGTCACTCTGCTTTCCTACGCTTGAACAAAATAAACGTGGAGCTGCCAGTTATTTCTGCAATCTCACTTGTGTGCCAAGAAGCCGAATCACCTGAAAGCAGTGGTGACCTAGAGCATCGCAAACCCAGTGCTCTTTCCACTTCAGCAAGAGAGCCTTTTTAATGGTGTGATCTAATTTCTGCTGAAGGATTTAGCCCTGAAGAAATTGTACTCTTGCAGTAAATGAAGGCGTACTTATACCAAACTGTACGTAGCGTAGCTGTTGTACCAGTGAAATGGTGCCTTCTGAAAGTACAGTGTATTCACATTCCGATAGTGGAATGAGCTGTACAAATACCTGTGTTTTTATGATAGTATATCTGGCCTTTCTTAGAGCCCTCTATTGTTTTGACAATGTCTAATCATATAGCACAACTTCAGTGCATAAAGAAGCTCCAAGATGCAGTAGAGAGTTAAAGCTTGTAGCAGACAATGAAGGAGGAGCAATGTTGAAATACTAGCTTGTGGCCATTTTAATCACAGACTGTTAAATAAAGAAAACGCACAGTGTTGTTAGGCAGGGGTAACTCGTGCAGCCAGCTATTTCTGGGCTCTGTCCTCATGCAAGCTTTATCCTTTCAGTGGATTTGAGAAACACCTCCTATTCTTCCTGGGATGAGATTCTGCAAGATTTTTTTCAAGAAGCATAACCTAAATTTCGTAGCTATGGAGGACAGATGGCAGTGAACCGTCTTTTGTTTCCAAGCCACATCTGGCTCTGGTTTGCATCTGGCTGAACCACGTCAGTACTGGCAGCCTCGCTGGGCTGTCTTGTACCCAGGAGCTGTACCCAAGCGCCCAAGGCATCTCTACCATCGCCTCCCTATTGCCCCCTACCCACCCTTGGTCTCGTCACCTGTGCCAAAGCCTTCCCCCCCGGTTTCTGATGAAAATGACCTGGGAAAGGTTTCTTCAGAGCAGTTGAGAGATTCTTCCACCTCTACTCACTGCCTCAGCACTACAACAGTCGTCTGGCAAGGGACAAAATGCTTCCCGGACAGCCAGGCAGTTGCACTCGGTCTCCTGACATGTGCCTGCCTTTTGCCTATTGTATTTTCAGTGGCTGTATAAATATACATAACCTCAACAGCTTGGCAAATAGACCCTCTGAGTTTTAAGAAATGCTTCCTATAAATGTTTCCATTTCTCCAAGTCTTCTTGTCTGGATTCCTCAGTGTAGTATTTAACGAATGCCTTAATTTTCATCTTAAAAAGGAGAGCCAGAAACATCAAAGCTACCAGCTTTCCTGTTTTAGATAAAATATGCTGACATTTCACCCAAGAGGAAGGATTTTTAGTAGATCATAGCATTCTTGTCTCTAAATATGTCTTTAAAAATCCTATTGATGCTTTCCAGTTTCAAATTCATGCTATTAATAGGTCAGAAAAAGAGGCTTCTGGGAGAAAGAAATCATGTGATTTCATAGCTTAAGTGTTTCACATAAACAAAGACCAAAACAAAAGCTGCACAAAATATCTTATATTTGGTGTACAGCAGTCGTACTGAAGGAACTGGCTTCTCCCTGTCTAAGCATTAGCATGCAGATTCTGGAAAAGCACATTTTGAAAAGCCTGGATTTTATCTGTCGTCTTGTAGTAAATGAGGAGTGACTTAACTGAATGTCTTCAGTGCTGTCCAAGCAGCACTTTGCCAAAGGCTTTTTTAGGACTAGTGAAGCCATATCTAAACCGGGTTTAAAACAGAGAAGGCTGCCTTCATCTTTAGAGTTTGGTCTTTAGAAACTTGGATGGCTTTTTTCAACTGAGCATCACTCAGGATTTCAGATTTGAGACCACAGCTGAACATGACACGTGTCGCAACATAATTCCACATGCAACTGGCCACAATTCTTTTTAAAGAAAATATAGCCATTCTCTAAAGAGCAATCAGCCTTCACACCACTTTGTACTGGATCTAGCCCAGCAGGTACCCACTGAGTTGTGCTGCTGAGACTTCTTAAATGCCAAAGCACAGCTTGTTAAACGCTTAGCACCTCAGGACCTGTAAATCCATCTTTGACTGTCTCACTTTGTTCCGTGGTACATGTGATGACTTGTGAGTTCTCTGCTGCGGAGATACTTCAATAGCACATTGACCCTAATGAGCTGATGACACTTCTGGGCAGTAGTCAGCTGGGTTTAACAGGAAAGCAAAGGTCCCACCAAGAATCATAGAATCATCGAATCGTTTAGGTTGGAAGAGACCTTGAAGATCAAGTCCAACCACTAACACTGCCAAATCCACCAGTAAACCATGTCCCTAAGCACCACATCTACACGTCTTTTAAATACCTCCAGGGATGGTGGTGACTCAACCACTTCCCTGGGCAGCCTGGTCCAATGGCTGATAATGCTTTCGGAGAAGAAATTTTTCCTGATATCCAGTCTAAACCTCCCCTGGTACACCTTGAGGCCATTTCTTCTTGTCATGTCACTTTTTACTTGGGAGAAGAGACCAACACCCACCTTACTGCAACCTCTTTTCAGGTAGTTGTAGAGAGCAATAAGGTCTCCCCTCAGCCTTCTTTTCTCCAGACTAAACAACTCCAGTTCCCTCAGCCTCAGGTTGTAAGACTTGTGCTCTCGACGCTTCACCAGCTTTGTAGCCCTTCTTTGGACACACTTCAGCACCTCAGTGTCTTTCTTATAGTGAGGGGCCCAAAACTGAACACAGTATTCAAGCTGTGGTCTCATCAGTGCTGAGTACAGGGGGACGATCCCTTTCTTAGTCCTGCTGACAACACTATTTCTGATACAAGCCAGGATGCTATTGGCCTCCTTGGCCACCTGGGCACACTGCTGGCTTGTATTCAGCCAGCTACCGACCAACATCCCTAGGTCCTTTTCCACTGGGCAGCTTTCCAGCCACTCTTCCCCAAGGCTGTAGCGTTGCATGGGGTGTTGTGACCCGAGTGCAGGACCTGTCTCTTAGCCTTGTTGAGCCTCATACAAATGGCCTTGGCCCATCGATCCAGCCTGCCCAGATCTCTCTGTAGAGCCTTCCTACCCTCCTGCAGATTAACACTCCCATCCAACTGGGTATCATCTGCAAATTTACTGAGGGTGCACTTGATCCCCTCATCCAGATCATTGCTAAAGTTATTAAACAGAACTGGCCCCAATATGAGCCCTGGGGAACGGCACTTGTGACTGGCCACCAATCGGGTTTAACTCCATTCACCACAACTCTTTGGACCCAGCCACCCAGCTATTTTTTTACCCAGGGAAGTGCACGCCTGTCCAAGCTGTAAGCAGACCGTTTCTCCAGGAGAATCCTGTGGGAGAAATCTGATTACCAGCCCACAAAATGCAGCAGGAAGCACTAGTAGATGGCAGTAGCAGCAAAAGGAGCAGCAAACTGCGGAAACTGTGGCTGGCGATAGCCATCCCTGATGTTTTGTGAGCTTACACCTTGGAGGCCGTGAGCAAAGCGGAGTTCAGCTGTGTAAAGTACGTCTCCAGTGTCAGCGGGTCTGACTGTTGAACATGACTTCATGTACAAAAGTACAAAACTTTTTCTGACATGCAGAAGTCTTAATTCATATAGAAATCACTTTAAACCCATGTACAAGTCCTCTGGTGCACAGCACAGTTGAAGTCAGTGAAAGCTGGAGTCATTTGTAAAGTCTAATTCGCTTGTGCATGTTGTATTGCTTTCTGCCTGCTGCCTTATTAAAATCTCATTGCCTGATGTCAAATAGGCCATGGAGTGACAAGAATAGTTTGTACATAGATACTATGCCTATATATACACTCAAAAACTAACAAGTAAGCCTTGTCTGTCATGTCAAAAATCTTTCTATTTTGGGCTGAGCTTGAAGCCTGCTTTTGGTGGTGTTTTTCCTCTATACATAGTTTGCACAAATCAGGTTCCATTCCGGCAATGAACATGCCTTTGAAAAGACTGATATGCATGTTTTGGCAGCCTCTGAAATCCAATTTCTTTGAACTCATGATTTCCTTATTAGCTCCTCTTTGCTGGAGAGGATACAGGCTCTTACAGCTGGTTCCTAGCACCAGCATTGCCCATCACTTTGCAAATTCAGAACCAAGGTTCCCCTTTTCTGGTCAGTGCAAGGGGTTGGTTCAGTGACTTCCTTGGCTGACCATTTTTTCCACCAGCTCCATTTCCGTCTTGCCAAAGTCCTGTGTGGCTTTGGGATCCTGGTGTTCCTTTTGATGGGTGCTTGTCCTGTCTGCCAACTGATCTGCTGCATCCCGCTGGCAGGATTTGGGCCAAACAGGACGTACAGGCTGACGTGCTTTTTAAAGGATTGCTTGCAACCTGTGCGTGTCCACTGGTGAACTCCCCTGGCTGAAGTTCAGCTGGATTAGATAGAGGCCAGGTGAGGCTGTAGCCATGTTTTCGGTGTAGAAAACACTGCAAAATTCCCAGAAATTTTTCTCCTGGGTGTAGGCTATTGTTGTTTTCTGCAACTGTGTTGCTGTGCTCTGGGCTACATGGTTTCTGGAAGATTTTTGTTCAAATGTTTTAATTTGTGTTTGGCTAAGAGGTGATGTGTGTGCTTGTGTGAATGTATACATGTGTCTGTCTGTATGCCTGTAAATGTATGGAGACGCATCTGTGTTGTAAATCAAAATGAACATCTTTGATTAATTTAGTAGCAAATTGATTTTATCCTTCATGAAACACATTACATTTAAAGCACACTGCTCCTTTGTTTTTGAACGTTTAAGAAGTTTATGATTTTAGTCCTTCCAGTACATGCCTTATCATTCACGAGAGAGCCACACTTTTGTTCGAAGATTTTAGTTCTTGCAGGACGGGCTAATCTGAGTGATTTAAACTCTTGTTTTTATTAGGATCTAAAAATAACTTCATATTAAGGCATTGATGGTAAATAAAGTGTATACTGTAAATCTGACGCTCCTAAATCTGGAAGACCTGACATCTGGATAAACAGCTGATGGATGGCCTGAAATCGACTGTCTAAAGCAATGATCAGAAATTCAGTGAGGGCAAGTTAATATTCAGAAGCAGAGGCAGCTCCTTCTCAATCTTCAGATGGGTTTTTTCAGTTTATTCCTAAGGTTTGGGTTTTTTCACCTTACAGTCAAAAGCTCTTCGGGAAAAATGGCTGCTACAGGGAATTCCTGCTGGCTCCGCAGAAGAGGAAGAAGCCAGAAGGAGGCAGTCAGAAGAGGATGAGCTGAAGGTGAAAAAGCTGGAAGAAAACATACACAGGTAGGGCCTGTTTCCCTTTGCTTTGCCTAAGAACAATCACTCCTATTAAGGCTAGAGACCTTCCTTGCCCTCCCATCTCTGTCAGCAGCTGATAGCAGCAGGCACACATACAGCCAAATGTGCCCAGAATTTGTCTCCCAGATGTCCATGGTTTGTGAGGTAGAGTCATCGTTGTATCTTTATGTTTAATGAACTTTGATGGACTTCTCTCATGAGGGAGCTAAAAAGAAGGCTGAGGTCCCACTTCAGATGCACATGTATGACTCGGTCAACACTCAAGAGATTCTCCATTGCTTTACACCTCCTAGCCAAAAGAATTTCAAAGAGAGGCAGCACTCTTTTGCACTCACTTTTCACTTGGTGCAAATGACTTTTCAAAATGCAACAGCAGATGCCACTAGCAGATCAGGTATCTACTTCTTTCAGAAGCAAGGTTTGGGCATTAGAATTATTTCCTTTTATCAGTTTCCCATTGCATTCTGAGTTGATGTTTGTCCTGTTTTTTGTGTTTTCCTTTGTTTGCTGCAAACAATGGGCTCTAAAGCTCGTAAGGAAAATGCTTTTATCCCTCACAGAACAAATTCCAGAGCTACTTCATCTGCCATTTAGGCTACATGAATTCAGAGTTTTTTCAGCTGGCAGAAAATTGGCAAGAGTTGGTCAAATTTGACACCACAGCTTTTACAAATGTGTCAGCTGAGGCATATAAGTGACAGAAAAAAAGGCAATAGGACTGACAGTCCAAGGGTTGAGGTATTAGCCTGGCATCTGGTGAACTCAGTTTGCCTTATGCCAGGTTTCTTGTGAAATTTCTTGGAGAAATCACTGAGAGTGTTTCTTTGGGGATATACACAAGCAGACCAACCCTCAGCTTGGACAACACAAAATGGCTTCTATGTGGAAGTAATAGATTAGCATGAATGTAAGAGTTGTCTCATACTACTGGTCTCTGTCTTGTAATTCCTGTTAATTAAAACTGATCTGAGAATGTGTATTTTTCTTTTACATCTGTGGTAGCATAAGGCAAGAAAGCTTTTCTTAAAAGATTTCATTTGCTACCTGATGATTTACTCTATAATTTAATGCAATAGATGGGAAGAATACATAGACTGAACTTCAGAAATATGTACTGTAATCCATATTTCATCTAGTGTTGAATGCTGCAAGGCTCTAAGTGCTCTGACCCCATCCAGCAAAACACATCAGCATGTGCTTAGTTTTAGCTATGTGAGTACCACCACTGAAGGTAATGAAACCTGCTTTGCTTAGTTAGTTCCAAGTGTAGGATGGAAGTCTGTGTAAAACCTTTGCCCCTGTGGTTTGGGTTTTTTTTTTTTGTTCCTTAACTCTAGTCATGAAAAAAAGTCTTTGAATATTTGAAAGTAACAGAGCTCTCTTTTGCTGTGACCACCTATCTGTCGAATGACAGGTCAGCTGCTTGCTCCTCAGTCAAAAGGACATTTGTTTGACAACCTTGCTAGCATGCTTGACCTCCCTGTTATCTTTCTAAAGGAACTCCAAAGACAGTAAAAAAGTGTTTTATTTTAAATGAAAAGATATCACACCTGAACTGTAGAGATAAGATAGTAGAGGTTGGAGTCATTAGTCTAGTTATAATTTACATCCCTGACAATGTGACGCATCCAGAGCCCATCAAGAGAGGTGTCCTGATTTTAACCCCAGCTGGCAACTAAGCCCCACTCAGCTGCTCACTCACTCCCCACTGATGGGATGGGGGCGAAAATGGAAAGAGTAAAAGTGAGAAAACTCATGGGTTGAGATAAAGACAGTTTAAAGGTAAAGCAAAAGCTGTGCACACAAGCAAAGGAAAACATGGATTTCCTTCACTACTTCCCATCGGCAGACAGGTGTTCAGACATCTTCAGGAAAGCAGGGCTCCATCACATGTAACGGTGACTTGAGAAGACCAACGCCATCACTGCAAACATCCCCCCCTTCCTTCTTCCCCAGCTGTATATGCTGAGCATGACATCATATGGTGCGGAACATCCCTTTGGCCAGTTTGGGTCAGCTGTCCTGGCTGTGTCCCCTCCCAGCTTCTTGTAGAGAGGAAGCTGGGAGAGCAGGGGCAGTATAAGAAGCTGGAAAAGTCCTTGTCTTAGTGTAAGCATTGCTTGGCAACAACTAAAAGATCAGTGTGTTATCAGCATCATTCTCAGCATAAATCCAAAACGCAGCCTTGTACTAGCTACTATGAAGAAAATTAACTCTATCCCAGCCAAAACCAGCACAATAGGCTGAGAAGGTAAAGGGCTGTAGAAGGGCTAAGAAGAACAGAGATGTCAAGCACGTTATCTGGAGGAGTGAGGTAGAATTAACTCATCCTGAAAGGATTTTTTTGCTGCTTGTGCACCACATTTCCCCTCTGCATCCCCAGAAGAGAATCAAAGGGCAGTATTATGTGGGCACTGTTCACATGTTCATGTTTGCAGAGGCCCAAGGGTCCTTTGGAAGTCCTCTATGCACTACCCAATGGGACCACTATGAAACAGCCCAAACCTTCTCAATGGATGCGTCAAAGGACAGATTAACCTAGTTCAACAGGAGGATAGAAAACTACTGCAAGACCAGCCATAGAGTTCATGCCAGGGGACTGTATGGCCACCGTGCCATGGATCTTGCACATTCATTAGAGTCAGACTGCATCATATACACAAGCACAGAGCAGCTGCAGAATGAAGACATTTGTGAAAGAGTCTTCTGGCACATGTGCTGAGTTTGCCCTCATTGGAAAATATGCGAAGTGGTTTATATTTTCTCTAGGAGTGGGGTGAGGCTTACTCATGAAGGCTAATGTCCAAGCTCTGCTGGAAGCATGCACCTGTGCCCCTGCTTTAACAAGAGGGAACATGCAGTTATCCCCTCCTCTTGCAGCAGAACATCCCGTTGTCATCTTAGGGATTATCATTTCTTCTGCTTACACTGACGCACCTAGGAAGGTCCCTTTCTTGTACCTCTGAGTTTACTACATGAACAGCCATGGCACAGGAGAAATATCTGTCTTTACTTGCAGGCCAGGTGTAAACAGTAGATCTCTCAAGCTGAGTGATCTATGACACTTTGAACAGAAAACTGAAGGAGATGGTGTTGGAGACCAGACTAAGGTTCATAAATGAGAATGTGGGCTCGTGTAGGTCTGTGCTGTCCAGAAGAGGCAAGTATCTCTTTCTTAGGGAAACAGTAGGATTAGATATGGGTTTGTAGGTGGTTCTGAAGGCTTTGCACATAACACAAATGCTTCAGTTGAGTATTGTTTTTTCTGATTCAGTTTTAAGTGACTTTCCCACTAAAATCAGACGTTTTGCAAGATGTACACATGCTTGTAGTGTTTATTCTTAAGCTAGTGTAACCAGTTCTCCTTTGTGTGGGAGGTGTTTATTTTCAGCTGGGGCAGCAAAAATGCATGAGTGTACAGACTGCTGTTTATTTATTAGACTTCCATGTTATCATGACAGGAGAAATCACATACTTCAGCTTGTAGCTTGCAAGGATATGTGCATATGAGTAAACCTAGACATGAGTAAGTGTAATGATATAATGAGATCCTTTGTCTGCGAAAGCATTTGGAAGAAGGATACTTACATTAGTCAGCATTTCTGTACACTTCATGTCAAGTGACTGAAAAAATATCTGCATCAAAAAAACAGAAATAAAGCAGAACAGTCCATAGTGAAGAATGCAATACAAATAATTCAATACTATCGTGCAGTTCTGCTGATGATTACCAACACGTGGACGCAGAAGTACAAGATGTACATACAAGTTGAAAAAACAGGGAATGGAAGATTCAGACAAGATGCAGGCATGTGAATGGTGCAGCAGTGGATTACAGACAGAATGATCTTTTGATAGTAGGGATTAGTTTAATATGCTTAGCGATTTTGAAACATATGAACACTAGAAACTGTCCGCATATTCAAGAATGCAACGTGGAAATAGAAGAATAAGCAGAGTTGAAGCAAGATTGTTCCTGGCCTTCCAGCATTCCTGCTTGCCTAACTTGGGTTTTCAGAACAAGACTTATGCTGTCCCATGTAAAAATCCTTGTATTGTGTCTTGCATTTCTTTAGAAAAGTGGTTGGTCCGGTGGTCTTAACAGGAAGATTGGACCCCTTAGTCAACATTCATCGAGTCTTAAGTGGGCTGGAAATCTGTCAGTAGAGATAAGGATGGAAAGGCATTGCTGTGTTACTGAATGTTTGAAACCCGGCTTCAACATCAGTGGTACCATTGTATCAATGGCAGAGTGGAGCCAAGCATGGATTTAGGATATCTGTCGGCACAAACTGTCCTGAGTCATAGAGAAGTTTTAAAGCTAGTTTACCTAAAGGTCTTGGGTTAGCGTTAGAGGAAAGCAGCCATTCCTGAGTTTCCTTTATGTTGTTACACACTGAGAAAGTGATCTCCTGTTTTCTGCAGCTACCTTAGATTTGGGGTAAATGATACCAGAGGAGTAAAAAATGAATGAAAAGCATTTCCCTTCCCTTAAGCCTGTTCTCCAGATCATAGACCCAAAACATGCTGTTTGGGAGAGCGTTGGTACAGATGCCCAGTGAACTTCCGCAGCCATGTTTCTGATAGTGTGTTGTAGGTGAAACAAGCACTGGAATGTGTTGCATGCCTCCCATGGTTATTTTTACCGCATGACAGTCTGTTATTTTGCAGCAGTGAATGGAAAGTTGGCATTCGACATCTGGGTATTAACAGGCAGCGTTCACAGAGCAGAGCAGCCCACCCACAGCCTGCTGTTTCTTCACAGCGTTTGAAAGGCTCTCAAAATTATTTTGGTTTACAAGATTGCATTATAGTACGTGCTGGTGGCCTATGTTTACTACAAAAGGTGAAGAGTTTTCCTTGCACTGAGGCTTTCGTGTAGCGTGTCAACATGAAATACTCTATGACAACGTATCTCCCTACTTGGTGATGGACATTGGCATGAGACACTAGGGCTGGACTTGTTGTGGTTCTGGAAAAAAGAAACCCACTGAGCTAAACCTGAAGTAAAGTGGCACATCCCTTCAGTAATCAACAGCACATCTGTTCACATTGGATGTGGAGGTACCCATCAATCGCAGGAAAGATCATTGCTCTAGCAGAACAGCCTTTTTGGACATGTGGACTAGGCAGACAACTTAGAGCAGTGAACGCTCGATCCCCCAGAAGCACACATGAGAAACACTAGTGTCACTCTGGCACTGTGGCAGCTCTTGGGGGTGAAGCGATGCAGGATGATAGCCAAGGTATACGTGTATCCCTTGTTCTTTACTCAGGGCTACTCAACTGTCATCATTTCCAGCTCCTAACATTTGCAAAAGCCCATTGGGCTTGTGGGGTGCTTCACCCTCATGCATGATGGTGGTGAGCTGCAACTGTGTCACCTCTAGGAGAAGGCTTTTCCATCATGATACGGCGTAGAGGGAGAGTCCCTGTGTTAATGGTGGCAGGGGCAGGTCTGTGCTTTGGACCATAGGTCATGAGCTCTTCCCTGGGACAAGCACATGTCTTTGCTGGTTGCTGTTGTCTTGCTGATGTGGGCAGGTGGCAAATACATGTGAAAACTCACTCCCTCCTGATAGCACCCATCTCATAGCGCTGCTGTTCTTCTATACTTACAAAACCTTGGAAAGTATTTTAAAGAGGTGTTGAACTGAAAGGTGCCTGTGAAAGGGACTGCAAGACAAGCAGAGCTTCCATCCAGGAAAAGTACTTAACCTGATGGACCGAAAGAGATGCTGAATGTAAGCTTACACAAGAGAGATGACCAGTGAGGGAGGAGGAGAGATGACACCACTTCTCTCAAGCAAAGAGGTTCCTTGGTTGTGTGAGGATGTGTGTCTCTGTCGTTCTGCTATGCTTAACCTATGTCTGCTTGCCAGGTATTAGAAAGAATCATAGAATCATAGAATGGTTAGGGTTGGAAGAGACCTTAAAGATCATCTAGTTCCAATCCCCCTGCCATGGGCAGGGACACCTTCCACTACACCAGGTTAAGGTTAAATCCTTTTGTAGAAAGTCCGTCTCCAGCTTTCTTTAGGCCCCCTTTAGGTACTGGAAGGCTGCTAGAGGGTCTCCTTGGTGTCTTCTCTAAAGAAAGTAATGTACCTAATGTAGATAGAAGCACATCCAAAATGGTGTAAAACTTCTCCAAAGCTGGCAAAATTTTGCTCTTCTTCCATTAGTGCAGTTGAATCTTTCCACGTAAATGCTCAGATTTGAGTACTGTCAGAAAGGCTGAATTAGGCCCTGAGAAGAAAACCCTCACCACGCTGATTTGATATGCAGAAAATAAAATCTCATTAATGCACTATCTTATTAACAGACTACAAGTGCTTCACATCTCTCTAATGTTAGATGGGGTCTACACTAAAGTGTCTTCTCATTGCAGAGTCCTACAAATACAGACTTGTGGTTCAGCTGAGCATTTTCTCTCCTCAGGTGGTCCATTCTTTCATTTCTTTCTGATGCCAACATTTGTTTCCTGCTTCTTCTTCCCAGGATAAAAACTTATCATGTCTCAGACTGAGAACTCTGGCTATAATTCAGTCTCTCTTGGGACTGTCACTAATAGCTTTTGCATGACAGAGGAAGAGAGATCACGTAAGACAGATGTGAGTGCACTTCTTCAAAAGAAGGACATCAGATGTCAGAACCAGCTGCTCAGACCTCCGCTAGAGAACACACTGCAAGCCAGGACCAGAGGTGCCATAAACTTCTCCTTAGTAAGGTCTCATTGACTTCCTTTCAGTCTTAGCCTCCAGAGAGACATGAACAGTTGCTGAAGCTTGTGCTAGTGCAGAGAATGGTGTCTCTTCCAAGAGCATGGTCCACATGAGCGTGAAATGTTTTGCAGCTTCCACATTGATGGCAGCTGGGGAAAATTATCAGGAACATTGCTTATTCAGCATTTTTGGGTTTCACCTAGCATTCCAGACACAGCTGTAGACAGGCCCTTGATCTGCCTCTGCATGCTGCCCATATGACCAGTTGCGTTGGGTGAGAGCTCTAAGAGTGAAATAGCAAAAAATGTCTCCTTGTAGCCCAGCAGTCTCTCCAAATTCTGCTCGCCTTATGAGAGAAGATCAAGCTTTCTGCACAGGAGCAGCTGTTTGTCCCCAAGCCCTCTGTTGGTTCTCCTCCAAGATTGGTGAATATCAGATCTCATCTACTGCAGCTGCACAGATTCCAGTTTTGGTAGCTCCTCAGGACTGTGGTTTCCAAGACAGCACACCCTTCGCCTCCCATAAAGCTTTTTCTGGGGTACATTTCCTATGTGATACATTTCTTAGGAAGACAGAGACCAAAACAAAACCAGGCAAAAAGCCTCAACAACAGGAAATCTCAGCTTTCCAAAGGAACCTGCTCTGCAGTGTGATTAGAGAATACCTCAGGACTTGCAGGATGATTTCAGAAAAGCAATGAGTTAAGAGTTGCTGGGTGGCAATGGGTTTGAGGTTTTTACGTATGGTATAACATATTCAAATGTAGCACTTAAAAAAAAAAAAAACAAACTTAAAAACACAGCTTAGTACCTCAGTTCTGAAACTCAACCCATACTTAAAATAGCAGAATGACATGCCAGTGCTTTAACAGTTGCCTAAATGGTGTTCTGGGTTTAGGAGCAGCAATCTCGGGATCTTCCACAACTCCTTGGCATTGCTAGCTTGTAATTATTTAATGATGCCTATGTATCTTATAAAATGGGCAAAAGAATTGACTCTTCAATTTGAGCTCAGACTCCCTCCACTCCAGCTATTTCTGCTCTCCTCAAATATGTGTAGGAGATACAGAACTTGATAAAGACATCCATTTGCCTAATTTGGGAGCAAGATACAGAAGAATTTCCAAAGCCCTGTCTCTACATATCAAGAAATTTCCAACTCAAGTGCTTCTGACACTTCATCCATGTCAGCATGCTATAGATAAGAGACATGTTCCTCAAGAAGGAAGGGACACATAGGCTTATATTCAGCTCTGGACAGAGGCAGGTTTTCAAGGACACCTTTTTTAGGCAAACTAACACATTGTAAAGTAGCATCAGTTTGTAAATGTATTAAAACCCTTAATACAGTAGATCACATGCTACAGTCACTTGCAAAAGGGGCAGTTAACATCTCTAGGCCAGATTCAGCAAGAAAAGTGCCATCTCAATCATTGCAGCCTTTCAATAACATGGACCTTCTGCACAAGGCTGCGTTTCTGTTGCCATAATAGATGAGACTCAGTGACAGATTATTAAGTGCAAAACTTCAGAGCCTCCTTGGCTTTAACATTTCAAAGCTAAAAAAATCCACACGACTCTCTGTGTGATGCTGTTTGCAAGATGGAGACAACTCTTCATAACTCATGTATTTATCATACATGTTGAATCACCATACTCCCTCTGTGTGCAAAGCCATCTAAGATCTTCACACTTCTTTTAAGCCTAGTGGAAATGACGGGTTTCCTGAAGCAGTAAACTGTGTTATAGCATAAAGAATAGGAATTTTGACTTTGTTACATCTGAATTAAATATTAATCATGGGCCAAATGGGATTGTTGCCTGGAGTAAAATAAAAAGGACTAGTTTCCGTTCCTTTCCTTGTTATGCTTGTCTTTGCTGGAGTTGGCTGGTTGGTTGGCTTTCTCTGTACGCCAGCCCTACGACAGGTCGGTCCTGGCGAAACAGGTCCTTCCACACAGTTAATCCATATAGCACTTGGTGGATGGAAAAAACAAAATTGTGGAAATTCTGTAACAGAAATACATGTTTGTGTGGAGGTTGACATACACCTGCACAATTTTGAAAGAGATGACAAACTTTGAGTGTATTTACAAAGACAAGGCACAGGGTTAGACAACAGCCTCGGTCGATTTTATTGTATTGGTGCTTTACAGTGATTATTTACTCTGTATTCACCTTAAATCAGAGGACTTTCCTCTTCCCTGCCAAACGTCTCTTTATGTGCTGTGTCTGGCAAGGCTAGAACATGCAGCATATGCATACGCTCACACACGTGTGCCCGCAGAGCCAGGGAAGACATCGCTGCAGTTCTGGTCCTTGGTAGCTCCCTTCTCCCTAAGGCTCGGGTTTGCCCTGTATAACTGCGGGAGTGTAAATAAGAGCTTCATCTCCTTTAGCCCCCATGCAGTCAGTGAGGAAAGAGCATCACCTTCATGGCCTGTGTAAGCCCATCTCCCTCCCTTGAGTATACGTGCCTCAGTTAAGTGTCTCAAGTGCAACGAGTGGCGTTTAAGCCTTAACATTACTTCTTGCACGAAAATCCTCCACCAGGCCTCTGGGCGCTACTGTGATGCAAATAGTCATTAATAACCATTAATTATCTATCTGGTGCATCACGGGTTTGTTAGCCCAGGCCCTGCCCTATCATTCTGGCTAGCAGTCAGCACATCATACGTATTTCTGCAGAGCTAGGCTGGCTCTGAGCAGGTGGAGGTAGAATTATCGGCGGAGCGAGGTGCAGTGTCTGGAGCCACCCAGTGGGCACTGCAAGGCTTAGCCTCTTTTTGGAAAAATCTGCAGTCTGAAAAGCACGTCACCTTCCCTGTAGGGTTTTTAAAATGCTGCAGTGCGTGAATTCTAAGGCAAAAAAAATGATGCAAATCCCAGCTGGTGGTCCATAGAAGGGAAAGAAGGACTGGATGTGCAATCAGGAATCCTGATTGATAAGAAAGAGACAGTTGTAATGGATTTTATTGAGAAGTTCAGGTTGAATAACAAAGAAAAGTCCCAAGGAGGCCTGCTCAGGAACAGAGAAGTCTGCTGGCACATATATCACAGTCTCACTACAGAAAAGCAAATGGATAGTAACAGGGAACCTCGGTGTATTGGAAAAATGCTTGTAGCCGTCCAAGAATATAACGCATGAATGTGATGGTCTAATCAACAACGAAGGACATGCGGAGCACTCAGATCAGCATGTTACAAATGTAAAACATGCTCGTAGTTATGTACAAATATAGGCTTTGAAGGATGAAGTGATATATGACCCTATAGTGTAAGACACTGAGAAATCAGGTCCCAGTGCCAGATTGCTATAAGAACTCAACCTAGAAAACTGACTTGGTATGACAGATGTGCAGAGGGGCAGCGAAACAGATGGGAAAGAGACAGGGAGCAATAAGTGGAGACAGTGGGAGAAATTAAACAACGAATACACATGGTCTAAAACCATTTCAAAGTCAGACTTGCATGACATCTGCTGTGAGCTGTTGTTGCCACACGTGAAAAAGGACTCCACAGAGATGTCAAGAGTAGGGGGAAAAAAAGAAAAAGATGTTTTGCAAAACCAACGATGTAAAAGATGCGTTGACAGCCGCATAAAGCAGTGTTTTGCCACAGATTCCTACATAATCAACACCCAGAGCTGCAGTTAGGACTCCTGAGCAAACAGCGTGTTGCAAAGTTTGGTCAGCACGGTCAAGCAATTGGAGTGGCTTATGACCTTAAAATGCCATTACTGGCTTACAAATACTTGTAGTGGGAGGTAAAATCCAATTTGCAAGGCATTGGAGTCAGACTTGGACAATGCTTCTCCTTAGAAGTCCTTCAGCCGATGAAGGCTACCTGATATACAAGGAGTGATAGCTATGAGATGGTGGAAGAGAGCTGTATACTGAAATGAGTCCAGCTGGATACTACCTGTGTAAAAGAACCTGTGGACAGGGTTTGATACACCCTAGGTATCAGAGGCATAGTCTGCTGGGGCTTGAACAGGGATCTGCTCTCTCTTCTCTGTAGCTATCAGTCTGTGTCAGGACAGATTCACCTCAGTATGGCCGAAAGTTCTAGAAAGATAAATAAGGTAAAAAAAAAAAGGCACTTGCTGAGGAAAAGATGCTCTGAAGAGCATGAAGCTAATTCTGAATAACGGGATCACTGGTGAGTTAGAAATTTCAAAAAGCTGTAAAAACATGTTTTGGATTGTAACCAGTCTAGAAGACCTGGCAGAACAATACCATGCTCATGCTGTCCCATGCCCAGGAAAATGCATTTAGTCCTTCATGTGAAAGATTGTTAAATTATGCCTACTCTGTACTAGAACACTTTTACTAATGCAGTTACACAGGGAAAGCATCCCTTTGTAGATTCATTTTTTTACCCACAAAAAGTATGGACACTTAAATGTAATGAGTTCTGCAGGCAGAGGTTATTGTAGCCCTATATAACCACCTCTTTACTGGAAAACATACTGAAATAAAAAGTGTTTAAAAATAATCTACCCTTTAGGCAACAACATCACGTCAGAAGGATCGTCTGAAGTCAGTAACAGCAGAGACACACAGAGACCAGGTCTTTGCATCCTGCGTTCCTCTAGACAGTGTAAGTGGTGCAGAGCATTCCCCCGGGAACTTCCTCAAGGGGAGAAACCAGCCATGACAAGGTGAATCATAGAATCATTAAGGTTGGAAAGGACCTCTAAGATCATCAAATCCACCCACCAACCCAATACCACCATGCCCACTAAACCATGTCCCGAAGTGCTACATCTATGTGTTTTTTGAACACTTCCAGGCGTGGTGACTCCACCACTTCCCTGGGCAACCTGTTCCAATGTTTGACCACTCTTTCAGTAAAGAAATTTTTCCTAATATCTAGTCTAAACCTCCCCTGGAGCAACTCGAGGCCATTGCCTCTCATCCTATCGCTAGTTACCTGGGAGGAGACCAACACTGACCTTGCTACAGCTTCAAGCCCAGGATCATCCCTGGGTTAAACTCTCTAACACACATTTCTTGCATGACTTGGAGCAAGACACTTCAACAAGATTCTTCCACATCTCCTGTTCCAGTGTTCTTTGGGTAATTATCGTTCCCACGCTTTTAGCGTCATGAGAGCTGAGCTCTTTGGTACAGGAATTGTTTCTCCCCGTATGACAGGAACCTCACTAGTGTCACTTAGATATCCTGAACGAATTTTCATTCTTCAGAATTCTTCACTTTCTTCTCTCATTTTGCAGTGGCAAGACAAGTAAGAAGTAGATGCTTATTAACACAAATGGTCCATGCTTCTAGAGAAAGCAGGAAAGAACAGCCTTTCACGGAACCAAGTGATTCACGCTGTGACTGGACTTGCACTTTTTGATCAGACTGTAATTCTGGCTCTTGGTTGCCACATCATTCTTATAGAATCATAGAATCATGGAACGGTTTGGGTTGGAAGGACCTTAAAGATCATCTAGTTCCAACTCCCCTGCCCCAGGAAGGGACACGATCCACTACATCAAGTTGCTCAAAGCCTCATCCAACCTGCCCTTGAACACCTCCAAGAATGGGGCATCCACAACTTCTCTGGGCAACCTGTTCCAGTATTTCAACACCCTCATCATAAAAAATTTCGTGATTTGAAAATAGAACAGCAACATAATGTTAGGGTGGTGTGTGCAAGTTGTGGTGTGAAACTTATGCTTTAACTCTCTAATATGCAAAAGACAGTGACAGGCAAGGTTAAAATGTTCAGCAGCATCTACTGGGTGTAGGCCCTGGTGCAAAATCCTTCAGTGGGCTCTGAATCTGTGTGCTGATTGCACTGCAGCTGTAGCAGGATGGAGCAGCTTTGTAAATACTCCAGTGGTTGACTGTGTGCTCTCGTGGCTACTGGTGGTGCCTCAGCCAGCTCAGGTACTGTGACACTATGCTGTTCACCACTGAGGCTTTTATGTTGCCGCATGATTACATTAAAATTCAGCCCCAGCAATTGTGGTAGTTTCCACTCATCTATAGGTAGCTGGTGCAGCACAGGCAGAAGCTGGGGCATGGTCTACCTAGCCATCTAGCTTGAGCTGGTGTCTGAGCCGCTGCAGCCTCACCCATATCAGTGCTCCAACAGTGCAAGCCATGGTTGGTTAGGGCACATTCATCCGTGCTAAGATCATACTTCTGGTGGTGCTGAAGACATGGCTTGAGGTGCCTCAGGCCCATGGAGTGACACTGCTACATAATTAAATGGGTAGCTTTTGTTGATAATTCCTGGGGGTGTTTTATTTTTTAAATCAGCTGTCAAAATCCAGTTCCCAAATGATTCATTCATCTCTTTAATGTGCTGGCGTTTTTCTTATCCATGTCCATTAACCACTGGGCTTGTTTTATTCATGTCTGAAAGAGCTTCTTTTAGTCATTTGTGTGAAGAAGAAAAATCTGCAACCTACTAAGTCTGCAGTACTTTTGGACAGCGTTACTGAAAATGGCAAATGCATTTGATGCTTTTCCATGCAAACAGATGACATCAATTTTTGTGCCTTCTTTTTCTCCTGCTGTCATTCTCTGTATGCAGTGATCCAGGAATCCTGGATCCTCGCTGGATCTTTAGGTGGAGTCCATCACCCCACCAGGTGCCGTCCATCACCCCACCAGATGCCATGCACAGTGATACATATTCTTTGCTTCAGAGACTTTATAATGTAAGTCAGTGAAGCAAGCAATCACTAGGAAAGGAAGTGGGGACCGAAAGCGTGGACTAGAGCCTGGGTTTTCCAAGCTGGAGTGATCCATCATGTAGATAATGAAGTCTGTAACCAACTGGTAGAATCAAGTCACAGCATAGACCTTTAACACGAGAAGAAATGCACGTTCTCTGCGAACAGATACCAGAGAGAGAAGGCAATTCCAGCACAGATCCTGTCATCCCTGGTAGCCCAGGGAAAATGCCCTAAATGATGGAGTTACAGCTGAATTATTTAAAGGATGTTTCATTTGTAAGAGGCCTGTTTGGCAAACATGAGCTTGCCTACAGTGTCTTCCCTGCACAAAATGTGAATAAAGAAATATTCCCAGTAAACATGGGTTACTGGTGATAGGTAAGATTTGAGTGTGTACGTGTGGGAGAGTCTGTAACACTCTAGTCAAAGAAGTGGCCAGAGAACACAACTTTTGATTAAGTCTTGGAGTGCTAAGTCTTAAATGACGGGTTTTCAATTCAGTTTTATTTTTGTGCACATTGTTTTTTTAATGTGTTTAGAAAATTGGAAATATAGTTTCCTTGTATGAGTCCCTCTTTAGCCCCCTTTCTGCACTTTAAATTTAAGGGTACTTAAATTTAAATTCAGGGCAGTGAATTTTATGCAAGCGATCCTCACAAGAATCCATGTTACAATCAGGAAATAGTCTGGCAGCCTGGTGTGCAGTTGTTTTTCTTTAGGTCCATCAGGTAAAGGGACAGTCACAGAATCACAGCATCACAGAATGTTAGGGATTGGAAGGGACCTCAAAGGATCACCTAGGCCAGTCCCCCTTCCTGAGCAGGACTACCTAGATTAGATCACACAAGAACGCGTCCAGGCGGGTTTTGAACATCTCCAGAGAAGGAGACTCCACAACCTCTCTGGGCAGCCTGTTCCAGTGTTCTGTTACCCTTACCGTGAAGAAGTTCTTCCTCATGTTTAAGTGGAACCTCCTATGCTCCAGCTTATATCCATTTCCCCTTCTCCTATCCTTGGATGCCACTGAGAAGAGCCTGGCTCCATCCTCATGACAGTCACCCTTTACATATATATAAACATTAGTGAGGTCCCCCCTCAGTCTCCTCTTCTCTGAGTCCCCAGCTCCCTCAGCCTTTCCTCATAAGGTAGATGCTCCACACCCTTAATCATCTTTGTGGCCCTGCGCTGGACTCTCTCAAGCAGTTCCTTGTCCTTCTTGAACTGAGGGGCTCAGAACTGGACACAATATTCCAGATGCGGCCTCACCAGGGCAGAGTAGAGGGGGAGGAGAACCTCTCTCCACCTACTAACCACACCCCTTCTAATACACCCCAGGATGCCATTGGCCTTCTTGGCCACAAGGGCACATTGCTGGCTCATGGTCATCCTGCTGTCCACCAGGACCCCCAGGTCCCCTTCCTCTGTGCTGTTCCCCAACAGTTCAGTCCCCAACTTGTACTGGTACATGGGGTTGTTCTTACCCAAATGCAAGACTCTACAGTTGCCCTTGTTGTATTTCATTAAATTTCTCCCTGTCCAACTCTCCAGCCTGTCCAGGTCTCTCTGAATGGCAGCACAGCCTTCAGGTGTGTCAGCCACTCCTCCCAGTTTAGTGTCATAACAAGCCAGGTAAGGTTTGCTAAGACTTTGATTAGAAGCTAAACATCTTCGTTCCAAAACAATAGAGAGCGAAAATCAAATGCTAGTAAGGCACAGCAAAAACCTAAGGTTTTTTTTTGACTTGTCTGATAATCTCTGAGCTCTGTGACTTGACACACCTGGAAAGGAATCAGAAAGGCAGAAGTGGTGGTATGTCACCAGCAGAACTGTGCTTGTAAGCTTCATCTTGCTGGCAGCATCCTGGTTGGGAAACCAGAGAATCCAAATGCCATTCCAGATGGGTCACACGGGGCCAGCCTGCAAGGACCAGATCAAGCCTACTATTCACGGGTTAGTCCCAGGAGCTTAAGATATCGCTCCTGACCCAGCGGGACATGGTTCAGATCTGTTACACTGGCATTCCAGTTTTGATGCCATAGGCTTTTCAGCTAAGACAATAAATAAATAGAAAAAGAGCCATCATAACAGCATTCCGACTTTAAGAAAGGTTGTAGCAGGAGAAAACAATGGAGCTGCCACAGGCTTTGCACGTGTATCATATTTATGTCCCAAAATATGCAATAGGAATGCTTCATGCCTTTGAGCCCATACCCTTTTGGGCTTGCTTTCTAGGGAAGGTCACAGTGTCCAGGAGCGGGGTCCGGCATAAGGCAGCTGCAGGGTTTTCCTGTGCCAAGAACATGGTGATCCTCAGCTCTGTTGTCTTCTTGTGCAATAACTGGACTTTCACTTAGGCATGACCTAAAGTAGTTTGCCATGTGCAAAAGGCTGTAAGTACCCACCAAGTCAGATGTAACTTGTTACGTTGCATGTATGACACTGAAAGTCCAGTTTTAAGGCTGCGGGTAACATTAAGTAGTCTTCCAGGCAGGCAGCAGTGGCCCACACTTCCTTGTATCATGTCTTAGAGAAGTAATTTCAGGAGCAGCCGCCCTACAGACAAAAAAGCCATGTAATTCTCTGCTCTTTGCTACTTAACATCAGCTTAACAAATGGAGAGCAGCAATCACAGTGAAACTATGTCACAGAAAAGCCATCCTGTTTTCCTGTTGAGGCTATCAAGGCAAGTCTTTCATGGTTGTGTAGCCTCAATTGTCAGGTAAAGAGTCCAGCCTGGTCTGGACAGCAGTCTCTGAAAATGGTATGAATTTTAGGGAACAATGGATTGAAAACAGGTTCCAGTAACAGAAGTCTGCTTCACACCGGAGTTTAAAGAACTAGTTTTTTCTTAATGAACTATTTTTTTCTTAGTGTTGGTAGTACATCGTTTTTACCCAGTGAACTTCGATTATCAGGGATTGGTGTAGTCAAAAATGATACCATCTAAGGCAATGCAAAACCTCAGGTGTAACAGTGAGCACTGCTGTGTTACCACTAGTTTGTTAAATATTTTCATTTAAAACTCATAGAGCACAAACAGAAAACTTTATCAAACCCCTACAGATCAGACCAAAGGCTTGAAATATCATGTGAAAGCTAAAAAAAAATCATTGTTGCAGCAGATGCAAGAGAGAAAGATCGTCAGAACTAAACTCGATTGGAGAAATGCCCTTCCCTTCATCCGCACCTCAGCTTTTCCCTCCCTTAGGACTGGGAATGTAATAGCTGACAAATGCTTTGGTATCCGCAAGCAATAAGCAACATACATGAGAGCCGCATCCTGACATCCTGGCTCATAGTGCTCAAGTCTACCAGGGATCCCAGGGCCAAACAAGTTACTTACCTGTGGTGTAGGTTGCTACACATCACTTTTTTGAAGACTGCTGTTGCACAAGATTTTGTAGGCAGTCATTTCACTCATCAAACAATTCAAAGAAGAAAGGAACAGAATAGCCACGCTTTCTCCCTTTCGAATGTGAGCAGAGGACAGAAAAGTGCACTGTGGTTCTCGGGTAGTGAAAACACCAGCTTAAATACGGCGTGTGACAAATGAAGACATTTAATGAACATGATGGCTCTTACAGGAGGCTCCTTGGTGCCCACACTTGTGTTTCTGCAGGCCGCTGCAAGCACCAGACCTCCCTTGGGCACCAGGTCTGCTGTATGTGGCACAGGAGCACTGTTGGATTTTCCCAATTAAATCACAAACTTCCTTGCTTCAGTGAGGCTGTTCTAGACTTGCCTGGTTTGCAAACGAGATAATACAGCTTTTCTTTTGGAAGATGACCAGATCAACAATGTCCTTATACAGGAATGGACGTGAAACAAAACACCTGAGGCAATGTATTTGATACCACTTCTTTATTTCCAGCACTTATTTTGTCATCTGTAGTGTCTGCAGGGAGTGACTGCAAAATTACCTACCCTGAAAATGTCTTTTTTCTCATTAAGAGCAGGGGTATTTAATCCTTTCACAACTTCATTAAGTGGCTTGTCTTAACACTGCATCAGTACAGACTGCAAAGATCACACTGGCATCTTGAATAATATGAGGAATGTATTGATATTTTTCCATCCTAGCAGCCCCTGCTGAGCCACCTCATCTCCCAAAGGAGAAGACATTTGAAAAACCTGATGCAATGACCCAGCATTTCTGAAAGGTGATTCTTTCTTCATAAGTCTTTGCTTTTCACATTGCTGAGCTGAAAAGGATTCAGTGTGATAAAAAAAAAGAAATATTGATAGCTCATGTCACATTAGGAAAGAGGTAGATTGTGTTTAGTAATCTCTGGCTAAACTGCTTGTTGTTGTTTTAGATATATATTTGTAGCCTAAATGACTATGCATGTCACAGCTGGAAATCGTTTGTAAGTGGGCTTTTTACTCCTTTTTGTAAGTACAAATGACCTTATTTCAAAGAACAATCATTAAGGAAGTGACATATACTGTGGAGATCTGAGGTTTTTCATTCAAGTGTGCTTTGAAATATGTGAAAATTCTTACGAGTTGGCATAAAAATTCTGTAAAGAGATTCTCAGAAGCTGTAGTAGCCAGTAATATACCAATTTTACCCCTAGGTATTCAGAGCAAATTAACCCTTACACAAATCTATGTTGGGTTAATCTGATTTTTTGGTAAGGGCAGCTTTTTCTGATAGTAGCTAGACCATAAAACAGGACATGGAACATCTTGGTTTTACCTAAATTTCCTGGTTTGTGATTTACTGGTGAAAAGTTCATGCTGTTGTACCTACTGAGAACAATCTGTAGAGCTGAATATTGCAGAAGGAATTATTATTTTCATCTGAACACGTGTATTTTGGACATGATCCAGTCTTATGTAATTCTTTCAAGGATTTTCTTTCCTTCAGAAGAAAGTGTCTTTCAAACAAAAAATAGTGGTTTGTGTCTACCGTGGGAGGAATGCTAGCTGGGAAATAGCCCAGAGTGTACGGAGCACCCCAGGGTTGCTGAATCATGTTTTTTGTGAGACTGTGCTGAGGGAGGTTGCATAACGAGGGGTTCAAAAATTTCATTTTCTCCATCTTTTCCCGGAGAACAAGAGTCCAGTTTTGCTGGATGAAAATTTACCTTTAGTAAAGAACTGAGAAACCTTTGCAGGCAGAGAAGACAGCTTACCAAGGAGAACCAAGGTGAAGTAATAAAGCATCGCCTTCAAAATCACCAAAAGTGCTCCGGCAGCTCCCATTGATGCTTTTTGTATAAGTAGGTGCTCTGTAGTGGTCAGCTGTACTACTGCTTTTCAGGGCCAGGCTGATTTCATGCAGTGCATGTCTGAAATATAGCCTAAGGAGCATGCACTGGTTATTCATTAGGAGATAAAATATTCATTGTCCCTCCTCTCTCTCCGTCAGCCAGGACGTATGAGAGCAAGGGGAAGGAACAGAGAGACATTCCGTTTTTGCTGCAGTTGGATGGATTTAGCTTCTTGTTGGTAGGATGAATCATAGGGATTTATAGCTTAGGGCTATTAAAGTTGCCCGGTCTTTAACAGCTCCCACAGCTTTCTCGCTCTTAATGGCAGTTCATACCATCTTTTCCCCTTCTGCCAAGCCTCTAGTTTCTCTTTTATTGCATTGTTATATTTTTAAGGGTTTGAGAGATTCTTCAACATTTCAATTCAAAGGGCTTTTGGGAAACAGCTGTTTTTGTCAGAATTCTCTCTTCTCACATCCCAGCAAGGTGTCCTGCCTTACAGGCAGCCTTGAAGACAGGCAGCTAAATCTGTAGGCAGCATTCGGGTTCCCACTTTCCTCTTTTGCCCCCAAAACCCCTTATATCTCTGAACAGTGATGCAGCGTGGCTCCACGGCAAAACCCTCCACACCTCTCACCTCTCCACACCTTTGGGTGGTGTGGTCCTCCCTGTCCCCCTGTCCTCCCCTGCCCCTTCTCCCCAGGGCTGCAGGCAGGGATGCTCTCACCCTCTCCAGCAAAACAGGCGCTAGGGACTGCAAGAAGGTTTTCCAGGCTTTCACATTGGCCTCTCTGCCTCCTTTCATCCCAGGGATCCCAAAGCAGGGGATTTGCAAACCCGTGCCTGTGAGTTTTACTCGGCAGCATTGCGGACCCTTGTGTCTGCTGGCTGGGCTGCCTGTGCTCACTGAGCAGGGACCGCAACAGCCTTCAGCCATTGCCCAGCCTGAATCAGCGTGGCTGGAGAGGGCTGGACCACACAGACTGATCCTATTAATCCAGAAAAAGTGGTTCACAGGTGGTATGGGGGTGATTCTTTAATTCCAGAAGGAATCAAGAGATGTCAAAATTACACCTTCTGTTTCAGTACAGGTTTCTTCTCTGAGTCTTCCTACTTCTGCTCCCCGCTTCCCTCTTTATCCTCATTATCCTGCAAGGGACACAAATTTTAATTAAGTAGGAGGGTAGATTTGCAGAAGAGAGGGAAAGTCTTTGTTCTTTGTGTCTGGAATTGATTAACATTCTTGTAGCTTTGCTGTTTGCTTATCTAAAAAGACACCGTGGTTTGACTGAGGGAAGAATAGCTTTTGCATTTTAATTTTCTCTTAACCAAAAGCTTCTAAGATACCCTAATTATACTGGAAAATATTCTGGAACTCATTCACCATCCTCAAATTCATCTAACTAGTAACATCCCCTGACAGGTCAAGTAAAAGAAACACAGCAAGAGGAAGTCATTAAAAAACCTTGCTTATTTAAAAAAAAAAAAGTCGTAATCATCTTAACCTCACCTTGCACAGGGAAGTAAATCTTTGAAGCATGAGCTTATATCTTTTTAGCTAACTCGTGCAGAAAGAGGAGTTCACAAACTGTCACCAGAGTGATTAGTCCATGGCACGGCCCCCCCAAGACAGAAAGGTTAGAGAACCTCTAGGATGACGGTGAAATTGCAAAGTCTGTGACTTACAAATGGAAAAGCAAACTAAAAAGAATGGGTTTTGGGCAGACAGATTTCAGTAAACTCAAGAGAATTCATAACTGAAAGCTTTGATGGATAGAGGAGTTATATAGGGTGAATGATCATAAAAGCACAAACTGGCCCAGAGGAAAGGTAAGAGGTATAGTAAGAGACTCACTGTACTAAATCATTGGCTTTTCCTTGGCTTTAGGCAAAGAAGAAAGTGCACAGAAAATGGAAAATTGTTCATATTACTAAGCATAACTTGGATAGAGTTGGAAAAGTGTGTGAGGACAAAAACCAAAAAGGCAGAGGCATAATGTGTCCTGTACTGCAATAGGAAATGATTCTGTGGCAGCGTTACTGGTAGAGAGAAAGCAAAGGAAAATGTTTATCTCCTGTTCCACAGAGAGAATGAGACAGTAGATGACACTGAGATAAGAGCCTTTTTTTGTGCTTCAGTCTTCACTGGAAAGGTGTGTTGCAATCACATGGCAAATGCAGTTACACAAGATATATAGGCAGAGTAGAATCGGGAAAAACAAGTTGGACAGTACTGAGACAAATCAAATTGATTTCAGATCATCTGAGCATGGTGAGATCCATCTCCAAACTGCAGAAGTGCTTGAAGCAGTCTCTGATCCTTTTCCCTTTGAGATCTGGAAAAGGGCTGTCCACAGGAAGAGCGAATGCCATGCTTAACTTCACCAAGGAGACAGGGAAAAGAGGAGTTAGGGAATACCTGCCAAACTTCAATCCTTACAGAAGTACTTGTGGTTGTCTAGAAGGATACGTAGTGAATTATAAACAACCTGAATTTATCAAATAAGACCTGTCAAGATACACAAGCTTCCTTGACAGGCAGCTAGCAGACCTTATAGATCTGGGTTGGTTGAGGATGCCGTTTATCTTGACGGGAAGGAGACTTTCCATACTTTTGTAATCAAGCAGTAGAAATATGATTTGGACAAAACTTCTATAAGGCAAATACAATAATGGCAAGAAACTATTCAGTCGAAATGGAAGGAAGAAGTTTTGACGGACTCTGTGCTGGGTCTGAGACCATTTAATCTTCTCATTAACACCTTAGGTGATAAGAAGGTATATGAGTAGAGGATCTATTTGTTAAGCTTGAAGTCAACATCCAACCTGGGGGCACACAGTGAAGAAAAATGTGATGATTACAAATCATAGATGGTCTTAAAAACGCAATGAAACAAGTGCAAAATTTTACCTTTAGGCAGGCATAACCAACTGTGCAGACAGGGTGGGCTGTGGCTGTCAGCCCAGTTCTCTCAAAAGCATGTGGGAATTAGAGTGATTAAGAAGCTGGATGTGAGTCAAGGATTTTGTGCTGTAAAGACACGTTGGTATGTAGGTAATGGGACATAAAAGAAGCCTCCTCTGCTGATCATTAATAAGGCCTCAGCTGGATTAACGTGTAGTTGGAGTGCTGCACTGGAAGTACGATGCGGACTGCCAAAAAATCAGGAGGAGAAAACGGGAGTGGTTGGGGTACATGGTCTACGAGGAAAGACTGCTCAGTCTAATGCAGAGAGTAGGTCTGCAAATATTTAATCAGTCGTTGTAAGGGAAAGAGAGAACATGTTCTTTGTGTTCACGGTAGACAGGACAACTACTGAGATTAAGTATTGGCAATGAAAGTTCATTAGGGAGATCCTTCCAATGATCAGGATAGGCGAGGCCATTGAGTCTCTATCATTTTGGGTCTCTGAGACAAGGTCAGAGAAACAGTCATCAGAAGCAGTGCTAGTTCAGCCATCACAGCCTGCTGTCAAAGACCCCGTCTCCTGAGCCGCTGGGGCTCAGCACTTGCATCCAGTCCCCTCCCAGGCTTTGCTCCCTGTTTCTCATCACAAAGATTCACAATTTGCAAGAGAAAACTAACTAACTAGGGAAAAGAAGGATGAACAGGGGCATGATAATGTCTGCAACTAGTTTGAAAATAGCTGTACAGGTAAGGCAAATAAATTCCAGAGACAAGAGAAGTTGGATTAAAATGCCAGAAGACCAGACCTTTGAAAAAAAAAGTCAAGAACTTATCCCCTAAACCTTTTCCAAGAGTGAGCACAGTGAAGCAATGAAGTAGATTGTCAGTTGCCACATGGGGATCTTCGCTCCTAGACAATTTTAGGAAGTGGCTTGACCGGGTTTTGTTGAGATATTTCATATGAGGGAGACAGCTGCACTGTTTTCCATGTTTCTGCAATTCTCTTGGAGAAGGGAAGTGCTAAAAGTATATGTCAATAAACAAGAGAAGTGAGAGCAGGAACTGCTTTTAACCAGAGCAAATGGCAGGCTGTGAAACCCAAACCAGGAAATTAAAAATGTAGGGACAGGGGAACTCAATTTTTTTCCGTTATAAACAATCAGCTTATTGCACTTGTTGACTCATCACAGTGGCATATTCTGCAAAATTCAAGGCAGGGTCTCCAGGGTTTTACAGAGTAAATCAGTGTTTAGGGAAGAGTGTTGGCTCTTACAGAGTAGGACAAAGCCAATTTCTTGCGTTGCAGGTAAGGAAGAAACTTTCCTAACTTTCCTGCGTGCAAGTCAACCCTGAATTTTTGATACATCTCCATGAAATATCTGGAAACAGCCACTGGCAGGCACAGAACTGGATGGATTTACCAGTGCGAATCAGGCTGCCAGCTCCGCGCGCAACTGCTTGAAATCATGATGGAGTTTTCTTTCCATTCTCCCTCTGCTCAGTAGCTGGCAAAATATTTCTGTGTTGGGGTCACTCGTTTCAAAGTTCTTATTTGAAGACGTAAAGAAATCTGCTGGTTTGCATTCAGAGTTCCAGTTTTGCTCTCCAAATAATTTTACATTGTTTCATTAGACTGAAACAGACCCTGGATTTTCATCCTTTGTCATTAGAGTCAGAAGAGACATCTGTGAAGAGGAACGGAAGGCATAAATTTTAGACTTTGTAGACCTAGAGGACAGGACAATGAAAAGCTGAAGCTATAAATTAAATTGTAGCAAAAAGTGATGACCTGAATGGGTCAAAAATTAAAATTACCATCTTGCAGAAAATTCCAAAACTTTGAAATTTCACCTTGTCTCAAATACAGGTGAAAAATAAGTTTATCAAAAATGTTATGGAAGAGGAATTAATATTGTTTGTTTGACCTCCTGGAAACATTTATCATTTAAAGGCTGAAACATTGTCAACATTGCCACTCTAACACTTTCATCTGTTCATAGTTTAAATGGCAATGTAAAAATCAGATGCTTCTGCTTCATGGAAACAAAATATTGAGATAATCTCCTGTTAGATTATCATGAAATGGATACATTCCCTCAAATGTTTTACATTTAATTAAGTCAGTGTTTTCCAAAGGAATAGTACTTCTTAGGGAAACCATCAACCATATGCCATCATGTTCTAATGTCCTTTAACCCCACAAATGTCAAAATGGTATATACTTCTAAACAAAGACAGAAGAATGATCTGTGGTCAGGCAGATACAAAGCCATTTCCAGAGTGAAACAAAACAAGTGCTTAATACTGCGCACAAACACTGCATAATTGTTTAAGAGCTGTTTATCACATTCTATCTGCAAGGAGAATTAAACAGATATATTTTCTGTCATAGCAGTTGCTCCATACAAATGGATCTTACGAGTATTGTACTTCCCTTAGGTAGTTCGTTACATCTCTTCATTTCATACCTTCCACATTTCTGCTGAGAAATGCCAAGGGCGTTTTCCAGTCTCTGCTGTTGATACAGCACCTTAAACATCCAAGGCAACACGGAACTCGTTGAGCCGCCTTCTTAACCTATATGATCTCACTAATCTTGTCACAGGCAAATTGCCGTTCCCTTCCTTCATCCTGCTTTGCTGCTGTCACAGCGGCCGCCCCGCCACACGCTGCTAGGACCGACTCCGGTGTGCTTGGCGCTGTACATGCACAGTGCCAGGCAGTCCTGCCCCAGTGCCTCTGTTGTTGGTGTGGACAGGATGGGCACCCCATGGAAAGGGACCCAGGAGAGGTCAGTGCTGGAGCCAGGAGGGGAGCCAAGCCCTCTGCCTGCTGCTGCTGGTCCCTCCGGCTAGGGACTGTAGTGCTTCTGAGCTGGTCTGTTCCCTCTCCTTTAGCAATAGAGTAGCTGTGATTGATCCCAACTTGCAGCATGGAGGATGTGGAAATGCCTTCTCTGCTCCTCTTCCTTATGCCCCTTAGTCATCTCCTCACTAAGCTGCCTCTTCCAGGTCCCAAAACATATTTGGCATTTCTGACTTTGTGCTGCGATAGCACTGTGGTCTCCAGCAGCGCTGCTGGGGACAGCTCAGCAGCCATTCGAGTACGGCAGGTCTTCCTCTCTCCAGAGAAGTCTTCTTCAGGCTTGTGTTCTGTAATGACTTCAGAAAGTCAAGGGAGGTGATTCTGCCCATCCAGTCTGCTCTCGTGAGACCCCACCTACAGTACTGCATTCAGCTCTGAGGTCCCCAACATATGGAGGACATGGACCTGTTGGAGTAGGTCCAGAGGAGGGCCACAAAGATAATCCAAGGGCTGGAGCACCTATTCTATGAAGACAGGCTGAAAGAGTTGAGGTTGTTCAGCCTGCAGAAGAGTAGGGTTTGGGAAGACCTTCTAGCAGCCTTCCGGTACCTGAAGGGGGCCTACAAGAAAGCTGGAGAGGGACTTTTTGCAAGAGTCTGTAGTGATAGGATAGAGGGTAATGGATTTAAACTGAAAGAAGGTAGATTTAGATTAGATCTAAGGAAGAAATTCTTCACTCTGAGGATGGTGAAGCACTGGAACAGGTACCCCCAAGAAGTCATGGATGCCCCATCCCTGGAAGTGTTCAAGGTCAGGTTGCAGGAGGCTTTGAGCAACCTGATCTAGGGGAAGGTGTCTCTGCCTATGGCAGGGGGGTTGGAACTAGGTGATCTTTAAGGTACTTTCCAACCCAAACCATTCTATGATTCTATCATTCTGCTCCCTGCTCTGTCCTGTCCAAAAGCAGATTTTATTCATAGAGGAGCTCTCCTGCTGTGCTTCACATTAACTCTGAAGCGATGTGGTGTGGGAACATGTGGTGTCCAGAACATGTATAGAGGAGATGCAGATGCTCAAGGCTGCCAGGCAGATGTGTCCCACAGACTGTATGCCCACAGGCAAACCAGGAATCTGGTTTCCATGAGGAGCACTGGGTGTTTACTATGGTGGAGTGGTGCCTACCTTCTCTAGAGGCTCTTGTGAGCTAAATGCTACCAGGTCACCTTTCCTAAAAGTACAACTGCCTGCCTCCCTCTTTCATGTCTTTATTTGTTTTTGCATAGTGGTCTCCTGTCTAAACACTTCATCATCCATCAGCTGCTCATTTTAAGTTGAGAAGAGCAAAATCCTAGAGCATTTCTTGCGTGGAAGAAAGGCTTTTCTCACTACAACCACTTCTGAGGACACATGGAAAGGATGGAAAGGACCAGCAGCATCCTGACCCCATATCTGCTTCCTGGTGGAAATGTAATCACAATGTCACAAAGTACATGCTTTTTGCATGCACTTTGTTTTCATTTGTTTCTGGTTTTGTGGTTTTTTTTTTCTACTACTAGAGACTAGGTCCTGACTGGAGTGTCCAAAATACAAATAGTTAACTAAAATTCTGGGGCTTATATAGCCCAGTTTCCATGAAATAAGGTCAGGATCCCACCCCAGAGAGTGAGCAGCTGTCTGCAACTGTTAGGAAGCATCCCTGGGAAGGCTCTTGTTCGCCACAGAAAAGTATTTTTATGTCCCTCACATCCTCAGCTAAAACTGGAAGGAGACTGTATATTTCATCTATTTTTGGGTGCGGGACACACAGGTCACTTACCGGTCAGTGTGGCGTGGGAATGGGCTGCAGGGATGCACGGAGCATCCAGGCTTGCCGAAAACCACTGCTGCTCCAGCCCCGAGGGGGACTGGAGTGCCGCGCTGCCGTGCCCCACTGCCTCCTGCAGGAAAAATCACACCCGCCTGATGGGGCACCTGGCCCCAGGTCCGGAAGGCATTTCAGCACGTTTTTCTGCCAGGCTTATACATGTTTTAAAGGTGTTCCTTAATCAAAATGTTTGTAGCAAACACTCAATTATTTCCTTTCTTAAAAATGCTGTGACTAAATTAAAGATAAAAGTCTGGTGGAAATCAAGGACCAGAATATCAACAAACACTACACTGAAGTGTTTTCAGCAGATATCAGAGCTCATTTTGGCAGACCTCTAGATATTCACTGTATTTAACGTATTTCTTTAAAATTCTCAATAATAAGCATTTCCCTCCATCCTTTTGGGTACCTCTAAGACCTCCCTACGCAGCAGCCCTGCTAGGGTTTCACATCACCACTATAGCTTTCTTCTTACTGTCCGAACTTTTTGACTTGAGCTTTCTGCCAGCTGTGCTGTGTGTCATTTCCAGTGCCCTGCTCTCACCGCAGCCTGCAGTTGTCTCCTGGATGACCGTAACCACCAGAGGGTTAAGACACAGACTGTGAGCTCATGGGCCAACTCCACATCTGGAACAGCTTCTTTATCTATTATAACATTTACAGCTGGAAAGTTCGATGTCATATTTCGGACTGTGTGATTAGTTTTGATGGCAGCTATTAATAGCTTGTGCTGTGCCAGAGGACACCAATGCATGATCTGCCTAGTAGTTACTAAACCAAGGAGATGTAGGTGAGAACTGCAAGTGCAAAATATGCAAAAATCACCATTTTCATTGTATTTTTCAAGCGAAAGGCAGCATGTGAGAGGTCACCTCAGGTGTGGTTGTCTGATGCCATGGTCAGTGGAAACATTGCTTACTTCATGGTTTGTAAATTGAGAAATCATGGCGATGATCTGCTGGCTGGATAGTAAAGAAAGCTCTAGTGTCCTCTTCATATACATTCATAGAATCATAGAATCATAGAATAGTTTGGGTTGGAGGGGACCTTAGAGATGATCTAGTTCCAACCCTCCTGCCATGGGCAGGGACACCCTCCACTACATGAGGTTGCTCCAAGCCTCATCCAGCCTGGCCTTGAACACTTCCAGGGATGGGGCAGCCACAACTTCTCAGGGCAACCTGTTCCAGTGCTTCACATCCTCAAGAGTGAAGAATTTCTTCCTTAGATCTAATTGAAATCTCCCCTCTTTCAGTTTAAAGCCATTGCCCCTGTCCTATCACTACATGCCCTTGTAAAAAGTCCCTCTCAGCTTTCCTGTAGGACTCCTTTAGGTACTGGAAGACTGCTGGAAGGTCTCCCTGGAGCCTACTCTTCTCCAGCTGAACAACCCAACTCAGTCTGTCTTCATAGAAAAGGTGCTCCAGCCCTCGATCATCTTTGTGGCCCTCCTCTGGACCCTCTCTGACAGGTCCATCTCCTTCTTCTGTTGGGGACCTCAGAGCTGAACACAGTACTCCAGGCAGGGTCTCAGGAGAGCAGAATAGAGGGGCAGAATCACCTCCTTTGACCTGCTGGCCATGCTTCTTTTGATACAGCCCAGGATGCGGTTGGCTTTCTGGGCTACCAGCGCACATTGCCGGCTCATGCTGAGCTTCTCCTCAACCAACTCTCCCAAGTCCTTCTCCTCAGGGCTGCTCTCAATCCATTCTCCGCCCAGCCTGTACTTGTGCTTGGGATTGCCCCAACTCATGTGCAGGACCTTGCACTTGGCCACCTTGTTGAACTTCATGAGGTTCAATACAGGCCCACCTCTCAAGCCTGTCAAGGTCTCCGCACAGCAGATTGAAAGCAGTGACTTGCAGTCTTCTTTTTAATTTGGTGAAACACAATGGCAGCTGGCATTTCAGTAAGATTAGAGAAGATGCTATTTGTTAATTAAGTAATTTCTATTTTTGTATTTCCAGAGTATTCACAAAAGAATGCTTCAGGGCAAGAAGTTTAGTGAATGTAACCAACAGGAAATGAAACCATGGACTTTCTCTTTTTGCCGCATTTTAAAGCAGAAAGTCTTGTTCTTTTCCAGGCAAAAGCTGATGTGTGCATGGACTGCAGGTCAAAGTTTTAGATGGATGTCAAAAGTTGTTTGTTCAATAGTGCAAGTATTTGATCCCAAAGATCATGTTTGTTTCTGGTGTGACAACAATATGGCTTGCATTTATTTTTCTTACAATGAACACGAGTGAGAAGAATATTAAGAACGCAGCTCTACTTAGAATAAAAATAAATTTGCATAAAATTACTGTAGGAACACCAGAGAGATCTGCCTTCCTAAAATCTGCCACCAAGTTTTGATGTCCACGTCTGTCCATCCATTGGGAGATGTATGCTATAGTGTCCCAGACAGTTATACTCAGGAATGTGGGTATTCAGACCTCCAAAGAAACAGAGCACTTTTTTTCTGCTTAAGGAACTGACAGGTCACCTGACAGATTTCAAGCAATAAAACCTTCTGGGGAAAAAAAAAAAATGGAACAAGAAGAAAAGAATTTTGGGAATAAATCTGGATTTTATTTGCATGAAAATACTACTACTGTTATATCATAGTTTCCAGTCTTTAATCTAGAAACAAAATGTATCCATCCTCCACTGAAATAATCCCAAGATTGGATTTTTCATAGCAGTGTTGAAAAAGATGTTTTATATTCATTAACATGCAATGATAGAAAGTTGCTTTCATGTAATAAATCCTACCATAATTGTAAGGATATAACAGTAATTCTCTAAATGAAGAAAAGCTCCACAAGAAATTTTTGATCTCATGCCTTCACAGTTGCTTCAGGTTTTTGAAATATCAGCCCGATGTTCTTTTAAAGAATGCTATAGCCTTTTGTATGAGTTGGCATATCTGAAAGTATCACATCTGTGTTACATCCTTCCTAGATTGAGGACACTGTAAGGAGCAGGAAATGAGAATTTTGATTCAAGCCAAGCAATTGCTTTCCATAAATATGAAAAAAAAAAGGGCCATGTGAGGTATACCAAAATCATCTGGTGAATTCAACACACAGAAAAATACAGAGTTTTTTCCTAATGCAGAAGTGTTACATTTTAACACTTTACTTCGCTGTTTCAGAATACCTGGTTTTGCTACAAAATTATGGTGATTTCAGAAATAAAAGTGCAGAGAAGCATTGCTTAAGCAGTATATAACCTATAAATAGAACAAATAAGTGTTTTAAAGTTAGCTATAGTAAAGAGCTCTATTTGTCTTTCTCCTGAAAAGGTTTCTGGTTTTATGCAATGCCTACCAGTTTCCTCCTTTTCTACCCACTGGCACTGTCCTGCATCTATTTCCTAATCTCCTAGTTTAACATCCTAGATCCAGCAACCCAAACATCCTTGATCCAAAACTGACATTTCAGTCTTTCTCATATAGGCTGTGAAATAATGTTTGCTGTCATATTCAGTAGCATTAAACTCATACAAGTTGTTGTATTGTTACAGCATTTGGGAATTTATTTTCAAACAAATCTAAATTTGAAGCCTAGAATATTATTTCTGTCCTTAAATTAGGTATGGAGAAATTAGGCCTTGAAAAAAGACTCTTCTGAAGTTTCTCCTCAAAGCCCATCTGGTCACAAAAAAAAAAAAAAAAACACAAACAAGAAAGACAGTTCAGTGCTCTAAGGCACTGAGCTGGGAAATAGATCTCCGTCTCCCATCTACAATGTGATGAAGGTGCACTCAATAATTTCTTATGATGAAAAATAAGCACACTTTTTATGCAAAGCTAAGAATTTGTTGTTAAGGTAATCAAAATCCTACCAATCTAACAGTATTATGGCAGGAGGGTTGGAACTAGATGATCTTTGAGGTCCCTTCCAACCCTAGCCATTCTATGATTCTATGATTAGTCTCAGTCAAAGTATTATAGGAGGGGAAAAAGGAACAATAGTACATAAAAAGTCTCCAGAAAAATAGTTACAACTGTTATGCCTTCCTAGTACCTGCCCCTTGCTCCACTCTTACAGTCGCTCTTCCACAATCCCTTTGGATCAGTCCTGGAGACAGGGAAAAGATATGGCAAGTCATCAGCTTCTCAAGCTCCTCATCAGGGCAAATATTATGTTGATGGTGAGGGTTTCTTGCCTCACAGGAATGTGACACAGACGCTGGTGGTTTCCTTCTTTTCCATTTTGAGTCCACTTGAGGTAATTCATATATATTTCCTAACATCCTGAATACCTTGTTCTTTCCGCCTGGGTCTGTAATTCCATGTCAGATCAAAATTTAGTTTATATGGGGTGTATTAGGTATGTTAGATGCTTGTTCTTTGTTCTCTTTGTTGCTTCTAAAGCAGTTTTGTCAAGGTCTAGGTCTTTATGTCTTTATCCAACCATTGTGAATTTGCTCTCAAAGCCATGGGGTCTCCAGGGCTAGCTTGTGCCCTGTCTCTTGTCATCCCACCTCATCCTCCTCTTCGCAGCACCCTCTGTCTCTCTTTCCAGACTTCAGCTGTGGCATCAAGCCCATCACTGGGGTCATAAATATTTCTTTCTAAAAAAAAAAAAAGCTTGGCAATGCTATCTGAAAATAGAAACTACACCATACAATTACACAAACACGCACAGAAGTAAGACAAATGAGGCAAGTATAGACAGAGCCTGACAAGTCTTCGGGCCTTGCAAAGCTATTACAAAGCTTGGGACCTGTTGTGAGTGATGGCAATACTGTATTTACTGGGCTGGAGGGCTCCAAAGCTAATTACATTTTGTTCCTCCTGTCCATTGCCTATGTAAACGCACAGAGGCACATATTGAAATAGCAAAAGCTTCCAGATGTGCACACGTATTCACTGGGACTAATAATAACACACTGAAAGCTAAGTTGGTATCCTAGCATTTGCAGGTTTGGCTTCAATGACAGTTCAGGAGAAGGTGGAAGAGTTTGTCATTGCTGCAATTAACCAAGCTCAGGTTTACAGCTGTTCCACAGACAGGGTGGTGGACATGAAGAGTTCACCCTTGAGGCAGGTCCAAACAGATTAAATCAGTGTTCGAGAAGTGAGGAAGTGTATGCATTCATTCTGCTGAAGGTAGATAAACTGGTGGACCATGTGCTTACCTGGCTTCCAGCATTCGATGAGACTAAACTGTTGTTCACCAGGTGAGGATCTTCCAACTTTTCCCTTTCAGTTTTTTGAGGTACTTCTAATGCAACAGGACAAACTTGCTTAAAAACACTTGTGTCTATGCTGGAAGTGGAAAGTGTCACTGAGGAGTCAGGAGTCAGGTGCTGGCACCTGAAATGCCGAAATGCCCTCCAGCGCTCACGTCCTCTGGCATTGTACCCCTGGCTGAACAAGACCAGTTTGTACCAGAACAGCATGATGCTGGCTGTAGGTTTCAGAGACTGCCATGGGTTCAGGTATATTTGAGGGTTCTTTGAGCAGCCACAAAAAGCAACCAAAATCCCCAGATTTATTGTTGCTCTTATAATCTGGCAGCCTCACAGGAGATGCAGGAGAGTGAATGGTCCATGCGGCTGGTTGCATGTTCATCCGCAGGCAGTGAGTCCGGTCTGCTCAAAGGCAAAGCATGGTGACATGGCTTTGTGGGTGTAACATTTGCACTGCAGCAGTTCCCCTGCCAGGACTATCATTCCAGCATCATGCAAAATACAAGTATCAGTCCTCTGAGATCTTGAAATCATTAACACGTCACTTTCCCGTTCCTTTGTCCCTCATCAAGTGTTTTGTCAGGGAAACCACCATGTAGTATCGAGGAGCCGATGTCTCGCTGCCCCTCACAAGGTTTTATCACCGCCCCAGTTGCTGCAGTGTCCTCTGGCTGAGCAGTTCCCCTTGTCATCACCAGCTCTGCAGCTGAGGACACGATTTGGTGGAAACTTGCACGCTGTCTTTCCACTGGTTTCTGACTTCCCACAGAAAACCTGGCGTGCCGAGCTCCCCGGCATCAGCCACGCCCTTTCTGCTGTCATCCTCTCCTCCAGCCGTTTTCCTCCTCTCACCTTGCAGTGGAAAATGTTGTTAAAGCGTGCGTGTGCACCTTGCTGGCAGCTGGAGTCTGGGGTCTTGTTTTGGGGATGAGCAGGACAAAGAGCGCAATGGAGGAAGCAGAGCTGTTGTAATGCTCGAGCTCACTAGATGGCCCCACACACTGCAGGGAAACTCCTCCTCCGGCAGTCTCACCGTGCGCTGGGATTTTATTATCATAAAAATTATTATTATAGGGATTTTATTATTATTCTTTTTAAGAGCTGGACCTGGACCTCTCTCCTTGATCCTTCTCTGCTGTGGTGGACCTGTTTCTGTCCCCCGGGCAGCGGTGGTCTGTCTGCGGAGCAATCCTTTCCAATTACCAAAGCAAGCCACATAGCGCACAGCAGGAATGGGAAGCAGAAAGGGAAGCTAGTATGTGACCTTCATGACAATACTCTCTTTGTACAAACTGGCACGGGAGCACATGGGAAGGTTAGCATTTGGGGCCGTTCTGCAGGCCCGTTGAGGTACGTTTAGCGTGTACGAGTGAAGTTTTCTTGTATTATTTTTATTAAGGGACAAAACTCTGCAAAACAAGCATTTCCTACTGTTCCTACAAGTGTTTTCCTGTGCTGTGATGTGTGACTCCACACAATCTGTTATGGGAAGAGCCAAGGCTTAGCAAAGGAGAAATGCATGAGGGAGGGCTAAGAGGAAATGAGAAAATACAAAATAGCTATGGGCTGCGCAAGGTGTACTGGACATTCAGCACTCTCTAGCAAAAAGTTGTATCTCTCTGTGATATTTTCTTGGTCTCCCTGGCTGCAGTCTTCGAGAGCACTCCTGCCAAGCAGGTGTTTACTGCAATAAGTGATTCCAGGGATAGAAGTTTGAAACAGAGAGGAAAGACGCAAAGTCATGGTCAAGTTACCAGAGTGCATCACCTTACCGTGTTCCAGATGAGCCATAGTAGTGAGCCCACCACAGCCCACCACCAGCTCTCCACAAATGTAGGGTAAAGCACAACTTCACTCACCTTCCCAAAGGATTAAGCAACCACAGACAGGATACACCAAGTCATCTGCTGGCTCTCAACTGACAGGTTAGCTGGACAACAGCTACAATAGCTAGACGTGTTTTTCTGGGTGAAAATAATCCATCCACAATTACCTACATCATGTGCATGAGCATGATAAACTGAACACGACTCTCCCCAGCTCTTGCTGGTGTGCTGTTGGAGAAAACCACTCTACTCCTTTGGCTTTTGTCCTAGTGTCTTTTTTTTTTTCTGAGTGTTGGACATCTTCACACTTGCAATTGTCATGACCAGTTCAAAAGCAGCAACACCCCTCTTCTTTCTTTCTCAGCTGACTGTAATACCAGGAAAGCAGTGGCAAAGTGGTTTGTCTGGTATCTTTAGGAACAGTTTCTACTATCTGCCTCAGTGGCACCCACCTGAGCCAGCCATAGGCAGAAATAATGCTGTGAAGACTTGACAGTGAGAGCTGTGCTGTGAGGCCAGTCAGAAGCTGTCCTCTGTGACACCAGAGCACCCACTGAGCTCTGTAAGAGACAACAACTGCCTCCTGGGCTGAGCCTTCACATGGGCGGGTGTTGCATGGCCAGCATTTCCAAGGCAAGTAGATATTCCTGTCATCTTTAGGTCCAAAAACTTCAAGACATCCGAAAGTAGCCTGAATCGGGCAACTCACATTTCCCCATCTAAATTGTAGTTTGCATCCTTCTAAAAATCAATCCATACAGAGTTATCGTAGCTCAGCACAAGGTCATTCCCAGGTTCCCTTGTTTCATGGATATGGAGGTTTTCAAGGACTCCTTGGCCTTGAGACTTCGGTACTTCCCAAAAAGGACATGTCAGTGAAGAACGCAGGAATAAAGGAAATACAGGAGGACTTTCTGCAGGAGGACTTCCTGACCTTTATGCTACGGGTCCCAGATACATAGCAGGAGGCATGCAGTGGGGCAATGAGCAGAGACCAGAGCAGCGCTATAGCCAGAAAGCCACTAGAGCACTCACTTTGGGTTTGGATCACTGAGGAGAGCCAGGGAGACTCACAGGCAAGGCTGGTTTGGGCACAGAGCTGCATCTGTAGACTGTTCCTACGTACCAGTGTCAACATAGTGTAAGGTGGCAAATACCAGCAGTACTGTACCAAGGTCACAAAATGCCTCCTGGGACCGACCACAACAGCTAACATCAATATGAGAAGACAAAAAAATGGAAAAAGAAAGGAGAGTAGAAAGAAATGGTGCCGTAGGTGTTTCGCACTGCTAATGAGGCAAATTTTGTTAGAGTAGGGCATGACCGGCAAACCCACAGCTCCTTTGGGGACTGTCACACTGATGGGAGCTTGCACGCTGGCTGCAGGGTGTACGCCGAGGGGGCTGCCAACAGCAGAGCTGAGACCCACAGGCAGAGCCAGGGAGCTTAGCCACAAACGAGGCCAATTACAAATGAGATAGAAAGCATTTAGACAGTTGGTGGTGTCCATCTGGTGCTTAGTGAGTAACCCGCCAGCCCGTTGGCCAGTCATCTCGACAGCCTGTACTTCCAACTGCCCTCACCCAGTGGTAGTCGTAATGCAGCCGATGCCATTCCAGCTCCCAGAATATTGTTGCTGCTCTCAGTTTCTATGCCTTATTTCAAATAAGGCCTTTTTTGTTCGATTTCATTTTTAGTCTGCCCATTCCAAAGCACTGGGACAACTTTCCTACTTTTGAGCTGTCTTCTGTAGATTAAGGTGGTTTCCCTTTTAAGCCTTGAGTCAGAGAGAGACTTCGACATGTGCGTGCATCAAAGTGTATCAGTCCATCTACTCAAACCACTGAAACTACGTACACGCCTACAGTTTAATGCCTGTTTATCTCTCTTGTTAAAATTCAAGGCTTTTTGTACTGCTGTATCATCTACTGCCTTGTCACTTCTACCATAAACATCCATAGATGAAGCCCCTTTAAACAATAAAGCTGGAAAGATGTTCATAACTATACACCAATTGGCATGGAAATCATAGGAGATAAACTTTCAGAAGTACTTACATCCCATTTTCAAGAGCATCTCTATCACTTTTAAGCTTTTTTGTAAATCCCTAAAGGTACCTACTCGCATCTTTTGTAACTTAAAAATGTAATTTCAGTAACTTCTTAACTTCCCATGCCCTGAGGGGGCACACTTACCTGCATGAAGTAAATTGGGAAATGGGATGTCACCTTCTCAGTAATACGGGCATCTGGGAAGCCTTTGCCATTAGTCTTATGCTGTGAAATTTTAGACAAAGCAAATTAAAATCTTCTATCAGTGCTGGAATCCTGAGTAGATTTTCACAATGGCCTCATGTTTATTATTGCTCATTCTTAGAAGAACTTAGTTTAATGCCTTGTTCAAATGCCATCATAAAACATAGCGGGCACAGAAAGGAGAAGAGGAGGTCAATCATACAGGTGAAAACCAAGAGTGTTCACAGGTTTGCCAATACTCAGCTGAGTTTTTCTCCAGGCCAGGATCCCTGAGCGTTAAGATCACTCAGAGACTCAAAACCAGACAAAATAAACCATTTAGAATTTAGGAAAGTCCTGCAAAACTCTAGCCTCATTTCCCTAGTTACATAGCAGGAATTTCCGGAGATGTGGTATGGACCAGCTCCCCCATCCCTCGTTACCACCCTTCCAGGTGTACAGATTGTTCACATAGGTGAGGAGACCACTGGGAGGACATTTTGCATAGTCATGAGATCCACTGAAACCACAGAAGGCCAACCAGCTCCTTGCAACCAGCCAGCCCCTCCCTGCGATCATAGCCAGGAACCTGTCAGGCTACACTTGGCTTTCCTCAGCTTGCTGCAGAAAGAATAATAAACTGAGTGTAAAGTAATTTATTAGAAAGTAGGGGGTTACCACACTGTTAGATAGCTTTGAGTTTCTCCTTTATGATATTTACCCTCAGAAAGACAGTCCCATGCCACCTCTCTGCTATGCCCTATGACCAGTTGCAAGTCAACCATCAAAACGCAGACCCTGGCATGCTTTTAAAGATTCTTTTAAAAATAATTCATTTTCTAACCATCCTGGGCTGCAGGTGCTCAACTGGCTGGTTTTTGCACCCCTGAACCAAATAAGCCCAGATGTCTCCTTTATCCTGACTTGGAAGCTCTGCAGCTCTTGGGAAGTCCAGGGGTCAAGAATTTCACCCGTCCGAGACCCACGCAGGCAGGAAGCCATCAGCTGACTCCTGCCACAAACACGCAGCACAGAGTCAAGTCAAACTTTTCAGCTTCCCACAATTAAAATCATGCCTCATTCCAACTTTCTGTGAGTCAGTAAGCGGGACTTAACAATTCGTCGTGGAAAATAAAGAAGAGAGCATTGTCATGTTATTAAACTCACTCTTCTTTTTTTTTTATTCACACTCCAGCACCGTAAGGGATCAGACAGCAATAACACAGGTGTGGCTGATGTTAGGTAATGTGGAGCAAAGGGCTGGAAAAGTAAGCCCCGAGCAATCTCAGAGCAATTTTTTCCCACTCGTTTCTTCATTCCCACAGCCGTGTGGCTGGCTCTGTTCACCAGCACAGCTCAGAAATGACACCACACTTCCAGGGATCCCTCTGCAGAATTGCAGATGCTGTCCAAGCACAAATTTGGTCTCACCTTTTCTCCACAGCACGGGAAGTTGTCTTACGCTGTAGATGAAAACCAAGGATGTACTCATGGTTACCTGGGCAGACAGTGGGGGTCGAGGAACTGATTTGCTGTGATTTCCAGTTGAGGCTGAAGCATGGGGAGTCCAGCATCCAGCTCTTCTCAGTCCTTCCCACTGCAGGTAGAAACTCATGAGATGCATCTGATGAAAGAAAAACGTAATTGTGAAACTCAGAATTAAAAAACGAGTTACGGGCATTATCCCTGGGAGGCCTGGATAGTTACAGCTCCTCTGGTCCTCTAATGGTGTGGCGGGGTTAGGCCAATATAGGTGACCTCCTGTACTCTTGGCGAGAGAAAACCAGGCTCTGAATGGCAGAGATAAAACTAGAGGAGTCAGTTTCTAGAGTACGGTCAGTATTTCCTCAGCCTTCTACAGCTCTCGATGAGTCCCGGGATGGTGTGGACTTGCTGCTTCCACCCACTCGCCTTCTGCTTCTCCTGGGGTGGTAAAGAAATTTCTTGAGCTAAAATTCATTCATCATTTTATGGCGTGATTTCATTCTTGCTCGGCTGAGCACGGCCAGCGGGAAAAGGCACTTTGCTTTGCTCATTGAGATGCAGTTACCACCACAGCCCCAGCTTCCCTGCACTTGTATGCCGGAAATCTGTGCTAGGAGTCTGTGAAAGGAACAGCACAGAACTCTCCATGTGCCCAGGAGCACTGGAGACCTCCCCAAAAAACCTTGCCAGCGGCAGCAGCACCACCCACCAGCCCACTGGACACTCAGAGAAAATGACAAGAACAATAGCAGGAAATGTCTAAGGGTGGAAACAACAAAGCCAGCACAGTCCACGTTTCTGGGGGCTTCCTGATTGGCTTGATTTGCCTCGGCAGGAGCACTTCAGATAATCTTGGAATTATCCCACTGGGGCAAAACCTCTCCCCAGTGAAGTCGCATTTGTTCGATGCTTTCTGGGGCGCGGGGATGCTTGCTGCCAAGCTTAAATAAATACATGAACAAGACACAAAAGCTCTAAGGTGGATCAGACGGATGAAACAAGATTGGGACACTGCTGTTGTTGCGCTCAGGGCGGCAGCAGCATGGTGCATTCCTAGTCACTCCCGGTGGAGAGTCTGTACATTCCCACGGGACACGTTGCTCGCCGTGCATCAGCCTTCACCCTGGAAAAATGAACTGTGAATTCCTGTAAGTGAATGACAGCAGAGGACAAATTTGCAAAGCTCAAATCCAAGAAACTGTTTGCGTTGAGAAACAAACAAAACAAGCAATGGCTCCTACTGGGTGTTCCCCTTCCTGCCCCGCTGCTCTTTTTCTGTCCCTGCCGTCCAAGTTGCTCTTGGCAAGCGGTGCAGGGGCAGGCAGTTGTCTTTGTAAGGGGCACATAATATGGGGAATTTTTAAAGGGACCTAATAAAACTCAATGCCTGAGACTTGCTGACTGTCCGCTGCACATACCCATCTAACTCCTTTGTCAAAGGCTTCTGAGGGCACTTACAGGTTCAGGCAGTCATGACTAAAAGACAATACGAAAGGCAAGGAAGAGCTTGTTGAAAAAGGTCCAAGGGAGGCAGATGAGATCCCTGTAAGTTGCAGCTTTCCATGGTAGTAAGGTACCTGTGCTTTAACAGCCACGTGATAGCCAGGATGCAGGGAAGGTGTCATCACACCAATTATAATACTTTTGTTTGGGTTTTCACATTTTAAGTGTAACAGCCTGAATTCTCTGGAGTTCATTTTCATTTTCAGTATTATTCTCAGACTATATTCAATCAATCACACGGGGTATCTTAGGTCAGAGTGCTGGATGATGGGCAGCATGTACTTCTTACACCAATAAGTAGGCTTGTAAGCACCATGTTCCCTGAAACAGCATGTTTTAAGCCACCACTGCAGAAAGAAAATAGATAATGCCTTTTTGCACCACAAGTCCATTACAAAGTACACACAGCCATTAGCAGCAAATTTGAGTTAAGTCAAACCAAAATCATAGAAACCTCACACATACAGTGAGTATCTATAATGAACAATACCAGCTAACGGATCTACCAGGGATAAGCATGCTTTGATGTATGATTGGACTGTATAGGATTGGCAAAATGTGTTGAATCAAGATGGAGAAATGGAGGCAAAGTGATTTGCTGGAGGCTACAGCAGGAATAAAACAGACACTGCTTTCCTAGTAAGTAACTGCAGCACCTTTTCATGTGATGATCTGATTGTCATATGAAGGAGTCATTTGCATGTGCTCCTAAATTCCTGAAAGTCACAGGTGATGGAGACAGGGAGGGATCCAAAACATCCCAAATGACAAACCTGGAAGGAGTGAAATCCTGGTTCGTGAGCAGCAGGGACCAAGCTGCCGTTGACTTTGGATGGAGCCAGTGCTCTGCCTCAGCAGAGGAAGAAAACTCATCTGGAGTCTGAAGGGGAAATAACCTGTGCTTGAAATCAAGGAGACAAGAAATATCGATGACGGGGGAGGGAAAAAAAAAAAAAAAACGGCAGTCTGTACCACGAAAAAGCTGTCTTTCACTCAGTGTGCACATATCTATGTATTTATGTATTAGGGCAAATCCACAAATGGGATAATTTTCAGGTATTCTCTCAGAAATTCCTGGTTAGGCTTGGACCTGATGAGGTGCATGCGCGGGTCCTGAGGGAACTGGCAGATGAAGTTGCTAAGCCACTATCCATCATATTTCAGAAGTCGTGGCAATCTGGTGAAGTTCCCACTGACTGGAAAAGGGGAAACAGCCCCCATCTTTAAAAAGGGGAAAAAAGAAGACCCAGGCAACTACAGGCCAGTCAGTCTCACCTCTGTGCCCAGCAAGATCATGGAGGAGATCCTCCTGGCAACTATGCTAAGACACATAGAAAACAAGGAGGTGATTGGTGACAGTCAACATGGCTTCACTAAGGGCAAATCCTGCCTGCCTAATTTGGTGGCCTTCTATGATGAGGCTACAGCATTGATGGATAGGGGAAGAGCAACTGACATCGTCTACCTGGACTTATCCAAAGCATTTCATACTGTCCCATACAACATCCTTGTCTCTAAACTGGAAAGACATGGTTTTGGTGGATGGACCACTCGGTGCATAAGGAATTGGCTGGATGGTGGCACTCAAAGGGTTGTGGTCAATGGTTCAATGTCCAAGTGGAGGCCTGTGACGAGTAGTGTTCCTCAGGGGTCAGTACTGGGGCCAGTGCTATTTAACATCTTTGTTGGAGACATGGACAGTGGGATCGAGTGCACCCTCAGCAAGTTTGCTGATGACACCAAGTTGTATGGTGGTGTTGACACGCTGGAGGGAAGGGATGCCATCCAAAGGGACCTTGACAGGCTGGAGAGGTGGGCCTGTGAGAACCTCATGAAGTTCAGCAAGACCAAATGCAAGGTCCTGCACATGGGTCATGGCAATCTCAAGCACAAGTACAGGCTGGGCAGAGAATGGATCGAGAGCAGCCCTGAGGAAAAGGACTTGGGAGTGCTGGTGGATGAGAAGCTCAACGTGAGCCAGCATTGTGCGCTGGTAGCCCAGAAAGCCAACCGCATCCTGGGCTATATCAAAAGAAGCATGTCCAGCAGGTCAAGGGAAGTGATTCTGCCCCTCTCCTCTGCTCTCGTGAGACCCCACCTGGAACACTGTGTTCAGCTCTGGAGTCCCCAGCACAAGAAGGACATGGAACTGCTGGAGCGGGTCCAGAGGAGCGCCACAAAGATGATCCGAGGGCTGGAGCACCTCTGCTATGAAGATAGGCTGAGAGAGTTAGGGCTGTTCAGCCTGGGGAAGAGAAGGCTCCGGTGTGATCTTATCGCAGCCTTCCAGTACTTAAAGGGGACCTACAGGAAAGCTGGAGGGGGACTTTTTGCAAGGACGTGTAGTGATAGGCCAAGGGGCAATGGCTTTAATCTGAAAGAGGGCAGATTTAGATTAGATATAAGGAAGAAATTTTTTACATTGAGGGTGGTGAGGCAGTGGAACAGGTTGCCCTGAGAAGTTGTAGATGCCCCATCCCTGGAAGTGTTCAAGGCCAGGTTGGATGAGGCTTTGGGCAACCTGGTGTAGTGAAGGGTTTCCCTGCCCATGGCAGAGGGGTTGGAACTGGATGATCTTTGAGGTCCCTTCCAACCGAAACCATTCTATGATTCTATGATTCTATGATTCTATATCTAACATATGTATTAACAACTAGTGTATACTTTCTTTAAACATCTCTTAATCTTCTCATTGACTTGAATGGGCATTAGAGTAGGCTGATGATACTGTGCTTTTTGGTGCTGGTGTTTAGCTAGGAACCTTGTGTGAACAGTAAGACCGGAGACACTGTAGTGTAGCTCAGTGCATCATTTCACTTCAGTGCAATTATTATTTCTTCAGAAGAAATACAACACTTTTAATGAGACTCATAATGAAACTTCGGTGCACATCTTCCTGGCAATAAACAGCTTCTGCCTTTTATCAACACTGCCATAAAATTGGAATTTTCCCTGATTTTTTTATTTTCACAGGTCTACTGTTTATCTTAACAAAGACCATGAGTTTGCTAAGAGCCACGTGGCACTGCAGTGAAACAAGTAAATACTGATGTGACCACTGCTACTTTGTATTGGCATACATTCCAGGCAATCTAAGTAATAAGTACTTCAGAGGAAGAATAATATTTACATAAAAATATTTCATAGATTTCATAGATTTCTAGGTTGGAAAAGACCTTAGAGATCATCCAGTCCAACAGTCCCTAATCTCCCATTAAACCATATCCTTAAGTAGATCATCCACCCTTTTCTTAAACACATCCAGGGATGGGGACTCAACCACCTCCCTGGGCAGCCTATTCCCGTGGCTGACAACCCTTTCAGAGAAGAAATACTTTCTAATATCCAACCTGAATCTCCCCTGACTAAGCTTATGTCCATTTCCTCTTGTTCTATCACCCATCACTAATGTAAAGAGCCCTTCCCCCACCTCCCCACCATCCCTTCTCAAGTATTTGTAGGCTGTAATCAGGTCTCCCCTCAGCCTCCTCTTCTCCAGGCTAAACAGCCCCAACTCCTTCAGCCACTCCTCATAAGTTTTATTTTCCAGCCCCTTGACCAGTTTAGTCGCCCTTCTCTGGACCCGTTCCAGGAGCTCAATATCTCTCTTAAAGCGAGGGGCCCAAAACTGGACACAATATTCCAGGTGCGGCCTCACCAGTGCCGAGTACAGGGGCAGGATCACTTCCCTGTTACTGCTGGTCACACTATTCTTGATACGTGCCAGTATCCCATTGGCCTTTTTGGCCACCTGGGCACACTGCTGGCTCATATCAAGCCGGTAGTCAACCAACACCCCCAGGTCCTTCTCCACCAGGCAGCTCTCCAGCCACTCTTCCCTGAGCCTGTAGCGATGCTTGGGGTTTTTACACCCCAAGTGAAGGACTCTGCACTTGGCCTTATTAAAGCTCATGCCATTGGCCTCAGCCCAACGATCCAGTCTGTTCAAATCCCTCTGAAGAGCCTCCCTACCCTCGAGCAGATCGACACAGCCTCCCAGCTTGGTGTCGTCCACAAACTTACTGAGGGTACATTCAATCCCCTCATCCAGGTCATTGATAAAGATGTTAAACAGAACCGGACCCAGCACTGAGCCCTGGGGAACTCCACTGGTGACCGGCCTCCAGCTGCATTTAGCCCCATTTACCACCACTCTTTGGGCCCGGCCATCCAGCCAGTTTTTAACCCAAAGGAGGGTGTGCCTATCCAGGCCAGCAGTTACCAGTTTTGAAACCAGAACACTATGAGAGACTGTATTGAAGGCTTTACTGAGGTCAAGGAAAACTACATCCACAGTCCTTCCCTCGTCAACCAGGCGGGTCACCCCATCATAGAAGGTGATCAGGTTTGATTGGCAAGACCTGCCTTTCATAAACCCATGTTGACTGGGCCTGATCACCCGGTTAACCTGTATGTGCTCATTAATAGCACTCAAGATAACCTGTTCCATGACTTTGCCCGTCACCGAGGTCAGACTGACAGGCCTGTAGTTCCCCGGATCCTCCTTCCGCCCTTTTTTGTAAATGGGGGTAACATCCGCCAGCCTCCAGTCCAGCGGAACTTCCCCAGTGAGCCAAGACTGCCCAGACATAATGGACAGGGGTTTGGCAATGACATCCGCCAGCTCTCTCAGGACTCTTGGGTGGATACCATCAGGCCCCATAGACTTGTGGGCATCCAGCTGGTGAAGCAAATCCTTGACCCGTTCCTCTTGGATCACAGGAGCTTCGATTTGCTCTCCCTCCCTGCTCTCAGACACCATAGGCCAGCTCGCCTGGGAACTACTAACCTTAGTATTAAAGACCGAGGCAAAGAAGGCATTAAGGACCTCAGCCTTGTCCTCATCCCTAGTGACTAACGTACCCCCTGAGTCCAGTAGGGGCTGGAGGTAATCTTTAGCCCTCCTTTTGTTGTTAATGTATTTATAGAAGGACTTTTTGTTGTCCTTTACGGAGCAGGCTAGTCTAAGTTCCAGTTGGGCTTTTGCTCCCCTGATTATCTCCCTACATGCCCTAACTTCCTCCTAGTATTCCTCCCTGGATGGCTGCCCATTCTTCCAAAACTTATAGACTTCTCTTTTTCTTTTGAGGTGTTCCCAAATCTCCTTGGTCATCCAAGCCAGTTTTCTACCCCGGCGGCTCGATTTCCGGCACACAGGGACAGCTCGCTCCTGTACCTCCAGAATTTCCTTTTTGAGGAGTAACCAGCTCTCCTGCGCTCCCTTACCCTTGAGAGCTGTCTCCCACTGTACTCTATCAACCAGACTTCTAAACAGTCCAAAGTCAGCTCTCCCAAAGTCCAGCTTGGCCGTTTTAGTGCTCCCCCTCCTAACTGCCCCTAAAATTGAGAATTCTATTATCTCATGGTCACTATGCCCCACACGTCCTGCAACCTTCACATCTCCCACAAGACCTTCTCTGTTCACAAACAGCAGGTCTAGGGGAGCACCTTCTCTAGTCGGTTCACTGACCAGTTGTAATAGGAAGTTGTCCTCCACACACTCCAGGAATCGCCTAGACTGTTTCCTGACTGCCGTGTTATACTTCCAGCAGACATACGGTAGGTTAAAGTCACCCACAAGGACAAGGGCTAGTGAGCGCGAGACTTCCCCCAGTTGTTTAAAAAATAGTTCATTTTATATCCTTGAGATATTGAAAAAAAATCAATTTTTCGCCCAAGACAAGTGAGAATAATCGTCACTACAACCTAAGCAAGAGAGGAAAAATGCAGTTCAGAAAAAAAATCAGAAGAAATTATGCTTCACAGTGGGGAAGAACCAGCAGCACGCACTATGGTCCAGTGTATGTAGATCAGCTACAGAGAAAGTATTTTTGTTAGGTCGGTTGGTAGCTCTGTGAAATGACAGAATTTCTTCCATGCTTGGTTGTTCCTCAGAAAGTTGGGACATGTGTATCCTCACTGGTATTCTTATGGCACTGTCAGAATGGCTTTTCTGAGCATCCCCATGGAGGGTTTGAGTAATGCACATCCCACATCACCGCTTCGCCCTAAGTAGTCAAAGCTGTAGATCAGCTTTTGGCCCTTGCTTCATCATCTCTCTGCATTCACTCTTCTCTGAGCAAAAGAGCCGCAGAGACGGCTCAGGGAAAGATATAGGGGAAAAAATATTACCAAGTGTCTCCAAAACCCATTAACTCTTTTCACTCTGGTGGACTGACGAACTTTTGCCCAGGCCCTTTGAGGTGAAATATGTCCTATACACAGACTGAAAATTGCATTGTACTAACAAGATGTCCATTGCTGGTGGCATGGTCAGACATCTCTCGACATCAACCGCAGCATTTGTGCAGCCTGTGTCATCATTTTCCACTGGTTATGACAAGCAGAAATGCACCAGGAGATGCGTGATCATTTTTAGGGAATTATAGCTATATAAAATACTATTCTCTCTTCTTTGAATGGTGGCTGTTCCCATCAGCTGTACCTGATGCTTAGATTTTCCCCTTTCTGTGATGTTTATAGTAGTTACAAAGCTGCATGCATGCTTCACCCTAGAAGCTGGGAAGGGTCTTGGTCTCCTGTGGATCATGATCCTCTGTGCTCCGAAGACCTCTTTAGTGAGGAGCACAGCCTCTACTGAAGGCAACAAGAGAGTCAGCCTGCAGATACGAGTGTTGGTTGAACATTCAAAAGTGAATGTCCTTGGATGATGTGAGGGAGAAAGGAGGTGAGGAGAAAAAGAGAAAGGATGATGATGGGGATGAACACATGAGGATAATGTTCTAATGGGAAAGGAAGTTATATGATTGGAGAAGTAATGAACGGAGTCTGGCTGTGAGGAGCAGGAGAATTGCAAAAGAGGCAGGAGTGACCAGGAGATTTGAGAAGGACAGGCATGGAGCTCAGGGAAGAGTGATGTAGGTATGATATCCACCAGGAATGGCAGCACAGGAGTGAGAGAGGATGCAGTAAGCAGCAGGAAGAGGAGGTAGAAGAGGAAGGATAACAAATGTAGGAAAAGGAAAGGAAAAGGAGAATGACAAGGCTGGTTTAGAACATCTTTCCTTGTCCTCTGGTCTTCTGCACTGTATTAGCAGAAACAGCACCAGTGAGCCAGGGCCGAGCAGCTAGCTTAAATCAAGGGAACCTGTAAGTCTCTGGTTACTTGAAACTGAGAGCAAGTCACAGCAACACTTGTCTCTGGTCCAAGCATGCTGCTACAGTTGACTGACAAGGTTGGAGGGATGGCAGATGCTGAAGGACCATTAAAATCAGAGCAAAAGAATCAGGGTCGAGCAGCTCCACAGAGCAAAGCTGGATTCAGGGCGAGCTGGGAAAACCTATCATGCTTCCTTATGGCATCATCAGTGTCTGCTCTTGACTCCTATGCTCCACAGAAATAACTGCCATCAGTTCCCTTGCCACCTGCATGTCCCGTGGGCACTTCAGGTACAAGGAGCACTCCACTGCTGAGGAGCAGACAGGCATCAACAGGTCATAGATTCATAGAATCATAGAATGGTTTGAGTTGGAAGGGAACTCAAAGATGATCTAGTTCCAACCCCTCTGCCATGGGCAGGGAAACCCTCCACTACACCAGGTTGCCCAAAGCCTCATCCAACCTGGCCTTGAACACTTCCAGGGATGGGGCATCTACAACTTCTCAGGGCAACCTGTTCCACTGCCTCACCACCCTCAATGTAAAAAATTTCTTCCTTATATCTAATCTAAATCTGCCCTCTTTCAGATTAAAGCCATTGCCCCTTGGCCTATCACTACACACCCTTGTAAAAAGTCCCTCTCCAGCTTCCCTGTAGGCCCCTTTTAGGTACTGGAAAGCTGCGATAAGATCACCCCGGAGCCTTCTCTTCTCCAGGCTGAACAGCCCCAACTCTCTCGGCCTGTCTTCATAGCAGAGGTGCTCCAACCCTCAGATCATCTTCGTGGCCCTCCTCTGGACCCGCTCCAGCAGCTCCATGTCCTTCTTGTGCTGGGGACTCCAGAGCTGAACACAGTATTCCAGGTGGGGTCTCACGAGAGCAGAGTAGAGGGGCAGAATCACCTCCCTCGACCTGCTGGCCACGCTCCTTTTGATGCAGCCCAGGATGCGGTTGGCTTTCTGGGCTGCCAGCGCACATTGCGGGCTCATGTTGAGCTTCTCATCCACCAGCACTCCCAAGTCCTTTTCCTCAGGGCTGCTCTCCAACCATTCTCCACCCAGCCTGTACCTGTGCTTGAGATTGCCATGACCCATGTGCAGGACCTTGCACTTGGTCTTGTTGAACTTCATGAGGTTCTCCCAGGCCCACCTCTCCAGCCTGTAAAGGTCCCTCTGGATGTTATCCCTTCCCTCCAGCGTGTCAACACCACCATACAACTTGGTGTCATCTGCAAACTTGCTGAGGATGCACTCGATCCCACTGTCCATGTCACCAACAAAGATGTTAAATAGCACTGGCCCCAGTACTGACCTTTGACACCACTCGGGTCACCGCCAGAACTGACATCCTAATGTCCTGGAGCTCTGCCGGGTGCTCCTCTTCTACTGTCCCTTCTGCCCCTGCCCTTCACTGCATGGGAGAGGAGCACTCTTCTCTGCATGACTCACTGTGCCAGACCCTCGCCAGTTCCCTGGGAAGAGCAGACAGGAGCACAGAGAGCATCTCCCCAGCTCTTGCAGTCCAAGGGCAGGCCAGAGCAGATGGTTGAGGAAAAAGCTGCTGTGACCCAAGGTCCAGGCAGAAGACAACATGCCCACTCCAGCCCTGGCTAAGAGCGTGGCCTTAAAATCCAGCCTCCCATGTGTTTTGCTTTTCAGTGCAGCACTGCTTGCACCCTGAGCACGCAGAAGTTTATTGCATTTTTGCTGTGGCCCCTCCAGAAGCAACTGTAATTTTCAATAAGGGTAGAAAATGAACAGCCAGGGTCTGTCTGAAGTTTCTGCTGTGACAGACACTTAACCCGGAGTTTACAGGGCCCACCTTGCCGCAGCTGACTGCCAGGGCATCCTCGTGGCGATTCCGCTGCAACCTGTGGGGTGTAAATTTGGTGTCACACTTTGCTCTGAGCTCCCCATGACCCTTAGCAGCTCATCTCTTAGCTGACATTGTGAATTAGAGACAAAAATTGTGTTCCTGGTCTGTACATGGGAGGCTGAAATCTCTTCAGGGCAAATACTTGTAGTGATTTTTTTTTTTTTACTTACTTTTGTTGAGATTAAAGGTGGAGATTAAACTCACACCCTTTTCCAGGCTTCCTGCCTTCCCTACAGATGCTGCTTGGTAACCGAATGTGTATCTCCAGTGTATTGATATGTACAGGAGGTGCACAAAAACATCCTCCTTCCTTGGCAGCGTGAGGCACGGGTGCTGCGTGAGGTCATGCGTTCGTTTTGATCGTAAATCCATGCCGATTTGGGTAACGCAGCGGTGGCCAGCGCTGCCGGGCTATGGAAGAAGGAGCACTCAACAGCCATCCCCCAATTGCTCTCCCTCTATTTCTTGGACCTCTCCCAAGATATAAATAACGCAGTCCACCGTCCAGCTGAACTGCTGGCATCTGTTGCTAAACCTAAACGAATTTTCATGTGCATAGCTGCGACGTGCCAGCAAGCTGTTTCTCGCAGGGCTGACCACACCTGTGTTGCTTTTCTAGTCTCTGAGTGCATCCTGCTGTGTGTGGGGACTTTGTATTGGGGGAAACTGCACGTGCGACCCCCCTTCAGCTGCACCACCTCTTGCTACACACACCCTCCAAGCCTGTGTCCCACCACAATCATTGTGGCCTTTCTGGAGCCTATTCGCAGTTCTCAAAATGCCCAACCAGTCCACTGAGGCACACCTCAATGGTGGGAGAAAAGCAAAAGCAAAAGCATGGGAGGGGGAGAGGATTTTATGACAGCATGCCACACGGGCACATTTGTCCCTCGTACTCTTGTGTGTCTGCCAGAATATGTGTCCCCAGGCATCCTAGCGGCAATGCTCCTGATGCTTGTTCTGCCAAGTTTATTTAAAGTCATGGGAGAGCAAGCAATTTTCTGCAGATTGGTGTCTTCCCTGAGTCTTGGACCTTCACCTTCCAGTTACAAAGTACAGCGCAAGCATCCTGTCTCAGATGGCAATTTTGTCTTCCGTGTCTTTCTCCTGCCATCCCAGAAGGTACCGGCCAGTGAACCACAGCTGATGAATGCCTGTAATTGCTGTTTAAGTCCCATACATTGTCTGGTGCAGCCCCCACTCTGTCCAGACACAGAGAGCTACCTGTCTGTTTCTGTGCAGTCTCAGTGTTTCGTATCATTTGTGGCTCTCACTTCAGTTACTTAATGTTTTGAACACTGGATCCAGAGGATCCAGAGGCAGAACGCTTGCTCTCTGGGCTGGGAAAGAAGAACAGGACAATAGCAATAGTGAAGAACAGAGACAAATCCTAACTTCACCAGGAATTGCCTAAATATCCATTTTCATCCCACAAGGCTGGGTCAAGAAACCAGGACATTTGTACCATTTGTTTTAAACGCAAGCGGTCCAAGAGATGGATGATTCCAAAGTCAGACTCTGCCAGAGCGGGTTAAGTTATCAGGGTCTTTCCGTGGCTGGTTGGGGAAATACAGGGACTTGGTCAAATCTGCCAGACCTGGAGTCTGATCAGGAGCACAAACGGGAGCTTTCAGATCTAAACACTTTGGTATAAACAGACAGAGAGAAAATAAGTGGACACTTTGGTCTTTCACTTCTTTGGACAGTGGCCAGGGGACTGGATTCAGACCAGGGCTTTTTTTTTATTATTATTTTTTCCCTTCCGTTTCCCAAAGGAGGGTCAAGTCACGTGCTCCTCCACCATAAGGGCAAGCATCCAAGGCATAGTGATTCACTGATTTCCAGTCAGTGATCTACCCTCTCCTGAAGCTGTGGAAAGTTTTTAAGGTTGCAGTCTCACCCAGGCTGGAGACATCTCCTGTTTGAAGAAGACTGGAAGAACTTCGCCCTGGAAGGCTCATGCTTGTGGAAGCATCCACAAAGAAGTGTGGGCTGTAAATCCCACGGAGGCAAGATGTTGTGTGTTCAGGTGATATGGGGAGATGACACTGGAATGCCATAAATATTTCTCACATAGAGGAAAAGCAGATTGATTCCAGCTGGAGGAGGAGTCATCCCTGAGAGCACTGGAGGTCCCTGCACTTGGGAGATGTAACATTGCTTCAGGCAAACGATTGACAAAAATTAATACACAAACATAATGTTGCTTTGGTAGGAAAGGGACTTGATCGTATAACTTCTACAATTCCAGGTCAAAGTATTTGCGGTATCTCAACATTAAGCCTTCTACACCTGGTGCAGGCAACACATTTACTTCAAACAGTAAAGGGAATTATAGAGAGTTTTTCCTCTTTTCCCAAGTTCATCAGCTGATACTGGGATGGAACTTTTGCTTGGTGAAGGGAATGGTTTCCCTTCCTGTGTATTCAGGAAGATCCATACAGATTACCAGAGCGAGTCATTCAGCATTGCAACTGAATCTCATTTCCAAGCATTGATTGGTGATAATGTATTCCCAGCCTTTGAAGTCACAGAGGTTTTGCCTTTTCAAAGATGCTAATCAAGTTTGCTGCTCTTGATTATCAGCTGCACTCTGTAAACAACAGCCTTTTGGAAATCATAAGACGTGTGCTGCCAGCTTTCCTCTTTGAGGGTGAGCTGTTCAAAAAGGATGAGCTCTGCAGAAAAACTAAATGAAGAGACATTGAATTACTCCGCTCTGGAATCCCATTTCAGATCCCGCAACAGACCTGAAATCAAGCAGTTTTTCGCCATCAGCACTGGCTGTGTCGATACACAATGACATCCACAAATGGTCTGACTGGCTTTGGCACAACTGCCGATGTTTGCTGAGAAAACTAAGTCAATGTGGAAACTAAACCAAGTATTATTCAGTGATTTCCCCCTCCCCTGCAGCAGATGAAGGGCACTCACTGTTCACCACTGTGGCATGTAGGTAAATGCTCCAGTTTTCCTGGCATGTTGCTGGTGCTTGATTGATACCAGTTGATGCAGGTAATAGGAAGTATGTCAACTGCTCAGGGGCTGGCATTTAGGGTACATACAGTTCCCCATGTCTTCTCCAGCTGTGCTGGTTTAAAGAGACGAAGTGCAAGACTAACACATCTTGCAGGGGGAACCCTTTCCCCACCCCAATTTGAAGTTACTCATTCCTTCCCTTGCGTGTTCGTTTTCCAAGGTTATTCTGAACCTGAGTGAGCTAACAGGTACGCTGCTGCCCCAAAAACCTTTACAGTGACCAAATAGTAGGAATGAGAGGCCCATGGGGTAGAACATTTTTGCCAGTGCTCTTTTACACTGCGGGAAAAGGCATGTGGCTCTGTGCTTGCACAAGGATGGACCTGCAGGTTAAGTTTCATTTTCTGGTTTTGCTGTGTGATCAAAAGCCTCCTGAGGGCCAGATCCTTGAGACGAGCACAGAGTTTGCACAAAGATCAATTTCATCCCTATGGGCGAGCCCAGCTATCCCTAAACTTTCTGTTTAGTAAGCATCAGAGGAGTTTGTTAAGATCTCTGCTTGTGAATCTGCCATTTTAATACCAGCTGCAACGCCTCAGGATGTTCAGCTCTGAGAGACCTGGCACTAGTTACTGATATACAGGCCCATGTCTTCTTTGTGCCTTTGATATCAGGCTGATTGAGGGCCTCAGTCAAGTAATGGCAAAATAATCAGCTTACTGCTGAGCCGTCCCCCACTTCACATATGCATCCGTCACCTTTTCCCTTCAACTGTTTACTCTGATTAGGTCTTTCCTGTTTTCCACTTCAGTTTCGAATACTTGTATATTTTCCTTATTAATGCTGAAGAATGTTCTTTTTCCCACTGACATACCAGCATGTATGCTGCAGACGTAACTTCTGTTACGTTTCTATCTTGACTGCAGAAATGTCTATCTTGACTGCAGAAATTACATCAGTATTTATCATGTGCAACCCAGCATGCAGAGCCAGGACAGCCTAAAGAAACCAGTCCATAAACCTGCAGCTGTTCTCCCTGTTTACAATGCTGTTACCATCCTGCCCCGAAAAATGAAACACTGATGAGCAAAATGTAGGTACCTCTAGAAACCATGTGTCTGACAAAGTTAATTAGCTGGATAGTGGTGACTGTTTTCTTCAGGCATGGTTCTGCTTTCTTGGGGTTTGTGTGCTCCCGTTGCACAGCATCGTGACTCTGTGCCAGCTGCATGAGTGCTCTGCGGGATCCTGCTTGCCGTCCCTCCCGGGGTCAAGGTAAAGGCACCTTGTACCAGAACAGCCTCTGCCTTTCAGCAGAGAGGAAAATAGCAGGCCAGGTCTGTGGGTTTCAACATCTTAGCATGGGAAACAGAGGAAATCCTTCACCTAGAGAAGGTACGTTCATCACCTTCAGGCTGGAGCACAAAACAGAGCCCTATATCCAAACATAATGTTTGCTGGGTACTGAGTGCTAAACATAAGTGCACGTGTACACATCCCACAGTCCCAAACCTCTCCTTCTGCCTCTTCGCCTCTTAGATCCCCTTCTTAACTCCCCTTTTTTGTCACCTACATTAAAGAGTCTTCTGTGCTGCCTGAGAGCTCCCTTGGTCCCTGATCCCAGCATCTCTGCAGGAAGGTTCATTTGGTGCTTCAGCTTCCTGTCTTCTCAGAGACTGCATTGCCCGCCTTTCCTATGCTTGTGTGGCCGCCTGGTTGGGTCAAAATCCCACCAAACACACTGGCCAGAGTTCTTTTAGCAGTCTGGTGCATCCTCTTCCCCTGCAGTACTGAACGGTTCTGGTCTGAATTTTGCAGGGCATCCTGTCTGATAGCCACAGACTGTAAACGAGAAAGCCTGTGCGTAGCCTTAAATGATCTTTTTTTCCGCTATCATTGGGGAGTTTCAAGCCCCAACTGGAAGAAGCCATGAGCATCCTAGTCTGATCTCACAGCTGATCCTGCTTGGAGCAGGAGGTTGGGCTAGAGACCTCCTGAGGTCACCTCCAGTCTAAGTCCTCTTATGAGCCTGTCGTCTTACTAACTAACCAAGGAATTGGAGTGCCCCCAAAGGACAGGAAAATGCTATCTAAGCAACAGCATCCCTTGCTTGGATGCTGTTGGTTTCTCTCCCTTCGTAGCAGGACAGTACTGTTAACATGAGCTTACACAGGCAGCACTTCTCACCCCGCCCTGAAAATCCTGTTAAACCCTCAGGTGCTCATGGCAGCCATCCCTTACGGAAAGCCGTGGGACAGACAGACTAGCAGCAAGGCAGACTTGGCTTTCCGAGCAGCGACATCTCCCCTGTTTGTTTCTGCGGTATTCGGGGAAATAGGGCTCTGTGTACATCCACTGGAAAAACATGCCCGTGCCAAAGCAACTCCAGACTCCCTGACCCGTTTTTTTTTTTCTCCTTATGTAAACAGTTTAGCAAATCCCAGCCATCAGATAACTGCTTGGGACAATAAGCAGCAACACTAACGGTCTGTTTTACCCCACTTCTTCCTCCTCTGGATCTCCATTTTCTCTCTCACTTTTGTCCCCTACAGCACTTCAGATTTTGCAGTTGTTTATTTAACTGGCTTTATTATTGTCGCTGTCTTTCAAACGCCAGCCTGAAATCTGCTAAGAAGTCAGGAACAAGGGAATTGTAAGGTTTCCTTGCCAGGTGTCAAATGACAATTAAGGCACATCCTTTTTAAACTGGGCTAGAAGAAAAGGACGTTATTCAATATTTAACAGGTTTACACAGGAAGAGTGTAAGCACTTTATATTTGTACATATGTGTATGTGTGCACTCTGCATGGATTTATTACTGTTTAAACCATTATATAGCGCGTTGCTCAAAACAGATGTGATATTAGTGCATTTCGCTTTTCAGACCAAATTTGCATATCTCCGTCGTATCTTGTTACCAAAAAAGCAGGCAGTTCTCCTTATCACTCAGCAACTCTGATGACCTGAAGCTCACTAAAAAAATAAAGGGTGCAAAACAACCTTCAGTTTGCATTATGATTTTCATTTCTGCATCGCTGGCCCCTACATGTAAAAAGGCAGCCTGAAGGAAGTGGTTAAGACTCTGGGTTCAAGTTTTCCAGTGAGGTCTGTGGTGCCCAGGTGGTTTACTGATGAATGTATGCAACAGCTCACATGGAAACTGTGCCTTGGAGTATTTCAGTTACCTCAGTACCTTGGCAGCACTAGCTCAGCCTTTAAGCCTAGAAAGTACAGACGAAAGTAGTATAAATTTGAGCAAAAATGTATAAAGCAACATCCTGTGGTTATTAATGCTTGGCATATGACCCTCGTGCTATGTAACAGGCACATTCTGGCTGAATGAACCATATTTTTCCTGCCACAATTAGGAATTCAGACCCGGTCTAGACAGGGCCTGGGAGATTCTCAGTCTGCCTGCACTGATTTCAGTGGGAAAAGGGCAATTTGCACCTATGGGATGAGTTTGTATGCATTCTTACTCAGTGTCACATAGGAAATCTGTGTGTCCCTACCAGCTTCACCCGTGTTTCTAGATCCTGGCAGCTCTGTCTCTATCTCTTTCCTCTTTAGTAAGTTGTTAATACTGCTTCTAAAAGGAACTGAAGAAGGAACTCAGGAAAATTAAAAAAAAAAAAAAAAAAAGGAAAAAAAAACCCATGATGCCTTGTTGAAATAGGGTAACTTAATGTTGCATCTGCCCAACTCATTTTAACAGTGAGGGTAGGCTGGCACAAATGAAGCAGAAACTGAGGAAGTGAACCAGGAAGGGAGGATAAAAGAGACATAAACAAGTAAAACCAAAAGAACAAGTAGACAGAAAGCAAGAGAATATAAATCCAGTCAATTGCTGAGTGTGCATATGCAAACACGCATGTGCATGCATTAGAAGCACACTTTCTGTGGAAGACCAAACAATTCATGACAAACCTCCTATAGTTTTGAGCTGTTGTGCAAAAAATGATGCATTTACAATCACCCCAAATCACAAGGAGCCTATTTGCTTATAACCTTACTCACATCAAATTAGTTGCTTTACACCACATATGCTCACAGTGTTTTCATTGTCATAAATTATTAACTAATGTCCAGTTCATATGAAAGCAAAAGGACTTCTTTCTTCCTCTGTATTTCATTGTTGCTGACACCTACGCACTCCCATTTTCCAGTCTTTTCCTGGATCATGCAGCGAGCAAAATGTACCAGGCTACAGAATATGTATCCTGAAAATGCTGCTTAGTGATTCACTTGGGAAGAAAAGAAACACATCAGTAAACATCGATTCACCCAGCTGCACAATGTAATTTCACCAGACAGCACAGCAGAATATTTCAAATGTCTTTATCAGCAAGGTATAAATAAATGTATGTGGATCTACTAATTGTTCCCAGGGATAGAGAAGGAAGAGAAGCCACCTTCCTGTTGACTTCTAAATTCATTAAGCAGGAGCACGGCAATTTTTTCACTTCACTAGGTATTTTAAAATTTTTCCAGGGAAGGAAAGATAAAACAGTATTTTTTGAAAGCTTTCTCCCTGAATCACAACATGAGGGGGAAAATTAATCCTATATCAAATTGTTCCATTTCAGCAGAACAAAATATTTTGTTTCAAAATATTTTGCATTTTATAAGTTTTTGTATTAATTTGGAGAAAACATTAAGTGGATTGCAGCAGTACTGTCCACCAGTTCACTTTAAAATCATTGCAATTAAGCCATTTCAACTTGGAGGTGAGGGGGTTGCCTTTAAGAGAGAAAAACAGAGGTTTGACAAATCACCACAAATTTGAGACTATTAAGTACTCACATACTTCAGGAGAGCAAAATCTGCCTTTTTCCATCTGCAAGAATTTGAGGCTGTGACACTTTTGCCTTCCTCTAATGAAAAGTGTTATCAGCAAGTGCTGCACATCTTTCATCCTTGCACAATTAGAAAGGGGGAAAAAATTTCCCAGGTGGGTGCCTGAAGTTAGACCCCTGTGTCTATATTTAGACGCATGAATTTCACAAGCAACTCAAGCTGTCAAGGAGCGATCTCTCCCTCCCTCCTCCCTGCGTGCTCACTGTCACCTTCTCCTTGCCCTCGGCCTTGTGATCGAACAAGCATTAATGAAACCTTGTGCTGAACAGGGCTGGGAAAGAGCAAAAATATGTCCCTTTAGCTTGGATCAGTGCCCTGATCCTTCACTTGGGAAGTGGTGGCAGAAAGGCAGGAGCAAGTAGCTGTGGGTAAGAAAAGTGCTGGGCAATGCTGATCTGTCACGTTCAAAGAAATATGGTCCAAAAGCTGTGAGCAGCTACAGCTCTTTCTGAAGACAAAGGGAGTTTTAGGTAACTATCCCTGCTCAAAAGTGTTCATCTTAGCTCATATTACAGATTTTTTTTTTTTGGTCAAAAGTAAGAAAAAAAAGGTAGTGGTATACATAAAAATAGTGAGAGAGAAAGAGAGAATATTCCTGTGCCTGCATAAATCATGTCAGTAAAAGGAGGTTTGAGTTAAAGGAATGGAGAATCTAACTCTATTATGAAGTGTATCCCAAATCACAATCAGCACATCTTAAGGACTGAGTGCCCTTAGGTCTTGACAAGAGAAATGAGAGCGTTGAATGCTTATTACCTAGCAAAATAAGTTTATTTTCTGAGCAGCCTGTGTATTTTATTATCTGAAGCCTCTGGGTTCTCCAGTATCATGAAGTAACAGCAAAAAGCACGGATGGATGTCCAATGCTTTTGGCTTCCCAAAGTGTTATTGTCGGGAGTGGGCAAAATACTGGTTCAAGAGAAACTCGTAACACAATGGATTGACTGCCAGCTTCCAAGAACTATTTCCAGTTTCATTGTTTGGAGTATGGAAGCGTTAGAAGATACCTATTCCTCTAATTATTACTGCGTATTTATTATTATATCCTATATTGTGATTTCTAAAATGAAAGTGCATATCTGAGGGATGTTACAGGAATTAGTGTGAAGGGATATCTAGGCATATTTTTAGTTAATCTGTACATGCTTTTGCACAAGTGCATAATAAAAGAATTACTGCTTTTCTTTTAAATAGATCTGTTTTACAAATAATTCATGCACTCTTCATGCGCTAGGAAAGCGGTTGTGAACAACAAGAGTGAAAGTTGTTCCTGATTATATCTGAAATGCTAATTAACACCTAGGAAACTATGGCTCATCGAAATAATTTTTACATGTTTTGTTTTTGTCTGTATGTGCATGTCTGTATGTCTTCCACAGGCTGGAACAAGAAATACAGAAATTAGAAAGTGAGGAATCCCAAATATCTGCCAAAGAACAAATCATTTTGGAGAAACTAAGGGAGACTGAGAAATCTTTCGAGAACTTGCAAAAGGTATTTAAAAATAAAAAATAAAAAGACACAGATTGAAACCAAGGTAGACTCTTAGCACTGTTTGAAAGCAGCAGTTATAATTCATACACTTATGGGAAGATGGAGGGCAGTTGCAGAGCATTTAGCTCAAACCAGGATGAACAAGACTAGAAACAATACAAAGATGCCAGATCTGTTTTGGTTGGTTTATTTGGATTTCCCGTTCCCACTCCAGCTTTTTTAGCAGAGGGATTTCAGAGACTATCTCTTTAGCTTATCTGCAAGGAAACCATGTGAGCTTTTGGCCCTGCTGAAGGATGTCAGCGGGATCCTGGAAGGCATTTCAAACTTCCCCGCTCCCAGTGGCACCCAGAGATAGTGGCATTCACCACAAACGCCACTTCTGAACATTATAGCCTGCAGCAAACAGCAGTGTTCTCCTTTTAGTTACACCATGTCCCTTTCCCTCAGCCTCTAATGGCACCTAAACCTGAGAAGCTGTATCCCCAGTTACCCATTTAAAAATTACAAAGCACCATAAAAGCAATCCTAGCATAAAAATCAAGACTTTGTAAAAATTATGCCCAAAATATAAAAGGTTTAACCAAAATATCTTATTTCTTCCCTTCACAGAGTTTCTCACACCAGGATGGTGGTAAGTACCTTTTTATTATTGTATATCTTTGGCTTTAAAAAGAGTTGTTACTATGGTTTTATTGCAAAGGTTTACACAGTGGGGGTTCTTCTCTTCATTGTATGTTTCTGATTTATTGCTAGAGCCATTACCTTTTTCTTTGGTATTGCTATAGTGCAAGCACGAACCTCACTATTGTGGTGAAACAGTATTCCTTTGGCAGAGTTCCACCTCTTCCTATGTGCACACAAGGGGAAAGAATAGCATGGATGACTTTAAACAGGCATCAAACAACTTCTGTGTTACTGACCCCTTTCACCACACGATAGCCCTGCACTGCAGATTCCTTTTCACCTGTCTGTTTTCAATCTTCTCCCCTCTATGCGCTCATGCTCTGTTCATAAACAGTTAAACACTGTGAGGACTATTCCTAATATACTGGAACAATTATTCAAATTAGATTACTTCACTGGTGAAACAATATTATCTGCGTGATGATTCTTACAGAAGGAAAACCTCACATGGATGGATGAAGATGTCATAATTCCTAGTTTGTGAACTCAGTGTCACACTGTATGTGATCAGTCTAAATACTGAGCTATAAATTTAGATGTCTGAGTGAGCAAATAATATGGTTGGTCCCCAGAAAGCTGGAGTCACCCTTGTAGTGCCTCTCTAGGACCCTTAGGACCCAGGAAGGATAACATGCGTATCCATCTGCAGATAAATCTGTGCTCCAGACACTCGTTCTCAATACATGTCTTTGAACTGACAAGATTTAAAATACTGAGGTCAAGACTGGCCCCTCCAGTTGCTGACAAAGCCATGCCCAACTGTACTGTGAGTATAGATGAGGAATATGTAGGATGATCCTAACATTAAAGCACTGGGACACAATAGAAGGTTAATATGTAGTATATGATCTGGCTTGGAGCTGTCTTTTTGAGGTGATTAATATTACTTAGTAAGAGGGTTTTCTTTTTAACTCAAAAATCTAATTCATAAATTTTCAATTCTGTTAGTAATATAATTCAAGTTTTACATTAAATCCCATTGTCAAAAAAAACCCAGAAGTCTTAGATAGGATGCCCCATGGTAAGAACTTACTCTTCCTTCCTTCTGGAGCATGTGAAATTGGCTACCACAAAGTAAATAAAGATACAGAATGGCAAATATTTTGTACCTATGCAAAGTTTCACCGTGGTTGTTGACAAGTGTCCAAAAGAGGAATGCTGCCTACAGTAATCAGCACCCAAAGTGTGCAGGAACTTTTATGACTCCTGCAAGATGTGGTCTGTCCCTTCATGCGTGTTGTGATAAACCAAAGGAAGCCCCAGGGAGCAAATACAAAGCAGTAGTTTCCCCAAAGGTACATTCTTGTAGCCATGTAGTATTTCATTAGGTTCAAGAGGAACCTCACTAGTCTCTAGATTTTGCCTGCGTTCATTGGATCCCTCCCTCGCAGACTGAGCCAGAAGCAAGGACAGCTCATGATTTCTGAAGAGAGTGAAGAGAGTGCCTCCAGCATAAATGTACAATCAGAGGTAGCAGCAGGTATAGTTAAGTCAGCTAGTACCTCTTCTCTGCCAGTCCACTTGCTTTATATATCTTGTCTCTTCCTCTCAGCAGCTGGTCCCTGTGGGATGAAGTGGTCCTGGGTCATCCTCTAAGCAGCATCATACTCTGCTCCTCTAGGGATGACCAAGGCTGCAAGCTGTCCTCTTGGACCTCCCACCGTGGGTGCAATGTGACAGTACATCTTCACGTGGTGAAAGCTGAGCAAGTCCTCTGCTTTCTGCTCTCTGGCAACAGTCTGTGAGGGTAGCTGATCAGAGCAGGAAGAAAACACGTACATAGCTAGCTGTGATCGCTTTGGTAGATTTTTCCTTCCTACAAAAACACGTAGGATTTGCTTTGTTGCAGCAGATCAGCCATCTGTCTGGCAATCATTGTAACACATGCTGTAAAGGAAAATGGTAAGAGCTGTTGGATCACACCGGCTGTGTAAGACACAGACACAAACCAACACCGACCTGGTGGGGAAATTCCTTCAATTGCTGCCACATCCTGAAAGACTTCCAGTCCATAAATCTCAGATTAGTTTGCCCTGTGTCCATCCGTCTCTTTATTCTAGACAGGATGATGGTACAGAAAGCGATTTATCTCATCATTGTGTCCCTGTGCATGTTTTTGTGCCGTATATATGGTGGTGACAGAGCTTTCAAGTGTGCTGAAAGCACAACTACAGAGAGCTCAGAGCCCAGGGAGGTCCAAGTGAATGCTGCAAGGGGAGGGGAGAAGTGATGGTGAGCATCAGTGGTCGATCAAGTGACTCTCCGTGTCCTTCCCACCCTTACCAGAAAACAGCTGTGTTTGGCAATAAGCATTTCTGAGCTTGAAGTCATCCAGGCACAATAAACACAAATCCCATGTTTTCCAGGGTACAAACACACTTTGCCTTCATAGATCAACACATGAGAGAAAGCTGAGTAGAAATGCTGAGGCTGGGGACTGAGGCCCTGTGACCCGTAGTTGTGCTTCTGCTAGCTCCTCGGTGGCTGGTCACTGACAAGCTCTCCATTAAACAAGGCCTGAGGTGATGCTAGGAGTGACATCATTTGTTGCTGCTCAGGTCTGCAGTCAAAACCAGGCATGTTACAGTGCTATGATGCATACACATCCTGAACAATGGGAAGGGGAGAGCTCGTACTCCTTGTGTGCGTATGTTTATGGCTAAATATATATGAAACAAAAGCCAAATTAAGACCTGATGTAACTCCCTTGACTGTTGAATTTGCCTCAGGGGTAAATTTGTCCTCTGCAGTCTTTGGTCATCTGTATGAAAACTACATGCTGCTACTTATGAGCCTGCATTGCGTGCTTGCAGCCCAGAAAGCCAACTATATCCAGGGCTACATCCAAAGCAGTGTGGCCAGCAGATAGAGGGAGGGGATTCTGTCCCTCTGCTCTCGTAAGACTCCCCCTGGAGTACTGCGTTCAGCTGTGGCGTCTCCAACACAAGAAGGACATGGAGCTGTTGGAGCAGGGCCAGAGGAGGCCACCAAGATGATCCGAGGGTGGAAGCACCTCTCCTCTTAAGACAGGCTGAGAGAGTTGGGGCTGTTCAGCCTGGAGAAGGCTCCAGGGAGACCTGATTGCAGTCTTTCAGCACTTAAAGGGGGCTTATAAGAAAGATGGGGACAAACTTTTTACTGGGGCCTGTCGTGATAAGGCAAGGGGTAATGATTTTAAACTGAAAGAGGGTAGATTTAGATTAGCTATAAGGAAGAAATTTTTTACGATGAAGGCAGTGAGGCATTGGAACAGGTTGCCCAGAGGGGTGGTACATGCTCTATCCCTGGCAGTGTTGAAGGTCAGGTTGGTCAGGGCTCTGAGCAACCTGATCTAGTTGAAGATGTCCCTGCTTATTGCAGGGGGGTTAGACTATATGACCTTTAAAGGCCCCTTCCAACCCAAGCTATTCTATGTTTATATTACTCTGTACTTCAGCCAACATGCAGAAGCCACAATTACAGTAACTACAGTTTGCACAAACTTCTGTTGGAATTTGGTATGTATTAGCATATATTTAGCAAAGCTGTGGCTCTGGAAATTGTGCCTGCAGTGTTTAATTCCCAGCACATTGCTTAGAGACTCTTCTGGCTTTTTCTTCTCTGATCTTGCATCAGCTCTGCAGCCCAACAGCAAAAGAGACGAGCGTGTCCTCAGAGGAGCCAAGTGCAGATCTTTGTAGAGTGCTTTCCACATGTCCTGTAAAAACTGACCAGTTATTGTTTTTCAGTTGGAGGGGTTTAAGTTACTTTTTAATTTGATCTACATCTATGGCTGCCACAATTACAGCACCTCTGGCCACCTGAGTAAAAACCGTTGATCACCAACCTTTGAGTGCAGCCTGTTATCCAGTTTCCTACTCATTTCACAGACCACTCATCCAATCTTTATCTTACCAGTCTGTCTGCTCCAGGAGAAGGCTGTGGGAAAGTGTCAAATGCTTTGCTGAAGTCCAAGTAAACAACATCCACTGCTCTCCCCGTGTTGACAGAAGATGCTATTTTGTTGAAGAAGGTGATTGGGTTAGTCTGTCATCATTTGCCCTTGGTAAATCTGTGCTGGCTTTTCTCAATCACTTGCTTTGTTTGGCTTGTAATAGTTCCTAGGAGGACTCATTCCATCACTTTCCCAGGGAATGAAGTAAGAGTAATGGGCCTCTAGTTTCCTGGGTCCTCTTTTGGTCCCTTCCTGTAAAGAAGCATGACATTTTGCCTCTTCCAGTCATCAGGGATATCCCCTGATGTCCATGACTTTCAAATATAGACAGTCACCTTGCCAACAATGTCAGCTGCTTCTCTTAACACCCTGAGGTGGATTCTGACCAGACCCATGGATTTATGTGGGTTGAGCCCTTACAAGGGGCCACAGACCAGCCCTTCCTCACTACTGGTGGGTCAACACATGAGTTGTCATAGCTACTTGATCTTGTGATCTGGAGTCCAGCTACACCAGTAAAGACAGAGACAAAGAAGGTATTGAGAACTTCTTCCTTGTTAGCATTGTTAGTGACTAGTTTCTCTGCCCCGTTTAGTAACGGACCTCTGTCTTCCATGTGCTTCTGCTTACTGCTCACAAACCTGAAGAACCCTTTCTTGTTGTACTTGACATTTTTGGCCAATTTTAGTTCTAGCTGAGTCTTAGTCTTCCTGAATGCATCTCTGCATGCTCTAGCAAGCTTCTTGTAGTCCTCAATGGCTATTTGGCTGCTTTTCTGTAGCCAGAATTCTTCTTTTTTTCCTTTTAATTACACCTAAAATCTCATTGTTAAGCCAAGGTGATCTTTTGTTCAGCCTTCCTCCTTTTCCTTTGTAGAGGATCAACTGTTGTGCTTTCAGCAGGCACCTCTTGAATAACACCCAGCACTCACAAGCTCCTTTGCTCTCTCTGAATGTTCCCCATGGAATCCCTCACACCTGGGCTCTGAGGATACTGAAGTTGGCTCTTCTAAATTTCGGGGTCTTTGTCCTACTACTGGTCTTCAGCAGGATCTTAAACTCCTCAACGTTGTGGTCACTGCATCCAAGTTATGTTGTCAAGTCTTCTCAGTTTGTGAGCAGTAAATTAGCAATGTGCTGCTCCTAGTCAGTATGTCCAACTTCTGTAGCAGGAAGCAGTCCTCAATATGTTCCAGTAACCTGATGAGCACAGGGTATCACTGTGGTTTTTTTCCCAACATGTGTCTGGGTCCTTGAAACCGCCCATGAGGACCACATTTTGTTGGCCTAAGACTTTCTTGAGCAGCCAAAGTAAGGTTTTGTCGGCTTCATCATCCTGATTGGGAGGTCAGTAACAGATTCCTAATGTAAGATTCCCCTTGGTGATGATCCCTCTAATCTTGATCCAACGGCATTCATTCAGTAGAAATGGCATGGTCTTTGGAGCTCTCCTCTATACACTCAAATTTCTCTCTTACATAAAGTGCAACTCCACCTCCTCTTCTTCCCTTCCTGTCTTTCTGAAAGAGTTTGTAGCCATCCATTGTGGTCTTCCCATCATGTGAGTTTGCCAACCAAGCTTCTGTGATTCCTGTGACATCTCAGGCTAGGCACAGAGCTCCAGTTCTTCCTGCTGGTTGCCCAGACTGCATACATTGGTATACATGCACTTGAGGTGGCTGAACTTATGGTCTTGCCTTTGGAAAGGGTTGAGTAGTATTTCTTGCTGCTCTAATAGGTGCGCTCATCCACTCTGTTGCTTACAGATATACAGATGTCAGCTGTGGATCCTACCTCCGCCAAGTTCGTTGGTTTAAAGCATGATTCATTAGGTCAGAGCCAGGCTGTTCAGCTTGTAGCAAAGCTTCCTGCTTAAACCTCTGTTCGTGGCGTTACAAACATGGTGGGAAGGTCATAATCTCTGTTCCCTCTGACGTAGTCCCATGGAGCCCCAGAGGACTTTGCAGGTGGAACAGCCCTGCCGTGGGAGCCAGTATTTGCAGAAGACCTTAGGTACTAATTTTAGTAGTAGTTAGGCTTTTTAAAGATAATGCAGCCCTTGGAAAATGAGCTTGTCTGACATTTGGCCACAAGCCTCCGCATGGGAGCTATTCTGAGCAGTTCCGAAGGTTTAGTTTTGTGTAAGCACCCTTGAAGGATTATCTGGCCCCATATGTTTTCCCAAGCATTTGTCCGTCTGGTAACGTGGAAGAGTGCCATAGTCCTAAAATGCAGTTTGTTGTAAGTAGTACAAAAAGCCACAGAGCATGTTTCATGGCATCCTTAGATATTAATAACTCATCAAAGGTTGAAATGAAGATACTGAATGCAGTCAGTTCAAATGCTTTAATTTACGTTCTGTCTTACTTCTCATGCAAACAAAATGCTAATTTGCATCTCACCTGCTCCTTGTAAAATTGGTTTCTTATATGTTTTTTAAAGATGCTAAATGAAGCAGACCTGGTTGCCAGTGAGATGCAGGGAAATGAGCATGTTTACTTCGTTTAGGGGGGGACATGAGACAGGAACTGGCAGAATCATCCAAGCCCTTCCAGTCAAATGCCCCATTTGTGACATGTAGCACCACTGCTTGCTTCAGAAGAAAATACACAAGAATCCTACCCCCATCACCCCCTCCATGGCCTTCCCTTCCCAGGACAATAATGAGATTGCCAGGAGCCCTGAAGCTAATTTTTAAAATATTTTATTCTAAGTAACATCCAGAGAAGTTTCTAAACTAAGTCAATACTAACAACACCCAACACTTACCTAGGTACTGTCTCCTAACACAGGATGCAAAAAAAAAAAAAACAACTTACAAAGGTCTGCAGACATGTCCAGCATCAAAGTGAGAGTTTCACCGTCAAGCTGGACAACTCATCTTACTCACTGCTAGACATCAGCAGTCCCCTGTACAGGCACCGGGGAAAAATAAACACTTGCAGAGGGTTTTGCCTTCTGCAGTTCCCTGGGATGAGAACTGTATCTTAACCATGCCTGTTTATACTCATGGACTGCAAAAGGAGTAAAGTAAATGCCCAAGTCTGCATTGATTACACCAACATATGGACAGATAGGTCCATCACCAAGTCGCTGGATGAGTGTGTGCTGAAACTACTGTTACAGCAGTACACTCTACGGGGTGAATAATTGCTAAATTTCTGCCATTTCCAGAACACAAAGCGCCACCTTATTCCAACCCAGAAACAGTCTCCACTTCTTTCTTCTGGGAAATTACTTCAGTTTTCAATAATGGCCTGCTTGTTTGCTGGTGATATTTCCCAGAATAACAACACCAAGCATTGTACCAATTTCTCATCAGAGGCAAAAGACCCTGCAGAAGAAAGCAGCTGTTGCTGGCCATTGCTCAGTCAGCTGTGTCCTAAACAATTATTTCTTTTAGGCTCTACTGCTAAAAATAAAAAAACTTTGAGGCAATAGTATGCATTGGAAATATAAAAGCCCATTTGCCAAGACTGCCATTTGTCCACTGAAGTATGAAATAAAATAATATTTCCCTGGCCAAAGGCTTTTTCAAATTCATCTGTTACAAACTGAACTTACATACTTGCTTCCTGGCTTTCTGGAGTGAATTTGCACTGTACGTCTGTGCCATCCTCTTCTGACATGGTAAGGGGGAAAGGGGACCTCCTTACCTGAGTCACCTACAGTGCTCCAGGGAGGGATGGAGAGTCTTCTTGGGGACTGTGATTACACTTTTCCTGCACCCAGCAGCACTGGTGGCCACTGCACCCTGTTAAGGGGGTGAAACCATTTCACTAATACCAGGCCCAATTTTCCTGCCAAAGGAGCTGACTTTGGGATTAGAGGTGGCACATCATGTCTTTGCTGAGGACAGGTGTAGGTTTTTTTTCTGGGATGGGTGTTAGCTCATAGGGAACGTGATAAACGTATCTCCCTTCACCAGACGCAGTCCAGCAGCCTACAGCAGGACATTTTGTTTTCTCTCTTTACACCAGTTCAGTTCTATGGTCTGCACTGGTCTTCCTATCTCACCTCCTTGTAACAAGAGGCACCAAGGATGGCAGATTCTGCCTCCTACCCTGACACATGGACCAGGCCATACCGAGGGCTCGACAATGTAAATCACAACCAGAAAAACACCCTTGGAAGAAAAAGGATGCTCATTTTCACATCAGATAGGATCTTATGTTTGAACAGAAATTTAACTATTTCCATACAAACCTGAAAACATTTCCCATTCATAAGGAAGAATGTGCTTTTTAATTTTTTTCTTCTTTTTCATTTTCATTTGGCACCTGAACTGTGAGTCAGTTGTTTGCACGTCTCCTCTAAGCTCTGCTTTTAATTTAGCCACCGAATGCTTGCAGAATTATCTACACTATCTAGTTATATTTAACCCAGCCACAAAACATCTCCAGGTATATATTTGTAAATTTCTTTCATGTCTTTTCTAAAGAACAAAATCAGCTTATGCTAAACAACCATAAGCTCAAAAGTAAATCAAGTCAGTCCTTTAAGATAGCTTTCTACTAGTTCAGGGTTTGTTAATGAATAATGGTACTGTAGAACTGGCAGGCACTTAAAACCTACTGAAGGTCACAACGGGCACCCTATCGGTATCTATATGTGATTCCATTATTAGCTAAATTTCAGCTTTAAGAACAAAAAGCCAAATGTCAGTTCAATATTGGAAACAACTAGTGCAAAAAAGCTGGCCTTTCATCCCGTTCAGTCAACACTAGCATTTTTAGGCTTTTATATCTCTATTTGAAATGTCATGTATTCTGGTATCACGTTAGGTTTGTTCCTTACCTTCCCCCTCTCTCCCCCCTGTTTTAAAGGTCATGGACTTGATAAATCCAGAACCTCCTGACAAATAATTTTATGTGTTCAACTGACACAAGGTTTGAGTCATCTGGACCCATTCCCTCCTGCCTCAGCTAGTCTATTGAACACCAATCACACGACAGTGACTTTGCACTTTGTTTGCTTTGATCCGATTATCTGGTACAAAGCTCCAGTGACTATTGTTGGGGCTGACAACACTCTGCTGTCTAAGCAATGAAACCACTGGGCCTCGTAGCACGAATCTAACTGTTTCCTGTTCTCTGACACCAGATGCAGTAAATTACATTTACTCCCAGATCCCTGAACTCCCAACCCTCTATTCACGAACAGCAGAGCCAGTTCCTGGGCGGGACGGAGCGAGCAGAGTAGCTGGTAAGTCTCAAGGAGCGAAGTATTATAATTCCAGTCCAGTAGCCATGAACTTGTTTTGTTATATTACCTTAATGGGTCTGGTGTCCTGATATCATTTCAATGCCAGGAAATGCCTCTTGATTTGTATTTTGTCAATAAGTCAAGGCTTTTTGAGCAGCGATGAGTACTCTCAAAACAATGTAGTTGAACTACATACAAGTAGCATAGAAAACACGTCCAATTTTTTTACATGGAAATATTTCGTTCTCTCCATCTCTGCTGATACAAATACGTGGTATTTAGGCCAAGGTTTTGCCTCCTGCGTTGTGCTCATGCAACTCCCATTAAGATGAATGAGACAGACAGGCACTCACAAGACCGCATAGGTGCTTCAAAATTTTATGTCATTTTATACTTATTTGCATATCATTCTTTCCTCTTGGTGAAAAGGTGGGGAGAATAACAGCATGTTTTGTGCTTGGAGTCATACAGAGAATTTTCTAACGCTTATTTTTAGATTGAATATGTGTCTTAAATGTAACAATGTGATTGTTAGAAGCTGTATGTTTTTCTTATTTTCAAGATCCTTCTTTTCTAAACAATGTATTCCCTATCTCAAGACCAAATTGTTGGTGGCTATTTAAGAGGTGTCCCAAGGAGTGAGCATGAAAGGTGGCCTACTTGAAGAACAGGTTAACAAGCATAGCAAAGCAATGTCTGCAGCTAAGACACTGTACACAGCTACGAGACATGTCATTTTGTTTAGAGGTCCTGTTGCAAGCCATTCCAAAATCTTCCCTTCCACCAGTGCTTACCCTCATCTATCTTAAAAGCAAGCTTTTCCCTGTGTGTTTCATGCCGTTTTGTCAACACCAAGAATACAACAATTTCTTCCATTGTCTGAATGACCCAGAAGCCTTGTTCATGTAGTCCTTACAAGAGTATTGTGTGTGTGCAATAGCTTAAAGAAAAAGCATCAGCATATGTGCTCAAAGGTAGACTGTAAGCATCCATCTTAAAACAAGCTCAAAGCCTATTATTTTTTTTTTAAAAAAACAGCCTCCAAATCCACATAACAGGCAGAAGCCAGATCCTTTTGTCTGCACGTTGGGATCTTGTTGTCATGAAGCACTGCATCATGTTACGCTGTAATGAAAGCTCCTGCAGAAAACTAGTAGTTGTGAATACGGGCTGTCATCTTCAAGTACTGCTTTCTGTTTGTACTCTATTGTCAGATAGTTTTGCATTGTAATAATAGAGCACATTTTGCAGCAAATAAGCTCTGGTTAAATAAAGACATTTTAGAAATCAACATTAGTTCATTTTTCAGCTACTTTGACAAGTTGGGTTTTTACATTTTCCTGCAGAGAACAAACATTATGCATACAGGCAGATAAGTCAGGTTCTGTTATTCACTTCTCCCATGGCAATGCATTTCACTAGTGAACAGCTTTCTAAGAAACTCAGCTATATTTACGCATTTACTTGCACAAGCAGCTATAATGTCATCCCTGGCACAGGTCATAAACCACGTTATGTCAATATCTTAAAAACACTCCTGCTGAAATCACAGTAGAAGAAGTGGAAAGAAAATCTTGACAGTGGCAAATGCGCCAAACATAAAATACACCAGGACCACACCTGTTAACTTTCTAGATCACATCAGCCAGTGGGACAGAGTCTTCCAAGCAGTGCTAAAATTTTTTGCCCAAAGTCTTTCTAATAAGTAGGATGTTGTTACTTAGCGGTACTCCATACCATAGACAAAAATATGTACCTTGCAACTCTTCTGAAATATGGCCAGGTCCACATGATTTAACTATCAGATTTTCCTTATCTGCTTCTGAATTCAGGCCCATTATACAAGCTTTATTTTAATGTACACTCCTGAATGAAATTTATTCATTAAAACAAGGAGAGTCTGGCAGATTGCACACTATTCTGCACTAAAAATACAAGCAATAACATGGTACTCAACTATTTCATAGGAATATCAGCAGCCTTTACTGAAAAGTCATGCCCCAGACAATATTTTTATTTTTCAAAGAAGAGGAGACGCACAGGAGCTCCAGGGGAGCTCAGGGTGCTGCTTCTCACCGAGAAGGTAGCAGGCAGCTGGTCAGGGGGCTGGCAGAGCCCTCTCTGCAGGGCTGCGGTGCTCAGAACAAATCAGGAACTTTCACCCATCAGAGGTCATTTTCAGGATGTGCTGCTCCTCCCTCATAGACCAGCTTTGTTTCAGCTCATCTGGCTGCCGCTCGAAAACCTGCCAGTTTGTCAGTTTTAGCATCTGCACCCCAGCCTAGCCGAGCCCTACTTCTACCTCTGCAGTGTTTGCAATTTTTGAACAGCATCTGCCTGAGCAGCCCTGGTGAGATCAAGTGATGTTCAGAGCCCACTCACCCAAGTCCTGGAGATCAAGACAATAAATAAAACTCCTCTTCCTTTCCTCCTCACCTCCACCCAAGAAACCACACCTAGAAGGGAGGAAATTCCAGAGCGTTAGTGGTGGCACCTGCGTCTTTTTGTTTCATTAATGCTATAAATGGGATTAAAGGCTTCAGGGCAGAGTTACTTGCATGAGACTTAAAGGACACTTGCCCATCAGCTCGCAGGCTGGGACAGTCCCAAGCAAGTGCTCCATGCCAGCTGCTCTCTGAGCTGCACCGTGGTGCAGTTTGCCACAGCTCCTCAGAGCAACCTGCTCCGAGGCTTAACTGCTACTGGCCTTAGGGCATCAGTGTTTTTTTCTTATTTCCAGCCTAAATCTCCCGTTTCGGTCCATGCCAGCTGCCCCTCGGTCTCCCACCAGACACCTCGGAGCAGAACCCAGCTCTCACTCCCGCAGCCTCCTCCCAGCTGCTGTGGGGTGGCCAGGCATGAAAACTCCAGCACGGAGAGGCGGATCAGAAAACTGATATCCTTACTTCATTGTGACAATGGGCATCCTTTGCTCAGGGTCATGGCAGCTATGGACACAGCTAGTCCATAAACTTCTCAAAGCAGTGGTAAAACACAGTCCTGAGGAATATTCCTCTAGCTTGAAATGGCCAAGGCGAGGTCCTTGCTTCTACAGCCCACTCCAGTCTTCAGCACCACCTCACTCTCAGGAGTAGCAATGTGCCTTCACGCATCGGCACCTCCATTCTCCAGCCCTGTGCAGGGGTTTGTGCAGCAGTGCCCTTGACCTAAACAGCCCTTCCAGGGCCAACCAAGTTCTGAGCAGATGCACACAGCACGTAGTCGGCCAGACCTCCATTTGGCTGGGCTTCCTACCAGATTGCACTCCCAGGGCTGGAGAAGACCACCTCGCAGGGGCCAGCATCCACCCACTCAGCAATACATGAATTTTCTGTCTAGAGCTATAGTGGGGGTCATGATGCACATCATGATAAACTTCCTATTGCTAATTAAATACTTTGCTCTAAGGATGCAGGAAAAAATATCTACTGTATGTGAATAAGACTGAAGGAATATATTAAAGCAAGAGTAATCTTTTTATATTCATGATTTTTTAAATACAAGCATGCCAAGCTATATTGGTTTTAGGGGCAAGGATATTCTGTACTTACTGCAAAATAAGGCAGGAAAAAAAGCCAACACATCAGTTTGTGGTGTCCCCAGATAAGACAAATCACGACTATACCATTGAGGTTCATTGGTGGAAATGGTCATCGTAAGTTTCACAAACACTTGTCACTGCCTGTGCTAATTTGTAATTAAGTGTCTGTGGGTGTCTGTCCAGGAGCCAAAATGTCTTCATCTGCGTACAGGAAATACTTAAACAGATGACCACTTCTGGAAAATCTGTGAGACCTTTGCACATTTTTCTTTGAATAGCTGTCTAATGAGATGCCATTGTATCTCAAAATGGGTGTTAGTGTGGTGTAAATTGCCTGTCTGTTCCTACTGTGTGGTCTCTACAATTTTCAACTTGTTACTGCGTCCTTCCTAACTGCTAGAAGCACTTCTTTGCTATTCTAAAGCAGCATCCTTCACACACGTTTTTACCTGTTGTTTCTTGATGCTTTGAAAATCAGTTCATTTTTACTTTTTTCTTCAACTTTGGCAATGCTGCTGAGGGAGCACTTCTTGGCCATGTTGTACTTTCTCTTAACCTGCAAGCAGAGGTCACTGTTGATGCCTTGGTGTGAAAGCTAAGGCCTGTTGCTGCCGCGCATCTGTGGGAGAAATTATCTCATTCCTGTGTGATTTTGTCTTCCCACCCACAGAACAGGGGTAAAACAATGTTTCCTTACCTCTCTAAAATGTTTTGAATGCTACGGATGGAAGAGTTAAGCAAGAACAAGCATTGATAATAAAACAGTCTGGGTATTACTTGCAGCAAACAAAACTTCTTAACTGCTAACTGGCGGTTTGATGGCAGAGGAGGAAAGGAGAGCAGAGAGTTTCCTGGAGATTAGTTTCTCTCTGAACTTTGAGGCAAGTTCAGAACGGAAAGGTTGAGGGTAACCTGCATGCTGTCACCTCCCTTTGTCTAAATTACGTCTAACCCAAATGTTCTTGGTGCTCCTAATTGATCAGAGACATCTCCACACGGCATAATCTGGAAGGTTGGGTCCTGTTTGCCGCAGGTACCACCAGCCTCCAGCTGCGTACAAAGCTGTAGTGTAATAAATGTCTCTGTCCACAGCGTTGCGTCCCACCTCTAATGCAGAACACTTGGCCCTTTAGAAGCAGGAGGCAGGAGAAGGGGCACCCTAGTTTTCTTTGTCTGTTTGGCAATTAACCATTCACTGGCTTTTTTTGTTGTAACATGCACTTCCTCTCTTGTTTTCATTCAAGCTTTGTGCACCATGGAAATTAATGTGGAGAAAGACAAACAGACAGGAGAGACCAAGATTGTCTCTGCTTCACCTGTTGGCCCAGATGAGGCCCATCAAAGAGGATTCAAAGTCTATGATGATGGTACCAAGGTAGTCTATGAGGTTCACTCTGGTGGCACAGTGGTAGAAAATGGAGTACATAAATTAAGCTCAAAGGACGTAGATGAACTTATGCAAAAAGCTGGACAATCAAGTGTAAAAGGAGGGTATGAAACAATGACTGTGTCAGACAGAAATGCGGTAGCCGATGGAAACCTTAGCCATATGAAGGAGCAAATGCTCTTCAAGGAGGCGAAGCTGGAAATGGTACACAAACCCAGCAAAGGGCATGCTGTGAACCCTCAGCCCCAAGATAAACCCTGCAGTGGCAAAGCTCTGGAGGCTGGCGCAGATCAGCCGGTGACAATGATATTTATGGGCTACCAGAACATTGATGACGAAGAGGAGACGAAGAAGGTGCTGGGCTATGACGAGACCATCAAGGCAGAGCTGGTCCTGATCGATGAAGACGACGAGAAATCATTGCGGGAGAAGACAGTGACAGACGTCTCCACCATGGACGGGAACGCTGCTGAGCTGGTCTCTGGCAGGCCCCTGTCAGACACCACAGAGCCCTCCTCTCCCGAGGGGAAGGAAGAAAGCCTGCCCTTGGAAGCTGCCCCAGGTACACAAAAGAAAAAGCGCTGTCAATGCTGTATTGTCATGTGAACACCTCCTCCTTCCCTGCTCCGGGCAGCTCCTGCTCCATCACTTACCTAGACCTCACTGTACTTCTAACTGCAATACTGTGAACTGGAAGTGAATGCCTCCATTGCCTTGCAGTTGGGTTGCTTTGCTTTCTAGTTCTTCAGGAAGAGGAACGCATGGTTATTTTCCCATCAGATGTACTATTTGGGGTTGGGGGAGGGGTTGGGGTTTTTTTTCTTCTTTTTTGTTGTTGTTGAGGTTTTTTTTCTCCTTAATATTGCAGAGTGAGAGATAATTGGGAAATGGAACAAATGTTTTCATATTTATTTGATTTTTTATATATATTTTATATATATATAATGAAAACACTTTTTACATTTTTCTTTGGATATCTGGCAGGCTTGATCAGATTCCTAGGACTTTGTAGGATTCTGAGTTTCACAGTAGCCGGATACGAGAGCCTTAAAAAAATCTTGCTTCTCTTTTTTAAGAAAAATCACATTTAAACATTATTTTATAGATCCTACTTTTTATTTATTAAGGGAAGGCTTAGATCATTTTACTGTTTTAGTTTGCGAAAATTCAGACAAGTCTTTCCCAAAAAGTTTGCGTAGTTTTGTTTTATAGTAACTTTCCAGTTGAGTTTGCGGTGTCAGAAAAACCCATCAGCCATTTCTGCTTATTGGTGGTACCAAAAGTGGATCTTAATTATTCTTTCTAGGAAATGTATGAATGATGATTTTGCCTTATATAAATCTTCCAGATTACAGTATTGTATGTGTACTTCATATCCCCAAATTACAGTTGAAATTAACTTGACATGAAAAAGATGCAGCTGTCACACCAACCGAAATGGAGTCACTGATCTAATTACTTGCCTTTCAGTAACTCTGCCCATGTTTATACATGAAGTATTCCTGCTGAACTCCAGTAGATGAGAGATATTGCTTTCTGTTTCCTTAGAATATGAATGAACTTCTCTCACAGTCTGACCCTGCTCCCTCTGGATTCAGTGACGAAATTCTCAATGCTGGGAATGGGGGCAGGCCCAGAGTTTCATTTTGTAATTCTTAGGGAAGGGTGATTTCTCATCGAGTGTACCTCCAGTGCACCTATGTAAGGACAGGTGATGGGTCTGATCCTGCCCTGCTTACCCAGGTGAAACTCCCATGGAGGCCCACCAGAGTTTTCTCGGAGCAGCTGTTTCGGGAGAAGATCCTACAGCCTCAAGGCTAACATTTTCAAAAACTGCTGGTGGTGTTGGATGCTTCATTCTACAGTGTGGGACACTTCCAAGAGGCCTGATTTCCAGTAAATTTTTTCTTCATCTGCCCTCTGAAAATCAGGCTTGTTAAAAACAACTCACAGCGAAAGTGTAAACAGATGAAGGCATCCAAAATCGGTAGATTTGTTTCTTGGTCCTTTGATTCCTCTACCTACAATGAAAAAGCAGCCAGCTTTTTCATGGCGAGATGTTATGAGCCTGATTCTTGTCTCACACTGGTTTTGCTCAAGTGTAGCTTCACTCACTCTTGTGGAGTTAGTCTGGATTTATAACTATAGAAGTGAGATTGAAAATCAGGATTTATATTTTCTGATAGCGTTAAAAAGTACCGAAGATTATTTTGAAGTGTCTTTGAAACTATCAGACTTTAGAAATCAATAACAGCAACTGAAAAACAAAGTTAAAAACTTTAAAAAAAAAGAAAAAAAAGAAGGAAAGAAAACAACAAAAAGCCTCTTTTCAGTCTGAGGTGGTTCCTATGATATTTCTGTTCTTTCTTGGATGGTGCTTTTACTGCATTAATTGTTAGTTCAGAGCATCTAATTAAACAGAGTTCTTGCTCTGTACTCTTTTCTTTCTGTGCCAGTAAAAAAGACACTTGTTCACAGTGGTGATAATATGAGGCACACCGAAAACATACACACAAAAAAAACGCAAAAGGTAGTTCCTGCGTTAGGTCACCCAGCCGTCAGTATGGAGCTGGTCAATGTAACTTCTCACCACTGCTCAGGTGACAGTCAGGCAAAAAAAAAAGAAAGCGGAGAGTGAGAAAAGACAGCCACATCTGTATGACACCTGCAGAAATTTTCCTGGCCTCCATATCTGCTACAGTGGCCGGAATTAATAGACTTCCACATGCTCCCTCCACCTCCCCAGTGGGCTTTTGGATGGGAGAAGGACCAAACTCACCCACAGAAGCTCTGCCCATCATCCCTTGACTCAGGCACAGGTGGTTAAGTTTTATCGAAGAGGGGAATGGCCACGGAGCCCCACCTTGTGACAGTAGGTCTGGTGGCTGTTTGTTCGAAACTAGCAACCTGTGTTCTGGGGTTTTTTTGGTTGGGTTGTGTGGGTTTTTTTTTTCTTTTTTTCCCAGAAACGCTAAGCATTTACAAATCTTAACATTTCTCAGAAAGAGACACTGAGTTTTCAAGCCCAGGGTAGCCTGGCGAGACTGTCCCCAGACACATTTGGGACCCCAAAGCATTGCCACACAGTGGGTGAAGCCCCTACCCCGTGAGCACGGCGGGAACCAGGCGCGCTTTGCAGTAGTTCTCTCACTCTGGGGCCTGTTCACCTCACCAGTAACACTCGAAAATAAATCTTCCAGCCATCTCCTCCTGGCCTGGCCGGTCGTCTCGTTGCTCACCACCTTTTCCTCTCTGGGTGCGATGCCACCCTGGCCTCCTAGTGTCTTCCCAGCCCAACATTTATTCCCTTGCCGCTCCTCTACCCTGTGGACATTTTTTCCCAAAGCCCTCTGCTTGGGAAATTTGAGGTGTCGTCTTTACCCTAAACCACTCTGTCCATGCATCTCTTCAGCCACGTGCTCCCCTGCCAGAGGACCTTCTGGTTCATCACCAGACTCAGCATTTTGGGGATGACTCCCTTGGCGGCCAGCTTTGGGAGATGCTTGCTGAGGCTGGGACCAGAACGCATCTGAGACCGCTGGACCGTCAAAGGCACAACGTGGCGGGGAGACAGTGGCGCGCGAGTCCAGAAGTGGCCCTTTAGTGGTTAGAAGTAGAGCACAAGCCTTAAACCTTAAACCTGCCAAATACCTACTGCTCAGTACTTGTAGCTAACATTGAGTGCCTAAGAAGGCCACTGGTTTTTATGTGTTCATATGAAGTCCATGGTTAACAGTCCCCAAAAGATCCAGAAAATCTAAAGGTTGGTCTGCGTAGGGTTTATCTTTACGGGTCGAAGGCAGTTCCACGTCTGAGGTCAGGAAAAACGCAAAAACAGGAGCAAATCAATCCAAGCTCAGAGGGCCTTCACTACATTGGCTGAAACACATTTACTCCAATCACCCTCCTCCGCATGGGCAGCAGCCGTGCCCAGGCATTGCCCTGTCCCTTCTAGCCACGAGCCCGCAGCCAAGCGACACGGGAATTCAAACACGTTAGCTGAGGCTGATGAATGTAAACCAGGTTTTCCAGGCTTGCTTGGGGCTTCGAAGGGGTTGGCGTTCCCCTCGCCCTCAGACAAAAAGCTGCCGGAGGAAATTCATGCACAATCAGGCGCGAAGGAAGAGGTCCACTGCGCGGTCAAGCAGAGAGAGGATTTTGTTAAGGATCATTACGGGAGGGGTTTTTTTTTTATTGTTTTAAGCAAACTGCCTGTCTGTTTAACTTACGTCATCACACGTACATTTTCAATTTCAGCGTGAGGGGATACAAAAAAGTAGAGTCAGAAACTGGTTCAGTGATAGCATTTTGCCACAACAAACTGCTCGCCTTAACTTTTGTAAGAAAAACAAAAAGCAAACCTCTTTTCAGTGTATCTTTTCCTAGACTGGGAAAAAGTAACCTATGAAACTTTTTTATATTTTGTATTTTCTAAGTTTCTATGAACCCACTTTCCATGTCGTCCCTCATTTGCATTCAGGGACTGTTTCTTTTGCAAACCACTGCATTTTACTTCCATACTTGCTCTTTTTTTTTAACAGAAGAAAAATACAAATCAAAAACCACAGCATTATGATTAGTGGCTAGGCAATCTCTTTCAATTACAAGAATATCAATACAGAAAGAAAAGAATTACAGGGTTGTTTTCTTTTTTTAATTTCCCGTGGCTGATGTACTGTATGGTATATGTTTACAGAACTCCTCTGGTCTGCCTTTGTGATGTTATCTAAATGAATGACAAAGTAGGTATGATGTGCCATTTGACAGTTTGCCTTAGCACTCTTGGCTTTCTTTCTTCTTTTTGTATCTTTCTTTTCCTTGGTTTTTTTCAAAAAAGTGCAGGCTGTATTCCAAAGCTGTATAAACACAACATTATCTTTTAATCCCCAGCAAGAGAAGCGTGCACGAGCCCTTCTCCTTGAAGCGTACCTCTACCAGTGCAATAGAAGACCTCAGCCCTGCAAACAAAACCACATACGCCTAGTTCTGCTGTGTGTAGACCTATTTTGGTTAACAGGACTACTCACAGGAGGAGCGTGTGTAGGTGTCTGCAAGATCAGGGCATGAATGATTAACACAGGGTGTAGTCTGGGTGTTATTTGTGTACCTGTTCCAATTTCATGCACTGCTGAGTTTGCCCAGGGCACTGTAATCCCAGAGGCTAACTCTGAGCATTGCTACTTCTGCTGAGAAAAACACAAAACAAAATGGTGCTTAGTGCCTGGTCGGATCAGGTCCCGAGTCAGCATTGCTACCACAGGAGCGGTATTCATGAGTAAGTATTAGGTGGGACTTCCCTGACAGCTAATACATTAGTCTCCTGCCATTCTGCCTAAGTTCACTACTGATTAAAATTATAGAGATGCGCCAAATTAATGGGAGCAGAAAGACAGCATACAGAGTTGCTAGAGAAATAAAAGGTGTTCTACCTTTTGATTTAGTCCAACATCCAAAAGGCATACTTTGAAAGTAAGAGGGGATATAATAGAAAACGTAGTATTTTACATTTGTGTATTTTTTTAAGGAATAAATATTTTTGTAATGAGATACAAACCCTAAACATTGAGTTTCTGAATATCATCCTACCCATGACATTGAGCCTTTGACCATTTTCATACGTTTACGACAATGCCCAGCTTCTTGGGAACTTTTGTAGAGCTAACCACAATTTTCTCCATGAAGCAGGATCACAACACTTTTTAAAGAATAAAGTTAGAAGAGTAGAATCCAATATACCTGCTATGAACACAGCTAAATAAGTGAATTTATTTCACAGAAAAAGGTGGACCTATGCTTTCTATAGCTAGACAAACTTCTTTATCTAGAAAGCCAACACAGTAGGCAACAGCTACCTACTTTAGTAGAGAGGCGTGGCTAAATAGGAGAACTATATGTTTTTTCACTTTGTCATACTTTATCCAACACGAGATTTCAAAATGCAAGAGATGGTGCCACTGAAAAGAGTAGAACATCATCATTTAGACGAAGTAGAGGATTTTCCCACAGGCTGAGATGTGGTGTCTTTATTTTTTCTAAACTCACTCGGTTTCAACCAGTTGTCTCTGTCTATTAGAAAGTTTAGGATTTGCTCAGATTATGTTTCATGGGCCTTCTGGGCAGCAAGAGTAAACTTTAGTTCTGAGCTTAATCAGAGGTCGCAGGCTATGACAATATCCAACAAAAATGTGGACTGTAATTTTTGTATGTAAAAGAGCAAGTTGTATAAAATGGCTGAATTTACTAAGTTTAGATTATAAATGGATTGACATCTAGTCCAAAGATAATATAAACCCAACTTGTAATATAAACTTATAATAATAACTTAGCTTGTAAATAGTGACAAGGGTGCATGAAGTTCTTAAAAATGTCCCACTTGTATTTAAAATCAAAGCATTATAAAACTGAGCCTTTTTCCTCATGGATTCGAAGAGTCTTGCAAAATCTATAACATCTTTCCTGTGATGATTCCACTTAGGCTGTTCAGCAGACTAAGAACAGGCCACTTTTCTTAAGGGCAATCTTGTGGAGAATTCTGAGCCCCTTCTTCCAGTTTGCAAAAGCTTCTCTTATTTTGAGGGGTTTTGCTGTTATGGTACTACAAAACTTTCCTGCAATTGTTTCCTAAATTCTTCTCAAAGGAGGATTTAGGGGTTTGTTTTAAGAATCAATCTATTTTAGAAATTGGGGGAAAAAAAACCCAAAACAACAACCTTAATTAGTTTTTTAGAATTAGCTAAGTAACTCAAGTCCACCAGCTTGGGTATGTTTGTACATTTTTAACTTGCATTGGTATATCTGTGGTTCATACCTGAATTTAGAGCTTGCATACCTATTCAGTAGGTCTATAAGACCGAAAGACTTGCCCATGAGCATAAAATTAAGCACCCAAGCGGCCCTTCCTACTTTAATGGGATGACCCAGATAAGTGAAATTTAAGCACATGCACAAATGTTTATAGGATCTAGTCTTTAAACAATATGCTACAAGCAAGGCTTACGCTGCTTTATCTGTGTCTTCTCATTCCTTTAATTAGATAGATTTTTAAATGATGTTGTGAAACTGGTGCACTTTTCTGCAGAGAGGGGTTTAGAGCATGGTCTCCTTGCTGATTGTGTTTGAAAAGGCGACAGACGCCCTCCGGGGACTCTCAAAACCCCAGTGCCCAAAGAAGGTCAGAGTCAATTTCACACCCTCCCAGAAACACAACATAAAAGAGGCAGTGTAATTTTTCTTCCAGATTTTTCCCTCTGCACGCCTCTGCTCCAGACCGCCTGTCCCCTGTCTCTGTCCTTGCTCTCGTTCTGGACACTGCTGCTCAGCTGCTCCTTTTTTTCCCCCCTCTCTGCTTCCCTTTTTGTGGTCTCCTATGAACAAAGATAAGGGGAGAAAAGAGAGAATGGAGTTGAAAACTTCACCTTGGACCTGTTGGCATGAGCACCAAGCAGAAAGAAATTATGGTATCAGGTCCTCAGCGCTCGGACATCTTCCTGCATTTTCCTAGATTCCTAGGGCAAATTTGATACAAGAGGAGCGCTCTCCCTATCTATTCATCTGGCATCCCATGGGTGGCCCAAACAGTGGGTTCCACTAAAATCTTAACTATTTAGGTAAAATCTGCTGTCTCTCTTCCCATTCCTGTGGGAATGTGCTAAGCCCCCCCGAGCCAGCATGAGCTAGATAAGCCCAAGTGCATAAAATAGCAGCACCCAGAAGCCACTTACAGGAGCAGAAGGCAAGCAGAAGCCCTTAATCGTCACGTTGTGACTGGCAGGATAAAGGAGCCAGGAGAAAATGTGAACTTCCCCGCAGACTAATCCAGTATGCAAAGGCATTCTCAGTAAAATTAGCTGCTAAGAAGCTACTGGTATCCCTCCAAGTTAATGTGCCGATAACTCAAGGTAAACTCAAAAATAAAGAAGGTTTTGCGCAGCCATACAAAGTGCCAATTTAACGTGGCGCTTAAGCTCCACTAATCTTAAGCACTGTGCTGGTTAGGGATAGCCTTGAGGATATGTTAAGATCAGCCTATGTCTATGATTTAGGTGCTTTATTGGCAATGGGCTCAAATTTTGTCCCTGTTATTTTGCAAGTATAGATGTAGGCACTGCTTAGGGGCAGATACAGGATGTAAATCTATTTGAAAACTTTTTGCTTTTCCAGTGGACGCTGAATCTGAGTGCAGCAGAGGTAGCCAAGCACGAGCAGATCAGGACAAAGGCAAAGAACATATTTCTGAAGGTTTCCTACCCCTCCCAACTATGTTCACTCCATAGATGAATGACTCTATATAGGGGTTCAAGAAAATGTTGTGTAAAATGCAGCTTTTATGGTGAATGTAGGTTGTGGTTGAGATTTTTTTTAAGCTTTAGTCTCCCACTTTCTTTGTGAGCTAATGTAAATAAAATCCCATTTTGTTGGGGAAAAACTGCTGTGCTAACACTGGATTAGAATTGCTGGGGATAGCTGCTGTACTTTGTAACCTGAAGTGTACTTTTTTGACTGTTATGTTTTTTTCCTCAGATTAAAAAAATGAGTACAAAAAAAAAAATAAAAAAAAAACCAAAACAAAACAAGAACACTGCCAGCAACAGCCATGCTGTAACTGTGGCTTCTCTCTTTTTTTTTTTCCTCTGTACAGTATTACCAGTAAATAAATCTGCCTTTTCACTGCGCCTACTTCTGTGTCTTTTTACTATGTTTCTCTCTAACTACCACTCTTCAAGATGTTCTGTGACCTCAAGGACGTACCACACTGGAGCTGCCTCTCTCACTAAAAGAATTAAAGTACTAACTCCACAGTTGTTTGGGTTTTTTTTCCCTTTTCTCCACTGCTGTGCCCTGCTGCTCTGACTGTTATTTTCATTAGATGCTTCAACACGTATTAATTATTGTACCTGTCTCTGTCTCACTTCTCTTTTCCCATGCCTTTTCATGCAATACTTTGCCAAGCACACTGTGGACACTGTTTCTCTAGGATCACGTGGCATCTTTTCATATCTGCAGAAATAAAGGATTGGTTTTGGTCAGCGAGGCAGTATGTCCTGGATCAACTTATTTACTAACTGAGGAAAGTATTCCATACGGCCTATAGAATTCCCCAGAAATAATCACTAAAGAATTTAAGGACTGCCAAAATACCGTGCAGTTTTCTTCCAGGGCTTGTCACAGACAGTGTCCTCTGTATTTAAGGACTGGAAGAAGCTGGCCATAGTCTGACTTGAAGGGAAAAAAATGAAAAAACCCACATGTAATTTTTTCCCAAGATGTTTTATCTACCTGAGCTTGGAACGGTGATAGGATGGGTAACATAGCCAGGCATCATAAGCCTCCTTCTCAGAAATTTAAAAATTCAGCTTAAACTCATCCCTTTAAGAAACCCACCACAACTTGCCCATTGTTACGTAAGTACTCTCGCTCTGCTCCTTCCACCCAGTAGCCATACAGATAAATATATATGCGCACACACATACGTATCTGAGACTGCAATATGGTACATTTTAGCGTCACAGAAGGGAAAATAGCCACATGCCCTGCTTTCCTGCTCTATAATTCAGTCCTGAAAGTTTTGCAGTAGGTGGGGCTTCAAGTTGGGTTTTTTCCTACTTGTGTTTCAGAGACAGTCAATTTTATCTGTTCTAGAAGACTTTCTGAATGACTGGAGAACTGTTATGTTGCTGTTACCAAAGGACTAGAATTTATTCTGCTGAGAGTTCCCAGAAATTATTCTGGGAACTGCTGAGAGAAGTGATGATAACTATTTAAATTTCTTTAGTTTTGCAAAGACCTTCCTAATTCAGACGATCTCTTAACATGGCAAAAGGAAGGATCATGGCCCTGAGCTAGTAGAAGTGTCTGTGTGAAGGCCACAAGGGCATTATCATGTGCAACTAATTTAGTGCTTGGACGCTTGGACACATCACATACATATTCCATTTTCTGGTACATACCATGGCCTGTGACCTACTCTTATTTTCATTCTACCTCTTTTTAATTGTGTAGCCATGAGAAGGTTTTCAGCTCAAAACTCCTTCACTACACAAAACCGAGTCATCCAAGAAAACACTAAAACCAGACTAGACAATTTTGTTATTTCTGTTGTAACTAAAGTTTCAGATACAAAGTCTTCTCACAGCCTTCCAGTACCTAAAGGGGTCTACCAGAAAGCTGGAGAGGGACATTTTACAAAAGCATGTAGTGGTAGAACAAGGGGCAATGGTTTTAACTGAAAGGGGAGATTTAGATTAGATCTAAGGAAGAAGTTTTTTTACTGGGGCTGGTGAGGCGCTGGAACAGGTTGCCCAGAGAAGTCATAGATGCCCCCTCCGTGGAAGTCTTCAAGGCCAGGCTGGATGAGGTTTTGAGCAACCTGGTGTAGTAGAAGATGTCCCTGGCCACGGCAGGGGGGTTGGAACTAAAAGATCTTTAAGGTCCCTTCCAATCCAAACCATTTTATGATTCTATGATCAAATGAAAGTATTTCCATGCATTTCCTCATTTTAAAATCTCTAGGGAAAAGGTGAAATTTTGATTTTCTTTATTTTGATTTTTTTTCATTGTTTTTCCCCGCCCTTTATGGCATGTAGGAAGAAAGAAAACAGCAGCTGGCGAGATAGCATGGCACTCCCCTGAAACTTCTGAAGCGGTTCACTGGAGGTCAATGACTTAACGGAGTAAGGGCATGTTCAGCACATGGGAGACTAGTCTTCTAGGTTTTTGTTCTTTTTCCTTTGTTTTAGTAGTTCTGTATCCTTCTGGCAACTGAAGGAAGATAACCGCTTACTCTGAAAGCTCAACACTTGAGGTGCCTCAGTAGTTTTTCTGGGGGCAGAAGCGGAATAGCTTATCTTCAGGCAGCCCCTTACTTTCCCGCAGGACCCCCATAACCTGCCCTTCATCCCTTAAAACTCATACCAACTCAGCAACACTTGGCGCTTCACACTAGAATATTTTTGAGGTTATAGGAAGAAATCTCTAAGGCTAATAACTGTGGAAATGAATAATAAAAAAGGGACAATAAATTAATAACTATTTTTGCTGTCCCAAGACCTTCGTTTGTGTTCTCCGTCTGCTGCAAAAGGCCTGCTCAGATGTGCGTTGCACTGTGCACGATCACATACAAATCCTTTGTAACTGCTCGTGGGGGAAAGACAGGTGGTCCCTAAAGGAGTTTACAAAACCACAGACTATGGCACAGCTGTGCAAAACGTCATCCACGTTTACCTGTGACAGAAAAACTACCTGCTTCTTCTTTGTCACAAGTGTCTGGTTGACAGTGACCACCTTCTCGGATGAGACAAGGAACTAGGGATTTGCACAGGAGCAAAGTTTGCCATATCAGATTTGAAGGAGGGAACTTCCCAGCGTATAAACCCAAAAAGAACATAGGGAATAATCAGCAGGCAGAGACACTGAGTGACCTCAGATCAGGGATAGGGAGGAGTTGTGTTGCTGCACAGACACTGGCCCACAAACCTAGGGACTCAGTTGCCTCAGAAAGAAGGGAATTGGCTCCTGCCTTTTATACACAGCAGTTCCTCTCAGTGTAAGGAAGCTCTCTGGACTCTCTGAGCACTTACAAAGATCCTGGTCCAGGTCCTGGGAAACATCATTTCCCAGTGCTGCTGTTCCACATGTTTCAGCATGACCTCACAAAAAGTCCCTCTTCTTCAGATCTACAAAGGTATGTCGAGACAACGTTATCCCCTTGATTTAGATGGGGAGTGCTGGTTAACTAAATACCTCTGTGGGTCCAAGTTTTTTCATCTAGTTTTACATCTGCAATTTAGGATAATTAGCATTACCCTGCCTCGCCGGGCTGTGGTGATGCGCCCGTTAGTGTCTGGCACAAGACTGCAAGAATGGGGGCATACTTGGGGTACACAGCACCACAAAATGTCTTCTCACTGTTAAAGTTTTTGGAGAGGTTCTGCTTGTAACAGCACTGCCAAACCATTAAAAATAGGCTATATTGCAATCAAAACTGGACATTCACAGCAGCCAGGCATTTGGTGGGAATGACGAGTTTGCTGTGATTTAGGAAAAAAGGATGTGGCAGTAGCACGTTTGTTTGCTTGTAGGTGGGAGAACAAAGGGAGAGGAACAGGTGGAGGGAAAAACGGAGATGAATGCAAAAATAGGTCACCTTCTCCGACACGACAAACCAGTTCAGTTTCTTTTTTGAGTATTTCCAGAGTGTGCAATGCATCACTGGCTACGGACTCCCTCTGGCTGTAGATGAGTCTGCTCCAGCACTGGCAGCGATATGTCAGCTTTTGGGGGCAGTGGGGAGCTGGTTAAGCTAATGAACCCTGCTGAGAAAGAGGCAATCTATTTGCTTGAGCATGGTTCCACACCAAAATGACTGTTCGGCTCTTTAGCTGGTGTGGTTACCTCTAGACAGCATTGCATTGAGGTCTGTAAGCACCTTATGGCTTAAAAGGAAGGATATTGTTCAATACCAGCAGAAGGTCTTGATCATTATATTCCGCTGGAGTGTGGTACATCTATCGTTCAATTTAATGGGAATTAGATTACTTGACCTTGACAGTTTTTTAAAACAGATTGTTGTGCTTCTCAGATTTTGTCACATGGTAAAGAAGTTTCTTCTTAACACACTGCACTATGTTACAGAAGCATCTTTATCGCTGGAGAAATAGGGGTTCTTAGACAAATTGGTGGTGATACAGAATAAGTGCTTCCTTCTGATGACCAGCTTAGGCAATTCTATATTAATAGGTATGGTTAAGTTACTGGGGAGATGGGATAAAGTACTGAAGCTCTTTGAATACCATGTGCAGTTGCACACTGAGAACAGGGCTGACATCTGGAAATTCTCCACTGCTGCTATTTCAGTCTGTATTTTTTGTTACAGAAGCTGGAGGTCATCAGGTGGTTAGTAAATTGGGAGAGTTAACCAAGATAGATAGTTTGCACTTACACCAGCCTAAGGAGAAGACAGCCCCTAACTTGAGACAAGTCATTGCCATTTTTGCTGCTACAACTTGTGCTGCAAATCTAGTGTTACCTGGGGACCTTTCTGAATCTGCAGCTCCTGGAATCACGCAATTTGGAGAGAGCCTTTGATATTCTTTAAAAGAGACGAGAAACAGTAGTTTCTGGGCTTCCTAGCTGAGGATAAAATCTGGAAAATACTTGCTCTAGCTGCATGTACAAGCCCTGCAGAGCTGTAATACTGTGGGTCCCCTTTAAATGTAAAATTTAAGAGACTAGATGCTATTCTTAAGCACTGTAGCATACAGTGAGGAAATTATGATATGACGTAGAGATGCTACTGAAAGATCACACATTGTTTATTTTCTTCACTTATTTTATACATCAGGATTTAGAATTCACAGACCTAGAAATACTGTGATTATTTTACCGATTTAGCTTCACAATGTGCCAAACATTTGCCAAATATAAACAAATCCAGGACCTAGCACAGAGGCTGTAGCCTGCCTGTCTCCATTTTCTCTCCTTATTACAACTCCTACAGAGGAAACATCAGGCTGAAAGCTGTAGGCAATGTTCAGAGTATTTAAAAGCTGTAATTGAAAGTGAAAATAAAAGGAGAGCAACTCTTTTCTCTCATCCAGTGTCAAGAAGGGTCCTCCTCTAATCCATAGACTAAAAGGGATTAAATCCAGTCTGATATCAAAGGACAACTTTCACAGCTTAACAGCTGCACATACTGCAAGCAGAGCCACCAAGCCCCTTAGAAAAAAAATCCATGTGTGCTTTCAGGATTGGTGCCTTACACCCTGAGCCAGCCTGGTGAACTCAAGAGTGCCTGCATGGGAAGTCAGCCAGGGCAGACATTTGCCACAGAGCACAAGAAATAAAGAAAAGTATTGAAATGAGTTTGAAAAACCCTCTCTGATGCAATAGTACTTTTAAAGATAGGTTCCTGAGTGTCAGAGCGATTGCAGGCTGTAAATGACCGCTCCCAGAAAGAGAAAATCAGGGAAGGGAGGACAGGCTCTGATCCAGATGCCACAGAAAGCATGTCAAGCTTACTCTGGAGCAGTGCACTACCTGTCACCGGCAGCACTGGAGAAGCAATTGTGGTGTCTTTTATAAGGAAAATAAGTGACACACAAGCAAGATCTCTTCAGGAAGGGCTCTGCTGTGGGCAGAACTTTGAATAGCAAATCTGCTTACAACAGCAAGAGCCAAACGGGGATAGAGGTTCCAGTTACACTGCTCGGGGTACCTGATGTGTACCAATATTACTCACTATAAAAGCACTTGACTCCACAAGTTCCAGCCTTAATTTTCCTCTTATCTGTTCAGTTATTTTCAACTATGTACAATTATGTTAAGAAAAGTTTGACCAGAAGATTTTATAGAAAAGCTATTTTTCTTTTTTTCAATAATAAGCAGTTACGTTAGTGAATTGCTGTAATACAGGTTGCTGAAAGCCATGTTGTTCAATTAGGTGAGAAAAGAAATGACTAGTGAAAAAGAAAGGATACTTTCAGAGAATAGACCTGTAAAAGATAAGCTGGAGAAAAATGCAACCCTTCTACCAGTCTTTGAATCCCCAGGAATGGCATTTACCCTAACAGAAAAGAACCAGCCCTGTGCTTGAATTTTATAACGTGGGTAGCCAAATTTAATTCCATGAATCTGCTTGTATCATCCCATTTCATTGAACACTTCTTCACAGAGCCTCAGATAACTGGGAACAGCAGAAGAGTCCCCTATATGAGTCATCCTGTAAAGCAAACAACATTTTTAGAAAACAGGATTATTAAACAGTATCAGGCAGAGAGCAAGGTAACAATGAAATGCAGTTAACTGCTTCAAATTAACCAATCTATCTTGACTTGCAGTGGTGAAGGTCTTGCTTTCTGTGGAACTAAGAGCTTTTCTTCCAAGACCTCCATTTTGCAGAGATGACCTTCCTGGGCCCTCCACTGGTAGTGGGCTTGAAAGCCAACCATGTGTGGTCCCTGCAGAGCATGGGGAGACAGGGTGGTGCCGGGCAGGGCAGGGAAGGAGGCAAAAATTATTGCTGCATGCTCTTCTGTCCAAAGGAGGCTGGGAACACTGTCAGTGTTAGGGCAGAGTAAATAGTATTGTTTTGATTCGCTGGTGAAAATGAACAATCAGAAGAGGAGCAGGGCATTCAATTGTGCTCAACTCATACTGAAACTTTTTGAGTTGACCAGTTGTTTAAAAACAAACCTGTTTTTTGTTTTTTTTTTTCAAAATCAGAAGTTTCAATGCCAGCTGGAGGCATTTTGAAAAAGAAAACAACAACAACAACAAAACACAAAAAAACAACAAACAAAAAAAAAGCCCCCCATATCTCATTTACAATACATTAAAAACATTGCTTTGACATTACCAGAACATTCCCTTCAACTTTTTCTATCCAAATTTATTAGTGGAATTCAATGTGATTTCATTCTCTCAGAGCTCGTTTTTTCACAGAAGCTTTGCTGTTCATATTCAAGGGAGAAGTTCGCTTGGCTCAGGCTAGCATAGGACTCCCAGCTGAAGCCGGGAGGGCTGATGCTACGATTTCAAGTCAACTGTGTGTGATATTGAAGAGCTGGCCACGGACAACAGACTCACAGCTGTACAGGATCAGTTCTGGACAACGCTCCTTTCCCTGTTGACTGTGGCCAGCTCTGATTTTCCCTTCCCTCCTGCCTGCTGCCTCTTTCCCTTCAGCCGCATGCAAATGGGCACAGCACTCCTTTGAGCCCTGCCCCACCGTGTGGATGTCTCAGAAGCGGGGAGTGCCCTGATCCAGCTTGCTGCTACCACCAGAAAGGAAGACTGTGGTCTACCATCCATTTCCAGGCATACGAAGGCTAGCACGCTCTCTAACAGATGCTAAAGCTTCTCAAGAACAAACAACTGATGGGAAGTGATTGCTATTGCTGAACTCGTCCTCCAGTGCTGTGTGTGCATCCTGGAAAACCCAGGCAATATTGATGTCTGTAGGAAAAAGGACTTCAGGCCAGATATAATGCTTGATCCCAAAATAAACCTTCCCTTTCTCACTTCCACTGCATAAAGCAAGGAAAACACAAATCAGGTACTAGATGTTGAGGCAAGGATAGAAGATGTTTGTGCCAAAAACATCTTGGTGAAAAAATGTCTTGCAGATCCCCTAGCCCTCCAGAGAGGGCTCAGAGATGAGAAATAATCAGAGAGAGATTCTCCAGAGAGAACAATGCAGCTTGAAAGCCAGAAGCTCTTCAGATCTGGTCACTGCTCAGAGGCACTGGTCTCTGCATCCTTTACTCAAGTCACCTGAGGTCTCTCCCTCATCATATCTGCTGTCTGTTTTTTCAGGTGGACACACGATGCATCTTACAATAGCAATGTGAGCATTAATTAGTTTATTGGGACTATCTCCAGCAGGCTGTAAAGCAGTTCTGGTGGCTTCTGTCTGTTTCAGTATGAATAATTAACATTCAGTATAACGGAGTTACCAAGATGGAGTTGCTAGCTCTGTTCAATTAATTTTGTCCTTAAGGAGAAATCCTCTCTTGAATAAAATCTATGTGTTTTGATGGCGGTAACCTGGCACTCTCTGTCCATATAAACACATGGTGCTGTGTAAGTGTCAGTCCCTGTCGTGGGTTAGGCCGCTCCAGCAACCGAACCCCACACAGGCGGTCACTCACCCTCCCCCACCCCCAGGAATGAGGGAGAGAATTAAAGGAGAAACGGGAAACCCGTGGGTTGAGATAAGGACAATTTAATACAGATGATTTAATACACAGTGTAGATGCTCACCACCCCCTCTTATCCGCAGCCCGTCTCGTCCCGAAGCTGCAATCCTGGACAAATGCGAGGCCCCAAAATAGAGAGGGGCAGAGAGAGATAGTGCTCCGAGAGTGGGAGTGCTGGGAGAGAGAGGGAAAACAAGGCAATAGAGCAAAAGCGCAGCAAGCGCAAAAGAGCAAAAGCGACGAAAGAGCCAAAGCGCAAAAGCCCTTCTGTCCGGCTGACCCTCACTTTTATACTGGGCATGACGCTGCATGATATGGAATACTAATTGGCCAGTTTGGCCCTCAATCTTAAGTTCCACCACAAATCACAAGGGGAATCGTGGCCCCCTTGTCCCGGCTATTCTCCCCCCTTATCCCGCCGTGCTTCTGCACTCCAGCACACTGAAAAGTCCTTGGCCAACTACAAACATCAGCTTGCTATCAACATTCTTCTCAGAGCGAGCCTCTGAGTAAAACCAAAACACGGAGCTCTTCTAGCTGCTAGAAAGAAGAGCTAACTCTGTCCCAGCTAAAACCAGGACAGTCCCACTGCAAGATAATTCAACGTGTGTTGATTGGTCATATGAAGAGGATAGATTAGAAAATTGCCCCTGGCACTGTCAGGGAACAGGATTCCTTCTTTGTTGAAGCAAAGTGGCATCAGTACTCCCCAGCAGGCTGCAGGATGGGTGATTTTTTTGTAGTTCAACACACTTGCATTCCTGCTCTGGCTCTTGCAGTGGAGGTCAGCAAAGAAAGGCAAGTGCCTAGGTGGGCAAGGCATGGCAGACATCACCAAATTCATCTGAGCTGAAGGCAAGTCAGTCCAGGAGAAACCAGACCTACTGGAGGAAAGGAGTCCCATGAGAGGAGAAAAGGGGCAATTCAATCATATTTGTAGCTTTGCTCTGCTCTGCAGGAGATAGGGAAGTGTCAGGCAGCACAATAAATTGCAGGTGGACAAAAAGCTAATTCCTCACAGCACTACTGCTGAACATGGGCACTGGGCTCCTTGATGGGTCCATCAGGGAGACCTCGTGCCATTTACAAATCGGGGTGTTTCTTTTCTGAGAGCAACCAACACATCATCTAGTCTGCAATCGAAAAAAAGTCAACATGCAAAAGTAAACTTGGAAAACACACTTGAAAGCTTGCTTTTGATCATTTTTTGGTTTGCACCACAGCATATTGCAAGCCTTCCTTAGGTCAGAACTACCACAGCCCAAACACAGGTCCGCTGTCCCTGTAATTCAGAGCAGAGAGGAGGATATACCACAAAGGTTAGGAGCCAAGCCAACTCCAAGCTTCAGGGCTAGGCAAAGCATAGGTTTTGCATAAGGGTGAGAGACAGCTGTATAATTTAGAGCTGGACCTGAGTCCAGGCTTCCCCAGAAAATGAGTGAGCCAGCACCTGTGGTTTAATGTGGATCCATCTGTGTCATCTGTGCAGGGCTATGCTGTACAGAGCGCTGTGTCCACATTCTACCTACTATTAACCAGACCTGTAGACAAAGATGAAGCGCTTCCAAAACATCAACTTCAAACACAGAACATCCAAACCTGATCTAGACAAATTCCCAAACCTTAACATAAAAGGTCAGCTTCAACTAGAATAAAAATTATAGCATACAGGTCTCCAGATGTGAACTTCCCTCTCACTTTTGTTTAGGTTTAAAAATAAACTTTCTGTGGAAAATCATTGTGGTGGCAGGATCAGCCCTTGTCAGTTTTGTCTTGAAGGCTTCAATCAATCTCAAAGATTGCATTGGCTTTATGCTGGACTCAGCACTGGGCTGAGTTTGACCAGAGACCTCATAGTCATTAATAGTTTCACACTTGCAGAAATTCTGACTTCTGTGTGAGTGTGTTCTTGTATGTGCAGCCAACTTCCCCCTCTCCCGACACAACAAATACAGGCTTGAGTTTATGAAAAAATATTGAGTATTAATTCTGAACAGTGTATCCTTTTCTCAGTATTTACCTTTGGGGTTTTCAAATTTATCAAATCTCAAGCTCCCTGAGACAGGAGACACTTTTTTTTGTTGGCAATATATCACAAGTATCCTAGAATGTGGCAAGATTAGGGAAAGATGGAAAAGTTCTGATGTCTCGTGTCAAAAAGCTGGCCTCAGACCCTACATCTTACAAAATCTGGTAAACTTTCAGCTGTGCAGTACTACCCTTTTTGGAAGCAGCAACTGGAATCCTGGCTCCACTGCAATCAATAGGAATCTTGTTTCCGATTTCTTGGGACCAGGATACACAATGAATCTGTGTATGTAAATCTTTGCAGGCCTGGATCTTAAAAAATTTACATGGAAGGATGTACTAGTTTACATAAGCCATAAATTTAAATCAATATACTAGTATTACAAATACCTGCTTTCCATGGAGGGAGGTTAGTTTTAAAAGAAAAGTCTATTCTGCTGCCATAAAGTCCTTCATATCCTGTAAAGCTTCTCAATGTAAAAAAGCATTCAGAATTCTATGAATACAGTCAGTGTAGTGTATCTTTTTCCCCTAGTAAAGAGATATAAGAGTTCAGCCTGGGCATCAAATATTTATGAAAAATATATTTTAAAAAAAGAACTTCCAGCACAGCCATGAGGAACAGCCTACTGAAGGTATGCAGAAATCTTTACTTGGCATTTGTTTACTTCTTAAAACTCTGCCTATACAGACTTTTGCCTGTGTGACTCGTTGACCCTCCTTCAAGATTTTGCAGTGAAATCTGTGCATGCTCAGCTTTGAGAAGAGCAAGCTCTAATTCCAAAGGTGCTGGAAGTACAAATTGCCCAAATAAAAGTTAGGACGGTGTTTGGATTAGTTCTTATTACCAGCAAAACTGTGTGGTTTAGTACAAGTTCTTCTTTTAGAGTTCCTCTTTTTCATTTGTATTTGAACCAAAATTGTCATTTATACAGTACTGTGAATGAAAATATCAATAAGGTAGAGGGCAACAGAGTTATTTTTGTTAGAAATCATATGTTATTCCAGGAGACTATAATTTTTGTCTTCAGGTAAAGTAATAAACCCAAGGTGGTTACACATAAAAGCCTTGGCTTGGCAGCTGATATAGTGTAAAGTGAGACCTCCCTCAAGAATCATAACTAGTTTAATGACAACTTAATATGGGTAATAGCAAAGTGATAGCATCTGGCATTATAGCACGTGTGCCTTGTGCAACTGACTTGGTACGCTTGATTTTACTAAAGTACCAAACAACCTAAGCATGTGTGGAATACCTGTCATTATTTCCAGGCAGTAAGTGAAGAGCTGAATGAAAATGGTCTTTAGCAATTAAAGAACAAAAGATGCTGTAAACTATATTTGAACATTTAATGTGTGTTTTAAGACAAGGCAAAGGTATTATTTAAGCGTAAGGCAGATGGCTTCTCACCGTAAGAGTCAGAGCCTTACGACGATCCTGCAGAATAGGAGTCGGGGTACTTTAAAATGCACTTCAAATCACTCCTGAATATTTGCACTAAAATAATTCATGTTCTAAAGTTTTTCTTAGGATTACAAGGAAGATTAACTGGATTAAATTCCTGTAGTCCTACAATATAGTTTGCTGGTAAAAAAACTCCTATGAAAGCAACAAAATAATTCCATTTCTCCACCCTGAAAGACCCAAAGAATGGTGGCACAGTATATAAAGACAGCAGATACCTGTCACAGAGACAAGCATACTAGGACATCCTGTCTGGGTACCACTGGGATTAGCACTTGAAATTCTGCTGTCTCTGACTGAGCCTGGTTTTGGTGTATTTCTGACCAAAACTAACAGGTCATGCAGCTACACCACATAAAAGCCATCCTTGTGATGTTGCCAGTTTTAAGTTCCTTGACCCAGTGCATGGGTATAGCATGGCTAATAACATTTTCACCCAGCCCCAGACACTGCAATATCTGAGCTTTCAACAATTTTCAATGCAGTGAAATTTCCCAGCATCCTGTTATGGCAGGGAAGTGCTTTCATTGTTACCTAAAAAATGAGGAACTGAGGAGGAATGAAATGAAGTGGCTTCCTGTGATGTGAGAGCCCAACCAGTTCCTCAGAAAACACACATTTTCTGGTGCTGATTTGGCTCTTCACTGTTATCGCTCGTGCAAAAAGTTTCATCTGCAAAGGGTACAAGCCAAGAACAGAAAAGCTACCAGGCAGGTAACTCTGCCTCTCAGCTGCTGGGAGCCCTGCTAAAAACCCGTACACCCATCTGGTGCTTCTGTGCCCGGAGTGGGAACCACTACGGACCCAAAACCTCCTGTATGTTCAATTGCATCCCATCAGCTAACACTGCCCAGCAACGACCTAGCAGCCGTCATGAGGAAAGCATCTGTTGCCCCGATAAGTGTGCATCATTGGCACTGGGAGCTCTTAGGTATGGAAGCAAGTTCTCTTTATTTTATAGACCAGGCTGTTTTGCAGAGTGTGCTTACACAGAGCCAAAGAAAGATTACCTGCTGTTGCTTTATGGCTGTCTCTGTGCTGGTGCACTGGTATAGAAGGGGAGGGAAATGCCACAGCATTACGTAGTAGAACCATGACTGTTCCCATGAGAGAGGCATCTTTTATGGCTTCCTTGTACATGCAGCATCATGACAACATTTTTGGAGGGCAGAAAAAACCACAAGAATACAAACACTATGTCTTCCTTTCTCTTTTTCTTTTCTTTTTCCATTTTCTACAACCTTCCGGTAACTCATTCTCAACTAATGCACCATTTTCCAGTGAGGATTACCCAAGGTGCTGATTTTCAGCAGGAGCACCCTGACAGAGGCAGGCAGGGCAATCAATATGCCTTAAACCACAATAGCTGGAGATGTCATTACACAAGAGCAAATGCAAAGTAATATCCCACTTTACCAGGATAAAATCAACCTTTTCATTTTATTGCCACAATAAAATAACAAATTACAAACCAGGAGCCATTTGGCAAACACTGATCTATTAAAAAGGAAAAGGTGACCAGCTCCCCGGGTGAAGACGGAGGGAGACTATTTGTTACCCCTTTAGCTGCCTTGCCCTGTTTCTCAGATTCCCCATACCTGAAGGCACTGAGATAGAAGGGAAAAGCAGAAATGGTGAAATGCTAGCTTGCAATGCTTATTCTCCAAATATTTATTTAGAGAATGAATATACTTCCCGTTATAATTCTAAGCAGAGTTGGGCACCCAGCAGCAATTCTTGAAGGAACCCAGAAATTAGAGACCTATCTCAGATTCAGGGAGTAAGGATTCATAGTCCCATTCCACTTAGGCTGCACTGAACAAGCGTCTGCTTGGGTCTCCATCTGTTTATTTCTATTATGTATACACAAAGCCTTAGGCCAAGCACTGTTTCTCAACTGTATTTGCATTATGCAGGAAACATCCCTGCTCATAAAGTCTATTAGTTTTTAAACCGTAGGCTCTAGGGTAGCACTGAACATTTCGCACGACCATCACTGTTTTCCAAACAAACAAACAAAAAAATTATATCTGAATTCAACTATTCACCTCTTTCTGATAAACATAGGGAAGCAAATTCAGCCCTGATACAAACAAGTGAACGTCTCGTTGACTTCAATGGCTGTTCAGCTTAGCTATGTCAAAGCTGAATTAGGCTCTGGGTCTCAAACTGTCTTGTCTGCTCTTGCCATCTGTCTTTCTTTGCTAACCTAATTCCTTATTAAATGGGGTCTCCGCAGTGAATGTGAACCTATTCTGCTGATCCTTTCTCTGCAACAAACATTGCCAGAGGCTAAAATTCCTGAAAGTTATGATCACTTTGCCTCTGCTTCTGGATACTATGTGGTGTTGTTTTAAGGTGGTCTGAAATTCAGACGGTGAATGTTTATATTCCTGAGCATTCTATTCCTTTGCAGTCATATTTAGACATTCAGAATTACTAAGCTGTTTAGCAAATCATGACTTAAAACAGCACACAGATTCATTGTCCATCCTCCTTAGAGGTTTCAGAACGGTAGTGCTAAACATGGCAGTTCACATACCATGTGGATGATGATGGTGTTATATAGAAAAAAAATAGAAAAACAACCAAAATCAGACAGATAAATGTCTCTATGTTAGCAAACTGATGGACAACAGATCCAGAAAATCTATTAAAGCGATAAGGCAGAGATATATCCAATAACATCCATAATCTAGTGATTGTGGATGCAAGAGGAAGTACATCAAAAGGTCTGAAGACACAGGCTGGGCGTAGGCGTTCTCCCTATATGAAGTCTATAACTGCTTCTGTCAAAGACCATTGTTCTGGTCCAGTGAGGTGTTTCTTGTGTTCTTAGAAACTGTCTTTAGCTGAGCTATGAGAAGACTCGCTGCTGTTCTCAGAAACACAATGTGGAACCTGCACAACCTGAACAACCTACCTGCACAGTTAAAATAAATTCAGCATGACCGTTAGTTTTATCTGTTACTCATTGCAGGTTGCGAAGAGAATATTTGAATATCCTGAATACAGGAAGAAGGAGCCATGAACTTAATTTAAACTCAGACTGAATTATTCACAGATTGAAAGCTGCTGAGGATGAAGTCATTTGGCTGTCACTTACAGAAACAAAACAAAACAAAACAAAACCAACAACAAAAAAACAACGCACCTCTCATCTATTCATTATGTCTCCACAGTTCTATGTTCCAGGCAAGACTTGGCATGAAAGTACAGTGATTCTTTCAAAAAAAGGCTTTGTAATACTTTTCTAATTTCTAGAAATTTCAGAAGAAACTTAGCACGCTAGATTTCAACAGGAAAGGGTTGAATGTGCAGCCTGACATTTGGGGGCTTACTTTTAAAGCTTTTGAAATTTCCTGATCTCTGTTTGTTTTCAGAACTGGAATCTCTCTGCAGGGCAGGCTGCCTCTTTAAAATGTTACAGTTTAAAATCTTATAAAACTAAGTAATAACTTTAGCACAGAGGCAATAAGTATTTGAATTACAGGTAATATGAAAGTTAATTGAAGCCTTGATGTAATTTTATGCTCTATTCCACTGGTATTATGAGCTTACTGTCAAGATGAGAGCTGTGAAAAATGTTTATTGGTACCCTGGTACAGGTTCTACGCTGCTTTTTCTCAACAGGGTAGCTAATTCTCTTAGGAAGATGCTCTACTGAATCAACACTCCTCACTGTTCATGCTAAGGAGGAGTGGAGAGAACAAAAGAAATAGGACAGATAAAGGGAGCTGCATGTACACTACAAAAGCTACGTTTTAAAAGGAGGTCAGTTTTGTTTACCACAGCTTTAGCACACTCCCAGCAAGGCTCAGGGCTCAAGCTCCAAAAAAAAAACCTCCCTCGCCACATATACCGTCCATGCATCAGCTTCCACTTTGGTGTACCCTGCACAGATGTACAGCCTCGTCAGGCAAGGAACCTGTCACATCATGGGGCTGCCTTGCACTGGAGGTCTGCTCCAGCAGGTAGTGAGGGTCCGAAAACCTGAATGCAAGAATAGCTATCGAAGGCGAAGAATCAGCCTGCACTGTTCTTTGATGCACTGGGGAATGCAAGCGCTTAAAGACATTCATTGCCTCAGGAATGTTTTTAATTTAAAATTTAGACAATGCAGATTACAGGACAGATAAACAGCTGAGAGAGAACTAGTAAAACTGAGCTGATAATTTCCATAGGTCTGCAGAAGTCAACCAGTATTTTCTTATTGACTTTGGATTGGGCTGTAGCTGTTTGTCCTACTCTTGAAGAGCCATGTTTAGCATCCCATGGACACAGGAGTCAGAATTTTTGCATTGCATCAGTAGCGCATGCTTTAAGGAGCGCGCGTTGTGACTTTGAAGAACTGAAGGAGGACAAAGCCAGGATCCTGTCCCATGCTCATTTAGGAAGCGCAGAGAGAAAACATCTTTTTCAATCTCCCCTCATGTTTATGAATGTGAAGGTTTGGTGGGACTCCCAGGCAGAATCCAGGTTTTATGTTTCAGGATGCCATCTTTACATGAGTCGCTGAAGTGTGGGACAGTCTGGAAAGTTACATCCAGTTAACCCATCTCTGTGCAGCAGGGCTCAAAAGGTACTCAAGAAATGTAGCTCGTTATATTTGTCATAATGCTCCAAGTATTGGCTGGAAGGTGATGGACGTGGCATCATTTGACATTCCACACTAACTATGATCTTTCCTTAAATATTATACCTTTTAGGTGCAAAATACAGCCCAATATCATAACACCAAAATTGTAATTTATTTTCTTTTTAGTTTGGCTTTTGCTTTCAAAGCTCTTGATCTCTTCTTCTGTTAGAGAGCCAAGCAATCCTTTACTGAACTCTTGCGAGCATATGGCTTGGATAAGAAACATCACTGGAGTTTTGACCAAGTCATGTCTCTTTTGAATGCTGTGGCTGGGAAATGAAACATTTCACTCCCTATTTTAATTCTGGGGAAGTGATATGTGAATAACTGAGGAGGATATACCATAATATCTGGATATTATGTTTGCCTGCCTGTTTGCTTTTTTTGGAAAACAAATAGTACTTTGAAAGCAAACACTATAATTTTTCATAATTACATATCATTTTCGAAGATTGCCAACCTTATCCACAGAGGCCAGAAGCTGATGCATCTTCTCTAATTGAGCAGTAACTTACTGTGTAAGTACTCCCTCTGAAATGACTGAAACTGATTACCACGCAGAACAGCTAAGTTTAGGTGAACACAGGTGTCTTCATCCTTAAACGTCTGGATCTTATCTCTGATGTCCTTTTGTTAAAGGTCAGATTATGTTAACCTTACATCAAGCAGTGATTTTAATTTGACTATACAGTTACTAACCCTCTCAGCACTCTGGATTTCTTCTTGCAGATAATAGACCTACTCTCAGCTTTAGGTGAGCCAAATATCTGGCCTGAGAGGGTCCACTCTCCTGGACTGCATGGCTTTCTAGCAGTGTCATGGCTCATGCCATGACAACATGAGTTCACCTGCACCTTTCATCTCTCATGTGTCTGTCTAGGGAAGAGCAAGATCTCACTCCACCATTGCAGGATTTATAGGATTTGCACTAACATGTGTGTCTAGTACAAACACAGGGTCGAGGTGGGTTCTTTTGTACTTGGCACATCACTCTTTACCACAACAGAAGATAGTGACAAGGCATCAATTAACACCATCTTCAGTCAAGCAAAACTAGCAGGTTTAGCTTTGCAATAAAGCGTTGATACAAATTTGTCTGACAGAAAAATTGCACATTTCTTCAAAGCAACTGGCAGTACAATCTTGACTCAAAAGTATGCAAAACTGGAGATCAAATGTCAGGCCAGTCCAGACAGTTTGGGCTAGGTCTGCCTCATTGCAGTTTGGCCCTTGACAACTGCAACCTAATCAGGCAGATGAGCCCACTCTCAGTCTGCTCAGGGCCCTTACTCTCGCCTTGTCAAGGGCTGAAATACTTCTTCAAGGTCTTATGCTTATGTTTAACTCATGGGTTAACTGTGAAAATCTTGCAATATGGCTTTTTTAGCAGTGTGGAAGGAGGCTTCTCTGAATAAGCTATACCTATTTATTCCTACATCCACTCAGCGGATGTGTGCAGTTCAGTTGTATCTACTGTGCCTCCACTGAGCCTGCCATTGCTGTCAGATCTCCAAGTGCAAACCAGATCCAAAATGTCACCCCTGAAGGCGACCATGAGGTGTAAGAGAAAAATCAACAGTGATAGGTCCTCTTATAGGCACTCCATTACCTGCAGCTAAATGTCAGCAGAGTATGAGTGTCTCTCCTCCTCCGCAGTAATGCAATCTGACACATACAAGGATTTACCCTGTTGAGCCAGACCAGTTGCTCACCACAGGGAAGAGCGGAAAAGCATAACTGGAAGAGTCATCTAAAGACATAGTTTGCTGAAAAGCAGAGATTGCTTTTCTCCCATCGCCACCAGGTGCACTGCAAAGGCACGGCTGTTTACTGCAGCAGTGGTCTCTGCTATCGGGGAATGTCCTGCCTGCTGCTAAAAGTCACAAAAGGGAGCTAGGTCTCACTGGATACACACCACTCTTGACTATTGAAGATGCATTCATAACACCTTCTTGATATGCAGGTAGCACTTCCAGCTGCTGATACATGCAGCAGCAGGTCTAACTCCAGATAACAGAAGGGGTCATAAAAACGTGCCTCATCTGCTTCCACGTAGACAAGATGAGTGTGATGAAGATGGTCGATAAACTCTCATTTTGCAGCAAAGCGAATTGGAAACAACTCTTGCAGTCCTCTCTGTTGGCTCTACTGAGAAGCTTAGAAGCTCATCTTGGTGGTATTTACACACATGCATTTCTTGAGAGCAAGAAAACCCCTACGTGGTGCAGTGAGATGAGCACCACAAGCTTTGTCTCCCTCACCACATGACAGACATGCACTTTCAGCACTGTTTGTGCAACTGATGGCTTTTCTTTCTCCTAATAGAGAACAATTATCAGTAGCAGATAATCTTTCTGCTGCCTTCTGCTTTCTCTCTGTGGTTGAGCTTTGGATGTCATGATTAAAAAGCATTTGCATGAGTCACTTGTGCTTCCCATCTTTGTGTCATTTAGGGAGTTCCCAGCTATTTTTAAACCCTTGTGCAAGGCAATGAATTAATTGTTTGGCTGCACTGCTGCCACATACAGGAACTAACTCTAGGCAAAGCTAGGAGGCTATCTGCTCTTTTAACAATAGAACATCATGCTTCTTACCTGGCATTTCCGAATCAGAGAAAGTACTCCAAGGCAAATTATTACAAGTAAGAGAAACAAAATTCACTTTTTTTCCCTTCCTCATGCCTCCCAATTCATGTCAGAATTTTAGCTTATCTCCTGCAGACATTTTTTCCTCCAAAAATTTCAGTGTTTCTCTCTCAATTTCATCATAAGCTGTTCACTGTGAACAAGATTGCTGGGATTGGGAGCAATTTTCTAAGAAACATTGCAATCTCATTCTCCTAGAATAGCTTTAACCTTAGGGCTGGTCTATACTTAACGTTTCATTACAAAATATATGTAGATTATGGTTCTGAGGGCTTTTTGCTTGCTTTGTAGCAGAAATGGTGAACTTCATAGGACACTTGCAGCTATCACTTGCAGCTATTTTATGCTACTACAATTAACTATTGAAAGGGTTTAGCCTACAGAGTTAGATCTGTGAGAAAATTAGATTCTTCTCCTATGAAGACAGGCTGAGAGAGTTGGGGCTGTTCAGTCTGGAGAAGGGAAGGTTCTGGGGTGATCTTATAGCAGTTTTCCAGTATCTGAAGGGGGTCTACAGGAAAGCTTGTAGGTTTTTTTTACAAGGGTATATGGTGATAAGATAAGGGGCAATGGCTTTAAACTGAAAGAGGGGAGATTTAGATTAGATATAAGGAAGAAATTTTCCACTCAGAGGGTGGTGAGGCACTAGAACAGGTTGCCCAGAGAAGCTGTGAATGCCCCATCCCTGGAAGTGTTCAAGGCCAGGTTGGATGAGGCTTTGAGCAACCTGGTGTAGTGGACCCCCCCCAACCCCCACCACGGCAGGGGAGTTGGAACTAAATAATCTTTGAGGTCTCTTCCAATCCTAACCATGCTATGATTCTATGAAAATGCGTGTACAATCTGAACCAGTATTAGTTCATCACTGCAGGACACCAGAAACAATGTTGGTAGGTAGAAACTCCTTGTTAAAACAAGTAAGGGATGAAGTTTGAGACTGATGTTGCATGACCTCATAGTGAATGGCTGAAGATATAGCTGTTCTCCCAAGCTTCCCACACAACTGAAGCATGCAAAAGCCATGTCAGAGTGTTGCTAGCCTGGACTAGTTCAAGTCACTCCTGAAAGCCTGACTGAGCTGAAGAGAGCTAATCCATCTCAGCGACGGAGATCTGCCATGGCTTTGACTGTTCCATCTGCAACCACCAATGGAAGCCTGTTTAGGTGTTTTCCAAAATCACGCCACACTACATCTGCAACTAAAACGTGCATCTGAATTTTGGAGGCTGAGCCTTCAACACCTATTCTTAGTACAGATGCAGCACAGTGCTTCTGGCATGGTCACAATCCAATCAGCACCCTCTGAAGAATGATACCTGCCAAGGCTCTTTTTTAAGGGGCACAAGTAGGTATGACTTCCCTTCTACTAGCCTTAGTAGGGAGATTTTTTGCCTTATTTGTATTTAAGCCCAAAAAACATCACAATGTGAAAGGTGAAAAAGAAAAAAAAACATTTGGAAGAGAAAAGCAAATCAGAAGACAATTGTGCCATTAGCTCTATAACCTGTGCATCCACCCCAGTGAATAACACCGCTATCAGGTGCAGAAAAACATACTAAATGAGCTAGCACTCTCAAGACAGTTGCGATCAGAGAGACACTCACATCACAAGAGAAGCGGCACTTACAGCTCTCTCTATAATAGTTTTTCTAAGAGTGAAAGTTCCATGGAAACTGAGACTAAAATATTTTCTTAACTCTTAGAGGGGAGTCCTCAAAGCATAGTTAAAAGGGTAAGAAAGTTTCCTTACTATTGTTTCAAAATATAGCAAGGATGCAATGTCTAAACATAGCATATGTTAAAGCAAATTAAGTCGAAAAACCAGATAAATGAGTGGTTTTCTTCACCATGTTTGTCTTCATGCTGATATGTAACCTCTCCCAATCTGGAACTCCATGAAGCCACCAAGCCATTTAGTGGTTCAATAAATAAACTTCTCAGGACTCTTGCTGAAAGGTCTTTTTTTCCTAGACCGTGTCCCTTTTTCGAGGATATTCTTTTTCTGAATGACCTTTCATTATTCACATGAATAATTGGTGACAAACTGTACTTTGTAGGGTAACATGGCATGTCTGCTGTCTCAGCTGGGCACTACCAAGACAGCAACACGAGGACACAGTTTGGCATTTGTTTTTAATGACAAGTCACATCTAGCAGAAAGAAAGCAGACTGAGACACAGCAGGAATCCCTGTGGTTAAAGTCAAGTGAAAATACTTGCTCTAATAAATTACCTCCTTGGCCTCTTCAAGACCGAATGGGCCAGTTTAGTGGTGATCCAGGATTTACGTGGCTGGAGCTGGCCTGTTTCTCCCCAGTCTGAACAGGGCAGGACGCGCTCTGGGGAGCAACAGACCGGCCAGTAGATCCAAGATGGCAGCACCCTCCGGCACACAGAAAGGGCCAAACTGGGAGCAGCAACGTGTCCTTTTGGCACGTGTGTGCAACCTGCCTTGGCTATGAAAAGGACCAGAAATGCTCCCTCAAACAACCTGCCTCAGCAGAAGAGGACCATAAATCTTAAACTGCTCCAGCTGTCGTGCGAGCAAACATTTAACTATACCCTAACCTTTCATAGCAGGTATAAATTATTATCGTGTGAGAAATAAAGAAGGCTTGATTTAGTATGATTTGAACACTGCAGGAGTTTTCCCAGTGAATACCCATAAGTGATTTATCTGCCTTTTCCTCTGAGGAGACAAATCTTTGCCCTAAAGTTGTTCCTTGATTCAGGTCCTCTTATGCTTCAACCTGCCCCTGTACTGCACCAGTTTCTTTTGCAAGAGGATGTAGGCTGCCAGGTTTCAAATGGATAGAGCCTACCCCAGTGTTAATGGTTGTATGGTACAGGGCTCGGACTTGTTCCCCACCGGCTTAACACCACAGCAATGGAGTCTATATGCTGAAAATACAGAGCACTCTGTCACTAAAACAAATAGCCAAACTAAGACTCTAAGCCTGTGGTTTCTGGGAAATTTTTGTATTTGTGAAGGATTTTCTAAGGGAGTTGAGGGCCTCCATAGAACGTTCACATGCTTTGGTATCTCAATTGCACCTTAAAGTTTCCTTTCTTTGACCAGGTCCTGTAGAGGTAGAGCAGAAACCCAAAGGGGCTGACAGATGGAGACGGAGAGGGATGGAGCAAGCACCCTTGAGATGAGTGCATTGTCCCAGATCATTGCTAATCAACGCAGGGGTGCCTCCTCCACCATTACAGTGCTGGCCACAAAGAACTGTATTTCAGGAACGACCTGCTAAAGTCTCTCCTTGCTTGTAAAGAGCAATGAGTGGGTGTGCACAGCAGTTTTCCAGATCCCTCCTCAGTACCTCTATTTTTTATGCATATTCTGCACTTTCACTGCCAACATCATCACCAGGGACCGGGCATCTACCTCTTACATTTAAATTTCATCCTTCCTGTCTTGACAACATCCGTTCCTTTCTCTTGGCTGATGCTGATGAGCTGCAAGTCCAAATTCCTTCTTATCATCTGCACCTTGATTTCCCTCCCAAGTCTGCAAGGATACGCCTCTTAAGGAAAGAGACTGTTAGCTCAGCTTCATTCCTGTTGTATTGTCCGGTCCTCTTATTGTTAAACTCCTGTCATCCATCAAACCCTATTCACAGTCGAAATCAACGGCAAATAAAAGGAAACAAGTAAGTCAGCACAGCGCTACACAGAAGTGGAGCTACCATGCACAGAGATAGATGAAAAGCCCCTGAGCCTCAATAGTGCTGATGGAGCTGCCCTGCAGCTGTTCTGGTTGAGTTACTTCATCACTGCTGTACAGGCAATGATAGATGTAAAACTTCAGCTGAGCTAATGGCAGCATGAACTGGCCTTTACAACACGTCCATGGATGTGAACATGCTTGCGATTTCTTTTTTTTTTTTAATCCAAGGGTGATTATAAAGTTGCCCTGTCCCTCATGCAGATCAAGTCAGAGGCCCATGAGGAGGCAGATATGGCCTGTCACCACATATAGAGTGTGGAGGTGAAGTCTACCCAGGCTTACAGTATTTATAAGTTTGTGAGATTTGAGGAAAATCTATCCTTTTCTTATGTGTGTTAATTTCTAAGCCTTGGACTTTCATGACTTTTTTCCTATTTAAGTACATATATCACTGCTGTAATGCTCTCTTCTTAATCTTTCATGTGTTGCCACATCAATGGGGAATATCACTTACAAGTAGACAACTTAATACCAGAGGCTACCAAGGGCTATGCAGAACACTAGTTGTGGCACAGGTGTGAAATTAGGCAACCCACATCTGCATTTAGCATCCTAGTCACCAGATGGCCCTTTTTGGTGGCTGTAGTCTGCATATATGGCAGAGAACCATAGTATGGCTTTTAGTGAACTCATCCCTCTCTTCTCAACCACACCTGCAACTGGTTCAGGTGTGAGTGATTTGCACTATGTGGTGAGACTGTTGAGTCACAGGCAAGAGTCCTTTTGGAGGAAATCAAACAAAAAACTCTTCTGCAGGGTTACATGAAAAACTTTTCAAACCCTAGTGGAAACACAAATATTCAAAATATTATTCCTTCTGACACCGTGGTAACGTTCAGTCCAGGGAATCAGACTAAAGCTAGTCTGACATTAAAACCTGGAAATACTGACAATATAGATCTCGAGATGTCAGCATCAGCTGCTCCCATCCTCTTACCACTCCTACTGCACAGCTACTTGCTAATGCAAACAGAGGCATCCACACAAAGACAACATGCTGGAGGCTTCACAGTTCCAAATATACTGCAGAAAAAGATGCACAGGGGCCTGAGTATGAAGGGATACCTTAGTGAAACGGTAAAAAAATGCACGCTCTATTTTACATCTGTATTTGAATAGCAGGAGAGCATATAGGAGTCAGTAGACAATCAGAGGCCTACGATGCTAAGATGCTCTACAGACATATAAAAGAGAAGGTCCTGAGATTAGCATGAATAAAGCTGTGAAAGTGAGCTGGAAAGAAAGAAAAAAACAGCAGAAAAAAAGAAATCAGGACAGAATAAACTACATGCCTTTTCTGCAGCACCACTTCCAAAGCAGCAATGTTCTAGGGGAACCCCAGAAGAGATGAATGCAAAGGAGGGATTAACCCTGTGGTAAAGTCACAGGATTAGACTTTTAGCTTCCTGAACTTCTCCCGAGTGCTGAAAACACAACAAGAAAAAAGGTGCCAATTTTGTTATTACACACTTCCACTGGTTTTAATGCAGTCTTTAAACCTCACTGGAGGCTACCTGTTGGCTCAGTGGACTACATGGACACCATAGCGCAGTGCGTGGGAAGAGGAGGGCTCAGCTCCAAAGAACTTGTGCTGGAAAAGGTTAAAAGTACCTACATACAGGATTTTGGCACATAAGTTGCACTGACACTTTTTCACATCCTTCCCCAGAGCAAAACATGTCTATTTGGGGCTGCCAAAATGCAGGAAAACCCATCAGCCAATATTACTAGGAAGAAAGATACAGATGTGTGGTCAGTGCCTCAATGTATCCATAGGTAGACTACAGCTCATGTTAGCACTGTTAGTGTGTGCCACTGTCTGCTGGAACAACAAATAAGCGAAGGTCATCACTGATGCACAGACCCTTTTGCACCAGTAACCATAACACAACTGTGGAGCATACACAAGCAGTAGTGGTTTGAAGAGACACGATCAAGATTATAGAGTGAAGTAGCAGCAGAGAGCATGAATAACTAACTGTCCTTGTATTGACCAAGGGCTGCAGAGCCATTTCAAGCTATACTATTAACTGAGTCATATTTCAAATTTGGTAGGTGCATGCAGAGCTGTGGTAGAACCAGGAATATTATTCAACGTATTCTCAGTGTGAACATGCACATTCAACAGCGCTACTGGAGATGATGTATAAATCCTTATACATCTTTATCCTCTACAGAAGAGATCATGTAACCCCTATAATTTAATTTCACCATTTAGAAAATATTCACCCATTTAATCTGGTTCTAATCCACCATTATTTATTGTAATTATTGCCATCACTACAGAAATTCCAAACGCAACCAAGCAGCTGCCTGTGGCTAGCTATGCTTAAGCAAGGTTGTCCCTGGAGGTGAAATCAGTGGGTATAGAACCATGGAATCATAGAATGGTTTGGAAGGGACCTTAAAGATCATCTAGTTCCAACTTCCCTGCCACATGTTCTTACCTTCCTGAAGGTTTAAGGTTGATGCAGAAATAAAAGCGCAGAGGTTCTTCTTCCAGACAGGATGGAGACCATGCCCTACCAGCTGCACATGCAGCCTGACCTCACCCCATAAGCTGTGATGACTGCTGCCTGTCTGACAAATAGCATCCACTAATGAGATGCTCTCAGTCAGGGTCCTAGACGCTCTTAGTTACCCTTCCCTTGGGACACACAGAAGTGCTGAAAAGTCCTCTGGCTTCTCCCCAGGATGGGACAAGCTCATCCCAGGGATGGTGTGAGCTCGGGCACACCTTCAGCACAGCAACACAGGTGAGCACAGAGCATTCAATGTCTGTGGGACTCCCTGGGGGTGCCAAGGCTGCACCTGGCAGCCAGGGACATCCCACCATCCCATCAGGGACCAGGGCAGCCCCAGCCCCGGCACTGGGCACCACCCCAGCGACAGGGATGGCCGCTGCAGGTCCCCCCGGGCATGTCCATCCGCTAAGCACCCACTGCGTTTTCTCCCAGCGGTGGCTGCCCCTCCACAGCACACAGAGCTGCCTCTGGCTGGCAAAGATATTTTTCAGTCATTGGTTTTGTATCCTTTCTGCTTTCTTTAACAATGCTGAGGAGGTACCAGGCTGGTGGCAGAGCATGGCTGGTAGAAATGGATCCAAGCAGAGCGAAGCAACCTCTCAGCCATGCGTTTCCTCCCATGGGCAATAAAATGTCTTTGGTTTTGTAGGTGCAGGAGGCTCGGATATGCTGCCAAGGGACCCGCCGGTACCATGCTCCTGTGAAAGTCCTGAAGCTGAGGAGGATGCAGGGGTAAGTCTCCTCCCGCCGCGTTCTTGTGGGAAGCACAGGAATCCGCGCCGTGCTCAGACATAATGCTTGACGGCACCCTGCGCTCGGTGGGACAGGCCACATCTTCAGCTGCGAGGAGGTTGTCGTGGTGGGACGAGTTTGCACAGCAGACCCTGTTTGCATAAACTGCATTTGTTTGACTGCTTTAGGGTCTCCTCCTAAATTTCTGAAAGCCCAGTGTAATGACTGCGATTAGGAGGACCTTCAATAAAAAAGCATCTCTTGGGAAGTCTTGTTAAATACTGCTGGCAGCTCACTGCAAGATGGTGTCAAACAATGCTCAAGTCCTTCCTCACCATCACTCAACCCCCCACACGTCTTCCCTAGCACCTTCTCTTCTTCTCAGGCCCCTCTATGGTTACCACTACCCCACCTCCTTCCATCCGCGGGAAACCCGTGCAAGCAGCTTGTCAGCATGAGGAGGGCAAGTGTCTGAGAAGCATTGCCCTCACCTGGTAGCTTGGCATGGCTGGGTGGCATGTGGAAACACTCCATTTTGCTGGAAAAGGCGTGATGGGGATATTCCTTTTTCTTGGTGGTTCTCGGTGCGATGGCGTGCAGCCATGTGTTTTCGAACAGCAGCAAATGAATTTGTTGGTAAGATGTCGGGACCAAATGGGCGAGTGAAATCCTGCAGGGCCAAGACGTTCATCTTCAGGGCTGCTCACACTGCTGAGCATCAAGCATGTACTTTTAAAGACGAAAACAACCGTGTTAAAAACTAAAGGCCTCTCCAACAATTTTTTATCATAAATTGGATTTTTAAATAAACATGCAAACTTGGATATAAATAACCCATATTAATGCCTAAGTTTACTTTAATCTTTTACATTTCTTTAAATTAAATTAAAATAGTAACCAAGGCTGTTAAACTGGTTCAGATGAAACTGATGAAGCAGATTTCAGACTTCAGCTATAAAAGCAGAGGAATTTTTTCTTAAATTACAGTTAATTAAATTTAGCCGAATAAATAACTCTTCTTTAGATAAGCATTTAAAGACACAAATGCAGCAAGTTCATATCTTCTTCCAGTCTATGAGTAAAAACCAGTGTGAGAAGCTCAAATCAGCTAGCTTTAAGATCTTAAAGGCCACGATGAATAATCAGCTAAAGTCAGCACCTGCCAAAAGTTTTTTCTTTAAAGAGAAAATGTAAATGCAAAACATGTTTTGAAAACCTTTTCTTAGATTTTTCTTATCATATTTACCAGTTTCATTTACCATTTAAAAGAACTTGAATAATTTTCCCAAAGTCCAGGTTTTCTGCAGGGTTTTTTTAGGCACTAATAAAATCCAAAAGGTGCCGAACCAATCTGATATATTAAAAAAAAAAAAAAAGAAAACAAACCAGATCTGCTAACAAACAATAAATATGAATCTGACTGAAGGTGGTTAAAAATTTAGAATGGACAATATAGCACAGAATTTCATACTCTTGGCTATCAAAAACAATAACCAAATTTAAGGCTAAAGCTACACAAAGCAGCAAATCAACATGTCCTCAGGGATATCAGTCAGTGAGATTCCACTTTCCCTTAGGCAAATAATTTACAACACAAACAATAAAAGTAAGGTTCAAATTGATAATGCAAAGCTGTCAAAATGAAATTTTGCTATGGTTAAGCCAGCTATTTAAATCATTCTGATTCCTGCTGGAACATGAACTCGCACAGGCATTCCCAGACATTGTGCATGGGTTGCTATCAGTCCTCTGCTCCATGTAGTATCACTTTGTGACAGTTCATGTATCGTAAGCAGGACTGTAGGACTGCTGGGAAAGCTCTGAGCTAGCATTTAATCAGTCCATAACTTTCTCTGGCTTAAGTTAAGGGCATACTTAAGGAATAGGGGAAAAAGGTTCAACGACTGTGGAATGCAATTTGTTTTAATAACGCACTACTTTCAGTGCTTGGGAGTATAACACTACGCGGAACAAAATCTCACTTAGCATTGTTTTCTCCTTGGTTTTAAAAGAGCGGTCTCATTTTTTTAATAAGAGCCCCCTGATGAAGGAGGAGGTTTAATGGCAGAACTTTATTAAGAGGGAGGCTGACTCAGTGCTGCCACTGATGCAGCATGAGCAGAATCAGCAAAATGCTAGCACAGGAAAGTCAATAAAGTCCACAAGAGTGTCCTTACCAGCATGGAAGAAAATTAATTTAGTCATAGCAAATGACGAAGCGTTGAAATTTTCTTCAATGACTTGCTAACAATTTGTGGAAAGGAGAAGCCTGGTGTTTGAGGCAAAGACTATATGGAAGAGCTGGATATAAACTCTTCTGAGCTTGCATTTGCTGAGAGAGACAAATGCAAACCAATGTCCTTTTCACTAAACAGTCAAAGAGGAAACGTTATTTTCATATAAGAAAACCACGATTTTTAGACTGTGAAAAGAATCTGTGCAGACCTAGTTGCAGTATTTTTTTGCTGATACCAAGAGACAGTAGATACTCAATTAATAGAAATTCCCTTCGACTTTAACAAACTATTAACAAGAAGCAACAAGCTACCCCTCGGTCCAGACTGTGCTCTTGACTGTATGGTTCAAGCCAATGGTAATTGCGTAGGTTTCAATAAAGCATGGAAAACTCTAATATGTAATAGGTAATGACACTGATGACCAGCAAAGACAGGATATGGATCAGTAAACTAGTTACACTTGATCCTAGTCATGAAGCAAAGTAATACTCTACCTTAGAAGAAAGAAAAAACATGGTCCTTCCAAAGAGCCACTCCATGTAACATGCTCAGAACCAACCAAGCTGGACCTATTGTTGAACAAGCCAAAGTGTACGAAGTTCTTGGAGTTCTTCATGTTTCTTCTGTCTTCTCTAAACAGCAAAATGCTGCCTCTTCATTGTTGAGTTTAAAACACATCCTGTTACGCCCGCAAGCTCTTTTTGGAGGGCAGGTTCAGAATACCATGTACTCTATTACTCAGCCTTTCTTGCAGCTTTTGCTCAAAAAGGAGAGTGTATATGTGTGTGGGAGTAGCATAAACTGCAGCTGTTTTTCTTTATTTTTCCACCATCATTACTGCTGACTAGTAAGAAGGAAGAAGACGTACGTATACACCATTTGGCTTCTATGCAACAAAGCTGTACAGGACGTTGAGAGATTATCTTGGTGAACAACTCCTAATTTCAACATAAAAGGACCAGAGTAGGCTGAAAGAATTTGTCTTGCAGTGAAAAGGATGCTGCTATTTTGCTGGAATATTTTATGAGAGATACAGGACTTCAATTTGCTCTTTCACTGGTTTTATGAAAGCTTGTATAACCAAAGGACCTAAGTGAGCCCAGGAAACTCTGGAAAGATTAATTAATCTCACTGGACAGCTGCTTAAAAACAAAAAAAAAAATGAAGAGATCCAGGATGCAACCCCTCCCCCTCATCCTCCCCCTCGCCCCACTGCCATAACTGCACTGTGGCCAAAAACTTTACAGATGACTGAAAATGACAGTGGCTTTGGCATTTTCAGCAGTCTGGAGCAGTTTAAAAAGAGATGCTCTTTCTGCACGGTGTATACATCTGAAGTGTGCGAGGCGAGGCAGCAAAAATCCCTGGTCATCTCAAAGCATAAGCCTGCATGGCCTCATATCCCCTCCTCCCCAACCTTCCAGACAGTTTCGGATGTATCTTGCTGCTGCGCCAGCCATGCAGGTGTGCTGCTGCAATTCAGAGATGTTGAGATGCCATAAAAATCTAAGTCAAGGTACAAACCAGCATCAAGGAGTAAAATAATTTATTTTGTGCAGCTGATGCTTTCCCCAGTTGGCTCCTGCCAGCTCTGGTCTGGTTTTCCCAGGTTGTGCTCTCCATTCCTGGTCCTGGTCACTGCCCAGCTGGTGCCGGAATCAGCAGAGCTGGGCTGGGTAACGGAGAGGAGGATCTGTCTTGCTTATTGAACTGCTTGTCACAGCACACAGCTAATGATTCATTTCCAATTATGGTCTCTGATAATTGCTCTCGAGTGCGTCTTCATATCATGACCGAGGCAGGCAACGTCGGGCAGGGAAGCCAGAGGATCGTCAGTCATTAAAGTGACCAGAGCTGTTACGTTTCACCTCTGGCATTGTAATTTTATTTCCACGGCTGTGCATGGAAACTGTCAAAGCAAAGTAATAAGACCGACAAGCTGTGGCGCTGGTGTAAAACGTGCCCACCTGCCTTCACATCCAAAGGCAAACGGGCTTGCCTGCTCCGGCAGTTACGTGAGTTAGGCATTAAAATGCACAGCAGTTTCATAGTGCAGAGCTGGATTTCCATACAGAATACTGTGTATTTTTAATTAGAAGGCCTATAATCAACTTGTCTTATCATCTCATTACGGGTTTCATTTTGCGCGATTTCACTTTTGATGATTGGAAAATGCAATGAAGCTAAGAGCTCAGCTTACTGCAGGGACAGCCAGTCCTTCAGGTTGGCCATGGGTTTAGTCATTGGGTCTGTTCCCTTTCTAATTCCAGAAAGGAATACATCTTTAGGAAACTGTGATATTGTTGTTTCATGGGAAAAAAACATTCTTTGTCATGAGAGAAAGAATTTCTTCTGTGAATATTATCCACTGGCCTCTGAATTTCTGAAGACCTTCAGGTAGGCTTGGTTTTCTCACTTAATCATTTCTAGTATTGCCATCCACCCTGCAGCAGATGACATATCCCAGCTGGAGGAATTTAACACCATTGCAACAGCACTGAAGGAACAAGCATACAGCTTGGAATGTAGGGAGGGCTCGGTAAAAGGTCTGGAGAAGGCAGCCCAATTGCTGAAGATTTGTACTTAAGTGTGAAAAACTCAGATTAAAAGATATTAAGAACTCTCAGGACCGCTCATAAAGGCTGTAGCAACATAAAGGTGGAAACATTAGGAGTGTGGCAAGAGGGTCTTGCTGTTCTTCCATGTAGTAGGGATTTCAGTCCCCGCAGGCTCCCAGTGTAGGAGTAGAAGCAAAGACAGAAGGATTTGTCTTCTCCATAATTGTCAGAGCACACCTGTGGCAACCCTCCAGGAAAAGATGTCATGACAAAGTGTGCCATTCTGCATATTTAGTTAATGTTTGGAACTGGAGTAAGTACTGTGTTGGCTTTGCCTGGCAATTAAATGTATGGGATTTAAGTATATCTACTTGTTTCTGAGGCTGCTACTCGTCAGCTGAAAAAGTAAGCAGTGTTTAAATATGAGTAGGTAAAATATAAATGGTATTATTTTTAGTAGTTACAGGAATAGTTCTGTGTAATATTATTTGTCAGTTTTTGATTCCCTTATTTTTGTCCTGACATAAAAACTTTTGTGTAACACTTTCTTCTTCTCATCACGCTTTCTTGCACTGGATCACACCAATTTCTCAGCTCTTTCAAAATCCACCTGTTTCTCCACATATTCATCACGAGGGCCTTTTTTCACTCTGACTGCAACCTCTTCAAATCCAGGCTCCTTTCCCAATTCCTACTTTCTACATAAATCCATGCAGGTGTTTAAAAAAAACCAGCCTGTTTTATCTGCTGCTTTCACTCTCTCCCTTCCACTAGATCTCCTTACAGGATCTACCCAGACCTCTTGAAAGCCTCTGATCAGATTCCCTTCATATTTTGTCTCTGCTGCAAGTCCCAGGTTCCCACCCGGCTTATTTTCTGCTAATTGCTCTTCTCATTTGTTGGCACTTTTACTTCAGTCTAGTCTCTTGTGTCTCCCACAGTTACTTATCTCCCTTGCTGGACTCTTTCCTGGGGTGACTCTGGCCCCAGTTTTTCCTGCAGGGACAAATGTCTCTGCTCCCAAACACTCATTAGTGCTTACATTTTGATAACATCTACTGGCCAGATAAGAAATCATTATGTTGAATGAGATAAACTTACTAAGGGAAAGCCTGTCTCTAGTCAAGGTCTCAGTAAAGATCACTTTGGATCCATGTAAGGGCCATAGCACAAAAAAAAATTGCAGCTCTCTCTTCCATCACAGTTTTGGTGATTAATGGCAACAAGCTAGTTCTGTGTTATCTTTGTTTGCACAACTGGAATTTGTAGTTAGGTTTATAACTCAGCCCTTGCAAATACCGACAAGTTGAACACAGAGAAAAACACTGTGTTTGGGTGTTTATGTGTACATATTTAAACATTTTTGCACTGTATATTTTGTGAATGGGCTACGCAAACAATTTTACTAACTCTACAGGACTTTCTTTTAACTATAGAGTCTAATGTATTTAAGCTTCTGCAGGACAACACTGCTTTATTCTCTGTAGACAACTTTATTCTTTGTCTTGTCATTTTTATTGTTCTAATGGTAGTGAATAAACCCCTGCATCTGTTCCTCAGGAAGGACTTAATCCAAAGCTCATTGAATGCATTGGAAGAGCCTCCATTGGGCTTTGGATCAAGCTCTTTAGTTCACAAACAAATGCTCTTTGTGAGGATATGCTATTCAAGTATTGTACGGAAGAGTTACAGAGGTCCCCTATTTCAAAAATAATGATTGCTCTTTAAATCTTTTTTGCTATGCCCGTTTAGTTGGAGGAACAGTATGCAACTGTACATAATTGCTGAAGTACTGTAGTCTGTGATTATCTTGCCCCAGCAGTTGATATAAACGTTGAATATGTGACTCTGTGGTAACAAGTAGTGCTATATTTATATGGCTCTTCCTATGCAGGCAGTAATTCAGAAAATACATATAGATACGCTCCCTGCCCCTGAGGATGTTCAGGCTTGATCAGGCAAGCTGGGCACGGGCAAGCCATCTTTCAGGACAGCCTTATATTTATGTTATTGATGAAGCAAACTTGAAAGAGGGATTTGTAGAATAAAAGAGGGATACCACTGAATGGGATTTTTTTCTGCGCTTCGGAAAAGGAACAGACTGAAAGGAGACACAAAGCCCACAGCAGGGGAAAGAAGCTGGGACTATTGTGAAAGAGGGTACAAAGAGACTAAGATAAGGCAGGAGTAATCAAAGCAGAAACATTAGCTGGGGTAAAGGTTGCAAAGAGCTTTAAGTGAAACCTTACAGCTCCAGATTCGAAATGGCTGCATTTTCTACAAGAAGGAGGGAGAGCCATTACTCAGTTATGCAGCAGTATCCCTAAGAGCTGCAAAAAAAAAAATTTTTCTTCCTCACATCATCACAGGAACTGAATTCTTCCCTGGATTTCTTGTGAAGGGGAACTAACAGTTCCCCTGAACCAAAGAGAACACGATGCCAGTGAAACTTGGCTGTTTTTGCAACTGCAGAACAGGGTAACTTCTTCCCGTGGGCGTAGATTACACAAACAGCTACTACTGGGTATTACTCCTGTGACAGAATTGCTTGCAGTAAAACACACTATGCTGTGTGGTAAGTGCTGGCAGGGCTACGCAAGTAGTTTGTAAGCCAATGATGACTAAAACAGTTTATGGAGCCAGTACTAAAACATTACTCACTCAAGGAGTCACATTTAAGTCAATGAGATTACTCATGTAGCTAGTTGCTGATAGAGATCTTGCCAAGCTATTCTGCCACATAATAGATGTGTGTAAAGGAGCCTGTTAGTCAGCTGAATAACTTCAGAAAATAATTTTTAAGTTCATACTACTTTAGAATTTGAACTCCGTAACCACAGCTGATGTCCCATTATGTTCTGCAAACACCCACTAACAGGCAGTCCCTGTCCTAAAATTCATCAACTCATATAGACAAACAAGGGAAAGTGACTTGCCTTCAATCACATCACATGTCATCAGCAACACCGAGAATAGAACGGGGATCTCCCTGCCTCTGTAATACTCAACATTTCATCCCCGTACTGAGCATAAAGCATTTATGAATGTGACCTCCAAACTTCCCAAGCTCTTCTGCTAACTGACTGATAGATCTCTGCATTCATTAGTTTTATAAATGCACAGGGAATACACAGAAGCACCATTTTCATCTCACACACATTACCGCAAGCCGGTACATTCCCTCATCCAGCTCATCTGCATGTTATTCTGCAGTCAGAGAAATAACCAGAACCACAGGAAAGAAAAATCAATCTAATCGCAAAATTTCTGACAGCTAATCTAAGACACTCAAAAATCCGCATTCCAAGTAAAACTAATTTTTCACACTCAGTGGAATTCAGTGTGGAGGCTACCAGATCAGGCATCACCTTTCAGGACTGCATTTCATTTTATAAATGTTACAAAAGTGCCTGGCATATCCAGCATCATTATCACAGTAGTTTCTTTCCTTTCTTTATTCTGCACTGCTCTCCGCATCTTTGGGAGTTCATAAGAGAACGAGAATAGTGTGCTGGGCTGTAAAACAGCAGCCTGAAATAATTTCTCACTAATAGGAAGAGGTATCCTCTTTGAATTATTCTCCATTTGAAGGTTCACTGCATAATAATAAACAAATCTGCCTCACTGAATCTGGGCTCTGATACACGACAAAGTCCCAAAGCAAAGACTCTGAGTAACTCCTCTGTGTCCTGGATAAAGCAGGAGCAGCAGATATGGATATGGCTTCGCTCTCTCCTCTCCCCATTTCTCTCTTCTCCAAATATCTTTGTCTTTCATTTCCTTCCCTTTATCTCCCCATCCTGAGCTGCCCTGCATCTCTTCCCTTTCCTAACTCCAGGCACTCTTTGTTGGCAATCGCTCTGTCCTCTTTCTACCCATGGAAGAGGACACATCTGTACAGAGGCAGATTGTAAACTAGGTCAGCTTATGTGGCAGAGAAAAAAAAAAAGAGTGAAATAAGAGCCTTTTTGTGTAATAACAAGGTCTCACATGAGCATGTGGCCCAGTTGTCAGAGGTGTTGAGTGTCTGCGGTTCCCACTGACTCCAGCGGCACAAGCCCTCTTGGCCACAGGCCGTGTACAGTGGAAAACGTCCTCAGTTCTGCAGCCCCCTACAAGCAGAACTTCAGATATGCTGTTGCTCTTCCTTGTGCTTTCCCAAGGGTGTCACACTAATCTCAGGATCTGTTTTGGTTGCGTTTTCCTACCTGCTCAGAACAGCCTTGGGATGTACTTTGGTCAGTCGTTAGAGGAGGAATGAGGTAACACCAGCAGTGACCTATCCCTTTTAAATTCACAGAGCACATAAAGCAGGCCTGAAAGGGAATGAGAGGTGAGGAACTGTCATTAGAGAGTTAAAAATAACTACTCTTGTTGACAAATATATTTGAGTTCATGAGGTTGATCTTTATACTCTTCCTACTGTCAGAGTTTTTAGGACAATAGTAGGGGGCCTACAAGAAAGCTGGAGAGGGACTTTTTACAAGGGCATGTAGTGATAGGACAAGGGACAATGGCTTTAAACTGAAAGGGAAGATTTAGATTAGATATAACGAAGAAATTTTTTACACTGAGGGTGGTGAAGCAGTGGAACAGGTTGCCCAGAGAAGCTGTGCATGCCCCATCCCTGGAAGTGTTCAAGGCCAGGATGGATGGGGCTTTGGGCAACCTGGTGTAGTGGAAGGTGTCCTTGCCTATGGCAGGGGGGTTGGAACTCGATGATCTTTGAGGTCCCTTCCCACCCAAACCATTCTACGATTCTATGATTCTGTGAATACCAACTAATCTTGCAGTTCCTTATTTAGACAAGGGTATTTTAACTTCACAGTAAAAATTAAGGAAGGTTGCACTCTGGCAAAGACTAATTCCTTCTTCTCCCTACCTGAAGCCCTCTATAATGATGTAAAAAAATTGCAGAGCGTTAACAAAATACATCATTAAACAAAACTTTAAGACATTATTTTCTTCTGCTGTTGTAACTGTTGGAAATGCAAATTAGAAGCAATAGGCAAAACTCATTAAAATATACACAGTGAAATCACATTTGATTTCCTCTGTGGTATATTAGTCATATGCTACCTAATTAATACTAAATAAATGTGTCCCTGTCACAAGAAAACAAAAAAAAAGAACAAAATTGAAGCAGTATCAGTGTCATTTGTGATATTGCTTTATCTAATGGAACAAAGTCTGTGCTGCAGCCATGCAGTTCAGTCCAATCCTGTGTAAGGCCAGTAAGCAGGAGAGGAGCACGAGATAACTGTTGGAACATAAGGGCAGAGGGGTGGGAACCCGGGAAGAGGAGCTCTGAAGTTCCCTCTTTGGCAGCGTAACATCTTTGGCTGCTGTTAATATCAAATTCTTCTCTACAGTGCAGTATAGCTAGTATCCAAAACTTGAGGCCTCCAAAAAGCATGAGAATGGACTATGCTTATTTTAATTATTTTTCTGAGGCCCCAAGGGGACATTTCTGCATGGTTCTGAAGTTTTCTGCAACTAAGAAAGATTAATTTATATTCCTTTCTCCCTTCCTCATGGTACCTGGCTTATCCTCTTACTAGCAGCTGAAGTTTCTAAAAACCCAACAAATATGGTCAGACCTGTGAAACATCCAAAAGGGATGCAACTCCCCCCACTCCGGCTCCTCTTCCTTCCTCTCTCCTCCGCAGCCCCACATTGCCATGTGGATGGCATACCCATCTGTGGGAGGATGGACCCTTACAGCTGTGACGCTGGCGGGCATAAGCAGTGATGCACGTGCATGCACAGTTGCTTCAGTCAGGTGTCGGAGGTGCAGCTTTCCTTTGCTCCCTGAATGGAGCTGTGCTATGGTTCTAGCACATGTCCTGCACTGCTGCACTGTATCCTAGAAGGACAAAGGTCAGGAGTCCTGTCTTTGGGCAGGTAACTGAATTGCAGACATTCCTGGGAACATTCCTGGGTGATGCAGCTTAAATACCCCAGCTCAGAGCTGGTCTCCCTTCCTCCTTCCCGTGCCAGATGCTAGTGGCAAGTTAAAAATATGCATTAAAAAAGGCTGCCCTGGATCCAGAGAATTTACAGCAAAGTATGAAAGACAGAAAACAGATGGCTGAAGATAAGGAGAATGGCAAACAGTTCCCTGGTTCAAAGACCTTCGTTTTTCGCCTGTGCCAGACTCTTACATGCTTTCAGAGATGTACATTTGCAAAGAGGGTCATGGCATGTTTATTAGTAAGATAGCATCTTATTTGTATTAACAGCACCGGCTTACAGGTGTGCAGTTATGTATGTATGCATCCATGTCCTTATACCATTAGCTTTATATTATAAGCCTTTCTCACTGTCACAGCATTCAGGTAGCAATGTGCCTGTGTGTGTGAGCATTTGTGTCCTTGAGTTCTCACCCGAGGATGCAGGAGCTGAATTATGAACAGTAGCATGTAACCTCCCATTTAAAACATTGGAGAGTGGCAAATGTAACACTAAACTTCAACGCAGGCTGTGGAGAACTAGAGGTTTGCAAACCCTGTGCCGGTACTCTGCAAATACAGAGATGCTAACTGGGTTAGAACTAAAGGACACTCGGATTAAAGCAATCCATCTGAGAAGAGTCAACATCGCTTCTGTAAAGTCCTGCCTAAACAAACCTCCTGGAGGTCTCTGAAAGGGTCGACAAAAATGTGGATAAGGGTGATCTAATTTCCATATCAAACTGGACTTCTAAAAGGCTCTTGACAAAGGCTTTTAAAGAGACCAAGCAGCAATAGCAACAAGAGGGAAAGCCCTGGTATATAGCTCAGTAACTGCTCAGAAGATAAAATGCAAAGTACAAGAGTAAATGACAGGTTCTCACAATGGAGGGAGGTGCTGGATGGTATGGGGTTCTCTAAGAGTCAGTGCTGGGACATGTGCTGTTGAGTGTACTCCTATCTTACTCAGGAATGAGTTCATCAGTGGTATTAATTTACTCAAGTCAATAATAAGAAAGAAGACCGTGAAGAACTACACAAGGACGTTATGAGGCTGACTGGGCGATATGAGAAATTCAGTGTCAGTAAATGTGAAATGATGTACATGGAGAAACAATCTTGTAAAATGGTGGGCTCTGAGCTGGCCATTGCAGGATTGAAATCTCAGGGTTATGACAGGCAGTTCCACAGAAACATCAGCTCTGTGCACAAAGATTCTTCAAAATATTGTTCAGAGAAAAACATCATTGTGCCACTGTATGAATCCACAGTTTGCCCACATCTTTAATATTTGTATTTCTTTATCTCAAAAAGGATCCATTAGATCAGGATGATGTTCAAGAGGGCATCAAGGATGAGAGGTATAGAACGATGTATGGATGGAGGACCCCATGAGCAACCTGCAGCTCTTTAGCCAGGAGAAGGAATGATGTAAAAGGATTACAGTGGAGGTCTGCAAACCCATGAGCAGCTCGAAGAGAGGGTTAAGAGCTACTCCTCATCTCCATCACTGGAGCTGAGGGGATAATTAAGATCGTATTGAAACCGAAAATAAAAGGAAGAGGTTCTTCAAAGGCAGAGTGGCAGACCAGTGAAAGTCCTTGCCAGAGTCTACTGTGAACGCTGCAAGTGCATTTGGGTTCAAAGGGACACTGAAGAAGCCCACAGAAGTCAGCAATGCTGCACATATTAAAAAAAAAAAAAAAAAAAAAAAAAGCCAAACCACACTACTACACCGAAAAAGAAAAGAAAGAAAAAACCCCTACTGGCAGCAAAACCACCGAGAAACCCACGGCTCAGGAAAGCCCCGGGGCTGCCAGCGGCGGGGAGCTCCCGCTTTGCACAACCCCCCCAACCCGAAGGCGGGCCGCGCTGCTTCCCGCCGGGGCTCGGCCCCCCCGGTGCTCGGCTCCCTCCCCTCCCGCCCGGGGCGGCCATCCGTAACCGGAGAGGGCTCGCGGCCGGCCGGGTAACCTGACCGCGGCGGGATGGGGGGCGCGGGGGGGGCTGCGCGGAGCCTCCGCGCCGGGCGCATCCCTCCGCGGGACGGGACGGGACGAGGCGAGGCGGGGCGGGGCGGGACGGGGCGGGCGGCGGCTTTGCCCCCCTCTTCCTGGCGTCGGCGAAAGGGGCGGGCGAGGAGGGAAAGGGGGGGAGGAGGAGGAGAAGGAGGAGGAGGAGGAGGAGGAGGAAGAAGAAGGGGGACCCGACGTGCCGGGGCTGCGCGCGGAGCTGGCGGCGCACGCTGCGCGCTGGAGGAGCGGGCGCGCTTTGGAGAGGTACCGCCGTGCGCAGGGGTGTGCGTGTGTCCGTGCGTCCTTCTGTCCGTCTGTCTGTGTGCGACCGCGGCTCCCGGTGCGGAGGAAAGGGAGGCGGCGGTGGCTGCGGCTCCGGCAAGTTGTCTGGCCCTCGGCGGGCTGTGGGCGGGGAGGGGAGGGGGGCGAGGAAGGTGGAAATGCCAACAGGGGGAGCAACGCGGGGCGGGGGAGGTAAGGGGGGGATCGGGGGAGATGCGAGGAGGGGCAGGGGAGAAGGCCGGGAGGGAAGATGGAAACACAGGGAGAGAGAGGCGAGGAGGGGAAGAGAGGATGGAAATGCAAGGAAGGGAAGAGGCCAGGAGGGAAGGGAGGTTGCTGGGAGGGGGGACCTGCCCTCGCCCACCCCGCGAGGTGTCTCCGCTATCCCCGCTCCTGCGGGACCCCCCCACGCTTGCATATTCCCTTGGGGCGGGAGGGGCTCACGGCGCGGGGTGCGGGGGGCCGCGGACCACCGTGGGGTGCTGGAGGCGGCGGGGGGACCAGGTACCGAAAGCCGGGTCTGTGCGCCCATCCCCCCGATGTCCGCAGGTGGAGGGGAGCCCTTTCCCTTCCTCGCGTCGGCTGCGGTGGGGGGCCCGGGGGGGGTCTTTGCAGCCCTCCCTGGGGTCGGCCGCTGTGCACCGGGGCCGGCCGGGCTGGGGGGAGCGGGGAGGGGTGAGAGCCGGGGTGGCGGCGTGGAGGGGGCTCGGTAAGATCCTGAGAATCCCGTGACGTAATTATTTTTTAATCAGCATGGCCATCTCAATTTTTCCTGGACTCCCCTTTTTGAACCAAAAATCTCCTGTATCTTTGTTCGAAGTCTTTCTATTTTTAGATCCCTCAGTAACATTGAAGCATGAGTTTTAAATATTTTATTTCTTTATATTTGGCTTCTGCTTAGGACCGCTGCAGCGTAAACTTCTCAAACATTGGTGTCTTTTCTTAAAAAGTTATTGAAATTATTACTGAGGTGGGCAGGCAGGCAGCTACTGTGCATATCAGTGGTTTGAGTTCCTGGTAACATTCATCATTAGCCATAAAGAGCAGTCATCATACTGAAGTTTGTTTTTTATCTTCAGATGAATTGCGTATCAGCTCCCAGGTGTACATTAGAGCACTAAGTACCAGCCTAATGTTAGAAGAGATAGAGCAGATTCCCTCAGTTGTGATTTTACCAATGAAATAAAGATGTTGTTTTATTTTGAGCTGTGATTAACAGTTCAACGTTGTAATGATATCCTCTGATTCTAGCATTGTCTCATAGCTCTGGTATGTCAATTTGTATTCATGCTGTGTAAGTGTTTTGCAGAGGTTTTGCGTATCTGACAGGGATTTATTTCACTTTCACAATTACATTTTCTGGTCTCATCAGCATCAGGAACCCAAGGAAGATATATATATATATACATCAGTATCTGCAGTAGTACATCTTTTTCCTAAGTTCAAGTTACTTCATACATTTTTAGATCATAGCTTTTACGTCCCTATACACAGCAGAGGATGAAGTTATAGCTGAATTTTTTTTCTTTTAAGTGTATTAATCGTAGGTATTTCTGACCGGTCAGTATTGAATGCTTTTTATTCAGTTTATCTTCATTTTATATCTGAATGCCTGTCCATTTGCTGCTCTTTGATAGCGTCTGCCAAAGTAAGTTTGCACAAATTTAAAACATTACATACAGATACTGGCTTTAGATATTGATATGCTGTTTTTCACATTAGTTTTCAAGCACCTGTCCAAAGAGTACAGGTCCCAGGTGACTTCTTAAGTAAATTAAGCCGTATTCATAGATGTCTTATAACAGTGCTGATGAGTGGCAGCTGATGGTTATTTTCCTTCTCTGTGAATGTGGAGCTCCCACACTAAGGGATGTAACTTCCCAGTCCTTTTAAATTGCTCAGAACTCCTGCCAGAGTTTTGGCTAAGTGAGGAATACGGATCATATGGCTTACAGCATGAAAAGTATACCCAGCAGAATCCTGAGCAGTTTGATGTATACTTTAATCATGGGATAAGTTAATTCATGCCTGATTTGTCTTGTCTAAACTGCAAAACTCATTTTTGCTACTGGAAACACCTGCTGATTTAGCAAGTGCTATTGATACTGCATTTATAGCAAGACATGAAGAGCTACATAATGCAGCATCTAGAACTGTCTCTATTATCACCATTCACAGCGTGATTGTTCTCTCATCAAATGCTACAGTACTGATTCTCAGGCAGTCCTGACTTCAGCCGACTGGCAGTTAGTTCATTTGTGGGTGCAGTGTAAACAGGTTTGTTCAAGGTGCCAAAATTGTGTCTCTCTCTTCCCACCTCACCTCCCGTTTAAAAAAAATACAAAGCTTTGGTGGTCTTTTGGTCACTTCTAGCAGTCTATGCAGAAGGGGCAGATCTTGGTTCTTACCTGCACCCTGTTGTTTGGCTGCCTAAAGTCCATCTTAAATTCTGTGTTACTTTGATACAACCTTTCATTGCTTGCTTCCCATTTCTAGGCTGATTCTTTGTATTTGTTTCGATGCTAAAAGCTAATGAAGGTAACTTAGCAAAATTCTGAACTCAATTCATTGAGGAAAAGTCCTTCCCAATACTCCCACCCGCTAGGAGCAAGTCCATTGAAGTTGGTATGGATAGTCTTGACATTCAAATTATGTGACAAAAAAAAGTCTGCCTACTTATTTATGATGATGCTTACTTACCTGAGTGTTGCATTTGTCCTGTAAAGGGATGTTCTTTCATTGGCTGCTGACCTAGACTACTAGAGTAGAGCTCTATAAAATTAATTATGAAATATAAGAGCAGCACTGAATGGGTGCCAGCAAATGCAGTTATATCTATAATTTATGGAATTCTTTGTGAGCCATATGCCAAAATGGTACTTTTTCTTCTACATCTGCAAAATTGTAAGTTATTTCTGCTTAAATAATTGTAAGACTTTGGGTTGCATTGCTTTGGTAAATTAGTATTCCACATCAGTCTGTTTCATCCTTGTGAAGGATAAATACTAATTACTTGTGGCAAGATGAATGCGGTTAAGCAAAGTCCATACTCTATGAACTCTTCTTTGTGGGATTCTTCTGCTGGTAAGAATATACTTGGTAGTACAGCTTGATGGAGAGGGAGGACCTAGAGAATAATTCTGTGGTTTAGTCTTCTATGAGGAAGCAAACCTTGCAATCTTCCTCTATCCTGAGGTAGGTCAGTTAGAGTTGTTTTCCTCTCCGCCATCTGAAAATGAGATGTCTGGTTTGAGTTGGTAATGTAAACTACCTCTGTGGTCCAAGAAATATGGAAGGTGCTTCCAGAGAGTCAGTCATCTAATATATCTCAGACTGGGAAGTTTTTTTTTAAATAGCCTAATGGTAACCTGTCATCTTAGCCATCATGGTTGACTGCAGGGATGTAGGTGTTGACTAAGCTGGCATATGAGGGCCCTTCCAGTACTGTTTTCTGTGATCAAGTGAGAATCATGGTAAATCACTACTGAAATGTGCACAAAGCTTTAAGAAAGATGCATTGCACGCAGTAACTTTAGGAGACCACAAATGTTTCTCACTCCTTCCTGAAAAACAAATCTCAATCCTCAATGCAGAAGTTTCCCAGCTGTAAAATGGAACTCTTGTTTCTTCCTTTTTCTTCTCTACGTTGGAAGATCTTCAGGGCTGTTTTACAATCTTCGTTCAAGCACAGTGTGCTGAAACTGTAATTTCAGCTGCTACTGGAAGACTCATTCTAGTATATAAAAAATCATATTTTAACTACTGTTCAAAATTCTATACTACAGAGATCTAGATTTTGTCGTGCCTTTTCTTATCTCCCAAATAATCATATTCACAATACTTGGTTGTTCTGGGATTATGACAAAATGAACAAAAAAGAGGATACATTGTTCATATTAAAAATCTGGGTTAGCAGTACAAATTATGGGCTTATTTTTGGTGATGAAAAATCTTCAGTGATCCATTACAACCGTAAATCATGCTATCCTTAAATTTAAAAAGAGATCCTTTGACTTCAGTTCATAATTAATGAGAGTTCAGCGTTTCACTTTTTGTATATTTGATGACAGTAAGATACTAGGTTTACGGGAGAAAGCAGGTAAGTGTACCTTTAGAGTAATTATTCAGAAATGTGGTAAAAATACTTAGGTGTAACAAAACTCGAGTGTTATATCACTTGATACAATAATTACATGCAATATACTGCAAAAGTGAGAATTTTCCCTAGGTATTGTTTAGCAAAAAGAATGGTTTCTTTAATTTCTTATTAATAACAGAGAAAAACAACAATGCATTTAAAATAGAGCAAATTTGCTTCAAAACATTTATAAGTCTTCAGAAGAGTTAGCAATATTATTTTAAAAGACCTGCACAATTGCTTGGGAAAACTTTGGTGTGTGCTACTGAATCACAAAAGCGTGTCCTATTCATTTTAGAATTTTCTTTCCAGATTTATCTGATTGACTAAAGAGATGAATCATGATCCAGAGGAAAAGGATGCTTTCAACAATCTGGATATTTTTTCTAGAATTATTTGATTCCACTGATGTCTTTTGTGGCTCTGAACATCGTAATTTCCCTCTTCTCCCATTTTCTCAGTGTTAAAAAGGAAAAAAGCACAAAACTTTCTCTGCGTAAATTGCTAAATTCACATCACTCTGTGTACTTTGGAAGGGAAGGATTGTCCACATTTTACTAGCTTTTTCTCTTCATGTTTTTCTGTTGCTTTATATAACATCTGTTTGTATAATGTACGCATGAATCAGGCAAACTCTTTAAAGGCGTAGTGGGTGTAGTACCAGTAGAAGGTAGCTTATATCTATGTCAATTTATTCCCTTTCTAGCAGCTAAAGTTTACCAGTTTACTAAAGCAGTGAGAAAAACTATCTCCTGCTTTTATAATTGCAAAATACCTTTAAACCGGCAACATGTTAGGATTGCACTGACTTGAAAACAAAAAAAACACACTAAAACCACAAACACCACTGCCTTAATCACTGAGTAACTTATTAAGTATGACAATTCTGTGGACTGGGCCTGGGTTCAAATACAAATGCACATGAGGACATAATGTAGCTTCCTTCCTAACAGTTCTTCTCAGGGACTGATATTTGGCATCAGAGCTGTTATTTTTTATCCAGTAAATCCAAGAATTCAAGCAGACATCTTGTGCCTCATTATTCGGGGCAGTGGCACCAGCATTGCTTGAGTTGAGCTTAGTAACAGCCATTTTTTCCCTGGTACTCCAGGGAAAAATACAACTTGTATTGTGTACATGCTTGGAGTGCCCTATTTCTGTGTCTTCTTAAATGTGGGCAAGTTTAGTAGTGCCAGTTGAGAGTAATTCCCTAATAGGATTGCTAATACACAACTCAGATAACCCATCTTTGAAAAAACTTCACTTTTAAGAAGTTCCCTTTTCTTTTTTAATAACTTTCCTTGGGCAGGCTTCAGGAAGACATTAGACCAGAAATAGGAACCAGCTGAAACATACACCAGTATTAGCATCCTGCACCAAACTCCACTGTTAAACTAATTAAAGCAGTAGAAATCTATTAATAAAGGTTGCAGTTTTGCCATAAATAAAGAAGAAAAGTCTTTTTTTGTTAATGCGAGTGAGGTTTAACCAGCAGTCTTTGTACAAACCTTTTGCCTTTCTGGTGTTTGTGTTTGTTGTGTTAGGAATTTGTCACAGTCCTCCTGCAGCTTTGTAAGAAAGACAATGTGAAGCCAGCCTCAAGTCTTTAAATATTATTCTGTCAACTTTCCTCGTAAATAGGTCATTGTATTTCCAAGTTTAGAGTTCCCCATGAGATGCTACCCTGCCCCAAGAGGGAGCGCAAGAAAAGGTTTTTGTTGGTGATGCTCTTGAGAACCCATATGTTGGTATGGGAACTATTAGCAATAAACCCACAGATTCACTTAACCTGATTTTGAAACAGACGAAGTACATGCAAGGTGAAGAAGCCGTTGTGGTTGGTGCCATGGTTTGATGTTCTAGCTGTCTCTATGTTTTCAAGACGTGTTTTACTGGTGCAGATTGTTCTCAACAAGCAGAGGAGGACTGTGGCCAGCCAAAGTCTCAAGGGAGGGCTGGAGGACCAAGTGTGTGAGGAGGAAATGCAACCACAAGAGTTTAGATGTATTCAGGTCTCAATACTGTATTGTTTCGACTCTTCACAGGGACAGAGACACACCGGGGCAGGTTCCCAGCAGCGTTGTTCCAACGTGGCTTGGCTGAGCTCATTGAGCAGTGAGACTGATCCAGTCCTGTGTTGTTCCTTGCTCCTGCTGCTGGTTGTGATCATCAAAAAGAAAAATTCAGCCAGAGTTGTGATCTGATTCTTTTAAGTCTTTTCCCTTTCTCTGTATATTTTTAGTATTTTCAGAGATTCATAGAATCATTTAGGTTGGAAAAGACCCTTAAGATAATCAAGTCTAACCATAAAACTATTTATGGCAATTCTGTATTTTTCTGTTGGGAAAGCAGTGGATATACTGAATATACTGAAATTGGCTTAACCAAACAAACTGTTTTGGTCATTTAGTCAGATATAAAGAGTAGCACAGAAGAACCTGGCTTTTGCGTCGTTTCATCTGATAGGAGCCTGAGTCTGTCCTGCATCCGTTTGATGCTCCCAATCTCCATGATGCTTCCCATCTCTATCTTCAGGCTGGCTGTAGTTTGTACTTTGACTTACACTCTTCTGGTTCAATTCCTGGCTTTGTTTAATTTAGAAATGTCAGACAGAGACAAATTAGCTTCCTTCATGTATCTTCTTGCCAATGTTCTTGTTCTTCCTCTCTGATTCTCAAGTCCATGTGAGTCCCCTCTGAATCCACGGTGAACAGCAGCTCTGAGGAAGCGGGGCAGCAGCCAGGCTTTTGGGGAATTTTTTGGAATTTCCCACCCGAAATTTAAAAGAGGAGCCTTTAAAAGAGGAGCCAGCATAGACCAAAGAAGTGTCTATTCACCTTCTGAAAATGAGGCCTTTTAACAGTGTTTTTGATAGGCACTCTCAACAACTCTGTTGCCTGTTTGTCTTTCTGGGGTGATATATCTGTAGGGCTCAGATTTATGCTCATCATGGTGTGTAAGATGCGTTTATCAGCTTGGTTAATGGGAACAGAAGTGGCATAGTACAGCGGATCAGAATGTATAGTGATAAAGATTTCTAGGGAATAGTTCTCACTTTAAATTACAAATATCTTTTAATTAGCTGACATTTTTGACCAGGATATATTTTAAGCCCTCAAACTTCTTGAAAATCTTTTTCCATCTAATTGATTTAGAGTTAGTAACAGGGAGCTCAGGTAATTTTGAAATTTCTAGGAGGATCAGCCTTGGGGGAAAAAAGTCACATTTGGAGTTGTCACTGGAAAGCTGACAACAGCCACCGGCATGTTTATAGAGTCCTGGAGCCAGTTTGTGAAACTATTAGCACATAAGCAGGACTTCCCAGAATTTATCTTTGAGTGGCAGTTTATTTAACAGAGGTTTTGTGATTTCTTGGAGGTGGGCATAGGTATGACAGTGGCCAGTGTCATGGTTGGATCCCACGTAGTGTTTGGCAGTTGAGCCAAACTGAGATTGACTAGTACATAAACCAGTCTTTCAGAATCAGCTGTGCTGAAAAGAAGGGACTGTGATAGAATTACTGTTTCTTGTAGGGTTCTTCTTGCTCATGTCTTTTTGTCACGTCATCAGATGCCTTCTGCTCTGAATAAAATGTTTTAGGGCTGTTCTGCCTCCCATTCATTCCCCAGGCCTCTCCATAATTCAGGTCTTTCATCTGTATAGCAGCAACGATTTGACAGCAAAACATCTTTGTTCTTCTTTGCTTCTCGTGGTCTATGTGGGAAAGCCAGAAGTTCAGCTCTCGGGCATGTCTTGCCTACTGTTCTTGTTGACTCTGGCAAGTCAGTGTATCCTGCCGGCCTGGGTAAAGGACACGGCTTCTCCATCACAAGCTGGGTAGGGTTTGTATTAAACCATCTCCTGCTGGAAACTTGTTTTCTTTCTGGAAGAAAAGGATGATAGGACTGTTCTCTTGCATCTCCAAGGCTCTGGATTATCACAAGCTTTCTGAAGGGAAATTGAGCCAACACCCTACGTCCTTGGCAATGGGAACTGTCAAAAAAGGGACTTTCCAAGGCAGCCTGAGAGGATATTGCCAACTGATCACCAGCTGCCTGGGATGTAGATCTGTGGGATCAGAGGAGCATGTGCGTGGTATTTTTTAAGCAGTCCTCTTCTCATGCCTGTGGGACATGTTCCTGCAGAATGGAAAATAAAACTGGGATCCAGCAGGTGCAGATGTTGCAGTGGGTGTGTCTGTCACCATGTTAGGCACTGGTAAGCAACCTAGAGAAAAAAAAAATGTAAAAAAAGTCTTGTTGCATCAATAACTCAGTTTCTATTAAAAACAGTGGTGAGCGTGGAAGGAGAGTGAGAGGGGGTTACTTATGTCAGTGTTCATTAAGTCGAGAGCCAGATGGCATTTAAAGCCTTGGCCATGTTGCGTTGGCCAGAAGTATTCATCTGCAGATGCAGAGAATCCAAGATAATTAAAGACTAAAGCACTTCTACCACCATAACGCGTGCCGCCTTTGCCTTCATGTTAGCCTTGTGACGCATGGAGAGCACTCACACCGTGGGGTAGGGTCTCTGGAGGACGGCAGGGTCAGGCTCAGGTTGTGCCCCCTCTCAGTTTTGTGGGAGGAATCGATTCTTCGGTGCTTTGCTCATTGCAGATGATTATGCTGCTGCAGAAGAAGCATGAAACGTCAGACTAGAGGTCTCTGCTCACACCTTCTTTTAGAGGGTTTGTGTCCTCCAGGCAGAGGCATAGCTGCTGGTCCAGACTGGGGGAGCGAGCAGTGAACACCTGAACACCAAAATGCCTAGTTACCTCCTTCGGTAAAGTAAAAACTCTTTTGGCTACGCGTTCTGAGGTGGCGAGAACCTGTGAGTTTAGTAGGAGTGTAACAGCAATGCACGGTGGGACGGCCGTATTTTGTGGATGGGACTGACTCTGTAGTTAAAAGGCCAGCACATACGTGTGTGCTTTGCCCAGCATCCCTCTGGCATCAGCCGTCTGTCAGAGTGCAGCTGCACTGGGAAATGCATCACGCCCTTTAAATCTTCTTTCTAGCTGGTGGATCTAATGAATGCTTCAATTTCCTTGGGAGACAGAAGGGAGGGGAGAAGTAAAAAAGGAGACACTTGCAGTTCTTATTGTGGCAAATGTGAGTTTGAAATAGGATACATGAATTTTTTAAAGAAGAAAAGGCGACCCACTTTCACGGCAGGAGGACTTCACTTTGCTAGGCGTGATGCCAGGATTTTGTAGTGACTTGATGGTTTCGTTCCTCAAGAATGTGGTGGTGGGCTCCAGCACCAGAGGAAATCCATTGTGGAGGGTCACACTGACAAAATTTCTCAGGCTCCTCCAAGTCAGGACCTTGAGCATTTTAAGTAGCTGGACAATATGGAAACAGACCTCCATTGCTCTGTTGCATTTCATGTTCAGGACTAGGTGGCTGGGCGATACGGTTAGCTTTGGGTTGGTGAAGCAGTTTTTATGTGTGTATTCTGTTGCTGGACATCAGTGAGCTGCAAACAGTAATAATTCATGCTGTAGAACAAATTTGAAGTTTACTTTTTCTAGTAAATTCAGATTTACTTGGATTATGTGGGCTTGATACGGAGTTTGCTACAGATGCTGTAAATTTCTCCAGAGGAAAAAAATCTCATAAGGACACTAAGAACAAATTCTTCCCTTCTTCATCTTGCAAGAAGCCCTAAGGAATGAGTAAAGGCCTCTCTTAAACTAAAGAGCAGCTTCACTGGTAACAAGTTTTGACTTGTTAACTGTAATTTTATTTTTTTTTAATCTTTAAAGTTTCAGAACATTTCCTGGGCTGAAGAGTTAAAAACTAACAAAAACATTTAGATTTAGAGTGTATTGTAAAGATCAGAAGAGCCTGAAAGAATGAGTTCTCTGGAGCCTTTGTTGTTCTTATTGTTCAAATGCTGAGGTTTATACCCTTCTCTGAAAAGCTCTGATAAAAGCCACCCCTCCTCCAAAACACCAAATCATTCAAAGCCAAGGCCCAAGCTTTCAGTAACGCCAACGGGTACGGTCTGGCAAGAGAAGACCCTATGATTTTCCTCTCTGCTGACAAACACAGACCAACAGAGAAATATGTTACTGGTCTCTCAGTATCTCCTGCAGCCCTTTACCAGAGTTTCTTTGGTTTGGTTATTACAAAGATAACAACAACAACAATAACAAATTGTCCTTGAAGTGGCAGGGCAAGGTCCTACTTCTCCTGAAGTCAGTGATGGGAAGGAGGTATGGGATGGAGGGTAATGACATCGTTCCTCTGGAACAGACGACTCTGCTGGAAGGAGTGACCAGCTTGGCCAGGGCGACGACCGTGGCTCAGCACTGTCATCCTACGGGAGCAAGCAGCTCCTGCACCAACGTATTTTCCATTCTGTGTCGCCTTTGCGCTGTCTCCCCTTTCCTTTCCGAGTGCCAGCTTCCCTGGTCTCTTTTTCTTCTGGCAAACTGTCCCCTCCCTCCACCTTTCACCTATTTCTTGTCTTGCAGCCACCTCGAAACTTCTCTCTTTTCAGTGTTTTTATGAGTTTCTCTTTGAAGTGTTTGCTGGCACTGGGTGTAAAGGGCCTAAACAAGAATAAAGTGTACATATCCTAAACCCTTCCCAGCTGTGGTCACTGTCTGATTTATGCCAGGTTGAGAGGAAGGTTGTTCCGTTTTGTTCAGGGAAGCGCTCTGAGCGTTCGATTGATGCTGGAGGTTTGTTGCTCACGTAAGCTGTATGTTTAAAAAGTAACGTGGTATGTGGGGGGAGCAGTAGGACAACCCACAAGAAGGTTATCACCTGAACCAAATTCTGCTGCTAGCTGTGCGCCAGTGACTGTCAGTACCTGCCCCAGCTGCTGGAGAGTTAATACAGATCCAGTGGTGTGGCAGAGAAAAAGATGTTGACCCTTGTTGCCAGGACAGTCCTTCAGTCTGATTCACCACAGAATTATTCGCATTGTACCTTAGACTGGCTCGACTGAATTACATTTTTGCTCCTGAGATACTGCCTACGTTTACAAAAGCCTTCCTGGAATGCAATTACCAGGCACGTCTTTTCACTTGGCTGATACATCCTGTATCTGCATTTTCAACATCAGATATGTATACATGACATAATGCTCATCCAGAACACGAAGCCAGGAGGAGACCTTGAAGGCTTGACCTTACTGCTGGTCTCTTCCCACAGTGCTGCTTCATCTTACAAAGAGTAGACCAGGAGCAATGCTCCAATTTTGAGGAGGAAAGCCTCAGGTTCTCACCCGACACAAGCTTCTGCAGGGGTTAGTGCAAACAGCCGAAAAGCACAGTTTATCCATGCCTTTCTGTTCTTTCTAGAGTGTTACTTTCTCTGAAGCAGCTGTGAGTTACTGCATTACGGTTGGTTATTCCAAAGAAAGAGCAGAGCTTTCCAAGCAAGAGCAGCAGTTGGCTTTTTCACTGTCAGTGGAAGTTACCAAGAGAAGCAGAATCAGAAAGCTGCATCAGAAATACCTTTTCACTGCAGAAAACCTCTAAAACGGAATGAGTAAGAGTAAAGATTTAATTTTTGTTCTTCAATTCTTGCTCTCGTGTGTTGCAGTATTGTTGCTGCAAGCCAAACAATTTATTCATAGCACCTTTTAGCAACCAAAATTAAAAAGATGTTTAGGAACCCCTGTTAGTCCAGGCTTATAATGGGAATGGTGCTCATGTGCTGTTATTTTCTTCTTGCTTGTGGTGGTAAATTTGGCATGCTGTCAGAATGGAGTAAGCTCTTGCTACTCACTACTTTTGTTAAATTTATTTTGTGAAGTCACATATGTCTTTTCTCGCTTTTAAATCCAAACTGCTCTGGTCTCATGCTTATGCATTGCCAGGATCTTCTGTGGGCGTTGTGTGGTGCTTTTACTGAGGTTGGTGGGATTTCTGGTTTCTTAAGTGGACTGTGGCTTTTGCCTCTCCTTTGCCTTTTATGGCAAAGCGTGTATGTATGTGTTTCATGTATGTGGTGCTTATTTCTTGTTTCTCTTTATAAAATAAAGTCAACCTGCTGGGATCAAACTCATTGCATAGAAGGAAAAAATGTGAGATGTTTCCTGCAAACGATTGATGACAAACTCATTGTACTAAAGCATGTTGAAAAGGAACTACTTTTTTTTTGTTTTTGGAAGGTGAGAATAAAGGAATTTCCTCCTCCACCCTTGTGTTGTTAAGCTGTAAACTGATATTGTTGTGAGGGAAAAAAGTAGCAAGGCTTGAGTTTTCCTCAGGATATTATCATGTGATTTTAGTGAAAACTTTTAAAGATACAACTGTTGCTCCAAAGGTTTCAGCAATTCCATTCAGAATTGAAAAATTAGTTCTTTGCTTGGTTTTAATTTAAAGCATAGCCAATGCAGTTAATTTCCACAAAAGACATGCCCTTGAAGATTCAGAGATTCCTCTGGCTAATTTTATAGTTCAGTGAGAATGAAATCTTTTTTATGGTGCTCTTTGTGAAGCAGTTTGATCATTATTCCAGCAGATAACTTGAGTTTGCTCTGGAAAAACATTGAAGCCACACATTGTACAGTCCTGTGTTTTTTCTGAGGAGTATGAGTACAACTTGGTTTTGTCAGTTAGTAGCAGTTACATATTTGGCATTTTAGCTTTTTATTCGAGACTTCTTAACCGAGTAAAGCATTGTTGGCGTCTGACATCTGGTGCAAGAAGTTAATTCCTAGTCCAGCCTGAATCCCATCGAGGGAATCAGAAAATGCTCTTTAAGGGTGGTAGTGGGGTGGGGTGTATTACATTTCTGTATTTATCCGGTAAGATGCCTAAACTCAGGTGTGACACTAGCGTTTTCTAGTTTGTGTTGAAGTTACTTTTACTGAAGCGTGCACTCAGCGGCAGGGTCTGAATCCTGTGACATCCAGTGCATTTATTTTACTTTATCAGGCTGTGAGTAGGCCCACCATCCCACCTTTTCCTGTTTTCCATGGTACCCACGGGATTTCCCACAGACACAAGTTGCTGCAGAAATGCGGATCCCAAGCTCTCGTTCTGACATTTCTCTCGAAACTCAAGTTGTCTTTAATTTATTTCCCTGATGGTCTAGTTCCTGTTACCACTCAAGTGAAATAGCAGGGATAGATTAATGCTGCTCTGAATATTATTAATAGTTCATCACTGCATCCCTAATTAAGATTGGAAATTGGATTTAAGTAATTATATAAACTCGTTATAAGATACGGTTTCTATCCCAAAATCTTAAGTAGACAAAATAGGGAATAAAGAAACTGGTTACAGCTTGTTGCTCAGTAGACAGTATTGCTATCAATAGACTCTACAGGGTTGCCAAGTCCCAGCAAAGAACAAAATTGTCTTGCCTCTTTGCATGCTAGTTCCAGCAAAATTAATAAAAAAAAAAAAAAAAAAAAAAAAGAAGCATTTTTTAATGGTTGGGATTGACAGGTTGAAGTTTCTACAAGTCTTTGTTTGATTCTAGGTAACAAGTCAGCTCCTATTCCACAGATGAAGAGGAGAAGGATGTAAGAATGTGGGGTTGGTGTTAATTTCAGTCTCTTAGGTTAACTCTTACTGTTTCTGGACATACTTTTAGAAGTCATAACTGTATCCCTCCTGCAGGACCACCTGGTCAGAGAAGTTAGAAGGAACCTTCCAAGATTACCAGTTTTTTTTCCATTGCAGCAGGCAGGATCAGGCAGATTTGCTTATTGCTTGTCCAGACTTTCGCGTTGCTAGAACTGGATATTCCTTGGTTGTAGGTGGAACAAATATTAATAGTTTCAAACAGGTGGCGTTTTTAGTGGTTCTGGACTTGTGTTACTCCACCCTGAAACTGTCATAAGATGAAGCCTGGGAAGCGACTGGAGGAAACAGCAAGGCAGAGGCAGGGCAAAAGGAAGCTCTCACGGTCTGAGGCTGGGATGATGTCAGGAAGAATAATTGTTTTGTACTCTTAATTACTAGCTTGAATCATGCAGCCCCAGTTGACATGGATGGGGAGGTGGTGAGAATGCAGTGTGCCACAGTTGCAGTGACTCATGGGACAGTAGTCAATTGCCTGATCACTGGGTTTTGGCTTACCATGAAAGGTGCAAGGATGATATAAGTGGGTAGCGTGGGCTGACCCAAAGCCCCTTCGATTTGTTGGCATGGACTGTGGCTCAATGGCCATATGTGGTGATAATCAAAGCAGAATGGGAGTTTGTGGCTTTATCTCGTTTCAGTGGAGCTGCAGTAGGGCAAGCTTTCAAATCTATGGTAGCCTCTCTAGAGGCACATGGATAACAATGACCTAACAAGACCTAGTTCTTAGTTCTTACAGCTTTCCTAAAGCATGTCTGTTGTCTACCAGATGCTTTGATCTGTTCAAGAGGAGTTTAAAGGAATATGGCACATAAAGGTCAAGGCGTTGGTTTTAGTGCAGAAGTTGTAGAACATCACCTATATCCTGCAACGATATTAACATACGCAAGTGAAAGCAAACAAAAGTTAGCCTTTTACAGATGTTATATTCTCAAATCGATGTACTTTAGTAACCTTATCTGCATGTACCCAGAGGTCAACTAGAATAGACTAAGTACTGAAGCATGGGGATTTTGAGGATGAGTCAGACTCAGAGAAGATTTAGCCAGAGCAATTTGCAATGGGTTCTGCAGGAGGAGGGTACAGGGTTACTTAATTTCAAAGTAAGTTTCCCTTTAATTTCCTTGTTAGGGACTAACTATCCCAAAATATGAGTGGCTTCTAGCTGCTTCCCAAACATATGACTTCTGCATCAACTCATCGTTTTCACAAAGCTGACCATATGAAGTAGATTTATAAAGACGTTTCCATGTCAATGCATCTCTTTTCATACAGCTGTTTTTACTTGCGTGCCTGCTTTTGAATATCGACTGGGTTTTTTTAGTTGGAGAGGTACAGATGAGTATTTTAATTTGAAAGCATGTGTGCACAGTACACCGTCTTGCTGGGTCTTCAGAACATTCATGTAATTGGAAAGAGATGTGTATGCCAAACATTTGGTTAGCAGCATTCAGAGCTTCCTTAATTTAATACCTATTTCAACATATACTTTAAAGCCTGTTTCATACTAAAGGAAGAGTTCCCTAGCAAACTGTGTCCATGGCATGTCCTGCTCTGGAAGGGTTTTCCAGCAGTCTTGCGAGGCAGTGGAGGCTGTGCAGGAACAATGAAGCCAGGAAAAAGTTTTCTGTCCATTTCAGATAGATTTGGATTTAATTGCCATTCCCTTACAGATGGCATGACTGATTTAAGATAAGAAGCTGAAATTAGAGGCGAGGTGGGGGGAGAGATAGAGAGAAGTAGCCTGGTCTAAAACCTGATTAGGGCCACTCCGCTGCTGCTTTTGATCAATCTGTCAGTGCTCTAGATCAGAAAATAAGGCTGATCAAGCTTATAGGAAGAATTTAAAGCCAGGAGAAAATGTTGTGTCATATGAATGGTACTATTTTTCAGTCAATTAAGGCAACTCGCTGGAAAATTTTTGAAATTTCCCTAGTGATGCATAACTGGGACAATATTAAACGTGCAGGGGAAAAAAAATCTTAAAGGTTGACATCTGTCAACAGAAGCTAAGTGGAAAATATGTGGGACAGCACTGCATAAAAGTGATTGAAAATCCCAGGGGTATAGCAGTGAACGACACAAGTTTGAGTCAGTAAGGGTTCATAAACATGTTGTAGCTTTGGTGGTTATCTCAGTTAGAGAAATAACGCAATGATGGAGAGAATTCTACTCAATTACGGTTTCATTTGCCTTGAAACTTAAGACTTTTTATCAGCAACTTCAAATCCAGTTAGCTTTAATCCTCTGTGGTTTGGAAATTTCATCATTGCAATGCATACATTTTCCAACTTGGAATTTTACTAGCCCTTGATACATCCATTACTTGCCAGCAGTTCTTCACATTTTTTCCATATGGAAATTCTCCTTGCAATCAGATCTGAGTTTCTGTTCACTTGAATTTCAAATTATTCTCCCTAGCTCAGTTGGTAAAGAGTATCTTGGTCTGAATCCATTTGTAATTAAACCTTGATTTGGTCTGGTCACCTTTAACTTAGAGTCTTTCTGATAAGTGAATTATCTTTTGTTGCTTTTTTTCACACACTGATTTCTTAAGGTATGTACCCTCCAGCTTCATGTGGAGGCCTTTTTTGTTGTTGATACAAATTAAGTCTGTTAGTGCTCCTATACAGTTAAGGTACTCCTTGCTCAGCCAACTAATTAGCATGACTTTGGCAAGCTGCCTGAGGTCTTTGGGTCTGAATTAACTTACCTGTGCGTGCTGCTTAAAACCAGAACATCACTCAAATACCAGTGTAGGGATAGACTCGAACAACGGGGTGACAGAAGGAAGGAGAAGGTCTAAAAGAGGCATTAGCAGGGTAGAAACACTGTCTTGCTCAAGTCAACATTCTGACAGAGAGCAATGAGTTGTTAATAGCCAGTTCTTCTCAAAATGTGCTTTGCAATTATTGGTTCTTCCTCTGCAGAAGGCAGATAATAACGTCTTGACCGAGGTCGTGCTTCTTTACACTTCTATGCACATTAAAAACTTGTCCCTCAGGTCCAACATTGGCCAAGTTTTAATCCTTGGGATTGAAGCTTACACCTCCTTCCCCAAGCACCTCTTGTCATCTCCAGCAGTCAAGGGATAGGTAATAGCAGTGAAAAATTACTTGCACAGGGTGGGAGGGAATGTCACACTGCACAGAGGAGCAGCGTCTCTGTGGGGAGAAAGGCAGCCAAGGAATGCAGCCTGAGCACACTGTCCAGCCTGACGCCCATCAGGAGCACTTGTGTGCTACCCAGGGTGAAACAGATCAACAGATGGTCCATAATCCACATTCTCTACAAAAACCATCACGTATGTCTCCTAATCCGTTAACGAGTGATAATAACATGTTTCTTTGGCCATTCATAAGACACTGATTGTGCCTTCTGGCAAGCATGAGCAGACCTCCTCTGCTTTCCTCTGTCCTTTCTCTAATGCTGCCTTTATGCAAGGTCAGAAATGAAAGAACTGTGGTGTGCCACAAACAGAGACACTGCTCTGACAACCAACGGGAATCCTTGCTGTTGCTCTGTTGAACTTTTGTAACTTTACAAATATTTTTCTTTGCCCTTCAAGCGCTCTCTAAGTCTTGTGGAGCAGACAGGATCCTTTGCCATTTATATAGTCTTCAGGTCAAATTCTGCTGTCGGTTTTGGTGCTGGGATTCTAACAAATGATATGTGTGGCAGTGTCATGGTCAGGTTTTGACTGTGAATATGTTCGGGAATAAGGATGCAAAACCAGACATGCCAAGGAAGGGTGAGAGCAGCCAGTCCATATTTTATGATTTTTTTTTTTTCCAAATGGGTGGGAGTTTTCCTAAAACATGGAGGTTTCAGAGTGCATGGACAGGCGTGGGAGAGGTGGAGTAACAGATCTCCAGCAACTGCTTTCCACAGTGGGTTGGTATTGGGGCTTATTGCCAGCGTTTACTTACTTTCAGTGGTGTGTTAAGGAAAAGTAGTTTGCGTAGGTTTTGGAAGAGAGAAGCGAAAAGATATCCATCTGAAAATAAGGACAGCTGGGCAAACTTTCAGATGAGACTGTTCTAAACTTTGGAGTCCTTAAGACCCCTAGCTACCTAGCTAATCTGAAGAGCACTTCATATTTAGCCAAGACAGAAAACTGGAGGTACCACCCACTTCTACATGGCTTTTTCTTCTGCTGCGTTACCAAATTACTTCCCACATGTATACTGCACGGTGTGGGGTTTTTTAATCCCTCTGCATGCACTCATCTTTGTAGGGATGGTATCTGTGATTCTTGGGTTCATCCTGGAAGTCATCTGCTCTGCCTGCAGGGAAGTCTAACACAAAGAGCCTCTGTGGGAAGCATAGCTGAGCATGGAAATGGCCATGGCAGATAACTGAACATAGGCCACCACCCAGGGACGAGTGTCTAGGAGGAAGCTTAACAGCTGGAGAAGGGGTGGTTGGATTATGAGAACGCAAGTGCTCCCATCATGGCTTTTTCCTCACTGGAAGAGGCCAGCAAAGTTTGGAAATAGGACTGGTTGGCAATACTTTGGCTACCTGAGCAGAGCAAGGAGTGATGAAGCCATGGTCATGGTATGTAAGAGTTTCAGTGTGGAAATGTAAATAAGAGTTGACATTTGAGTTGAGAAAATCTGGAGCCAGCTCAGAAACCACAACCAGAAGTTTTAGTCTCTGTGGCGGTGCAGGCAGCATCTTCCCACTCCAAACATCCACTTCCAGTAATGCAAAGGAAGAGGTTACTCCCACAGCCCCCACCCCTGCTACATCCTCTCTCCTCCACAACAAAAGTTAGGGGGGAGCTTATTCAGCTGCTTGATAATGCAACACAGCTTGGACCACTGTCAGAACTTTCATCTGCTTTAGTAATTTATTGCTCAATTAAGTTAATACCATGTCCTGCACTGAAGATACGGCTGTCAAGGCATTGCTTAATTAAGTCAATACCTTGTCCTGCACTGAGGCTGTGGCTGTCACGGCACAGCCAGCACTGCAGCTGGAGGAACAAGCAAGGAGCCAGTGGCTGAGGGGTCAAAGCCCTCTGCCAACGTGCTAGTCCCAGTTTGCCCTCGGACCTGAGAGAAGGCCTCTTCCCAGCCTGCTGTGGCCTCACAGTGGGCTGCGCTCTGGTGGGAACCCTGTGAACCTTCTCCCTCGGGAACCATCTGGGGTGTCCGTTTTGCATCGGCCCTGGGTGGGGTTCTTGCTCTCGCTTACGCACTTGCCCTAGCGACTACAAAGGTTTACACCCCAACCCGGCCATCAGGTGCTCTTTTAAAATCACTGTTTTATTGCCAGGGCAGTGCTTTCCTTTCCCAGCCTCTTGCAACCACCAGCCGTGCAGTCATGCAGAGACGCCAAAGCAGAGCCACCAAAGCAAAGCCATCTGTCCTTCTCTCTGCAGTCTCTAAGGCTCTTCAGCCACAGGTGAAGGACCAAGCAATCAGAAGAGCCAGCGGGAACTTAATTTGTGTCTAATCTTCTGCCATCATTCACTTAGTTCAATTGCACACCCTCACAAAGCTCATCGGCAACAGTAGATCAAACCCGTGTTCCTTAATAGTAAGGAACTGAAAGCAAACATGTCCCGCCTTGGTTACTGAAAGCTTTAAAACAAAGATGTCCCAAAGGTGATTTCATTTGTAAGTGGAGCAATTTTATTCTGCCTTTGTGTTTTTTGTGTTTTTTGTTTTTTTTTTTTTTTTAAGGAAGTAAATATTTAAGCAGTTTCTGCATCTGAAGTAAAATTTTTATGACCATTATTAGCATGTGTGCAGTTTTGAGTGAATTGGACCTAAAAATAAGCAGCTTTCCTTTCCCTGGGGTAGATTTAGTGGGCACAGTATTACTCACTGTTACACCGCTTCAGTGGATTTCCTCAGACCTGAGGAAAATACTTCTGAGTCTTAAGTTTTAATTTATACTATTAAAAGTGTACAGATTTAAGCTGCAATTGTTGCCTCCTGAAAACAGGTTTGTTCCCGTCTTCTGATTTATTTTTTTTTTAAATTAATTTGATTCGCTTGTGGCAGTGGCAAGTTTTAATAGGATTTCTTTTTAATTAAAGCGAGAGCATATGAATCCCAGAGGGCAGATCCTGCTTTTGTTGGAAACTGCCCTTATACAAATAGGATGCTGTTCCATTAACAGCGCTGCAAGAAAAAGATTTGAGGATTATCAGCAAGGCACGATGATAGTGCAGGCCTGCTCTAAAAATGTCTGAGATTGAAAGAGGCCCTTCTCCATCTCGATGTGCCTTTTGTGAGAGAAGATAAAGGCAGCTAAATATGGCAAAGATAGGAGCCGTGGCTGTTGATCAGGGAAAAAATAAAATCAAAGCTAATGATCTTTGTTATTTGGGAGAACTTAAGTGCTCGGGTATCCTTTCCGTCCCAAACTAAATGCAAACCTGAGCCTCTCGTTCTTGCACAACCCTGGAGACCAGCAGATCCTGGATAAAGACCTTCCCTGGTGCAATTAATGGCAGATACCTCACCAACACCACTGTGACCAGGATATCACCTGTTGCGTTTCTCTGGATATTTTGTTGTTATTACGACCTGCCTTTATGGTGCTGCGTACCACTTACATTGTTCAGCTCTGATTCCCAGAAGAAGGGCTATTCTAAGCTTAAAAAAATAATAATTTTATTTGATTAGATAAAAGGGGAAAAAATCAGCTTACATATATGGGAAAATGCAAGATAAAACCTGTCAGAGGAAATTGTATTATGTTTTTGTTAGGCTCAAAGAAGTGTGTTTTGTATTGTGTGAACACAAAACAGTTTGCTCTCTTCCTGCACAGCTTGCCATCTTTTTTCTTTCTTTTTTTTTTAATAAAGGTTAGGACTTAGAAAACACATATTTTGTGGAACATTTTTATTTTACTAGTTATAGATTAAATAAATCTAGAAATACTTATCTCAGATGCCCTTTTACACAGGAGCTCTGGCAAAATTAAGAAGTACAGTGATTGGCAATTTGACTTTCTTGTATAGCTTAGTCTTTGCAAGTCCCAAATAACTTATAAATTACTTTGATAGTGGAAAAAGTAAAAATAAGTAACATCTGTCTGACTCTCATGAACTTCAGGAGTTTGGTTAGGGAGGAAGCAAGGTGAGAGCTAAACTTAAGTTTTCATTTTTAAAAACTTAAAAACTAAGGTCTGATCCATGAGGTTCTGCAAAAGTAAAAAAAAAAAAACCCAATTTTTTTTTTTTGTGCGTCCCACTTTTAATTTAGCAGCAACAACAAAATTAAAAACTATTAAGTCGATGCCTTTCATGGCTTGGACAACAGTAAGATTATGGTGGGTTTTTTTATCTGTCACTACCATGACTATTCCATGTGCTGTTTGTGGTCTTTCTTACTAATCTAAATTCCCTATACCTCCTTCTTCACCAAAATACCAGACACTCCTTACAAAAATTTAAATAAACACAGTCTTGATGGGGGCAGAAAATCAGTAATTACTGAGTCATGCCTCATTTTCCTGCAGTCCCAGCTGCTAACCTCTTCTTACTAATCAAGTGATGGAGGCTCTCATCTCAGCATGTTTAGATACTTGCACAGCACTGCATATTTTATGATGGAAATCCCATGTGTGTTACTGGGTTTTTCATCAGCCTGTCTCTGCCATGGTTAATGACTTGGTTGGAGTTTACAGAAACACACAGATACAGAAGAGGCACTGCAGCAGAAGAAGTTCACATTTGAACTTGGCACACCACTGTAATTATGTGTTGCTGTAATTAATCCAACATCATCTACTGCAGAATCTGACTTGCGCAAGACAAGTCACTGACCATTATGGCTGATCTTTTAATTGCAGGCAGAACATATGTAACCTTGCTGATGTTTTCCTGTGCTTGCAGAGAGTGGGACACAGCATAGTCCTTCCCACACCACCCCCAAACAGTCTCCTATGCCATGGGAAACCCTCAAGAAAAGTGATGCACAGGCTTTGTATGGTAGGTTTAGAATACGTCTCATACACCTGAGGACCCCTCCATAACGAAAGACCTGAAGAGCTTTCAGCAGAACATGGGGAGCATATTGGGGGAGTCATGACCGTAAACCTGGAATAGGGAAAAATGCTGCAAAGCCACTGACCACAATCTGAAATGAAAGCAAACTTGGAAATTTTCATGAAGAATTCAAAATTAACCTGGTGTGCACGAGGTATTTTTAACCTTCTTTGCATTATTTTAGTGAAATACTATTCTGTCTTGTCATTGCAAGTGCCCCTCAAACAGATAAAATCTCACCGTGCTCCTGATGCAAGTCTACGTGAGCTGAGGGCAACTTGTCGGATAGAGCAGATGGTGAGCATGCACTGGAGATTTTTGGTGTGCTTGTGGAATGGAATTTAGCTGCAAAATATTATCATTATGTTAGGCAATGAGACGGACCTCCCAGATAATTCCTGTTTATTACCTCTGTTTTATCCAATCCAAGGGGAAAGCTTTGTTAAAATACAGTATTATGCACCATTTAGAGGTGGGAATTGCTGTTGCGGTACTTTCAACACAAGTCTTGTCATGCACATTTTGTATTGTTATTTGAAATAAGAGACCCAGAGCTATGGCAAATGGCTAAGATCTCTAAATTTCCTTAAAGATACAGTCAGGAGGAGTTCTTGAAATGCATTTGAGGATCAAAATAGGTCAAGACAAAATGTTTGGGTTTTCCACTAATCATTTGGTTGCATAGGTTTAATATTATAAACCTTATTTTATTCCATAGTATTACCTTTACAGCTTCTGGGTCATGTTCTGCTTTTGCATGCAGCATTCTCAGCTCTCATTAGCATGCTTGAGAGCTCCGCATTTTGGTTTTGGAGGGCTAAACTCGGCCATACAGAGGCCACTGATATCTACACATTGTTGATTCCTGGGAGTTAGCAAAGTAGTCCTAATGCACATGAAGATTTTCCTCTAATTTAAGGCATACGAAAAGCATATGTGTTGCAAAAGATTTTATTTCTGGTTAGGAACAAACAAGGTATTTTTAAATAAAACAGAATAACTTGTCATTGAGGTGACCTTAAAGGTAAAACCTCCTGCACTTTGTTGTAGCTGGTTGAGTTCTGACTCTTCCATGTGAAACATGTTTTCTTAGTTGCTTGCTGCATGCCCCCAGGATTTATGACCTGATTATTACACTAGATTTAAACCTATGAATTGTGAAGTCCATTAAACTGTTCAATGTTCTCTTATTCTTACATCACTCAAAAAATGCAGCAATGGAAGTGTCTCCTTAGGCAGGACTTAGTCGTGTGTAGAGTTGGGATGCTTTATTTTATTTTATTTTTTTACAGAAGGTTTGTATAAGTCTGTCAGAGCAAACCGTCGGGTTTGTGCAAGAATGTTAATGGATCTTTTGCCTTTGAGTTGTTTTCAACAAATACAGCACCTGTTCTTGGCAGACCAAGAGCAGTGCTTTCCCAGTGCCTGCTACCAGGGAAGTGGAGCAGTTTTGAAAGGGCCCTTAAATTTCTTACGAATTCAGGGTTGACTAAATACCATCAACAGTTAGAGCAGTTGCTAGTATAGTCTACTTAACCTACAGCTGACCCTTTCTGCAAAAGATGGGGTTCACGGCAGGTCAGGTGGATTGAACAGGGAGAGCTTGAACTTTCTGATTCACCAGGCAAAATGGTCAAGATTGGCCCCCAGGCACAGGTGGCTCAAGCAAGAGTGGGATGAGATGCCTCCTTTGGAGGTACTCATGGCACTGTACAGCCCACATCTCCCCTTCAGTGGGTGAATGGCTCCGGTAATTGGCCATCCAGAGGGACCACAGACTCTTTCCCTGTCAGACATCTCAAAGCACAACGATCATACAACAAAATGCAGGGATCCCATCCCTCTGTTCTATGTGCATGTCTGCCCCTTGGATCTTTTGAATTAGGTAACTGTAGATGCGGATGTGGTCTTTCACATGACCAGATATGCATCCAGAATGTGGCAGGAGTAAGAATACAACGAGAAGAGGTGAGACAAGTTAATTAAGATGAGCAGCTTAGCGTTGATCACAAGAGGACCACATCCTGCCACATAACTGGAAGTCTACTCATTACATTACCAAACTGTAGATGCCTTTGTTATACGAGCAAATATGCATCCCCTCTGCATGGCAGAGTGCACATTATGTGATGCATACTGCTCTGGGCTTTCAAGTGAGGAGTGTTCAGGGCTAACTGAGGATAAAGGTTGTATTTTGCATATTTGCATGGTGCATAGGTACATTGCTGCAGCTGTTCCTAGACAGAACATCTGAAAACAGGTGTTATCCCCATGCTGTGGTGCTTACCAACACTAAAGGTTCACACAAGACAGGCAGAAACATTAGTGAAATATCTCTTTGTTTCAAATGGCCATTGCGGAAGTGGTTTTTGGTTGCTTATTGCTTTGGTGGAATGAGGGACTGTTGTGGCAGGAATCACTGGAAAATTCCAGGAGCTTTTGAAGTGAAGAGTGTTTTGGCTATTGTACTTCATAGGCACATAGAAAATAAGGAGGTGATTGGTGACTGTCAACATGGCTTCACTAAGGGCTAATCGTGCCTGACTAATTTGGTGGCCTTCTAAGATAAGGTTACAGCATTGATGGATTGGGGAAGAGCAACTGACATCATCTACTTGGACTTATCCAAAGCATTTGATACTGTCCCACACAACATCCTTGTCTGTAAACTGGAAAGACATGGTTTTGATGGATGAACCACTCGGTGGATAAGGAATTGACTGGATGGTCACACTCAAAAGAGTTGTGGTCAGTGGTTCAATGTCCACGTGGAGGCCAGTGACAAGTGGTGTTCCTCAGGGGTCAGTACTGGGGCCAGTGCTTTAACATCTTTGTTGGTGACGTGGACAGTGGGATCGAGTGCACCCTCAGCAAGTTTGCAGATGACACCAAGTTGTGTGGTGTTGTGGAAATGCTGGAGGGAAGGGATGCCATCCAAACGGAGCTCGACAGGCTTGAGAGGTGGGCCTGTGAGAACTTCATGAAGTTTAAAAAGGCCAAGTGCAAGGTCCTGCACATGGGTCGTGGCAATCCCAAGTACAAGTACAGGCTGGGCAGAGAATGGATGGAGAGCAGCCCTGAGGAGAAGGACTTGTGTGTGTTGGTTGAGGAGAAGCTCAACATGAGCCGGCAATGTGCGCTGGCAGCCCAGAAAGCCAGCCATATTTGAGGTCCCTTCCAACCCTAAACATTCTATGATTCTATGATTGTTCAACATGTGAGAGGCTGCGTAAAATAAGTTACAGTGATAACAGAGTCTAGAGGAGATGAAAGGAACTGCCAGGACTAAGATTTGTAGTAAGATAATAGCTTACGCAGTGTAAGAGACATCAAGCTATATATATACTTAGACACCTCTGCCAAGCAAATTTGGTTTTCTAAAATGAGACGTGATGGGCTGGTGGGAACAGTACTTTTATCAGACTGAGGATGGTACACTGGATCTCTTTTGGCTACCTTTTCCAGAAAGACGTGGGAATGATATTGTACTGGAGAGCTCTGGGAGGAGACCAACATGCTAGCAGTGCTTCATCCAACAAGAAGTTTCCTGAATTTGGGTAACACCGGAGTTGAACATCGTTTTGCTGTATTGGAAGCATCACTTTTAGCTCATCTTCTCATGTCTTATGAAGATCAGATAGGCAAAAACAAAGCTGACAATCAGACACTGAAATATTTAGAAACTTCAAAAATACTTTCAATTGCTGTCAGAGCACTCAAGCAAAGGAGAGGTGGAAGGTCATCTGGATGGCTTGATGCAACATTTTAATCCTCTGGAATCTCTTCCGTGAACCTCTTTAGCTTTCTTGTCATTGTCCATATCTTTTTTTTTTTTCCCTATACTGTGTTCGACTCTGGAAGAATCATAGAATCATAGAATGGTTAGAGTTGGAAGAGACCTCAAAGATCATCTAGTTCCAATCCCCCTGCCATGGGCAGGGAAACCCTCCACTACACCAGGTTGCCCAAAGCCTCATCCAACCTGGCCTTGAACACTTCCAGGGATGGGGCATCTACAACTTCTCTGGGCAACCTGTTCCAGTACCTGAGCACCCTCTGAGTGAAAAATTTCTTCCTTATATCTAATCTAAATCTGCCCTCTTTCAGTTTAAAGCCATTGCCCCTGTCCTGTCACTACACACCCTTGTAAAAAGTCCCTCTCCAGCTTTCCTGTAGGCCCCCTTTAAGTACTGGAAAGCTGCTATGAGATCACCCCAGAGCCTTCTCTTCTCCAGGTTGAACAGCCCCAACTCTCTCAGCCTGTCTTCATAGCAGAGGTGCTCCAGCCCTCGGATCATCTTCGTGGCCCTCCTCTGGACCCGCTCCAGTAGCTCCATGTCCTTCTTGTGCTGGGGACTCCAGAGCTGAATGCAGTATTCCATGTGGGGTCTCACGAGAGCTGAGGAGAGGGGCAGAATGACCTCCCTCGACCTGCTGGCCACGCTGCTTTTGATGCAGCCCAGGATACGGTTGGCTTTCTGGGGTGCCACTGCACATTGCCGGCTCATGTTGAGCTTCCCATCCACCAGCACTCCCAAGTCCTTTCCATCAGGGCTGCTCTCAATCCATTCTCTGCCCAGCCTGTACTTTTGCTTGAGATTGCCACGACCCACGTGCAGGACCTTGCACTTGGCGTTGTTGAACTTCATGAGGTTCTCACAGGCCCACCTCTCCAGCCTGCCAAGGTCCCTCTGGATGGCATCCCTTCCCTCCAGTGTTTCCACAACACCACACAACTTGGTGTCATCTGCAAACTTGCTGAGGGTGCACTCGATCCCACTGTCCACGTCACCAACAAAGATGTTAAAGCACTGGCCCCAGTACTGACCCCTGAGGAATACCACTTGTCACTGGCCTCCATGTAGACATTGAACTATTGACCACAACTCTTTGAGTGCGACCATCCAGCCAATTCCTTATCCACCGAGTGGTCCATCCATCAAAACCATGTCTTTCCAGTTTAGAGACAAGGATGTCATGTGGGACAGTATCAAATGCTTCGGATAAGTCCAAGTAGATGATGTCAGTTGCTCTTCCCCAATCCATCAATGCTGTAACCTTATCTTAGAAGGCCACCAAATTAGTCAGGCACGATTAGCCCTTAGTGAAGCCATGTTGGCTGTCACCAATCACCTCCTTATTTTCTATGTGCCTTAGCATAGTCGCCAGGAGGATCTGCTCCATGATCTTGCCGGGTAAAGAGGTGAGACTGACTGGCCTGTAGTTCCCTGGGTCTTCTTTTTTTCCCTTTTTAAAGATGGGGGCTATGTTTCCCCTTTTCCAGTCAGTGGGAACTTCACCAGATTGCCACGACTTCTGAAATATGATGGATAGTGGCTTAGCAACTTCATCTGCCAGTTCTCTCAGGACCCGTGGATGCACCTCATCAGGTCCCATGGACTTGTCCACCTTCAGGTTCTTTAGATGGTCTCGAACCTAATCTTCTCCTACAGTGTACAAAAATACTATGCCAAGCTATCAAACCAAATTACCAGGCTTTTAATTCATATAAGATGGTCTTCTCGGGGAACTTTTAGGCAAGGCAGCCAGATCACAGCCAGCCTTTTATTTCAGCCTTTGTTGTCAGTATAGGGCACACCTTTTGCATTTTGAAACTGTGGTTCGTTCACAGATTTACAAAAGCATTTTCCATCGAAAATCACTGGATAGAAAACCAGGGAGAAAATGCTTCTGTTTTCTCGTTATCCTAGAGGAATGAGATGTTCGTAAGCATCTGCGTATCAGCTAGCATGAGTTGGAGCTGAGCTCTGTAGTTCCTCCTGGTCAGGAGAGGTGTATGTGCCCCTTGTTATGCAAAATTTAAAAGTGTATTTAAAGATAGCTCACCTCCTTCCAGGTAAAGGATTTGAATGTCAGTGTTCCAGAAGAAATAATAAAATAATTTACGAAAGCTACTTGTGTGCCAGCACTGAAGCATCGAAGTGTCAGAGGCTCCTTGATTATCTCTGCCTTGTTAAAAGGACTTTCAAAGCAAGGGAGACATTTTCAGGTATGATAGATCAGAGTCTGTCATTGCGGATGTTCTTCTGAGACACAAAGATTCAGATGGTTCCTGTCTACCACCACATTCACTGGGACATGGTGCTGTGCTTCAGTCACTCACTTTTGCTTCCCTTGCAGTTCCAAGCGGTGTTTGCTTTGAAGCAGATGCACCGTCACCAAAGCGTATGGTCTGAGGCAGACGAAAATTGTAAAATGAACAAGGAGGAAAATAAGGAGATAGAACAAAGTCAGTTGTTCCACACCACTTTCAGCTTCAGCGAGAGTGGATGAAAACACTTGGGCTGGCAGGGAGGATCAGCAGTGCACTTCAAGGACAGGCAGAAGATTTCTCCTGTCTTTTTTGGACTTACCTTTACTTTCTTCTCCTAAGGCAGTGTTGCTAAGATAGGGATTGGAAGTGGGGCAGAGAAAATGAAGTGAAGTTTTCTTAGATCTAAATATTACACTGATATGACCCAAGAGAAGAGAAAAAAAGAAAAAAAAAATTAGAAAGTACTTTCCTAGCACAACTTTGTGTCTTTGTGAGAAACAGTGAACTTTGTTATGTAGGCTTCTTCATTTAACTGATTTGAGATCCTAAACATATCTGGGAATATGCATAAATATTTTTTCTGTAGGATCACTTCATTTTAGTCATACTGTTCCGTGTCTTCAAAGCAGTAATGGTATGAAGAAGATCCACCCTTTTCCTACGTTAGTCCTTGCACTAAGCATCCATGAATGAGCTGAGTTTAAAGTCATAATTCAGATTTTTATGCACACAGTTACTCTTTTAAGTAAGAACTTTTGTCTCATACGTTACTTCACATAATTTTTCGAGAACGTCCCCTTCTCTTTTTCATATCAGTTATCCCCTTGAATATATACTTTTTAAAAACAGCATATGCTTTTTCCTTAAAGGCATATGAAAAATATCCTTTTTGACTAAGGTAACTGTAATATATGCAAATTTTAATGGAGGTTAAGGAATCATAGAGGGTGCCAAAAGTGAAATGTAGCATGAGAGCAGTGAGGAGTAGAGCAGTCATCACCAACAGCCCTTGTCCATCAAAATACACTTACTTTGTAATTAACCCATTAAAATGCCTTAGTGACACATTAAAAATGCTTCCCTACTTTCTTTTGACTTTGGCAGCAGTCACACAGGTCCGTCACACATCTGTGGATGGAGGGAAGGGCTAGCACCCTGGGCACCCTTTGGGAACAATTCAGTACACACAACTGCGTTTAGCATATGATGGTGGTGTGGGGAGAAAGGACAAGCCCAGACACCAAACCATGCCTGCGTGCTGTTGTCTATAATGGGTGGCCCTTCGTCCAGTCCTTCTGCAATGTCGTCAAACCAGCATCCCCCAGGACATGACCTCTTTGGGGAGGCAGGCAAGGGGAGGTAGGGTTGCTGCTTGGAACTTCTCTTGCTTTTTCTAGTCGATCTTCAGGCACGGCTTTTAGGATCTCACTGCAGGTTTTAATTTCACATGGTAAAAACACACGGTGGATCTGCCCCAGGAGTGCTCTGGAATTTATATTGCCGTTTGAGCTTGGCTGTTTCTCCTGTGTAGAATGGGGTGTGGGTTTATCAAAGGTGCTTCACATTTCAGCAGTGCCTGTGCTTTGTTCCCACTGAAACCAGGTGAAGTTCTGCACCCGATTTAGATGAGATAACTGTGGTTAATGGAGTAGGGGAAATTGGCCTATGTTCGTGCCTTCGAAAAGGACTCCTCCCATAGTGTTTCTAAGGTATAACCAGATGGCATCTCTTAACTCAGACAGAGACCTCTCCTCTGTCCCAGCAGAGAGAAAAGGCCAGTGAAATTGCAGGGATTAACAGTCCTGGTAGGGAGAGCAGCAAAGAATGAGAAAAATGGGGATGGGCCAACAGGTTCTCAGCGGGCTTGGCTGGGAGTCCTGCGGTGCAGCATTTCTTGTTTCTCCCTCAAACAGGCCTCTGTCACCCCAGATGCACCCAGCCAAATATTCCTGCTTAAGTTTGAGGAAAATCCCTGTGCTTGCTCCCAATTTAGCTTGCCTGCCAAGCGGAATAACACCACCTCCAGCTGCTGCCTGTAAACACAGGACAGAGTCCTGCACCTTCATGCAGTGCAAAGAACCAGTCTTCCCTTTGCCTGAACATTTCTTTGATAATTGTCCTTTAGAGTATAGCTTTCCTTATTGCTCGGCACACACACCTGGTGGTGCTCAATGCAGGGTGCTAATAGTCACTGTGAAGCGTGATGAAATGCTGTCCAAGTCCTTCATCCTGATAAGCCAGTTGTGAAGAGGTGACAACGGTGTAATAAGTAAAGCGTTGGGAGGAATTGGAGGATTTACTTACCTTATGTGGCCGTAGGTTACAATTTCAAGTACCTACTGCCCCTCCTAAACAGGTGGCTGAGCTGCTCCTAAAAGCTTTTCTGCAGTCTCTGCCCTTCATAGCACGATGCCCCAAGGCCATCCTTAACTACAGAGCAGCTGCACAAGAGACTGCCGTGACCTGTGTACAGCTGATTAGATGTGGCACAAAGGAGGATACGAGCAAAACCCAACTCTCTCTGATGCCAGCACCTTTGTGAAGGCTTTGCCTTTCTCTGCTGAATGCCTGCCCTGCCTGTGGACAACATATTCCCCTTGTTCCACTGACTTGGGTAGTGCCAGTCTGCCTACGGCACGGATGTGCTCAGCGTTTGCATCGGCTCGGTTGAATCTTCCCAGGGCCCTTTCCAGCAGTCAGGCATCCACAAAGAACTGGGATATCCCAAAATGGTGGCCTTGCTGAAAGTGGTGCTGTGCTGAGTTGGGAGCAGTCCTCTTTAATGAGAGGAGCGGGTGCCAAGTGGTTACAACTGCACAGCAATACAATGTATAATCTAATTATGCTAATAGTCCAGTCTGGTTCTTCAGGGGGAAATTCAGGAGTCCATTACAAGCAAGAAGATATTTTCTGTTTTTTTTCCACGCTAACACCTATGATGGCCAGGCACAAAAGGTACTCTTCATTAGTGTCCTTCAGAGTAAGCATTTGTGCTCATCTGTCCTCCATTTTTTTTCCTTCTGACCATAAACAATTGTCTCCTCAGCCCCAGCAGTTATCAGGGAAAACCGCAGTGGGACTGTCAGAAAAATTTATAAAACTCACAAACAGATAAGGCTCAGCCAAGAAACACAGAGTGCGATATGTTCCCCACTTTCTGTTTGGTTTTAACTTGAATTGCGCAATGGCAAATGCTTCTCTCCAGCTGTCCGGAGTTCTTTAGTGTCTTAGTGAAGACCACATACAATGACAAAACTGAACGTTATGAACGCCATCTGTTAATTAGTTGTCCATTTTTCCCTGCCCGTACACCTCCACAGTCTTAACATCAACCTTCGTCTCTGAAGGGAGGTTGCTGTGTCTGTCCCCTTTTGGCTCGTGCGCACCCATGCTGCTTGCTCCAGTTTCATCTCCCTCCACCTGCCTCCACCAGTTAATTGGGAGCTCCAGAGGGAAGCAGGGAAAGATGTCACCAGCACACCCACAGCATCCCAGACCCTTGAAATTGTTCTCCCGTGGAGTAAGAGGTAAACCTAAGACGAAGCTCTCAAGGAGCCGTTCTTGCAGCCTTCCTTCCCAGGAAGATTTCCACGCTTAACTCAGTAGAAATAAGGAGATAAGCTAAGTTCAATGACAGCCATGGAGAAGTGATTCAAGAGGAGTAAAAACAGTGACTGTTTCATGTGCCTCCATTTCTTGTTTTTTCTCACCAACACCACTCGAAGGCAGGCACCTTATTGTTTGACTACAATAGAAAAGTGTTTCCATTAACTGTACAAAGAAGCCTTGCACGGATCTTGACTTTCCTTTGCTGCACTTGATACAAAAGGTGCAGGAGTAAAAGCACCATTAAAACCAAGCCATGACTGTTTAAAGAATAAATACAGATCAAAAAGGGAACCACAAATGTAGTTTGGGTGTGGTCTCTGTCTGAAGCTTTTAGGGTACATAAAATGAGGTTGGATGTTCTTTCAGGAATGGGCTTGTTTCAGGAGAGAAATCATTGGAGAAATAGCAAAAGCTGGGAAGTGGTATCTCAGAGAGGGAAGATGGTGGCAGTAAGGTAATTTTACTGTCTCTGAAGGTGCGGGTGGTTCCCTGCTGCTTGCTGTCTTGTTCACGGGCTGGCGCTGGTAACTTGTGCTGTGCATTGCAACTTCTGTGAATCTGCTTCCACCAGAGGTCTGCTAAGCAACAAAAAGGTTGCATTTCTCCCGGGCTGGGTACAGCATCACTAATAAGACGTGCTTCATGGAGAATAGCCTGCTGGAAGCATAGTAGAGGGAGTGTGGAGGAAAGCCCGTGACCTCCAGGCAGGGAAAAGCAGCGGGTGGGCAGGAGAGGGTGTGAAAGTGTTGCTGTGCCTTGAGGTTAGCCTTTGGGTGGGCTTGGCACACTTCATCATCAGGCTGTCCGTGCCGCCTTCCCACCCAGCTCTCTGGAACAGTGCCCATAGAGCACTGCACAGTGAGGCGTGCTCTTCAGATGAACCCCATGGATGATGAAGCTTTCTGCCTCTAAGGTCTTCTACCCTGTCCTGGCTTGCAAAGGCTGGCTCAGACCCCGTCCAGGCATTGAAGCCTGGTGTACAGGCTTTACAATAAATATCAAGCCACGAATACTTCCATAAAGGCCATTAATGCAAGTGGCACAGCAGTGGGAGTGGATTCTTCAAGTTTCGTCACTCCCAGCGGGTGGACCTGGAAGTATAGGAGAGCCTGATTTCGTAAGAGGAATTCCTAGGTGGAGTTACGTGCTGAGAAACTTGTTCAGGCTGCAGCGTTTATCTTGTTTTGATGGTATTTTTTTGGTGGTGCTCCTTAGAAACAAAATGACTGCTTCCTTTCTGGCTCAGTAAGGCACTCTTAAACAATACTAATCAAACAGCGTCAGGGTTTCCTTTTAAATGTTACTTCTGACTCTCTTAAGAGGTGGGCTGCTATTCACAGCCAGCACCCTGGCTAGTTATATAGAATCATAGGATCATAGAATGGTTAGGGTTGGAAGGGACCTCAAAGATCATCTAGTTCCAACCCCCCTGCCATGGGCAGGGAAAACCTCCACTACACCAGGTTGCCCAAAGCCTCATCCAATCTGGCCTTGAACACCTCCAGGGATGGGGCATCCACCACTTCTCTGGGCAACCTGTTCCAGTACCTCACCACCCTCAATGTAAAGAATTTTTTTCTCATATCTAACCTAGATCTGCCCTCTTTCAGTTTAAATCCATTGCCCCTTGTCCTGTCACTACACACCCTTGTAAAAAGTCCCTCTCCAGCTTTTCTTTAGGCCCCCTTTAAGTACTGGAAGGCTGCTATGAGATCACCCCAGAGCCTTCTCTTCTCCAGGCTGAACAGCCCCAACTCTCTCAGCCTGTCTTCATAGCAGAGGTGCTCCAGCCCTCGGATCATCTTCGTGGCCCTCCTCTGGACTCGTTCCAGTAGCTCCATGTCCTTCTTATGTTGGGGACTCCAGAGCTGAACACAATATTCCAGGTAGGGTCTCACGGGAGCTGAGTAGAGGGGCAGAATGACTTCCCTCGACCTGCTGGCCACTCACCTTTTGATACAGCCCAGGATACGGTTGTCTTTCTGGGCTGCCAGCGCACATTGCCGGCTCATGTTGAGCTTCTCATCCACCAGCACTCCCAAGTCCTTTTCCTCAGGGCTGCTCTCAAGGTGCTCCAGAAAGTCAAAGCATGTTTCCACACAACTTGGACTTCCACCTGTCCTTTGCTTTTGTTTGTGAATAACACAAGGTAGGAAAACAAGTGTTTCTGTTTTGCTTTCCTTGCGTTGGCAAGGAAACCAGTGAATTGATCTTTTTCTAGTTTGTAACCTTTCATCTGAAAACCAGATCACATACCTTGTATTTACCTCATACTTTATCTGTGCTTTACGATTATTGTATTAGCTACTAGACTTAGAAATGCATGTGTTTGATTATGAATGAGCATATACTGCTAGCTGAAGGGTCAGCTGCAGGAATCTTGACTTCCATGGATTTGCTCTGTAGCAGTTGTTTATTCTTGCACCCTAGAAAATACCTTGAGATGAAATGCAGCTGTTTTCCAAGGACAAGAGTATCTCTCCATATACAACACCACCCAGTTCTGGGAAGTCTAAATCCCAGCTGAACGTTGGTGGTTGTCAGTGAAAGATAGGTAAGATCAATTTCTGTATCTGAATTACTCTAATCCAGCAGATCTTCCTTTTTTGTGTGTGTTATGCCTGTCACTGTGAATGGCAGCTGCAAGCCGTGATAAAAAAGGCCTGCAAACAACATCATACCTGAGCCCACAACTGTTGCATGCACGGAAGCAACCTCTTGAACTGCATCTGGGAATTCAGACTGATTTATCAACATCTGTCTTCACTTGTCCTCAAATGACAGTGTCTCAGCCATAACAGTCATCTGTGGAAGGCACAGCTGGTCTCAGTATCTTGAGCCAAAGGAGCCTTTGTGGCTGTGTAATGAATAGCCACGTCTGGTATCCATACAGCACACCCAGCCAGCCAAATGCAGGAGCTGGTGCAATAACCATATGGCTACCAGTTAAATACCAGTAGCAGATGATGCATCGTGGCTACTTAGTGCAGGCAAAAAAGCAGCGTGTAACAACTGATGCTGCGAAGTCATCATGGTGAGCTATTAGTCAGGGAATTAGTCCCACTGCTGGGTTTCCAGGCAGTCGCTAATACCTGCAGTGCTTTCATCCTTGAAAATGCTCCATATCTTAAGTGAGACTCTTGTGTAATAGCAATATTTGTCTGTCCTGGCAGGGACGAGGTGAAATTTTGTGCGAGCAACATGAAGCTAGCGTTTACAATAAGTGATCTAAACTTCCCAGAACTGGGTGGTGCTGTATGGAGAAATATTCTTGCCCCTGGAAAATAGCTACATTTCATCTCAAGGTATTTTCTAAGGTGCAAGAATGAACAACTGCTAGAGAGCAAATCCATGAAAGTCAAGATTCCTGCAGCTAACCTGTCAGCTACACCAGAAACCCACTTGTGAGCACAGATGGCAGGAATATATCTCCTTGTGCACCGACACAGACATACACACATGCATGTGAGTGTGCACAGACATCCGTGTGTTACTGGGTGTGCAGCTTTCTGCCCCTTCCTCTCCCCCTCCAAAGGCTATTGCCTGTAATGGTGCTCTACAGCCACCACATCTGGCATAAGAGAAAGCTCTTGGCTAGCTTGGCATCCCTCTGCTCTGGGCAGACACTCGTTAAGGACAATTAATGCCATGAGGAGAAAACTTCAGTTGCTGTAGAGAAAATTCAGATTGTGCCGCATGTTGGAAACACTCTAAGTGGGTGAAGCGACTTATTAGTGCTGAATAGAGGCCACTGTCCAACAGCCTCTCTGCACCGATGGGAGCCGGAGATGCGTGCACAGGCATCCACAGTTATTGTGGGAGAAGGTCTTTTAGAAGAAAGCCTTCAGTGTAAAAATTTCTCCAGGGGTTCAAGAGGCAGTGCAGTTAACTTTTCATAGCTTATATATAAATGGTGCTTCATTATAACTAATTAATGAACAGAAAATGAGGGGATTTGTACAAATCTTGTTACAAAATATCTCCCTTTTTAAAGGGATCCGGCTAAAAGGCAGAAGAAAAGAATCATTGTACTAGAGAATTAGAGGAAAAGAGTGTGCCCTAAGGCAGTTGAGTGCTTTGCACATGATGGGAGGCTGTTGTTGCTGTTGAGATTTAAAATAGGAGGAGGCTTTGTGTATTGATAGAAAATGAAGAAATGACCTGGGGCGGACTAGGGCAATGCTGAGCATTCATCAAAACTACATAAATATCCAACACACCTGGAGTGTCGTTTAACCAGAGCTGAGAAAATGGAATATTTATTAATTGAAATTACGGGGAAGAACTTGACATGGCTGAATTTTTATTGATGTTTATCCGGCTGATTTTTATCTCTGTGAAAACCAAGCTGCCAAGACCGTTGTGTTGTCATTGTATGTCTCCTTGAGATGTGTTTCTGCATGGGGTGAATTCACAGATCCTTATTCCTTATCCACCAGCATAAGAAGTTTGGCAGTGATCTTTATCTGAGGATACAGCACTTGAATGTGTGTCCTTTGGAGCCAGAGTTTGTCTTCCAAAGCCCTGAACATGGCACAGGCCGTTAGCTGTGGCAGCTCACTGCAGGAAAGATAGGACCTAGGCAAGAAAAGATTTTGCAATAAAATGACAGATGAAAACAAGATAGGCGGAAGCCATGAAGGAGTTAGGAGGAATGAGGTTAATGCACTGCAAGTTGCTAAGGTTTTTGATTGAGTGGAGCTGGTCCAAGGTCCCCAGACTTACCCAAGTTATGTTCAGAGACTATTTACTTTGAACTTTTTGCATATGGATGCAAAATCTACCTGCTGCAAGAAAAAGCAGATGAGTTTCAGGCTAATGTTTCACACTGCCAGCTTTTTCTCCAATGAACTGTGTGATCCAATGCATTGTTTGGCACAAGTATGTAAGGTATTACTCCTATCCCCTAGGGAAAAAAATAGAAAATGTAACATAGAAGCCATAATAAAACCATACGATACGGCTGGTGAACTTCCTGACACAGCCGTTGAATAAGAACATCTTCACGTGGCCGGGGCTGCCTGGGACTTTCCAGTTGGCACTGCATCTTTCCCTGTTCCATCTTTCCGTTCCTGGAGCTCTTGTAGTGAGAAAGAGAATGCGCATGAGACCTAGATGTAGGATGAGAAGTTTTAGGAGGGAGGAAGAGACTGAATGAGGAGATGAGAAAAGAAATTTTCCTCCATATCCAGCTGCCCAGCCCCATCAGAAGTCATGGCAGTGGGTGTTGTTCTGCGAGCACTGAGCCCCGCCTGACCATGCATGGATAACCTCTGTTAAACCTTCACAAGGACAGCTGGGATTTCTCTGCTTCACAGCCCTGAAATCAACATGGCAGAGAGCCTCGGAATGCCTGCGCATAGCGTCAGCGCTGCTCGCCCACGCCTGATGCCGTGCCAGCGGTGCCCGAGCCGTGCCCGGCCGTGCAGAGGAGGTGCCAGCAGAGGGGCCAGGGTGCAGCAGGGAGTGGGGTGCAAAGAGGGATGGCGCTGGGGCTGGTGGAGGTGGGTATGTGGTGCTGGATCCAGGGAGGCTTGGATCTGTATTTATGACAATTATTTATTACTTATTGCTCTCTGCAATAAAGCTTGGCAGGGCAACACTTGGGAACTGGTGGTCTGAGAAATTATTTGGTTTGTGTCCGTGGCAGTACGGACCACTCCAACATGAAGCATCAGAAAGCACGGTGTGAAGGGAGGAGGGATTTTCTCCCCAAGTTCCATAGTGGGTTGTTGAAACTTTCTCCTGTGTAAACACAGTGGTTGCGTGAGCATCCTCTGTTTTGTTTTTCCCCTCTGATGCCATTTCAAGCAAAGGAAACGAGCTGCAAGTGTTTAGCTTGGCACCGTAACTTCAGTAACCATATCCAGGGCATAGGGTAGCATGGGCTGGTGCTTAATCATTCACTCATTAGCTCAGTTGTCGTTTGAGCTTGGAAGACAAATAGAGGGTAAGAAATTGTGTCAGCCCATCTGAGAGGAGCAGGTATGAGACGGTTCGGGAAGGATGACATACTTTCTGGGCTTCTTGGTGCACTAGCTCATGGCCTTTCCGGCACAGCTGTTGCTGCTGCTGCTGCTGCTACCAGTTTTGGAGGAAATGTCTATATATGAAGAGCCCATCTGCTCGCAGCTGTTGTCGCTTTTTAATTGATGTAATCCTTTTGGATGAGAGTAGCAGCACAACTGCGAGCATCTCCTGCACCATCACCCAACTGCCAGCACCTCCTGTGTCACGCACTCTTTTTGTTCATTTGCTTTCTATATACATACCTTCCCTATGTACCCCCTGCAGTCCCCTGAGGGCTGTCTTTACTTACGTGGCCATACAAAGAGGATTTCTCCCCTCTCTGGCTATGATTACTTACCAGTCAGGGCATTTCGGAAAGGGATAGGGATGGACTAACAGTGTTGTAGATGCTGCTGGTAAGACTGTACCTGGAACACCGTGTGCATTTCTGGCTACTCATGCCCTGAAAAATATGACTTGACACTGTAGTGGATGCGGGGGGGGAGGAGGGGTCTGCGTGGACAGCAGAGAGATGAAAGTCTGACATGCAATTTGAGATTAAAGGAGCTTTACTTGTTTAGTCTAGAAAAATGCAGACTGGGATGTATCAGAAGCTTATATATGCATCACGAAAAGAAACACCAAGAAGGGCAGTAGGTTACTAAACCAAATGGTCAGCACTGGAAAAAGATCAAACAGGGAGGAACTAGCCTCTAGTAGATGTAGACTGGAAACCAGAAGCCAGCCCTTAAGGATCAGACTAACACTTCCACGGCAACAGTGGGGACAAATTTTCTTAGCTGTTTTTAAGACAGAGCTTGAATAAGTTCATGAAGAGGATGAGCTGACATGCTTTCCTGCCATAAGAGGTGTTGGGACTGGATGACAGAGGAGATCATGTTTTCTTCTTGCATCAGTCCATTCACAATACGCATTTATTAAAGTTTCTGCAGGAATTTTGCAGTGGAGCCTGAGATACAATCTATGAGCAGAGCAAGTTTCAGAGGGTTGGGAGGGGGATGCCAGTGGCGTGATAGCTGACCACCCCAGGTAAACACGGTGCTTGGGAAACTGCAGCGCCGATTCGTGCTGGGTGATGCTTGTGTTCGTTCAGTTGGAAGCTGAATCCAGCCAGACACGAACCACTTTTTTTTTCCCTTTTCACTGAGATTCCTTTTCAGCCATATCACCAGACAGACAACCAAAACCGCAGCCAGGGAGGAGGTCAGCAGGTCTACAGCAAACTCCCTTAGGACCGGCTTGCACTGCTGTGTGACCGTGGCTGCCTGTTCTCCTGGCGCCAGTACCAAACCACAGTGCCAGCATCATTGTAAGTGCCGTTGGGCTAATGAAAAGGCTGTTTTTCCATGCGGATGCTACACATGATCCTGACTGTGGTTATGTAAGTGCTTGTGATATTTTCTGCCAGACCACAAGAGGTTGCGTTTCCGTGATTAGCGTGTAATCTCTTGTGTAGGCAGCCTGGGGACAAGGTTGGCATATTACCTAAGGAGGGACACCCGAGAAAAGCTGAGGAGAAGAATCATTGGGCAGTCATTCAGTATCTTTCAGGACAGCCAGTTTATATCCATCCCACTCAACCTTCTGATTCGGATGTGTTCCTCTTGTTCCTTTCGTACTGGAGGTCTCAAAGGTACTGAGTTAGGAAGCTATATATATACATATAAAAATATAAATAAAAGCCTGGTTACAGTGATTTAGAGGGAGTTTCCTTTTCTACTAATTGTTTCAGGATTTTTGTCATCTTTGCCCCTTGTAAAAGTGTTTGGCTTTTGGTGTTTCGGAGGTTAAAAGGTGGGCGAGCAGCAGTTGGATCTGATTTGAAAAGAATATGAGTGAGAATTCAGGATTTCCTGCTTAGGCAGAGCCATGTGAATACCAGTGAATGAGCCCGGTCCAAAGCTCACTGTGCTGAACAGTTAGATACCCATTTAATTGCACGTGTTTTGAGCACTGCCGTAAAAGCACAGGTTGCTGAGATCCCTGAGCTAGACTGTGGCTTGCAAAATGTCTTCTTCCTGAATTTTGGTGGCAGGACTTGCTTGACTACATGCTGATCTTCACCAAGCCATGTCGTTCTCTGTATGATGTGAAAATAACACATGCCTCTGTATCCTAGTTGTACGCAGTGCACAGAATGATGTGTTCAAAGCAAGTTTTGCTTCCAGCAGCTGATAAGATCTTAGTCTTCATGATCTCATGCATTCCTTCTGAGAAGTGTAGTCAAAAGAGCCACGCTCACGTATAGCTGTGTTACAGAGCATTTGGACAGACTACCTTTTCTTACACTCTTTCTTACTGCGTTTACTTTCAAACAGAAGGTAGAAAATTGTGCTCCTCAAGTTTCTGCTGTTTATGAGAATTAATCTTTCCAGACAATGTTAGTCACCTAGTTAGCCTTTATTTATTATTATTTTTATCTTTCTTTTTCAGAATAAAGGCTTTTTCTCTTGATGAAATAAGATTTTCTAAGTATTGACAAAATTATCTGGTACTAAACAACTTCTTGCCTGCTCTTCTTGAAATACTCCTCACAGTGTTACTCCTTGGAGCACCAAGTATCAGCTGATTTTGTAATCACCACACACTGTGATTTCCCCAAGGTGGCACTTTTTTGTTAGGAGGCCGGACATTTAATAATAGTAGCAGTGTTGTATCCACAGAGGTTTACTGGGCAATAAGGGAGACAGGTTTTGTAGAAAGAAGCAGTACGTTTTATTAGACTGACCGAAAGAAGTAAGAAAAAAGACCCATGTTTTGGGCTCAGCACCCAGTCAGCTTACGTGCATGATAACTTGACTTTCTTCCACGAAGCGACAGGATGCTTTCCAGATTCGCTTGCTCCAGGCTTCCCATCCATGCCCCAGATAAAACTTTGGTTCCAAGCTTTTTCATTTGTATATGGAGATATGCTTAGGCTTTGGGATACGTGATTGGAAAAGACAGGCTCCTCATATTGCTGACATTGTGTATTTTTGGTGTACTGGGTGAGATCTTGCACAGATTGTCTGGTGACAGAGATAACTTCGAATCTAATCTTTCACTTATAAAATGGAGACAATAAAATGATGTGCAACAGAGAGGAGAGGTAAGATGAGCAAAGTGATAGACTTAAATCAGGAGATTTAGAGACTGGCTGCCTCAAAATTGCTGTCTCACTCCTTTCCAACTGGTAGATAGGAATGGAAAACTAGGTCTTTGTTCCCATAGGAGGACTCTTGCCATGGGGACGAGCAGTATAGTAGAACTATAATAGTAGTAGTAGTAGTAGTAGTAGTAGTAGTAGTAGTAGTAGTAGTAGTAGTAGTAATAATAATAAAGCAACAAATACTAGAAATACCTGTCACTCTTTCCTGAAGAGCTCACCAGGCTGAATTCTTGGGCTTTCCTATTCAGTCCTGCAGTTCTTGTTACTGCAATATCATGCTCATTAAGTCCAGTAATTACAGATTGAGACTAGGCAGGATTAGGCTCCGAAGTACTTTTGCCCAAATTTCAGATCATCAAGCCATGTATTTTGCCATTGCCAAACCTTGCAATTACTTAAAGTCTTTGAGTACTCATTTCCAGGACTGAGAGAGCCTCTGTCTCCTGTATAGCGGTGTCCCATGCCAGCCAGGCTACGCTCTGTACAACAGGTATGAATCCAGTTTTCTGCCTTTTGTAAGGGAAGAACAAAGCACAGTTATGCATTATTTCTCACACCAGTTTTGTATTTGCATGTTGCATACAGCAAAATCCAAAGGCATTTCAGGAAATTTCAAATGTCTTGGTTTCAAATGTCAGAAGTGGTGAGCAGAGGAAGGGGAGCCAAGGTCTTCCTCAAGACACTTGGCACCGTGTCTGCAGTGCACTCAGCTGAATGAGAGATGGCATTTCGGTGGAGCACTGAGAGACCAGGAAAACTGCAGCGAAACATTTTAATGGGGAGTAAAATGAAAATTGAAAGTCAAAAATCTTAGATGTCTCTTCCTCTTGGGTTCTTTGAATACCGAAATTAAAAAAAGATACAATATGAGTACTTATCCTACATGCTGATTTTATGTGAAAGATCATTTTTCCTGCATTCTTCAAAGACGTAAGTAGATTAGCAAGTGTCCTCGTAAGCATGATTTTTGCACACCGCTTGCAAAATATGCTATAAACACCTTTCCGGTAAAAGGCACAGTGAGATTGAGTGGTTTTTTGCAACACATCAGAGCCTGGGATTGGATTTGATCATCTCATATATTCTAGTCTAGTATCTTGACCACGTGCATTTTTCACAGCAGGAGGTTTCATCTCTTTAATGCAGTGTCTCATCTTCTTTACTCATGGACAAATGGAAGACAAACAACTTTTATGGCTTCACTAGCTTGAGTAAGTTCTTAACCTTATCCAAAGGCTTTGTATTTATTGGGAAATAAAAGGAGGTGTAGAAAGGCAGCACTGGTAAATCCTGTGCTGTCAGAGTCTCACAGGAAATCGAATGACCCTTGCTTGAGAAACACAAACCACAAAATGTGGGTGTGATATTTATTGGTATGTGCTTTGCATTCTTCTGCGAGAACTGATTGCATTTTGCATCGCTGCTGTAAATTCTGCCTGCCTTTTCCAAGAAGATTTCAACACTAACTCTTCTGAAAACGACCTGCTGGAGAGGAACACCGCGAGCATTAGTGTTTTGACTTCTGACTGAGTCCTGGAAAGCTCTCCCCTGCTGTTAATGATTTCTGGTAAGAGGGAAGAAGGATGGGCTTTCAGACGCGGTGGGCATTCATTAGCATTTACTGTCAGTGTCAATAGACCCCTGCTTGGATGGCACAGTCATATATCTTTGTGGCTTCCCTTTAGTATATCTGTTTGTTCACTGTTTCTTTCTGAAGACAAGTCAAGAATTGTATTAACTTTTTGATCTTGGTATGGGAGTGTTTATATTAATTTCCTAACATCAGTGGCTCTGTGATCTCTCATTTAAAATCGGCAGGGGGAGAAGCTGTTTCAGTAGTCCTGGTTTAAAAAAAGTTAGGGAGAAGCCCAAAATGAAAAGGGAAAAAGAGGGTTAACTTTTGCAGAAAATAAGCAGGTCATATTTGTAGGGGTGCAAGGTCACAAAAGTTCAGATTATGTCTTTTTAACTGTTTACTTGTGTGAGTATTTCTTAATGCAAAAGATGTAAAAGCAGCTTTCATCTGTTTTTCACAGTTCATTAACTGTCCTAAACATGGCTGATACATCACAGTATTTTTGGCTAGAAGTTTCTGAGGTATTCGAGAGCACTCAGTTCATCAGCTAGGAAAAATCAAAGATCAAAGGTCTTCTTTCTAAGAAACTTGTTTAATACCCTATATTAGGCCAAAACGTTTTGTTGTTAGGACTTTTTTGGGGATCTCCTAGGTTTCAGGTGCATTGGCAAACTTAGTTCACTGTTAACTTTGAACAGTCATTCTTAGTACTTAGATTGATCCGTTCTGTATCTATATTCTCATTTACCTTAGTAATTAAATCCTGTGATACAGACTTCATCATGCAGGTAATGAGCAAGGCACACAACCTTTAACAAAAAAGGAAGACGTTAAGAGGCTACAAGGTGAAGATGCATGTGGGCAGACTTGTTTCCATTGCGTGGCAGTTGTTTGCATATCTGGGCATGGGAAGGTTCAGAGGATGTGTGGAATGGCCGTTTCTCACCAAAATCCACATTGCTATCCTTGGCCATACTGAAGTAAGTCGACATTAGGCACTTGATCTATTTTGTGTTTGTAACCTAAGTCCTCCTGTAATCCCTATTAGAGTCATGTTCAGAATCTTATTCAGGAACAGGATTTATCATTTGCTCTTCTTCTGATTGGTATAAAAATATACTAATTGGTGAAATATTGACCATGGTACTCGGATTTGTTCTCGCTTAAATTGTTTTCAGCAACTGAAGAAATAACCAAGGTAATTTGTTGCTTCCAAAATTGACTTCAGAAGTGTCAAAGCAAGAGGTCAAAATACAGAGAGATGCGAAGGAAAAGAGAGTTGCTCTCATGACTGGTTGTGGAGCAAAACCACCTCATTAAGCTGAGCAGAAGCCAGGGCTTTATGTACTGTGCAGTGAAGGTTGTATAGACGTTGTTAAAGCCACTGCTAAGTGATGTATATAGTGTGTAATTTTGATAATTTCAAACAGATCAGCACCGTAACATTTTTTTAATTGACACCACATCCATGTTAATGTTGTCTGTGCAACAAATAGGGGTATAGTAACAAATTTCTTAGCTGAGCCGGAAATCAGGCGTGTATTTGTTGTTTGCCAAGTGCTTGATGAAATCAGCACTTTAGTACTTGTCTAGGTTTTTTTCATGGCTGTCTATCACTTCACTGTGAAGAAAGACAAAATACACATGAAGAGATAGTTTTCTCAAAGAATGTTTTTAACAAAACCGCCAAGTGTGTTATGGTGCTTCTGCTGGCACTCATGTTGCCGTAGGACTTGCGAAACTGTGTTATGATTATTTTAAATACGCTGAGCTGATGGGGGAGCAGCGCGGTGCACAAGCACCTTAGTTCTCTGCTAGAAGTAGCTGTTGAGATGTGTCTTGCGCAGTTGTTCCTGCATCCCTGTAATTTATCTGGGTAGGATTGCAGTGTGCAAGTACTGGAGATAAAATATTGAGGATCATTCAGTCAGATTTGAGTCAATACAAATCTACAATTACTTCTTCCTCTACCAAACGGGGAAAAAAAAAAAAAGAAAAAGGCCAGGCTAAATTAGTTACTAGGTCTGTGTGGCTGGATTTGCATTGGTCATGGTTTGTGAGCAGTACAAATTGCCATGAAAGAAAAGCAGACATGGCCATGGTGTGCATACAGCATCCCGCTGTTTTCTGAGCGGCGGCAGGGTTCAGAAGTACTGTTTCAGTTCATCACTGAAATAATATAGATGTAGAAAATAACAGAGTTTTACTCTTTTACCAGTTTAATCTCTTGGAGACTAGGCCGTTGTCTCTGACCGAAAAGCAGTCGGCCCATTAGAAAAGGAAAACTTATCCACAAGCAAGGCTGCAGAATGTCCTATTTCCAATGTTGCAAAGAGCTCACTTCAGTGTATTTTGGAGAAAACCTTTCAGTTTCATTTAGGGTGGTAAACTTTATTTACTGTAGTGGTTTTATCATGAGAGTGTTTATAGCAGCTTCAGTGTGAATTTATTCAGTGAAATGATGCTGATTGCCAAGTAGAGGTCAGGATGCCAGAGACAGGGAAGGGGAATTCCTCCTGACAGGAGGAAAATAAATTTCCTTTCAGCCAGGCTAAAAGATAATACCAAAAATAAAAAATGCAAAGCTACACAGATGGTCTCTGATAGCTGCTTCTGAACTTGTGAAGCAGAGCTGAATGCCAGCAGTGGAAATACAAACAGACTCTTGGATAGGCAGGGTTGGGAGCTACACTGTCGCGACGTGCTGTCCACCATCGGCTGCTCCGAAAGGAGGAGTGGGAGGTTCAAAGGTTATCATCCTATTTATGCTAATCGAGTTTGAGCTAAGCTCTTCCCAAGAAAAAAGCCTCTTATTGAATTAGTTATTCAGTTCCTCAGGGTGCAAGTGGAATGGCTGTAACGCTGTCTTAGAGTCTGCTCGGGGAGCCCTTGAAGAATATAACTAAAGGATTCCTCTCAATTTAAGCATCCCTCAGATGAAAAGCAACCGGGAGACCTGAGAGACTTGTGTGCCTTTGCTATTTAGTCTGTCTACAGAAGGGGCCAAACATGTTCAGGTACACAGCACCCTGGCAGGTCCTCTGCTTGTCCATGGAGCAGGGGCTGAGGGTAAGAACAATTTATTTTCGTAGTATTGTTAAACAAGCATAATTTGTAATCTTAAGAGTGTGCTGTAAAAGGGAGGCAGTGTCAGAGCTACCTACACAGAAAATGAAGGGTCTGTAGGGATGTGTAATGTTTGTTCCTTCATTGTGTATTTCCAAGTTGCTGTGACTTGAGGAAACAGGTCAGAAGTTATGTGAAAACTTGTTGTGTATGTTTATGCGTCTCTGCATCTATATGCATACAGCAAACATATGTCACTCTGTACCTCTATATGTAGGAAATATTGTTAATAATTTTCATTTCCATAGCTGCTTATATCCATAGGGTTTTGAAAGGTTTATAGGCGCTAATTAATAAATTAAACCTCATAGCAGTCTTATGAGATGCATGCTAAGGTGGGGTTGCAGCCTGGGTAAGTTATTTTATTCAAGGTCATGCAGCAAGTCAACAGCAGATAGGAGAATGAAATCCAGATCTTCTGAGTCTCTCTAGTTGCTTAATACCTGTTAGTTGTCTTCTAAATTGAATTTTCTTCAAGACCATTAGCCTTGAGGACTCATGAAAGTACAACAATTAACTGTAGCAGTAGAACAACTATGGCCAAGATTGACAGCTGAAAAGTGTAAATTTCAAACTACTTGGCCTGTTGTTACTTATTCACTTATGCACAGTGCATTGCAGTATTCTATTCCGTGAAAGCAGTCTACTAGTCTCTGATGGCATTTAATATGAAAGAGTTACTTTGCAATTCAAAAATACCTATTATGTTTCCTCAGCTTTCCTGATTTTATTACAGCCCTTGAAATACTTGGTATGGATTTTCTTTCCAAAAATGCTAACTGTGAGAAATACATTTAATTTTGAAAATAGGTTTCTAGCCTCAAAAGTTGCAAAGAAATACTAAAAAAAATGGCTTCTAAATACTGTCCCCAAGTTTGCCTCTTTCTTCATGCCGCCTGCAAGGGCAAATCGAAATTAAAGCACTATTCGTATAATTTTGGTTTTACACCTTGCAAGACTTGCATCTCACTAGCTTTTATGATTTTTGAAGACAGATCTTTTTCATCAGTCTCTCTAGAAAGTGCATACTTGGAAACAATGATCAAGGTCTGCATACTCAGCTGTTTTTCTGTACAAGGATAGCTTGCATTTGTCGTTGCTAAGTCCATTTTGACTTTTGCCTTTCTAATACTTTTATCGTAGGGGATCCAAACTGTACAGATTTTATAGATCACTTATCAGTAATTATGTAATCTTTGGGACAGAGGTGGGATTTCATGATATCAAAAGGGTGGCACCAGGACTTCCCAAGGACTGGTATTTGTGCAAAGTTACCCCCTGGAATGGGCTCTCCGGAATGGTTGTGGAATCTCCTCCAGCAGACATTTTAGTTTTTTAACTATGCCTTACTGTATTATAAAAAGTTACTTCTGGATAAATATAAATCTGCTATATATGTGGTACTGGCTTTCACAGTTAGCAAGTCTAAACATTGTGGTCTCCCTTCTTTTTCGCCCTGGTGTCTTAATCAAACGTTACTGGGAAAAAAAAATATATTCAAAAAGTCCATGAAGTGCTTTTTTGTCCTGTTTTTAACATAGAGAGCTCTGCAGTCGTAAGTTACAGCATATCTGAGACACTCAGTACATTACCAGAAGCTGCAGATGAAAAGAAAATTTGGCCGTGTGTCCAGTGTATCCCTGAAGGCATGGCATTCTCCATTGAATCGTATGCAGTGCAGAGCTGCTGTAGTACTAGAGCAATGATAATAAATTTTGGATGTTTGGATCCAAATGCATTAAGGTGTCAGAAAGCAGAATGCCGGCGTTGGCTGCAGTTCAGTCTCTGGGCTTCAATTCAGGGTCTTGCCTAAGCCAAAAATTAAATAGGCTGCCTGGGGAACGCTCACACCAAATGCAATCCACTGCCCACTTTCTGTCAAAAAGGTTGAAAGATTAAATACCTTTAATGTCCTTGCAGTACAGTCTTGTGGTTGTGGAACCAGCTCAAACAGGAATGTGTGTATTTCTGTTCTGATTGAAATCCATCAGGCAGATGGCCACTTCATTGAAGTAAGTGGTGCCTTCAGCTTTCTTTCTTTCATCGCTTACTCAAAAACAGACAGAGATGGCTTCCCCCTAACAAGTGATACTGCACCCCTCATATGGATGAAGTTAGGCCTGCTATGGCTATGCCAGGCTATGAAGTCATAGCCTGCTGTCCACATACTATGCATTCATTACACATGTGCATGGACAACTGTCTAGGACCAAGCTGGGAAGTGTTATATACAGCTGTGCTCAGAAGGTGCCAGTTCCACAGTACTTTCTCTCGGTAGTGCTAGGACGCTTTGAAACCTCAAGTATGGCAACGATGTGGAAGCTGTCCAGAGCCCCTGCTTTCAATTCTGCCTTGTACACGCTGAAAACAAATAATACAATTTAATATAAATATTTGTTTCTGTAATTTGTCCCTCTGAAGAGAATATTTGCATTTCTATATTGCAATGAGCTAATGTAGTCAAGCCGGTGATAAATTTCGTGCTACCTTTTGCCTATGCAGGCACTGTTGTACATTAATATTTATTAAATTGTATTAATTAGACAGCTGGTGAGAGTACACCATTGACCTTTCTGGAAGAAGGCTGCGGAATTTCATCTCTAATCTCAGATAGGTCTGTGGTCCAACCAAAATTGCCATTTAGCATTTTATACCAGGAAGACTGTCCAGGTCACCTTCGACTTACATGAAAGCTGTGGTTGACATTCAGGCTTAACAGCCTTGCTCCTGCTGAAGTCAACAGCAAAACTCTCCTTGGTTTGAACTGGTGCAGTGTTGGATGTGCGAAGATAACACGACAGTAGTTTGAAGGTGCTATTTATAGTGATACCGAAAGTGGAGAAGTTTTGCCGAGTCGTTATTGCCAGGGGCTTTGGAATTAGCACAGATATGATTAGTGCAAAGGCAGGGCCACCTCTAGTCTCTTGGTATGAGGCAAAACTGTTCTAAGACTAATTAGGGGCACATTCAGGCAGTGCGGTATTACTAGTCATTTGATTTAATGAATGCTGCTCATTTAAAAAGCTGTAATTTGTGCTTAGCCCTTAGGAAGTAAGGAGGAACTGCAGGAACATAAATCCCCTAAAGCAGAGGCACAGCCTTTCCAGGTGTGTGACTAAAAGACATCATAAGCCTTACCAGAAACAAATATAGACTGTAAATCATTACACTTCTGCAGTTGCTCTGTTAGGTTTGGCATTCTGAATTTTACCAAACTGTTAAGTGCTGTGTGTTTGTGATAAATGATTATGAATTTAAGATCAGATAGGACTGAAAAGGTCTTATTGGTAAAGGTAGATGTGATCCTTTAATTTCGTTGGGGTGCATTTTTCTTGGCTGGGTGGTGTTTTTCCTTTATACATACGTCTGTTTGTTCTAGCATCTCTAGTACATTATTATTAGGTGATGTGACAAAGGCAAGATTTGGAAGAAAAACTCAAGTTATGATTACACGCAAACAATCTTCTTCTAGCTGACGATACCCAGATTCCAACTACCACCTGTTAATTCCAACACTGAAAGCAAGTAAATTTTCATACCTAACCAGAACTGTTCTCATGATGTCTTTAGTGATTCAGGTGAATTAACTCATGACTTGTTCTTTTCCGATGACAAAGCTGATACAATTTCCTGGCATTTTTCAGGAAGGAGATTCTTGAGAGTGGTGTCTAACATAACTCTCCAGCCCTTATAAGAACCTGTGTTCCCAGGCAGATAAACAGCCCTGCACAGTAAAAAATAATCATCTTGTCTTACAACTGAAGTGGTGTTTCCAGAACGGAAATTTGTCTTGGTAACAAGTAAATACAAAAATGTCCTAGGAAGAGCTGACTTAGGCTTAACATTATGCAGCAGCAGAAGATATCTCTTTGATTGCTTAGATTTGGATCAGGTACTGCATGTTCTCTTTCTCCGCATACAAAGTCCTATTAAAGCACCTCAGTGTGCAGCAAAGTAAACAGAAGAAAGGATAATGAACGTCCAGCGTTGCTGGATGGTTTATGCTTGCACGTAAGTGGTTCTATCCTCTGTACTGCCAGGTTTTTCTGTTCTGTTCTGAGTGTTGGAATAGTTAGCATATCTCTGAAACTCTCCGTTCATGCAATTGAAGGAGCACAGAAGAATTTCAGCTTGCTTTAAAAGTAATTAAAGTTTTTAGCTTCTTCTGATTGCAGAGAAAAGCTTGGGAAAAAAGTCAAACCAACCTCTGAGGGCTTAAAAGGCTTAAGGGAAATAAAAAGGGCTAGGTAGCTACGTTTTTGTGCTTTTAAATGGCATTTCTTGGCTTTCTGGGACTTTAGTAATGACATCTGAGCAAATGGAATTAGTTTTATTGCTGTATGATTAGGGAGGTTTAGTACCATCAAGTGCCAGCAATACCTGTTTGTGCACATTATTGTAGTAACGTGGGTCATTTTATCTCTGCTATTGGTAATCACTCTGCTGCAAACTGCACGTAAACCACTTCTAGCTAGTTGTTATTGTTGCTATGTGATACTCATAATCTGTCTTTCAAAAGTGCTCCCAGTTCTCTTCAACTCCATTTTCCCTCTTAGTTCTTAGTCTTCTGACATTGACCCCATGCAACACAGATTTGCCCAAGGTATGGAAGCACTCACTGCCCTTTGTTTTTCATATACCTATCAGACAATTACATTTTTAACAGATTGAAGAGGAGACTTGTGGGAATGGGATTTGAATGGTGTCCTTTAAGGATTTGAGGGCAATGTTTCCAGGCTGCATGCTCAGCGGAAGACATTTTCAGTTTTCTCTTGAAAACTACAAATGTTATTTGTTAAGCACTTCCATTTTTGTTAAGAAAAAAAAAAAAGGCTTGTTAAACAACTACCATTTTCTTGTACATTCCATATCTTAAATTTAAACCTCATAAGAATTATAATTTTAACGTAAAATTTTTAATGAGGTTGGAAAGCAAAAATACAAGCAAGCATACTTTAAATGAAAGATGATTAACTGAGTGGAAAAAATAAGGTCCCATAGTGAAGTCTCGTGATATTTATCTGATTGCCCTTGAGCAGATCGGCAATTTCAAATCAAGAAATCTTATTTCAAAGTTAAAGAAATGCAAATGAGCAAAACTCATTAATTTGAATTAATAAATCTGTGACTCCAATATCTAATTTACAGAACCATCTTCTAACAAGAAGGCCTGGATTTTTTGTGTAGTTCCTTACTTTCTACATCGTAATAATACTCCCTGCTAGCTTTTATTAACAGAATTTTAACTGTGCGCTTCAGAACCTTAACCTGTATTTTCCTCAAAGCCTTAATGCCCTTTGACTTTTCTAATTATTTCCCTCACTGTAAAATATATCTGCTTTGATACAGAGCATCATTATTGGCCAAATGAGAAATACTATCCTCTGTATACCAGCATATACAATATAATTGCTGAGTAATTTTTGGATACGACATCAGAGCAAATCCAGGGAATAGTCTAGGCACCAAAGCATGAATTTTGCTGATAATAATAAAAATCAGGAAACTAGAAGCCAAGAAATGAGAGCTCCAGACATCCACGGAACTTACTGCAAACATCAAAAAATTGCTTAACGTTGCAGAATATCATGTATTCATCTCAGTTGAACTCAGCCTGGATTTAGGATTTAAATCTTAACACCCAGCACGCACGAATCTCAATCACTTGTCCACCAGTGGGGCAGAAGGGAAATAATGGTGGCAGCAGATCCCAGAAATGATGGAAAAATGGAAGAACCTGAAACAAAGGTAGGTGAAAAAAAAGGGATAAGCAGCCCCATCCGTGCAGGAACAGAAGGTACAGACCCGGAGGTCCGTTGCCCTCAGTGTTAAGAGACTCAAGAAGGCAGAAGAAAGGTAGTAATGATCAACTGGGGGAAAGATGGAGTGATGGTAACAACAGGTTCCCTGACCGGAAACCAGAAGCTGACCAGCAGAAGTGTCTTAACTTGGTTTGAGCTGACCACCATGTTCACTGTCCTCATTCAGTAAGAAAGACTTCCAGGACCGCTTCTCAAGATAGTTGTAACTCTATGTTTAAGCATGCTGCAGTGTACCTTCACTGCCACTTTCTGGCAGTAATAAGAACCAGATTCTAATGATGTGTTCATAATTAATTCTGGGTCCATTTTGGCATAAATTCTAAATAATTAAAACTTGTCTTCAGTTTTCATTAGAAGACCCTTGCTTATTTTGTGCTGGGAAAGCATACCTGGACTTAAGAACAAAAAAATTGAGCTTTTGGTGAAGTCAATATTTTATCATAATTCCTGGAAAGAAGGACTTGTCCAAGCCATGGCAATCATCAGGGAAAAAAGTTCTTGAGTAAAGTCGCAGTAAAATACATCATTAATAATAACCCACCCACATCCAGGCACCATATCATCAGACACTTCGTTGGAGGAAGGAACAGTACTGTTGGTGTTCATGACTCATTATATTCATGGGTTATAAGGTTTAAAGAGCATGATCACGTTATGACTGGCATTGTGACATAGACCACTGGATTTCCCTAAATTGACTTGTGTTTGGATTAGAGCTTATCTTTTAGAAAAACATCCAGTTTTGATTCCACGTGTCCTGCAAGGGAGCATTCATCACAGCCTGTATCAAGTTGTTCCCTTCATTAATTATACTCACTGCTAACAGCTTCCTGTTAGAAGACATGCATTATTTTACTCGTGGTCTCCCTGAACACTCTCCAGAGCAGACAGAAATGTCTTGTGCTCCTTTCTTCTTTGAGGAGTTGGCTTTGTCTGAAGATTGTTGAGTGATTGCTTTTTATTCCTTGCATAACCTGTGGGCTTGGAACAAGTTCTGATTTATGGCTTTAATTACAGTCTGTCTAACCATCTAAAAAACCGTCTCAGTGTTTTCCTTCAAGTCTTACCATTGTTGTGATGCCAACACACACCTGTGGCCGGGAATAGTACTGTTGATGTACAGGGCCTCTGCTTTTCATCTATACTACTTTCACCTTGTTGTCACCAGATAGCCCACCCTTCCTTCATGTGTCTACCTCTTTGCTTAGCTCTGGTTGGAGGCTCTGACCAGGTTGTTGTTGCTGTTTTAAAACTAGGACAGTGTTTAGTACATTGAGGTTCACATCTGGGCTATGCCTAGAGCTTCTGAGCATTAATCAGATTTCCTGATGAAACAATCAAGGTGAAGTGTCTTGATTAGAAGTGTCTTGATTAGTTTTCTTTTCACAGTTTTGGCATAGTTTGGGGCAGTACTTACGTTACGCTTTCCGCTACAAAATTGAAATATGTGTTGACATCAGAGACTTACATCTTCATCCTTTGGGTCAGATGAGGACCATCAGCAGTCACGTGCATCCCTTGCTGCAGAATGGACAGGTTTAGAGGTGAACTTAGCAGCCACGTGGACTCCATCCTGTGTTACTGGCCTGAAATGGTGCTTCTGCCAAACCCAGGAGCAAGGTTGCTGTGTACAAACCAGAGTGGTGACGGGATGCAACATACAGGTGTGAGTCTGGGTAAGCTCGACTTTGAAGATGTCCCCTTAGTTACACTGCAGGTTTCGGCAGTGCTTCTGTAATATCTGGCTGTCGTATCACTGCACAAAGCTATGATCTTTTCTTTATCCTTTTTGAGACCGTGCTAATTGGTAAGAAGAGATGTCAGTGCTAACGGACTGATAAGCACATTAGGCAGATTGTTACTTAGTTGCTGAGATGTTCCCAGTTCCCTAATTGAAGGCATATATTGCCTTTGGGTAAATTCTACTTAGCTGACTTACTCAGTGAAGCCTTGTCCAGATGTGTTTCTGGAAGTTATCAGCTGACATAATATGAAATACTTCTTTATGCATGTCTATACAGAGTCCAAAGTTGGAAGGTGCAGCCAAGCAAGATGATGCCCACTGAGCAGAGTATCAGGGTGCTCTGAAAACTATTTCTGGATGGAAGAACAACATGCTCTTTCCATGCCCTGACAGAACAACCCAGAGATCTCACCCAGATCCTACCCAGGTCAAGTTGAATTTTCCTTTTGCAAGCTGAGTAGTTCCCCTCCTAGTCAACAATATGAATAATGATTGTCCTTGGTTTGGAGAAATGTCGGCCCTTGGACTGTGGTATGAGTGTTTTAAACTCAGCCGTTGTCAAATTTTTGAAGCAGTCTGGGTAACTTTCCTGTAAAGGCTATGATGATAATTAAGTAACACTGTACACCTTTCCTTTCAGAACCTGAAGTTCTCAAGCATTAGAAGTTATCCTACTAATCCGATTGGCCTTCTGGCATATATTTTATTTTTCCTTTTGATGGGACCTTGACAGATCCCAGCCTTGCAAAGTTGAACACCTGAAATTCAGCATTTAAACCTGAATGTATGCTTATCAGTAACGTCTAGATGTAGCAGCCCCAGAAACCACTCTTTAAAGTGTCAGGATCTGAATCTGGAAGTTTAACTTTGATCACCAGGGTTCCAGCGTTTTTGTTTTAAGGGCCTGGTCTGCAGTGTTTCTGGTTCCAAAAAACAATGATCTCTGCTTTCAATCATCTGGACCTGGTCCAGCTCTCTGCTGTTGTCCATGTGCAAGCTGCCGCTCACCATTCCAGAAGAGAGGCTGTTTCCCACGTTCATCCCACTTGCAAACAGCAAAACAATTTGGTTTTCTTCAAGTGGCTTTTTTACAGTGAGTGACTTTTTAATGGTACATTTGTAGCCTTATGTTCACAGAATTGTTGAAAGTTCATGGTGATTTTGAAGTGGTTCTATGGTTATGTGTTTAATTTTATTTGACTTTTAATACTAGGCCTACTAAGAGGATTTTTTTTTTCACCTGTGATGTAAGAAATCTTAAACACTATCTGATGAAAATGCATTTGTTATTTATAGGTAAATCCAATTATTCAGTTAGTTAATGGATTCTTAAAATAGCTGTAAGAAATGGTCATTCATATATTTGCCAGCAACTGACTGCTACTTTCCCTCGTGAAAAACATCCATTCTGATTAATTGATTGCTGGGCATTCAACTTTGTGAAAGGAAAACCAGACCTGTTAGCATAGCTTTATCTTATGTGTTGTAGATAACAGACAAATCGGTGCTTATTGAGCCACCCTGTAATTGCATTAGTCTGTAAACTTCTGGTGGCCTGGTTTCCTCTTTTATTAAACTGAATGAGAAGAGTTGGAGACAGGCTTGGATACTTGCACTTGTAGATTAGAGATTTCCTTTTTTGGAGGTCTGCTTTACTGGCTTGTTCTTTCATTAAAAATGAGACATGGTTTTGGTCTGTTGTTATTTTTTGTTCTGCCAGAAAACTGTAATGCATTAAGTCCTGCATATAAAAAACGTTTGTTTGTTCTAAGCTAAGTTTATTTATAGCACACAGATCTCACATGGCGAGGACTGCCAGCTTTAAGTCATCATAAAGAATACAAATTGAGCTCTGAGATTAGCTGTTGTATTTATTTTTCTAGTTATGATAACTAATTTAGGTGCCTACCTTATTTTGAGTGTGTCAATTTTGATAAATTGTATTCAGCTCATACAGTACCCACAACTCCATCTGTCATTTAGTGAGTTGCGAAGTACATAAAAAGAAAAGTAAGATGCATTTTTATCCTCGTCATAAAAGTTTTTTTTGAACCAGCAAGTTCTTGTTAATCTATCAGTCAGAAAGGGAAACAACCAGAACTAACATGTCAGTTGGGGGAAAAAAAAAGCTGCTGCATTGTTTGTGTTGTGTGAAAATCAGCTTGAGATTTTTCTCAGCATCCTGAGTTCCTAAGCTCCTGCATCAAAAACAGAGAAGCCACCTGTGAGCAATAAACTGAAGACAGGTGCTTAAGCATGTTTTGGGAGCCTAGGGCAAGGGGAAGGAGTTTTTTGAACGGCATGCCATAGGCACATGTGACTGCTTCAGCTGGCCGCTACTGCTGCCTCAGCCCCTTCCTCTGGCCCTGCCGCTGCTCCTAAGGAAGCAGACAGCCAAGGTTTGTCCTAGATCTCCTGTATGACCGGAGAATTCTGTTCAGACCAGAGCTAGGCAAACACCGAACAAACAGGCAGTTTGTACTCCAAACCTAAAAGTCATTACAGTTCCCATACTTTTACAGTAACTGTTAATAATGCAAAAGAAATCTTGGTGTTAGCCCTTTACTGCAAGCTAAACCCCTGTTTACTAAGCAAAAAAGTCAATGAGAAATAAAGTGAAGGTAATACTTGGTCTAAAGTTGTGACCCTAGAAAGGCAGATGGTGCCGGAGATTCCGTGGAGTCCTCCAAGGTTACACTATTGCCCTTTTCCATGGATGTCTGTTCAACTACAGAAGGAAGAAAGAACTGATGCCAACATGTGTGTTTAGTTTTCCTCTGGTGGACAGAGGACAGCCATCATAAGAAATTTCTTATAAGCTCCACACTGCATTGTACTGAAAACCATCCTGCCCTTCTCCTGTCTGTGTGCAGGGAGGAGGGAGGAGGCATCAAAATGGGCAAATTTTGTCAGAGTGCCATGCTGGAGCAGTAATCTAAGAACAGAGGCTTGAGTCATGTGGTTTCCTCTTTTGATGGCTATCTTCCACTCAGTGGTGTTCCACAAGTAATTCACAGGGTCGTAATCCAGCCCTTCCTACCTGAGATTGAAGCTGCTCTGCCTCTCCTCCTGGACCATGTTAACAATTTTGTGGTGAAATTTTAACCCAGTTTACCCTATTGCAGGAAAGAACTTCCTGCATGGGAGGGAGAGGAGTTGTTGGCACAGAGCCATTCACCAGCAGCTCCCAGGTAAAATGGAGTGGAGGCATCTCAGAGCCTTTATAGCATCTTGGGTGCAGTCTCGTATCAAAGACATTAATGCCCGGGCATCCAATTCATGAGTTTAGTCCCTCTCCGTGAGGCACACATTTCACATGTTGCTTACGCTTGTTTCTTTTTCAAGCATTCCCCAGTTTTAGGTTGCGCTAGTTCGATGGCTGCTTTACTGGAGAGAGTTGGGGGCTGAACCTCCATACTTTTGGTAAAATGTACTAGGAGGGCAGTCTCCTAAGAAGTAAGACATTTTAAAAAATACTGATTTAGATCATTTTGTAAAATGGAGATAATTTCCTGGTATGTTGTGAAGCACCTGGATGTGTGTGGTCTGAGGCCTTTGTAAGGTGGGACTAGAGATATGCAAGGTGTTGTTCTGTCTGTCATGCTTGTAACAGCAAAAGAAATAGAGATGGGCTTTATGGGTTTCTTCCTGTGCCTACACTTCCCAGATTGCATCCTTTAATACATGAAATTGCAGTGCCGTCCCATGTTTCTCTAGCTGCTTACGTGGAGACTATTACGTTAGGCATTCAGGAATACAGGTTGGCAAGACATGACCAGCGGGGCAGCCTTTCCCAGGCCTAGAATTTGCCATGAGGTAGCATGTATTGGTGTATGCGTAGATGTGTGAGATGGAGCTCAGCATAAAGTAAGTCGTCCTCTGACCCCACAGAGAGTTACAACAGTGGGGGCTGCTCCCTCTCCTTTTCCCTCTAGCTACATGAAAATGCTGGGAAGAGGAGGAGATGAGCGCCTGCCCTGTGCAGATACGATTGCTGTGACTCCCAAATGTGTCGCTGCCAGGGAGAGCCTTTCACTGCCCCTAAAGACAGCTGCAGACGGTGGGCAATAAATAGTACTTCTGCAATTGCTTTCCAACACCCTACATCCTTGTCAATGCTAGCACCTCGATTTGCTCAGCAGCTGGTTTGAGCCCAAGAATTCATTATGGATTGATTTTGTTGTTGCTATTGTTGTAATAGGAGGAGGGAATTCAAAACAAATGTCTCGGTGCTGATGTTTGCCTGGAGCGTGAGACAGCAGGTTGGTTTAGAGACTGATACATTACCCCAGATCGTAGCTGAATGCTTGGAAATGTAAAGCGGGGGGACCTCTGGGCAGCTTTGTGTTCGAACACAGAACCTCAGCAGAAGAGGCACAATGAACGGCCTCCAACCATGGGGATCTCGCTATTACAAGAGGCTACACAGAAGGAACGTGGCTCGATGCAATTAGCATGACCTCTTTTACCAAGATACGAGCAGGCAGTGGATGGAATAAGCCAGAGGAGGAAGAGAGACAGCCGACACTGAAGAGAAAGCTTGAGGGAAAATAAAGACCAGTAGCAGGAAGAGAACATTCTGAGAAAAACTCAGGAAAGAGAAATTGGAGAGTGGTGTGTTTCTGTGGGTAATCATCATTGCAGTTCTGTGGTTTCCAAGAGGCAGCAGCTTCCGGTTCTCTCTTAGCAGTGATGGGGCAGAAAAGGTCTCTGCCAGACCTCTCCCGTAGAGCTGCTGCAAGAAGAGACCCTGAGAGAAAGTTCCTTTCAAGTGACAGAAACAGTGAGAAGTCTCGTGTCACGGACCGTTATCTCAGGGTCTCACGCCCAGTTGGCAAGCCTTATGTCGGTGGGGAATGTCTTCATTCATAACGTAGCTTGAAGACGGTGCTGCTTACAGTAGTGCATCCAGGGCTTGTGCTCCACACTGGTGTGGCAGAGTGCCTGGAGGGTGGGCTTCAGCAGCAAGGGAGCCACCATATTTCTTCTCATCTGTTGCTTCTCACAATAGATTGCTACAACTGCGTTTGCTGCGTGTTGCAAGAGGAGATCATGAGGATTGGAAATACAGGGAGCGCTTCAGAGTGAAGACTGTGTGTTCACAATGTGTGTTGAGGTGTGTTCATAACCGCTGCAATGTCTTTTTGTGATGTCAAAGAGATGTCGACAAGATGTGGTGTGAAGGAAAATCAATCCTGTCAAAGAAAAAAACAAGGAAAGGGAGATAAACAGTTGCCCTGGTTAATTCTGGGGGTAGTAAACTGTTTCAACCAACAGCATGATATTTGTATAGTAAGATTTGAGGTCTGTCAATACCTAACAATTTGTAATTTTAGTATCTAGGACCTCATTCATACTGTCCATGTTGAAACTCTAGTGAAAAGAAATGGACAAATATGTCAACACAGTCCAACAAGGTATCAGCAACAGTCCTATAAACTCACTGTATTTCACACAAGAGTACATATTTACGGAGAGCTCTTCGCCACTAGTCCTTAAGTGAGGAGAAATAAATTTGTAAAAGAAAAATTAAAAAAAAAAACGTCGTCAGGAAATGATGTTGTAATGTTCTACGCAATAAAAAATAGCCTCTCCCACATATTTGATGAATTAATTATTCAGCACACAAATGAAATATATAGGTAGCCCTCCCTTTAACAAGATTTTGGTATTACACACCTTTTATTTAAATTGATTTTTCTTTTAAAATGCACGTGACTTTCACAGTCTCAGGTGCACTTCAGGATTAAGTGGGTACACACCTGTATGCACATGTGTTGACTTTCAGAGTGCCTAGCCTTTTCTTCTAATTACATGAACTTTGAGCGTCTGCCTTGTCCTGGAACAAGTTGTGCTGCTTGGAAATTTCTTGTCTTTGTGTGGGTTTTCTGCCCCAATATGGAAAAGCTCCTTCAGCATTCTCTTTCTCCTCCCTCTCCAAAGTGCGAAAGGCTGTTCAGATATTTCCAACCCAGCATTTTTTTTTAATAAGAAAATATTATTGCATCAGGAGGAGTATGCTTATAGTGGAACATGGTGCTTGTTTCAGTGTATTTACTATCGGCAACCTCATTCCTGTTTTTTCCTGTTCAGCTTTATAATTGAATCTTGTGTCTCAGAATGCAGTAGAATTTCAGGAGGATCCTATAGCCCCAGAATCACATTATATCACAGTTTCATCTGCTTAGAGAGAAAGTGATTAATTGCACTTACGAATTAACTGAAGAATGAACTATGTTTTAAGGCTGAATTTGTGTAGGATGTTGTAGTGCAATCATATCTATACCTTTTACACACTGCCATCAATTCAATGAAGCTTAGTTTTATAACAGAAAGGATTATAAGAAATTTCTAGTGACTAGGAAGGTAAGCCAATGCCTCGACACAAGCTTATTGGTAAGACAGTACTAGAAAATTTTAAATAACTCCTCTAAATACTAGAAAGTCACTGCAACTAGGGGAGGCATGTTCGTATTTCTTTTGTAATTAAAGATACTTTAACATTTCTTGATATGCCCTTGCTCATTTGATAAGCAGCACAGTGCTCATCTTTGTATGCCTGGAGTCTTGCTGCATGGCATTGTCCTCTATTGGTGTTAGATGTATGCCTAAAATTTAAGTTGTGACCAGCAAACGTCTTACTTGTGTTTGCTTTTCTCGCACCTTTCTGGAGTCATAGGAAAGCAAGATTATGGATTTCTGAAAAGTTTTAGTGAAATGAACTTAAGCTTGACTTTTAGACGAGGAATAGCCCTCCCGCACCTCCTAAGCTATGTATGGCTGTTTTTCAAGGAAAATGCGATTTTTTGAATCCTGGACTCTTGTAAAGTTTAGCCTCAGAAGTTGCTGCCTGTCACAGGAGAGACTTAATGTCAGTGGGCTGGTCAGCATCATCTTGCAGCTGCGCAGGATTCCTTCTGAACACGTGACTCTACGGGTGCTGAGGGTTGGTGAGGGACATGGGGCAAAGGTTTGGGGTGGGAGGGAGGAGGTCAGGGAAAAGTAGTCTAGCCAGTCCTTTCCCTGCCATAAAGTAATTTTGTTGTTGCTATTGCTGTTTACTAGACAGAGCTACCCTGTTTAGAAAAAAGAGCTACTCTGTTAATAAAACTAATAAATTGTAAGAGAATAAAATTTGGTCTGTTTTGCCAATATTAAGTATAGAAGAAATGACAGCTAAGCAATTACAGCAAAAGAAGTATTAAATGCAAATCGGAATATACACATCTTTTCTAAGCTTGGGGCTGTTTGATGTTTTGTAGTGTTGATTCTTGGTTTGTAATAGCCCGGTCATATCCAGTTTATGTTGATAAGTTGCCCTATGCTGCTTACTGGTCTCCTTTAGGTAGACGGCAGATAACAGTGGGTGCTATTATTGCAACCAAGTGTTCTTCTATTTCCAGGCTGCCGAGATTTCTCCTTTCTAATTTTCTCTGTGTATGTTTAGTTAAAGTACTGTGTCTATTCAAAGCTACTGCAACCCTGCCTCTGCTCAACCCCATACGTTTTAGGTTTATCCTTAGAGGAACTTGCTGTAAGTCCATTTCATTTAACATATTCAACAGAGAGTACTGGGAGGCTCTCCTGATAATACCTGACTTTATTCTGAAACGCCAGGTAAACTGCAGACAGTCTAAAGGATTTTCACTCTGACTTAAGACCTCTACATCCCTCAAAATTCAGTAGGTTTCCTATAAACTTGGGAAAAGATTTGACTCCACTGAAGAAATCCCGACTTCCATAACGCCAAACTATCCTCTCTATTTCGCCTGTGCAGGACATGTGACTCTTCAAGACAGCACCAGGGTTAAAACACTCAGATTTAGGCTGAATGAATAGAAATTAACAGGCATAACTCCGACTTGCAAGACTGGGAGTTACCTAAACATTTTGTTCTAGTTTAAAACAAACATTTTTCTGTTAGCTTTTTCAGAATTTCCAAGAATCTTTGTTTCCAGCCACCTTATCTAAACAAATCAAAACAAACGCTGTGCACGCATTCCTTGCTACCAAAATAAATGACATGTTTTAACTCGGGTGGTTGTGGGGTCGTGGTTTTTTTTGTCTTGTCTTTTGCATTTGCCTGAGAAACAGCCTCAGCATGTAGAATGACAGGTCATCTCAAGTGCTAACAATATTTAGAATCACTCCAGAGGAAGCTCCTTCAAATCACCTTCATTTATGGAGAGGCGAGAGCCTGTGCAGGACCGTTCCAGTCGGGCAGCTGATGGGGGACTGCTCAGTTACCCCTTTGGTGACCGTGCACACCTGACATGTGGGAGCACGGAGCAGCCAAAGATGGCTCGCAGCAGGGCGAAGTGGCTTCCTACTCTTACTGCAAGCGTGGGTCATGTCGGCTTGAGTTACCTCACCTTTAACACTAAGGAGAAGCTCATCTGCTTGCGTACCTCTCCAGTGAGGGATGCTGAAAGAAGCTTTAGACTTTTAAACCTTGGGGAGGGCAGAGGTGAAGAGTTTACTGTGAAATGACTACAGTGCGTGGCCGCAGGAATGGCACCAGGTGGCCAGTGGTGGCATCTGGCTACGGGGTGCAGTTTTCACCCACCTTGGCACCTGCCACAAAAGCGTGTAGAGAAGCCAGTGCTTTTGAGATGTACTGAAAAGGCAGAGGAAAGAAGAGTGGGGAGAGGAAGTCTTTTCCCTGTGTACAGCTTGCAACAAACATAAGTTATTTGTCATTTCCGATTCCTTTTTCGCTTGCTAGAGTAGATAAGGAAATAAACAGCCAAATATTAACTATAAGAAGAAAACAAGTAAGTAGGATGCTGTATGACCTTTCTGACTTGTTTTTCCAGCCATCTTGTTCTTGTAAAATCTTGTGCTGTCAGACAATTGGCATTTATGGCTCCAGCCCTTGTAAGGTGTTTTATGTTCGCTGTGCTGGGAGTAGAAACCATGCCACATGCCGTTTTCTCTCTGAATGGAGAATGCCCCCAAGCCCCAGTTTTCAGAACAGTAAAGTGTGAACACATCTTTTAAGAAGTTTTACCTGGTCAGCATGGGAAATAAGGATGAAGACCATTTATAGCCTTGGCAATGAATTTCAATCAAAGTAACATCAAGAGAGGGCCTCCAGGTGTTGTTTGAGTTGGCTTGAACACAAACTCTTGGTTTTCACCAAGGTTAAAGGTTTCTAAGGTGTGAATCCTGCTTAATTATATTACTCAATCCAGCTGCCAGCACACATTCGTGGGAGTGTGAGTACACACCAGAGACGTTTTCTTTCTGAAGAAGCTGTAGTCTTTCTCTGTCATGAAAAGACACAGTCCCAACAGCAAGCAGTGACAGAGCCCGGCGCTAGTCCCTTCCCCTGTGAACATGGGCAGCAGTAATCGACCGTGCTGGACCTCTCCGCCATCAGTTGCCCAGAAAACGCAAAACACTAGTGAAATGTCAGAGCCCACTGCTCCCTCATCAAGGTTTAATGTGGCAATTTCTCCTCCAGAATTTATTTCAGTGGCCATCCTTGGGTGTTCCGTGCTGAGCAGTTATTCTCCTGCTGCTATGGCGTCAGAACAGACTTTGTCTGAAGTGCAGGTATTGGGTGGGGAGTCTGCTCTGGAAGGGAGAGGTTTGAGGTGTGAGCAAGCTGTGTGTGTGGCCGATCCTCAGAAATTGGATTTTTTTCTGTTTCATTCCAGTTTTCTTTATAAGAAGAACAGCAGCTCTGGTTACAGCACCAGGGGAAATTAAACTGACAGAGCCAATTTGTTCTCATGAAATAAATAGAAGTGGCCTTTGGGTTTAAAGCGTGTGATTTCCACAGAAGGAGGAGGAAGAAAAAATTAAGATTGCTCACCAGATTAAATTCTTGATAATTGCTAGTTATCAAATAGCCACTTCAACATGAGGAAATATCCAGGAAAAGTACTTTTTTTAAAGTATTTGTTGCAAGAAGGAATTCTGTCAGACTGGCTTCCCTGGCTGCTGTGAGCCCTCTCTGCTGAAAACCGAAAATTGGCTTGTGAGCAGGTGTGACCTGACCAGCATCACGAGTGGATGGGCACCTCCACAGAAAACTGCCTCCCCTCTCCTGACTTGTGCTCCTTGCATATCCTTGTGCAGTGTGGGGCCACACAGAGAAGTCAGAAATGTTTCACCTGAACAGAAGGCTGAAGAATGGAGCAGTTCACTGAAAAACAAAAAAAAACACCAAATCAGCCAGTGCCAGGGCTGGCGTTAAAAGCCTCATCGTATCTCCTGTATCTTTATTGTTTTACTCTGGATTCCTTGCACATGACATCCTCCAGCGTTGGCTGCCCATAGTTATTTCTCTGCCGGCTTGATAGGGTAGATTTGTACAGGAGGTATTAGAAATGAGAAGGAGATCCTTAAAATATTTAATAAACTTAGAGCACCAGTTTTGCTTCCAGCAGCCAGCCTTGTGGGACACTTTTAATTTTAGGGTCCCAGGCAGAGAGATCTGTAGAGATAATATAGCTTGAAGATAACAAGCCGAAATGGTGATTTGGGTCCTGTAAGACCTTCCTTCATGTGCAGGCGACTTTGCCGTGATGCAGAAGAGAGAGGTAACACTTTCTCTGATGAGATATGTGCCATGAAAAGTCTGTTAGTACAGAAAGAGGTAAGGGGGAATGCTTCTGGTACTTGTTTTTCCTTCTGCTATTGCACATCTGGAGTTTAGTGGTCATATAAGGGTACTAGTCTGACAGGCTCAGAAAGTCAGACAGGGTGTTTGTGTTTGTTTCCTGAACAGGAAAGGGATGCACAAGAGGATTTGTTTGTTTTACCTTAAGCTTGCATACACTTTCCTTAAAGAGGAGTGCCTCTTTTTTTTTTTTTTTTTTCAACTCCAAGCATTTGTTTCAAGAATAAAATTAGCCCTTTGCAAGAGGTTGTAAAGATGACCCTGTGGTTCAAGTGGTGCAGTTATCTGCAGCGTGGGAAGGTCTTTGGGCTGATAAGGAAGCATCTGTGTCCTAAGGTAGCTGAAAGGGCTTGTGAGTTTATGTGACTGCTATGGTTTTGTCACTGCTTAATCAGGAGGTGTAACACTGCACATCTCCATTTCTGCCAAGTTTTTAAAGAATTCATGGTCCCTCCTTTGTTTAACTGTAACCACAAGTTGCAACCAGCAACTAAAATCTGAGACAGCTTCTCCCAGAAACGCACATGGCATAGACTGTACCCCCCATCCACTGCCCCATTGCGTACCTTGCAGATTCACAAAGGTGGGTTGCTTTGAATTAAAGAACTTTTCCAAAATCACGAGGCCCGTGCAGAGAGCACAGTGCCACCTGCATCTTTTCGTCTGACTGGTTTTTCTTGTGCTTACACATCTCATCTGCCTCTACAGGTGGCCTCCTGGCATGGACAGAAGTAGTCTTGTGGCCAGTGAGAGTCTTTCTCATTGATAAGTTTAATTCAGCACTAAAACTGCATAAGACCTGCTGCTCTCAGAGGCAAATTTGGCTGCAGACCTGAAGACCCTCAGATCTGCAGCCAGGAATAAGAGTTGCCTGACTCACACTAGCTTTTCATATACACGGATTTAGCTGCAAAATCCGGTATCCTTGACTTTAATGTGTGTTTGTGCTGCAAGTTTGGAAGATTAGAGGCCTAAAACAAGTAAATCACTTTGAAATGCTCCTTTTTTCTCAGATACTAAGGCCAGCATCACTCTGTCTGTTATAATCTTGCCCTTGATGTCTCCAGGAGACAATACTTGCTGATTGTTCAGTGGATCTGTGATACTCATACAGGCTCTTAACCACATTTAAATCTTCATACGCTTACTTTTTTTCCATAGTGTGGCCAGCAGGTCAAGGGAAGTGATTCTGCCCCTCTACTCTGCTCCCGTGAGACCCCACCTGGAATATTGTGTTCAGCTCTGGAGTCCCCAACATAAGAAGGACATGGAGCTGCTGGAATGAGTCCAGAGGAGGGCCACAAAGATGATTCGAGGGCTGGAGCACCTCTGCTATGAACACAGGCTGAGAGAGTTGGGGCTGTTCAGCCTGGAGAAGAGAAGGCTCCAGGGTGATCTTATAGCAGCTTTCCAGTACCTAAAGGGGGCCTACAGGAAAGCTGGAGAGGGACTTCTTAGAAGGGCATGGAGTGATAGGACAAGGGGCAATGGATTTAAACTGAAGGAGGGGAGATTTAGATTAGATACAAGGAAGAAATTTTTTTCATTGAGGGTGGTGAGGTACTGGAACAGGTTGCCCAGAGAAGTTGTGGATGCCCCATCCCTGGTAGTGTTCAAGGCCAGGTTGGATGAGGCTTTGGGCAACCTGGTGTAGTGGAGGGTTTCCCTGCCCATGGCAGGGGGGTTGGAACTAGATGATCTTTAAGGTCCCTTCCAACCCTAACCATTCTATGATTCTATGATTCTTTATGGTGTGATGTAAAGGACTCAGTGCCCAGAGACTTACTGCTTACAGTTGTGCAGGAGAGGTGGTTTAAAATGCAGACATGTCAAGAACCTTTGCACTTTGAGAAGTTGAGAGGAATCATTTTTAAGTATTCTTGGACGACTTTGAGATAGACTTCTGGCATTTTTATTTATTTCTTGATCATTCAGCCATTTCAAGTTTCTGTTTAAGCTTTTCATTTCAACTAAAAGTACAAGAACATTTTTTTTTTAAATAAACTTGAGGTTCTATTGGAAGGGACTAAGGCTTTAACAAAAAAAATAATCAAAAGCAAAACTCATCTTATTTAAAGATTATGGTAATGGTGGGTCTGAATTCCTGAGGAGGGTAAAGGTTGTTTGTTTATTTGCGGCCAGCCCTTGCAGAGGAGGTTGAACAGGGTGTATCTGCTGCCTTTGCTGCTAAGCTACTCTGCTATACTTTCCACAAGATCTTCATTACCAATAGCCCAGTTCATTCTTGCAACATACTAATATGTTAAGGAAATGTTGTTACTCCTGTTTTCCAAAACTAATTGGTGTGAGAAACAGATGATTTTTTTAAAAGGCTGTTTTTCAGTGCAACTCTTCTAGGTTTCAGTGAAAACTGAGCATTTGCATGTCAAGTGGGCAGCTCCTGAGAGTTGGTAGCAAAGAAGTGTCTTGAGGGCCACATCCTGCACAGCTGGGTAGTGCTCCTGTCACAGCTCTGTCCTCCCCTGATCTTCAGGGCATTTGGGGCTTTCTACAGTTGGTGGCAGGGAGAGTACGTAAGATGAATATCTTGTGACCTTCTGCTCCTTCAGTGACCACAAGTGAAGCAGGGTTACTTGAATTTCATATTTAATCAATAAGGAGCTATCGAAATTACATTTTAAATCCATATAGTTTAATATAGAATTTAATTTCTCTGTCAGGCATTTATCCCTCATCATAGTGTAGAATTCTTGAATGATCCAAGGGAAAAAAAACCCACCACTTAATATGGGAAGAGTGCTAACTGTGTATTATAATACCTGCCCCTTGTCCAGACAGTATGAGAGGTGGTATATGAAAGCACACAGTATTTCCTGTCACTTTAGGCTCACCAAAGCCACTCTTATTTTAGGACAGGGATATCAAGTGTTTTTACTTTTTTTCCTGTGAGAGCCTTATCTTCATTCTGTTCTCATAGATTCATTCAACAGGTGATAAGGATCTTCTCACCTTCCTGTTTTAAAACTGTCAAGGCTTGACTTGCCTCATTTAACGTGGCTCAGGCAGATTGTTGAGCATCGGATGAAGGCTAGCACTGCCTTCGAGGGCTACCACTGCCTTCGAGGGCTCTCGTGTCAAAAATACCACTGCTGTCCTTCCTCATCATTGCTGGTAGAGGATGGCTGTGCCTTCCCTTTGCTGATGCCGTAGAAGTAGTGACAAAGCAGATTAGTATCTTATGCAATTCTTCGGGTGAGTAAAATACGCTGTTCCAACACTTAAGCTATGTCATCTATAGCAACACATGTGAGGTGACATGAAATTCAAGCCATTTTCACCTGAAGTCCAGAGGACCTTTGCAGGGGATGTCTGGTTAGCATATCTCATGTTTTTAGCTTTAACTATCAAGCCTTCAGGAAACCTGACCCAGGGGTACTCAAATGTCGGTAGCCCACAGACAGCAGTAATGAACAAGCACTTTGCTGTAGAAAAAACATGGTGTTTTTTTTCCCAGTCACCTTCCCTCCTAATTTTATTTTTTTTTTTACGTTCCCTGTCTTCAGTTGTTTTCCATGTGGCAGGCACGTCTTGGAGGTCACTGCCCAGGCCCCAGTCTTCTGAAGCAGAAGTTTTACGGAAGGTGCCCTAAGCACTTCAGTTAACATCTAACTAAGCCTCTCCTGTGGAAAGAACATAGTCAATCCTTTTTTCTGTTTGTTTCCTAGTAGGTAAAAAATAGTGCAAATTGCTCCTTGGAGATTGTGTCTTTCACAGCAGCCCTTTGTGTAATTGCTCCTTTCTAGCTTTCTAGTACAAAGCCAGCCACATGCTGTGATGTTGGGTTGTACCTCCCCATGCCCCCTCCCCCCCAAAAAAAACGAAAAACCAAAAACAACCCACAACAATAACCCCCTGCTTATGCTAGCTGGAAACAGGTCTTTGGGTCTGTTGCCAACACCATGCTTTTGAAGGGATCTCTAAGGAGGTGGCTTCCTTGCAGGTTAAGTGAAGTCATGCTCTTTTTGAGTAGCATGAACTGGCATTTTCCTTTTAAAACAGCGCCTTTGTATGAATGGGCTGAGGGTGTAGGCTGCCTCTTTTTTTTTTTTTTTTAAACCAGCCCTCCCTCAGCCTATGACATCACAGTCCTGTAATGAGCTGGGGAAGGAATTTGACTTCACAAGCCAAAAAAAGTGAAGGCTCTTGTGGAAATCGACATTTTGGGGGTTTGCTTCAGAGTTTACAGGAACAAAGAGAGAGAGAGAGGAAGGGTAAGCTAAGATTTCTGACCTATGGCTTGTATCTGCATTGAGCCTTTATCATTTGATAGCGGGAGGAGTACTTAAAATACCATTTTTCCTGTGATGGCTGTGGAGTTCATTGCTCTGTAGCTAGTCTGTTCATTGTAAACCGTAGGCAGAGCTTTCTGAAATTTACAACTTTCTTTTTGTGCATAATACAGCAGAATATTTTCTAGGGAGTAAAGATACTTTTGTATTTCCTGTACACATGATAAGTAGGAAAACCACCCACGTGTTCAGTGTCTATATTGTTTAGACAGCACTAGAAAAGTCTTTTAGCTGATTTCTTTAGTTGTTTTGGGGGGGTGTGTTTCTGACTACTTGAGTGTGTTACCCTCATCGACGCTGTAAAGCGAGCTTCAGTGATAAAGAGGCTTTGAGAGTGTCTGTTCAGCTTCATCGTTTAGCTGTTTAGCACTGCAGCAAATTAAGCATAGTACTGTGAGCAGTCGCAGTCGGCGGCAGCAGCATGCCTGGTTTCTATGGAATTTGATGCACGCTGTGACACTTAGTTGATACCTCTGTGCATGCACCAGGATAGCACATTCCTTAGCTCCGGAGAAATGAGGAAGGATATTTTAGGGTAAAGCATCTGAAAGACAAGATGGCATGATCTTTCCTTCTAGCCCATGCTTTGTTTTTTATGTACATAGACTCCGTAGCTCAAGTCTCATGCAGTCACTTCAAATACCAAAAACTGAGTTACTGTTTGTGTAATGGGCTAATAACCGATACTCTTTTCAGCAGATCTGGTTAAGCCCTTTTTGTCTGTTCTCCCTCTCCTCTAAAGCAACTTTACCCGGAATGTGTCAAATTTCTGTTTGTACAGAAATGTGAGGTGCTGCCTCCAGTTTTATGGGGGAGCCTTTTTACAGCTGTTTGAAGTACCTCCAAGCATTTCCTGTCAGATAGCAAATTGTCTGAGAAATACAGATGACAGCAACCCTTAATGTAACGGCTTACTTGGCGTTAATGACCTTGCCAACATGAAACGAATTAACCAATATTTATTTCATTTCTCTGTAATTAGGAAAAAAAGAAACCACCACTGAAGGATTGGAGCCATTGGGCTGTTCAAGCAGAGCAGTTTGAGCTGGAAGAGCTAGTTCAGTTAACACCATTTTACCCCCACCATTGTCTTAATTCTCCACTTGCCGAAAGAGCAAGTGATGAATGCCTTAATCAAATAATAACCTAATGTAGTCCAGATGTGCTGTAGGTCATATAATCAGTGGCTTTTCAGCAGGAAAAGAAGGAATAATGAGTCTTTGGTTGGAAAAGGGGAGGGGAGCAGGGGCAGAAGGACGGGAAGTAGTAAGTGCTGAAAGAGAATGTCTTATTCCTCAGTATTTCTGAACTGCCTTTTTCCCAAATAAGGAATTAGGAAAAAATTCTATCCAAGTCTCACTTTCAATGAAATATTCCTCTGCAGGAGATAGTGAGATGACTGTAGTGCTTAGTTTGTGTTATGAGCAAAGCTTAGATGGAAGTTGCTAACTGCTCGCAGTGCCTGACTCACATGGTGGGTCATATTTATAGCCTAGGGACAGCAATGGCATGTGGAGAATTTAGCAACATCCTCCTTTTAAGAGACTGTACACATTTGGCCTCTCACTAGCAAAACTGCTCCATAGACTCTGTAGTCTACTTCTATTTCTGTTCAATATTACTTATTTGCTGACCGTTTGTTGAAATGGTGTGTAAAAGTCACTTTATTGTATTGGCTGCATTGGACTCATCGTTTAGCAACAGTAGTTTTCATTTTGTGGGTGTATGTCTTTGAATGAGTATTTTTCTGCATACACCATCCAGAAAGTTAAATAACGTGCATGCCCTTAGAGGAAGAGCCCTGTGAAGTGCAATCCGCTAGAGTTACGAGGTTTTGGCTCTGGTGTGAAACCTCTAGCTTGTGTAGCCCAAGTGCAGTTTTCATCGTGGCATGTTTCTGGAAAAGGGGATGGGAGTGAAGGCATTTTTGCGTGGTGGTTTCCTGATGGGCTCTGAGTGCGGTGACACATTGGAGAGCATGACATAGGGAAGGTGGTGTGCCAGGCTCTCGTTGGAAGTGGCTTCTCTCCCCATTTCTGTACTTAGCACAGCTATTGGCAGAGACTTCAGTTATACTCTTTGATCACCATCGTATTTTCCCTCCTCTCCACTTAACGCAATTCAAGTGATTTTTGAGACAGGATTAGGCTAGATTTCCTCTTTCTTAATGTCCTCTCAGTTTTCCTTTGATAACTTTCCAGTGATCTGCTTTTGCCTGAGTTTGGAGGTAACAGCCTAAAATATATTTTGGATAAAGCTAAATATAAATTGGGACCTTTTTAAGCCACTAGTTTTAGGGATCTCTAGCTTTAAAATAACCCCATTTCCTTGAGAAACTGGGAAGAAGGCAATCCATGGAGTGTACAAGCCAGCTGACTGGATCAGCCCTGGTACTCTAACCCTCCTAAGGCTCACTGCCTGCAGTGAAATAAATATTGTCTTGCTCTTTGTGCTCCGGGCAGAGCAGGCTACCATCGGCTACCATGCACAGTTACCTAGGCATACCTTTGTTTAAGGAGATTTTGCTGTGATGGGTCTTAACCTAATGGGTGAGAGCAGCTGTAACAAGTCCTACTGATAGAAGCAAAGCATCAGTAATAATTCTTAACCTTCTTCAGCTCTCAAAGAGGAATAGGCGTTTAGCCTTTTTTTCACATTTCTGAGCATCATTTGTTCCTTTAGCCCTCTCTGCGGCATTACTCCTAACTGTCAAACTCCAGTGGGTCTGGATGGTAAAGCCATCCCCTTTAGAAGTGCTGCAAGAATTTATTAGCCTTTAGGAATTAGTTAAAAGCAGTATGATCTCCAGCAGTTGGTGTTTGTGAAGCAGAGGAGTGAAGGAAAGTGAAAAATCATCTATCTTAGGCTTTGTTTGCAAAGGTTTGTAGGTGCTTGCTTCAGTTAAAGCATTCAGTTCCTACACTGTTGCCCTTGAAGTGGTGAAATAGCTCCAGCAGAGATCGTGTATCTTTGTTCAGAAAATGCAGTTTAGGCCACTTATGAAAGATTTACAGAACTGTATCAGCCAGTGAAAGAATCTGTATCATCAGAAGACTTCAATTTAATACTAATACATCTCGGAAAGCCTACTTGTGCTCTTTTGACAGGTTTATCTCTGTTCCAATGTATTAAAACAGTTTTCCTAGCAGCCATAAGATCTGCTTGGAGAGTGAGTGAACTGCGTGGCCTTTTGTCTGCCTTTACTGCCTTCCTCCTGCCCCTGCCTAACCCAAATTCCTTCCTCAGGAGGTCTTTTTCTCATGCACCAAAATTATTAATATGCCAGTATTTTTCTCTAGATCTCACATTTACAGAGGAGGATTGTAGCTCTGTTCTTTAGATAGAATAGGAACCCCCTGCCCCCAACGAAAAGACTAAGGAATTTTTGAAATCCCCTTGTCTCATTGTTTTTTCGTGCAAGTGACCGTAAAGGTCACCCTTTCCTTGTGCCGACATTATCTAGATGGGTTAGGGAGTATTAAAAGCAAGGCTTAGTTTAGCGTCCTTCCCCCTGCCCACTGGGATTAGATCATGCTTTACCAGAGCAATTGTTCCATCCTCAACCTGTGTTGGGCAGATTTCAGCTGCAGCGTTTTGTGAAACTGATTTTTCAGCTACGTTCCGCTCAACTCAGTATCTGTACTGGGCGCTCTGTTCCGATGAGCATTTTCCTGTCCTTATTCAATTGGGGTTTCTCCACTTTCACTTAACATCAAAGCAGAGGCTGAACGTGAGAAAGTGGTACTAACAACCACGCCGTGAGCTCTGAGCTCAGATCCACCAGCGCTGGCTGAGGAGACCCTATCCAAGGGGACTCGGTTCATGGTACAAGACCTCATCTGTGACCTCCAGCTGTGAAGAAGAAATTCTCCTTCAGTTCCTTAAGGGTTGTATCATACCTTGTGTTCCCTGCCAGGTAGCGGGCAATTTTCTAATTCTGTCATACTCCTTATGTGTCAGTTGGGTGCAGTGCTCTCCATTTCCTCCAGCAAATCCTTGCACTTCCTTAGGTAGGATTGGAGACTGCTCCAGGAGATCGTATTTACCATTTTAAGTGACTTAGCACCACATGTTCTGTAAATCAAACATCCCAGCTGCTGGAGGCATTCATTCCTGTTTCAGCAAAGGCAGATTTTAGAGACAAGCCACGGAAAAGTAAGCCTTAAGAAAAACGCGTAACAAAGTTAAAAAGTACTAACCATCTGTGGTGTCCTGGTTGATTAATCGGTGAATACATTTGTATTGACCTGGTGTTCAGGGCCGCCTCTCTGTGACACTGGTTTATTTCGCATGCCCTCATGCAGAGCGCACTGTCCTGGTCATTCTGTCCTGGGGAACTGAGTGAAGCAATAGAAGAAATCATACTTAATTGTGCATTTTTCTTTTCAGCTAGAAATCAATTTGGAAGTGAAAGGAGCGTCAGGAGTGGGATTTGAACTGATGAGAGAGTTGAAAACCACATTTTTCTGGATGAAGTGCCACCTTACGCATGCATTTACTGCTCTAATTCAGTTATGCTTTCAGGATGACCTATCCTAAAAGAAGCCAATGTTGCAGAGAACAATAAAATAGTCTTTTGAATGCAAATTCCTGTACCTGAAATCATATTATCACTAATTTACTGATCTCTTGGGTACTAGGAGGTCCCGGTTCTCCCCATCTGTGTGAAACGCTGTTCTGGACCTCTTCAGGGCATCCTCTTATCTGGATGTTGATAGAAAATGAGGGAGTTGGAGCGTGGCAGTACCGAACTGTGCTGCAGTTTTTCAATTAAAGTTTAATCACAGCTTCCTGTAATTTCAGATTTGCATCTTGATCGCTATAGAACTGAACTGAGCTTTCACAGCAAAGCTAACCGGCCCCACACGCTTCAGTATCCAAGTTTACACCACTTGAATATATACTGACTTCCCTAGTGCCAGCTATGTAACTGTCATACTCTAATAACTGTGATGTTTTTTCTTTATCAGAGGTGATATTTCCTTTCATTCAGAAGTTAGCAGCCTTTTATCCCTAAATATTGATTTCCCTATAAATCATTTTGTCCATGCAGGTGCTTCATGCCATTACAGTTTTTTGCAGGACTGAAAATATTTAATAAAAAGTAGTTAGCCTTTCGGGTTGTTGGGTTTTTTTACAACTGCACAAGCATTTAATTTAAAGAAGGAAGATACCTGTTTTTCTTGCCTCTGTAACAACAGTTGAAATCCAGCCATTAAGATTGCTAATTCTTCACAGGGAGACCAGATCTATAATTTTAGTAATAAAATAGTAAGAGAAAACAATAATATATAATAAAATATATAATATAAAATAGTAAGAGCAAGAGAAAATAACTGGCATAAAGGATCAGGTGGCTTCCTACCTGTAGAGAACTGCTCGAATTTATGTACCTTGGAGTCAGTGGGAATTAGTAAAGACTGTTACTAAGGTGGATCCTGGCTTGCCCAGGAAAAGCTTCAGCTGTTTGTCTTTGAGGGCACAGAAAATACTGGAGCTGTAGAGATGTGTTTGGAAATATATGGTATCATTCACTACATGCTCATCATTAAAATATCCTACCATACAGTATACACTCATGATTAAAGTATTCATAATTTTTGTGCCATTTTTCTCCATCCTTACTTTATTACAGCAGGAAAAGAAGATCGGACTTTGATTTGATAAAAGAGCTTTATTATATCACATGGGGAAGCTGAAGCCTATGGCTCAGCTGGAATGAAAAAGAATATTGCAAAGCCTTTCACATGCTTTCTGAGCAAATGCAATCACAACTCCTTCTCTGAAACAGACAGAAAAGGACATAGAGAAAACCACTCAGAAAATGTCACACAGCAAGCTCTCCAAGCAGCCACTTGTTTGGGCACTGTACCCCCACATCCCTTATTATCTGTTTCCAAAAAAGCCCTCCACTACTTCTTAGGGGGAGGTAGCATGAAGTTGCTTTGATTTTTAAACTGTACTCTTTTTTGATTGCTGAAGTGCTTAGAAGAAGAAAAAATAGCTTTTCAAAAAGAAAATTTGACTGTTGTATAGTCTGGCTACCTCAGTCAAGTCATCGAAGAGCACCGAGAGCTACTCACAGAGAATGTCACTGGTGACACTCAACGCTGATTCATTTTAGTCGTCGGGAATGGTTTCCTTCTGTGTATTGAAGACACTGTGTACTGCACTGCAAGGGGAAGAGGCCAGGTTTTGCTTTCTGTGTGCAAGTAGGGTTATGAAAGGAACTATTCAAGCGAGTGCCAGCATGTGCCTGACATGTCTTAAATTCAACAAAATTTGGCAACAGGATTTGGTTTTTGTTTTTTTTTTTTTTCTGAAACTTGAATTTTATCCAGTTTCTTTAAGTGAAAAATCATAATCTTTTTGGACAACACTTTCCATAGTATTTTTAAAACCCTCAGGACTCAGTATAAAAATATCCTGTGGAAAAATAGGACCTTTTCATGCAGGGGAAGAAGACATCACTTTGGTTCAGGGCTTTTTTGTTGTTCTTGTTGTTTAATGAGAAGACGTGATTCCTGTAGGTAGTATGAGCAGAAATCCACTTCCTTTCTTTAAGCCCTCCATCATCAGCTGCATCCCTTTTCTCCTTCAGTTCCGGGATCTTTTTGAAGAATTTTTCTCTGCTGCTGCTTTCTCTTAGCTCACCAGAATGGAAATTTCCAAAGCATAGTGTTTGACACATTTCTTCAGACTTCTCCACCTGGAGCAGTCTTGTCCCTCCAATGACAAGGGGGATCACCACGGTTTTGGAGGTGGACAAGATGGCAGCTGCCATGGGAGGGAGGGAGCACACCAGCCAGCATGAGATGGGAGCCATCGCAGAGGTTTGGGCTGTCATTCCCATCTGGGATGGGATGAGGTATGGCACCTTTCTGAGCACCTGTTGTGTGGTAGTGAACATGAGCTGTGAGGGATGGGCACTAACACCTTGTATGACTCTGCTTTCGCTTTTCTTACTCCTTAAAAACTGCAACACTTCAGTGCTGTACCATTCTTCTACAGAAAACGAACTTCTCTAAAGTTCTTGATGTTGTTCTCTAAAGTACTTGATGTTGCTAGCAAGAGTGGCACAATACCTGTGTTGGCTAGGGGTTTTCTCACTGGGCAGGGTGGCCGTCTAGAAGCACAGAGGTGCAGATGACTTCTGTATCTTTGCAGTGCTTGGATCTGGCTCCTTCTGTGACGCAGGTGGTGACTGTGTTCTTTAAAAGGAATAGCTGAATGAAAGCAGCCGCTCTTCTGAAGGTTTGCTAAAAACCAAAAACATTGCCTGGTTCCTCCTCCTTTGCAAAGAGACATCGGAGAGACAGGTCAAGGCCATAGGTGAAGAGGGAGAAGATGATTGGCATCAGCAGGGAGGTGTGGATTAGTGAGTCAACCATATGCAAATGTGATTTTAAGTTACACTGTTGTACTAAAACTGCTAGAAGCATGGCAAGCCCAAGAGTTACATCCAAGAGCAGAGGGGAAAGGGTTGAACAAAGCACTGGCTCAGTGATCAGGCAGTGGGAGGAGAAGCAGGTGCAGTGCAGGACATCTCCAAAGGAAAATGAAATTTGAAGAAATGGGAAGTCGACAATGCTAATGACACCAGGAGACAAACAGCATCAAAAACTGTCCTCAGACTTGGCTGGAGTGACTGGTAGAAGCCCACAATGAAGAAACTGTGTTTTAGATTTTTTTAAACTATGAAATGTTTTTAGTTGTTTAATCTTTTCTTCTCTTCCCCCTCCCCCCCCAGCCCCCTTCCCCATGCTGCTGCTTCAGAAGAATGTTGATGTGGCTCGGAAGAATTGCCTCCCACTTGCTGTCATACGCATTTTGTGTTGCATCAAACAAAGGAAGGCACTGGCAGTACATTTGCTGGGTCTTGCTAGTAGCACACCCACATTTTTTGCCTCTCCTAAGAGAGTAGATTGCCCGAACACTTACACTTTTGTAGAGGAAGAATTCAACCAAGGAGGAAATATGCTAATAATTCTCTAAGCTGCTAATAACCACAGTTTACTAAAGTGCAGCAGCATTGTAGAAATGACGCTAATTACCCCGTTCCATCTTGACTTAAACAGAAAAGAATAAGCACTCAGAGACTGTGTAAATGTAACAGTAACTTCTGGAAAATCTGGGTCTAGAAGAGCAGTGTATGGGAATTGCTGTGAACACTCTATTACTGACTACAATTAGGATTGAATGCAGCCCTTTTCCCATTTACAGGCCTTTGTAAGGGTGCAGGCGTTTAAAAGCCTCCTCGCTGTAGGCAGCAAATACAAAGCTGTCGGTACACACTTATCACCAAGGAGCAGAAGCAGCCCCCCGGCAAGCTCGCCACTTTCTGCCAAACAGCTGAGGCAGGGGGTCTGTGTGCATCCCACCGCCCTCCCCGTCCGAGCCTCCTCCCACCCGTGTCGTCATCCCAACACGTGTGTGCCGTTTTCCCAGACCCAGCTGGTAATCCTGGACAGGCTCTGTGGCCTGGACTGTCTTGAAAAAGTTTATTTTGTCAGCTGTTTCCATCGTTGCGATCTTCTCGGTTATCTGCTTTGGGTGGTTCTTCAGTAGATTGACTTCTGCTCCTCACAGGAGCGTCTGGAGCACACTCCCATTGCCATGACCTCATGGATGATCCCAGATTCTGCCAGAATGTGTCGAGGGTAAAACTGGGTGGTTTTCTTAATTGTATTTTTTCCCTCCTCTGCTGTTCCTCTGTGGCTTCTTTGCTCTGCTGGGAACCCTCCTCCTTACTCAGTTACTAATCCTCAGCAAAGAAAGGCTCCCTCCCATAAGTAGCAATGTTTCCTCCTAGGTTTTACTGCATAATTGTCTGTCTTACTGCATAGTTACATGTGACACACTAACTGCACAGAGGCATGCACTTTCAGAATTACGTACTGTTGTAAATGTGTGCCCTGATTAGACAATTACATGTATAGGTCTTAATTGTGAGCTATGGATCAGCGATGATGAGAGGATGGGCTCTTACTTGTTAAGAAGTCAGTAAAATACTGCGCCTGTGGTTCAGTTCCCTAACGTGAATATCCAAACGTGGCATGATCTGAAACGGTTCATACATTAAAGCGATGATGGAAGTAGACATGCTTTAGTGAATGGGGTCTCTCTTACAAGCGAGGGTGTACTCCCAGCTGCATGACATGGAGGTACTAGAAGCACAGGACTTGGGGGGGCCATCAGCTCTGGTTCATCTCTGCAGGGAGATGTGTTTCAGTGACTGGGGTGCACAACTTCCTTACCTGGTTTTCCACACCTAATGAAGATGTGTTGTTGCAGCTACAGAGGACGTCTAGTTAGCTACCAGTGTCACTAGTGGCTTTGGTCTGTCTGATTAGAAGCAAATGTTAGCAGGAGCATGATGGCATACTTGTGGTTTGTGTGAAAGGGGACAGCCAGCAGCCCCGTGCTGATGCTTATGTCCCTTTGCATGGGCTGCTCCAGGTAGCATCCCCTGTTTTGCACCAGCAAGTCAGGCAGAGGAGGTTTAAACCCAAATATCAGAAAGGAATTGCAGTCTTAGTCCTGTCACCTGAGTACCCATTGTGTCACGATACTTGGAGCTCTGCAGGCAGATCAAGAGCAGTTCTTGCCCTTTCAGGTTAAAAGAAAGTTTATTCTTTTATTCGTGCTGTGCCCACTCAAAAAAGTAAGGACTTTTTATACTGATTGTTCTGTATTTGTTTGCAGAACATCTGATTTCTGGAATATATCTTTAATAGAACTAAAGAAGAAACTTGCCACATTTAGATATTTAAATGGTGAAAACTGAATATGCTTTAAGAAAAGCACTCCTAGAAGCTTCACTTGGAGAATTTCTAGGTTCAACAAAAAGTGAAATACAAGTAGAACCAATGAAGTATATCAAGTGAAAATTAAAAAGGCAAAAGCAGGTTGGTTGGTTGGTTGATTAGTTTGTTGTTTCTAAAGGTTTTTCACAATGTTTAAGCACAATTAAGAAGAAAATATCTAATGGATGAAGCCAACATAGTCTTGAACTGTGTACAACTACATAATTAGTCAGAAAGCCCTTTCAGAGTGCTTTTACAATGAGAGCTCTCATGGTTGGCTGGCTATAATTCCTTAAGGTGTGTCAAATACGTTTTACTGCCTGTATAAACCCAGAGGCAGTGTGATTGTTCAGGTCACTGCTAAGTTCCGTTGTGCCCCAAGCTGATCATCTTCTGCTGCCGTGTGTATTAATAGCATGCAGTAAGGGACAGCAAGGGCAGGGGTGACTAGCAGACAGCGGTGCCCTTGTTGGGTGTCCATTGAGTTCGCAGGGTTTGATCAGTGCCGTTTGCTTCCCAAGCCCATGCCTCACACATAGAAACACATGTGGAAAGGGAGCCAGAGACCTCAGATAACAAGTTTCTCTTTTTAAAATGTCAAAGTCAGCAGATGTGTCGCTTTTGGTTTTCAGGAGTTAGGAAGAGTTAGCAAGAGTTAGCAGGTTCTTTCTGAAGAATAATGTTGCAAATGCCCTTTTTCTTTTGATGTTTCCTTTTTTTGCTTTTCAGCAGTAAAGGATTATTGAGAAAGTTGTTGATATGTTACCAGCTTAATCAAAAGTTCCTTCAAACTTTACTTACGGGGAGTTCAGTAGGCTGCTTAATGGGTAAAGTCTGCCCATACCAGGACATAAATAGTGTTTCTTTCAATACCCTCCTTGAGAGCAGAGGCCACACATCAGGGAGAAATATGAATCTCATACACATCTGCACTGCAGATCAAAGCAGTGGGAGGGAGGAGACCATGACTTCGGTCCCTGTCATGCTCTTTGTGGTGGTCTTCATGCCGTGGGAGTTGCAAACGCTTCCTGTCTCTCAGGTCCAGTTGTGTGTCAGTTTCCGTGTGGGCTGGAGAAAGACCCTGTGTCTTTCCGGCGCTGTGTAATTCTACCCTGTGTTTGATGACCAGGATTGATCCACTGAGAAATGAACATTCCCTGCTGTTGCCACGTCATTTTTCCTAACTTGGGATGAATTGCCTACTCTTCCTGAATGTTAGCATCTGTTTCTGCAAAATGGGGACAGGAATACTTTTCCTCTGTAGAGGCACTATGAGACTTCCTTTAAGTGCGGAAAGCATTTTTGAAATACCAAGATGATAGGTGTTGTGTGCTGCTTGGTCAAACCTTTCAAGAACCTGAACTTTCCAAGCCATTAATAACTTGGAAATCCAAAGCTCATTTTCCGTGGCAAGCCAGGACACAAGCATGAAATAACGACAAAGTGAGGATGGGAGGTAGGCAGATGGGAGATACTGAAGTGAAAGTTTGTTGATTTAGTGACTTGTCCAGCTTATGGTAAGGTAGCTGTCTATTTTTTGTGTTAATGGTTTGCCTTGCCTTCCCATGCTCTGAGGGGCTGCTTTAATCTCAAGTTTAAGAAGTGACAGGATTTGCTTTCCAGATGGTGTTTACTCTGCATAAAATAAAATGTTGCTTTTTAGGACTTCATCAGAGTTTTTTTTCTCTTTTATTTTAGAAATCTTCCAGAATCCCTGAGGATGACATCAGGTTGAGAAAAAACAGAGACCCAAACTGTGCCAATTCCTTGGAGCCAGCTACTGTGCTTGCTACAAAGGGAGAGAAAATGGAAATTGAAGTTCCAGTTTCTGAACATAAAAGCATCACCACAGTGGCTTCACCACATCCCATAGACAATCCAACCCACTTCTTTTCCCCTGCTGCCAGCCACAATGGACTTAAGGACAGGCACGAATCTCTGGACAGTGAAGTGGCTAAAGAGATCAGATACCTAGATGAAGTGCTGGAGGCAAATTGCTGCGATTCTGCTGCAGATAATACCTTTAATGGGACATCCTCCCCTGAACCCGGTGGAGTCTCCATTATGGATGGCTCAGGACCATCTGTTAATGTCAGTAATGATTCAGTACTCGGTGAAAGGGAAGAAAACGTAGCCAACAAGCAGGCACCCTTGGTAGTTGAACCATGTGAAGCTAGCATAACAGATGAGAACCTCAAGTCTAATGGCCATTCCTTGGGTGGACTGAAGGAAGACACTAGGGAAAGTCTGAAGGTGCCAGGAAGTCCCACTTCTTCAAACAGTTCTAGAAGATCCTCTAAAGATGGAGAGACAACCCTTACAACCCTTAAGAAGGAGGCTAAGTTTGAACTACGAGCCTTCCATGAAGACAAAAAGCCCTCAAAGCTCTTTGAAGATGAGGAAGAGAAGGAAAAATACAAGGTCCGCAAAGTTAGACCATCAGAGGAAATGATGGAACTTGAAAAGGAAAGAAGGGAACTCATTAAAAGCCAGGCTGTCAAGAAAAATCCCAACATTGCCGCCAAATGGTGGAACCCTCCCCAAGAGAAGACTCTGGAGGATCAGCTGGATGAAGACCATCTGGAGTCCCACAAGAAGTACAAGGAGCGCAAAGAGAGACAGCAGCAGCAAGGTGCAACGCCAACATCCCCCAAACAGATCAGCTGCTCCTTTGTACCACCAGAGCCAGTCAGTGTCAAGAAAGAGGATATCGTCACAGAGCAAATTGACTTCTCAGCTGCCAGAAAGCAGTTCCAGCTGATGGAACATTCAGGTCCATCTCAGGATCAGGCCCCACCGAGGCGGTCAGGAACACCCAAAATGTTTTCCATCAAACCCTTCTACAAAAGCCTCAATTCTCCGCATGTAGACAGGCCACTGTCCTCCATGACAAGACCCGTTTCAGTGTGTGGGCAAACAGGACAGCTTGAGGGTAACAATGCTACTGTTGTCAAAGCACAGAAGGTCTCCAGTACCTCGGAAGATGATACAAGTGCTCACACTACCACCGACCCAGTAAGAGAGTTACCATGCAGTGATAGCTCCAGAGCTGGACAGGCCTCAAAACTGTGGGTGGAGGATGGAGAATTCATGAGTGCAAGAGCAGTCTTCACAGTGGTGAAGGATAACGGACAGGGCATGCTAGACCAGTTCCCAAAGTCAGCCAGCACCTCTTCTCCTCCAGAGGAGCTTGACTCCGGTTTGGATGAGTTGTCTGTCAGATCTCAGGATACCACCGTCTTGGAGACCCTTTCCAATGACTTCAGCATGGATAACATCAGCGACAGTGGTGCCTCCAACGAGACCATGAGCGCCCTGCAGGAAAGCTCACTGGCCGATTTCTCCCTGCCGCAGACCCCGCAGGCTGACACTCCGGCAGAGTGCAGGGGCGAAGGCAACTCCAAGTCGTTCAGCGACCTGGGCTGTGACTCGCCTTCATCTACCTTGGCAGACTCCGTGATGATTGACGACCAGTTGGAGTACCACGCTGGCCTGCTAGTTCAAAACGCCATCCAACAAGCCATAGCTGAGCAGGCGGATAAAGCAAATTGCAAGGAAGAAGAAGTCACAGCAGAGAAGGGGATGTTGGTCAAAGAGCAGCCAGCCACCACCAGGCCAGCTCCTGCCTCCAAGGAGCAACAGAACCCAATGTTTGAGCCCCCCCAGGTGTCTTCACCTGTACAAGAAAAAAGGGACACCATACCAAAGACTTCAAAAGAGGAAGACTCAGGACTCAGGGAAGGGAAGAGTTTGCAGCAGTCGCCCGCGTACTCAAGCAGCCAGACATTCCTTGTGGAGGAAAATAGGCATGAAGTCAGCTATTTCAGCAAGTATTCGGAGGCAGCTGAGCTGAGGAGCACCGCCTCCATCCTGGCCACACAGGAGCCTGAAGTGACTGTGGGCCCTTTCAAGTTACGGTCGAGGAAGCAGAGGACTTTTTCAATGATAGAAGAAGAGATCAGAGCTGCCCAGGAACGAGAAGAGGAGCTGAAGAGGCAGCGGCAAGGTCTTCAAGTGGCACCAAGCCCTGTTATGAAGAGCGCACCACCCATGCCCACCAGATCCGTGTCCTACAAAACTGCACCAGGTAAGAGGCCAAAGCGTCAGACGGGAAGTGAAATGTAGCTGGAGGGATCGATCATACTAGGTTTTATGTCATTTTTGAGTGAATACATCATTTCTCAGGAGGCGGAAGGGTTGTCATGATTTCATCTGTCTGAAAACTGCAGACAGGAGGAGGGCATGGGACAACCCAACTTTCTGTCCATAGGCACACCTGAGGAAGTTCTTGTTTTTTCCCAAATGTAGTGCAGACATAACTTACATACCCTCTTGATGGTCATTAGAACATACCCTGTTGATGGTCATTAGAAAGCCCTGCGCTCTAGTCACCCCCTGCCACGCTGTGGTGTGACACATCTATGGCTGTGCTGCTCGGACCACCCACTGACATCCAGGATTATCACAAGGAAGGACACCAGCGGTTTTTTACAGAGTGTTTTTAACAGGCTTTCTGTTCTATTGTACATCATTAAGGAAGTGCGAAGGTAGTGGGGATTTACAGATTTGGGGGGTTTGCATCAGATTTCTTTTTGTGTCTGTTTTGCTTTCTGTTTTCAGGTGTTTATTGATTTTCTTAATGAAGTATGTCTGGTAAAAAGACCTCCAGAGCTGTGAGTTGCCATGTGTTTCAACTGATGTCATTCACTACTGAATTAAACAGGCATCACAAACAAAATGCTTGATAGATTCAGTAGAAGACCTCTTCTAACTGATCAGCTTCTGGGTCCTTGTGGTGACATTCACTGCAGTTACAGCATATCACTCTCTTCCTTCCCCTTTTCAAATAATAAAATCAAGCACTCATACCTTCTTAATATAACATAAAAAAAGAAATCTCAAAAAAAAAACCAAACCGACATGCCAGGCTTATTTCTGTGTAGTGATTTTTATGAGTATAGACCTACATATGCTACGCAAGTACTTAGAATTTTTTATTATCAGTGATCATTGCAAAGAAGTATTAATTTTACCCAGAGTACTTAAATTTGTCCTTATTTCCACTGGTGTAAATCTGAGCCAGTTATGCTTCCAGAAATTGTGCAGGGTGATCCTTTTCTTTTGAAAGTCATGGCAAACTTGAATAAGGTCTAGATTTAGCCCATTACCGTCTGATTGTGAACTTGGAGTGTTACGCAGCACATAAATAGCTAATACTGGATTTTGTTTCCCCTGCTAAGAGAACGATTTTAACCTGTCTTTCCTGCCAAAAAAAACGTAGCAGATGTTGATAATTTCTTTAAAGTGCTATTCTTATTGCTTGTATAGAACAGCATTTTTGATAGGCAGTCTCCACAAACTGAGGTGTTTTGAGCAATATCTGATGAGACGTGAGAGACAGGGCACCATAGACCTCAGGCAGGAGGACTTGCTGTGTAAGAGTGCACTCATGTCTGCTTTCAAAAACACCTTCATCTGTAGCTGCAAGGGCTCAAAATGAGGCCGATAATGGTTGCTTTTTGCTCACAAGCGATGTTGGAAGGGCTGCTGACACTAATGCTTATTTTAATGGAGCATCTGGGAGAACAGTGTACTACTCATTCTTAGTTCTCTACATGACAAGGCATTTACTTTGTGTCTGATGTTAAAATGCTTGTTGTAAATTACATTCTAGTGAGAATTATAAACTTGTATTTATAATGATTCATCCCAGGCAGTTTCCTTTAAATGTCCGACTGCCATATATTTGAGAAAGAAAATTGGGATCTATTAGCCAATGACTCAAGCTACTGCGATTTGCAGCTGGTGACAAGGCACAGAACTAATTCCTAGGAAAAGATAAATATGTGACAACGTGTAAGGGTGTCATGGATCAAAAAAACCCACAAAGAGCGTTGCCGAAGTCATTCTTGAATCTTCTGCGTTTGGTGGTTTTTAAGCAGCGGATGTGCTTAGCAGAGCTCTCAGCTGGCGGAAATCGACATTTCTGAGCATTGCAGGGTGCGTACCCTCAGCTCAGCTCATCCTTGCTGTCCCTTTAGCCACTTGTGTTGCAGTTAAAGCTTGCAGGCATCCTTACAAACAGGGAGAAGGGATGCCATGCAATCCCTTGAAAGATTGTAGCAACTCTCCTTTTATTTTAATATTTACAGCACCTTTTCAGTATTTACGAAAACAGAGGCAAAAGGTGATTCAGCAGAGGGAACAAAATCTGGCCATATAGCTTCATGCCGCCAGTTACAGAGGCGATGTACAGAGCAGAAAACAAAATCTGCTTGTGGTAGGCATAGTAAGAAATATGCTGCAGAACATGTCTGATACTGTAATGTGAGTATCTAGTTTCACATAGGAAAAAAATAATTATGATGATGATGATGAACAGAAGAAACAGAGGTGCTTCTGTCATCAAATTGCCTTTCCCAAAGAAAGACTTAGCAGTTGTCTTATAACATCAGGACACCTCTGCAGCAAGGGATTAGGGGTCAAGTCTAAGTTTGAAAAATCTGTTGCTAATCCTTAAGTGGTGAAGTGTAAACTCACCAGAACTCTTTTGAGGAAGTGGAGTAATTAACTTAACTAGTAATGGCCAACCTATCAGGTTGCTTTTGGGTGGTGGACTGGGCAGAGTAACTTTACTTGAGACTCCTGGTTATTTGTTACTCCTGCCACACTTCGCTGCTCTGAACCTTCATTACATGGATAACAGAAACACAAACCACAAAAAAGGACTGCACTGAACCGAATTGCTGTTTTGACTGAAGCGTGGAAGATTAACACAATTCATGTGGGTGTATGTGTGAAATAACTGCTAATTACTTTAGATAGCAAACAGGCTGGTTTTGCCTCCCTGACATACAACTGATGGTAACACTAAACTTGATGTCTGCCAACCACCCAGCACAAGCCAGCATTGTTCCCAGCAATAAACTTCTGTACTGCTAACAAGTATCCTTTAAAGTTGTTTGGGATGCTTTGAAGCAGCTTTTTAACCCATCTCAGATCAGTGGAGCAAGACACAGAGTCGTTTCAGTGCAACAATGACGAGGTGTTATATGCACACAGGACGAGACCTTCTGCAGGATACTCCTGGAAAGGTGAAGGGAAGAACCTACGGGAACTCCTTTCCCAAAAAGTTGGATCTCCTGCATGAGGAAACTCAAGAAAGGTCAAAAAAATGCTTGAGCATGGCTAAATGGAGAGTCATCGTGGATCCCAGAATATTTGTGGAGCTGTATTTGAATTTGAACGTTTCCCGTGTTGTTTTTCTGCAGCACCTGCTGCACTTGATGAGGTGTTGAGCAGCTGCATAGTGAGCCAGTGTTTTTTTCCTACAATGTGCAGGTGGTACACCGTCCCTCCTGAGCAGATCATCTGGGGCTGTTTGGTAGTTTATTTGGACAGGATGACGAGTGTGTGTACACGAGAGGATCCAGCATACGTTTGGTGGTGTAATTCTCATGGTCCTTTTATTAGGAATACTTAGACTATGAAGAATTTGTGTCTAACTTCCTGCAGTGCCTGACTCGATTAATCCTGTTCCTTAAAAGTGTGAAAATCATTACATGAGGGGTCTGAGTTCAGCAAAGACTTTTCTGTTGAAGAGAAACCCTTTGTGAGTACTTGCGGTCTCATGATGAGGCATGGGGGAATCCCTCATATGAGAAGCCATGCCTAGGAGAAGCTTTCCTGACGCTTCCACATCTGCCTTCATGGTGTTTGCCACCAAAAGCATTGCCAGGTGAAGCAGAGGACACGTTGCATTCCCTGCCTTCGTCTGCAGGCGCTCAGACCCATCTGCACGTGCATCTGGGGGAGCTGTCCACCAAGCGGTCATCTTCTGTTGTCCTCAGTTGATGAACTAGATGACAGGATTTCAGTGGATGGCAAAAGCCTGGCAGGGAGTTGCAGTTTAGAGAGGCAAGTGATTAGGTACCTTTAAATTTCGGGTGACTGTTCCCTCCAAATAGTGAGGGAGGTTGTGTGTGCTGTCTTCTTTTTTCTTTTCCTTGCTTTCTTCTCCTGAGTGACAGCTGTGGAGGGTAAGCCTCTGTCAGAGGAGCCACTTCAGCCTGACAACCATTTTCCACTTTCATTTTTCACTAGTAAATACCTACACTAAGGAAGCTTCTCAGGTTCAGCTGCACCCTGAAGACTCTTTTTGTACAGTGGGAGAAGCAGCAGAAACTTTGGGCCAAGATATTTTTAATATTTGTGGCCATCACAGAATTTTTGATGCCCTGTATACATGTAGATAATAAGGATCAGGTAAAATACATAAGCGTTTTATGTTTTTAAAATTAGAATTTTGAGAAAGGCAGGAGCAGAAATGGAGCCTTTGAGCTTATGGAAGCTGTTTTCCTTTCGCCTTCATAAGCACTTGTATGAAAAAAGCAAAGTTCACCATTCTCTTCAAGGATTCCTCTGGAGTGCTCATCCCTCATCCATTGAACACCTCCAGGCATGCTTTAACAGCATATGAACCCAGCTCATTTGTCATTTGCTCTCGTATTTCCTCCCTAGCAGAGAATGTGTATGAGGTGAGAGGGTCTTCCAGAGGTTCTTTTTTTAATGTTTGCATGTTTGTGTGTTTGCATATTCATGTTGCTCACCTGGTGTTCAAGAAGACCAAAGAAGCCCACCTTTCACCTGGAGTGGTAATGAGGCTCTATGTTACCAGAGGGCCATTTTTTTGCATACTTCAACTCTCCCCTGACTCCAGCATGGACTAGTCTCCTAAAACAATCTGTCTTGCTGAAATACCATATTTTGAAAAGTTTTCTCTGCTGTGCAGATGTCTTAAAAAATGCCATCAGCGTCTCTAGAATAGTTGCTCATGTGCGAAGCCTCATTCTTCTGATCTTCTTTGTACCTTAGTTACCGTTAAATGATGACCTTTAGTACCTCCTGGTTACTTAGTGATGGCTCAAGCCCTTGTCCCAGCACTTCGCTTTGACCACTGTTTCTTCTTGATATTGCAGCAAATCGGCTGAGCATGCTTCCTCAGCTTGCAGGGAGTGCTCGGACACCTGTCAGGCTCCACGTAGTGGGAAAGCTGCCATCACAACATTGCTCTCCAGAGCCATGCAGAGGTTTTCATTAGGAGAAAGCTGATCTGTCCCCAGCTCTTACACATCTTTGATTTTGCAGAGAGGTGTCAGGCGATGTCTTGCAGCCACCAAACTGAGACACAGCAGCAGTTTCCTCTTCCCTGAGCTTTCCCTTCCCCTACTCAGGGCTTAGAATGAGCAGTCTCCATAGGAGCAGTTCCTGCCTGCCCCAAATAGCACAGGAGGCAGGAAATTAAGGGAAATCAAACTCCAGGAGTTTCCTACTAGGTCCTTGAAGCCAGAGAGTGGAGGAGGCCATCACCAGAACTGAAGCCACAGAACATTTTTTTGGAGTCCCTTTGAAAAACGAGAAAAATGTAAATGTGTAGGTGAAGATTTGTGATGCCATAGCCCGTACTCGATATCTTGCAGCAGCTGTAAAGGTGACCTCAGGGGACTACCTTCTCCTGGAGGGGAAGACACTGCTGGTAACAACTGTTAGCTTGCAACTGTGACCATCAGGCTGCAGTTTTTGCTGGTATCCTACGAGTGCAACCCCATTTCCGTTTCAGTCAGAGCACAGCTCTTGATTAGTCAGCTTGGATTTGGGCAAGGACCACCAGCAGTGTCAGTATGCATCAGCTGTGGGCATGGGACTGCAGAAGTAAAAAGCACCTGTGATCTTCATGTCTCATGATGCTTTTATGCTGAATAACTCTTCTGCCTGAGAACAGTACCTTATCTGGATGAAAATCTGCCAGAAGAAGATGAACCCAGCAGCATTTCTAACACAAACTGAACTAGCAGAATAGGTCTGCTCGGGGCTGGAGCTCTGCATCAGGTTCATGGAGTTCATCTGTGGTTATTCAGAGAGCCCTGAAGCCTCAGACACTCCGTCATCTAACCACAGCCTCACTGATGGTCGTGCTGGTTGCTTGCCTTTATGCCACTGTTGGCACCTGTCTGCCTGTTCTCACAAAATTTTTAGGAACTTGAAAGAGATGCGTACTCCTCAGTGAAGTGTAGTTGAAATGACACTGTGAATTCCTGAGTTTTCAGTAGAATTCAAACACTTACATGGAGAAAATGGTTGTATAAGCTTAATTTCTTGTGGATACAAACCAGCAAACCACAGTTTTGCTGTCGGCAAATCTCGTTTCTACCTTGGCTTCTGTGTTCGCGAAAAGGAGAACCGTGACACTGTTCATGGTGACACTGCCCAGCACGCCCAGAACGGTAGCGTTTTGCTGCAGGGTTGCTGCTACGATACAGAAGTTGATGGACCCTCCATCCAGGGAGGGCAGATCTGCTCAGAGATATCCGCTTTCTGACATGCAGATGCCCAAAGCCTACAGCTTTCATTATTTTCCAGGGTGAGTAGGGTGGAAGGAGCTCTTTTCCATAGGTCTAGGCATCTTGTGATGGTCTGCATCCCAGGAGGAGAGCGTAAAAGCTGGGTGGACATCTGAGAAGCCTGTATTCCTTGCATACGTCCAAGACAGTTACTTATTAGCATAAGAATGAAGTGATACAGCAGGATACCTGACCCTTAATCAGACTTTTCAGCAGACTGTTTTACCCACTGAACCCTAGTGGGGTGGGTGATTTAAGGGGAATGAATTCCCAGCCCCATCCCTGCAGCTACCAGCTTAAGCTAAGCCTGTAACGAGAAGCTAGTGATGCTGGGTTTTTCCAGACTGGTCAGAAGTGAAACAAGCCCAGCAAGGGGATTTCTTGTAAAAGACCTCTGTGGTGTCAACTCGGGTTTCACTTCTCCCATCAAGACCAAATCCTGCTGATTCTTACAGGAAGTTTCAAGGCTGCTCTCTAGTGTCTACCACTGTCACGATGCTTTTTGGAGGAGCAGCAAGGGTTTTCATTCGTCTCAGCAACAGTAGGTTTCATGAAAATCTCCACAATCCTTCTGGTTACTCCACTTATTTTTGAGGTTTTTGAGGTGGCTTTTTTCCTCCTTTTTTTCTTTCCTGTCCGTTAAACTGCCTTATTTGAAAGAGCTGCCATGTCTTGGAAAAGAGAAGCTGATTTTGGTTCAGCATTGCCTTCTCCTGTCACAGCTGAGGACCTCAACACCTTATTCCCACACTGCCACCATCATTCTCATGCTTCCCACCAGGACAAGCTGGGCGGCTCAGCACCTGGTGACAAGGAACACAAGCTGTCCTCCCCAGAGAAGGGTGAGTTGTCCACTCCCTGAGCTCTCCCACAGCTCATTGCAGTGGTCTCCTTTTACCCAGCTCTTCATCATGAAACACAGGCTCCCCGAGGTGAAATGGACTCAATCAGAGAGCAACCTGGCTCCTCTCTGACTTTCCTCCCACCAGGAGACTCAGAAGGGCCCTGTCTGATTGAGGGGTGCGTGGGAAGAAGACCCCATCCTCCTCTGCCACAGGTCACCCTCCAGAAACATCCTCTGTGACTTGCAGGAAGCATCTGCAGGGAAGAGTAGCAGCAGGGACTGACCCAAAGACTTTCATGCTTAGAAAGCAGATAAAAAGCACTGGAAGAAGAGAAAAAGACAGCTACGCTTAACGATGGGTGTCTTCTTCGTGTACATTTTTTTGTGTACATCATATAGTGTAGTGATAGGACAAGGGGTAATGGCTTTAAACTGAAAGAGGGTAGATTTAGATTAGATTTAAAGAAGAAATTCTTCATACTGAGGGTAGTGAAACACTGGAACAGGTTGCCCAGAGGAGTTGTGGATGCCCCATCCCTGGAAGTGTTCAAGGCCAGGTTGGATGGGGCTTTGAGCAACCTGGTGTAGCAGAGGGTGTTGGAACAACCCATGGCAGGGGGGTCGGAACTAGATGTTCTTTGAGGTCCCTTCCAACCCAAACCATTCTATGATTCTGTTCTATGATCTGGCGTGTGGTCCAGGCGTACAGCAGCAGCACCCTGTGTGTTATATAGCCTGAGCCAGAAAAAAAATCATCTTGCAGTTTCCCAGAATCTTACAGACATTTCCAGATCACTGAAACATGTCCTGTAGGACAGAACAGGAGTGACTCAGCCAGATACTATTGTAAATAATAGTGATGGGTTGAATTTGCATTGTATCATTTGCTATCTCTTCTAGATTTTGTAAAAAGATTTTGTAATGTTTTGGTGTAGTGTATTTCAGGAAGAAGGACAGTGTTTCCAAAGCCCACGACCATACGGATTTACCAGATTGTTTCATAAACTTAGTTCCAAACTGTTTCTTCATTCAAACCGTGTGGAAAATGCTTCCCTAGCTGTTGACTTTTGGAAACAACTTGTGAGTCCTTCAACTTAGAAGGGATCGTTCCTTTTCATGTCATTGCAGGAAAGATAGAGAAGATCAGGCCTCCTCCATCCCCCACCACGGAAGGCCCTGTCTCGCAGTCTGACCCACCACCCGAGGAGCCCGCAGGAGCCCAGCGACCCAAGAACCTGATGCAGACCCTCATGGAGGATTACGAAACACACAAAACTAAGAGACGAGAAAGGATGGACGACAGCAGCGTAAGTGCATTTTTCCTTTTCGACCTTTGCTCTGCAATAGAGACCATGACTCGCGAGAACCAACATTCAGACAACAAAATATTAATTTCCCAAGAATCTGCTCAGGTCACTTTGCAAGTGTGTAAGGGCTTTAACACATTGTAAGGGCCACTGTGTGCGAAATGGAAGGCTGAGGGCCAGTGGAGAGGAAGAGATAATGTCACTGCAAATTAAAAAGTTCCTTTTTAATTAATTAAGTTAGTTAATAATAACAGCAGTGGGTAGCGGCCCTGCAACTGATGGACTCTGTTAATTCATGCATCACCAAAACCCTCCAATAGGTTATTTTTGTGGCTCATTAAACTTTGTGGATCAAGCGTGTATTCATGCCTGTGTTTGTAGACTCCCAAAGTCCCATCCCAGTGTGCTGAGGATCCAGTGTAAGTAAGTGGATAACTTCCCGAGAAACCACCCCTTGCAGAACTGAATTGAGGATGTCTCGGAAGTTCATTTGGATCCTTCAATGAGTAGCATGCTGTTTCCCGTTGGATTTGTTGTCTTCCTTCCACACAAACAGAAAATCAGCTAGAATTTCAGTTTGTGAAATGGGTGCCTGGATTTCAGTCATTACTGTAGTAGAGTTCAATGCAATGAAGATGTTCTTTACTGGAGGCACTAATACAAAGAGCTATGCATGTCATAGCTGAAGTATCAAAATTCAAGTGCATCCATCATACAACCTGTTTCCCAACACAGCACAACGTGTTTCCTATTGAGACTCATTATTACTGTGGGCAATGAGTGCAGAAGGTAGTGAGATACAAGTGTGATATAAGACTTCTTAAATGAACACAGTGTTTGCTGAAGCAGCCACAGTCCTCCAGGCATTTCCCAGAGATGTCAGAACGACGACCTCAGTGCTGAGGAGTTCATGGTCCAAACAAATGGCTCTCTAGTAACGTTCATTAAAGTTAGAGTCTCATTAAGCACGTAGAAGTAAGAGAAGGTTTGTAACATGAATACTGCACTAGTCTGGCAGCTTTTAATCTTCCTGGTGAATATTGCACAGTAGCGTAAGATACTCAGAATCAGAAGGAATGCAGTGTGAAGGGATCCTGTTGCATTTCTGCTCGTTAACTAAAACACAGTAGGAGAGCTGACTCAAAGTGTAAACAGATTAATTTCCAGCCCACACCAGAAACTTTCTGGTCCTTTATTCTACTGAAGCCATTGAAAAACAAGACCTCGTCATCCATCAGGCTCCTGCTGCCACGTAGGAAGCCAGCTGATGCATGGGAGTGTGCCTCGTTCTGGCAGCGGTGTCTTGGGGCTGTGTCTTGGAAAGGGGCTGCTCTCCAGTTTCCCCTCCCTTCCCAAAGCACCCGGTGAAATGGGGTGGCTCCACCTGCTCCAGTGGGTGCTGTGTTCTGGCATTGCCCCAGAGGATCTTGTTTCCTGAAGGGTGCTCAGAGGCTTGCAGGACACACGTCACACTCTCACACACACCCTTTGCAGAAGCTGGGAAGAAACTTGAAAAACAAAGGGGCATAAAACCCGAGTCAAACTCCTGAGGTACTTGCAGAGCTGCACATGGGCCCCCCCAAAAGCAGGCTGGCCACGGCTGCATGGTCTCTTCTGCAGTTCAAAATGACCCCTGATGTCCTGAGGTGTGCTCCAGGTGCCAGCCCAGCTGCTAAAGCTGGAGGGGTACACTGCCTGCCCCAACGTGTACTGCCAGACATGTGGCATCCCAGCTTGTGGGATGGATCCTTTTCTGGGATTAATTGTTGAGGCTGCAGTGAATTTTCAGAGCCCCAGTGCGCACCGAAGTCCCTCAGTGTTGCAGTTTGTTGTCTTTCTCCTCATCTCTAAGCCCATTGCATACAGACAAACATGATTTACATTCTTGCTGCCACCTACCCGAAATCCTATTAGAGGGCAGTGTCCTGCACAGCCCAGGAACGGCTTCCTCTGGCTAGCAGGAGCATTTTCTTTCTCTTCCCTGCCTTTTTCCACTCTCCTTTTGTAAACAACTCCCGCCATTGACGGGGAAGATAATTCAAAAAAGAAATGTCGCACTTGTACCACTGTTAGTTTGAGCTAATATTTTACATGCCAGGTTAAGCAATAGTTATTTAAACAACAGATAGCTTTGATTTGTCGGCAGAGGACATTTGACCATGTGCCCAGGAAAAAGATTTCTGGAACTAAAATATATGAAATACAGTGGGGGAAGGAGCATAACTGACAACCAGACAGCTGCCACTTCCGACATTAAGTCCTGAGAGCTGAAGGTGGCTGGACATGGCTCTTTGTGAGTGAGAGGAACCAGAGACTTCTTCAGATCCTGGGAGCATTCAGGGTGCTGCGGCACCCAAGGCTGAACAGAGCCAGGGGCAGAGGGTAGCAGCCATGGTCTCCTGAGACTGCATTTCCATGGAAGCTCCTCCTTGGATGCTGAGCACACCAGCAGTACTGATGCTTCGTTTTCTCCCTACATAAGACACACCAAAAGGCAGGAGGGTGATTTCAGTAGGACATCTACCTGCCTCACCTTTAAACATCACTGCCTTCTGTCTTATGTCTGGCTTCAGTGGCTACCATGTGGCCACTGTGGGCAAGTATTGCCTTTCAGAGACAGAGGGCAAATCAAGCACATCTGCTCTTGGAAGGACATCACTGCTCAGGCAAGGGGACAGTTCCTTCCAAAGAGAGTGTGTTACCGTAGAGTTTTCAACAGTTGAGAAAAAAGAGAAAAAGCAGCAGCAAGAAAACAGGTCAAGCACTGATGGTAAACAAGACAGAGACTGGCCAAGCAACATCATTAAAAAAACACCAAACTGACTAATCTTTTTTAGGGTTTTTTTTGATGACACCAAGTTGCTTGAAGTCCTATACTCTGGGATGTGCCAATTCTTGCTTTATTTTGTTCTTGTTTCCTGGTTATAACATGCTTGTTCAATGTACTAATGCTGGTCTTTTCCCTTTCTACCAGTACACCTGTAAATTACTGTCTAGCAAGGTTACTTCTGAGGTACTTTTCAACTGCTTATTTATTTTTGCTTCCTCTTGCATGGTGATTCCAAGTGCATGTCGTTGCAGTTTGCATTTTCTTGCTGTGTGCCAGTGCTGTTTCATATCAAAACCAGGATGCAAATGTGTGTGTGTGGGATGTCACTTCTTATCTCTCATCAACAAATATTTGTGTGGCTGGTTTTCTAACCCTCGGATTCTAGTTACAATTTCTGGCATGGTAGGGGTTGTAATTAAAGGGATGGGAGCTGTTGCCCAGGACTGGAGCATTCCTGAGGCGTGAAATGAGAACTTCTCCTTAATCCCTGTTGCTGTTTAGCCAGCAAAGCTAAACCTGAGATCCAAGCATCCTCAGACGCTGAGTGAAACTGCTGTGGCTTTCCTTTGTCTCTGATTACAGTGTATTTAGCACTAGCAAAACCTCTAGTATTCTGTAAAGAATCCGCACACCAACCTTTCACCTGTGGAAGAAGAGAGTCAGATCTAAGTGCACGGCCTCAGTCTGGTCAATTTGTGAACCTCTTCTTGTCCCCCTGTGTTATGATGTGATGACTGATCATAGTCTCATAACTTAGCATCAGTGTTGGTCTCAGAGTAGAAGAAACCCAGCCCTGCTAAAGAAAGGGTATTTACAGTGACTTTTGGTATTTCAGCAAGGCAAGAACTTTCACACTCCTTATCCCTACAAAGCTGGACTCTGACAATTGCAACAATTTTAAGAGGAGGGAGTTGATATAAACTACACTTTTGCAGCGTTTGTAGGAATGAGGTGCTCAATAATGTGGATGTTTCAATTGCCTATAATTTTCTGTGTAAATATGTGTAAATCTGGACTTCTCTAAGAGACTCAAACAGATGGTCGTAATGACTGACATTCATTCGTCCAGCATCAGCATTTTTTATAAACGTGAACCTTCCACTATTTCCCTATTCCATAACATCCATAACATGACCACATCAGCTACCTCAGGACAAGTATATGAACATTTTCTGTCCTGGAAAGTAAAGCAAAGTCAAGTCTATGCCATTTCCTATTCATTAAATAATTCAATGTGGGTTTTATCTCACTGATACAAGCCAGTGATTGATCTTTGTGTAGAGTATTTATAGAGAGTTAATCAGTGTAAGCGCAGTGTGCTTTCAGAGACCTGGTTTTAAACAGAAGTTAGGCATCTTCTGCCCCATAGTATATGCACAATAATCTGAGTTATAATTTTTGAACAGTCAGTAGTGTTTAACATTGCGTGAGAGATGTAGATCTTACATGCCCACACCTTGGCCTTCTGCTCGGAAGGGTTGTGTGTCCACCTCATGAAATGATAATGACGCAAGGAGTAATGAGCTGGAAGCGAACATGCATGGATGGGGAAGGGGGCAGAGATGAAAAAGGCTGTCGGACACAGCAATTCTGTGTGCGGGGAAAGTGTGCCACCTGGCTAATCCCTGGCATTAAGCCTCAAACTGAAAAAAACGTTTGGTTCTTGCTGGAAATCTTGAGCTGAAGCCGGACAGTTGTTTTGGAAGGAAGGACAAGACTCAAGGCATGACCTGCCCCTACTCTCTACTGACCCCAGAGCTGAGCCATGGCTCCGGTTGACCAGAGCCCTCCGTAACCCGCTCAGTGCAGGCAGGAGGCTGGACTTTTAATTGTGGTCCGCAGTGCTGGAGCTGATGGGGCTGTGCTTGCATGGGCTGGGAGCAGGGGCTGCACATTGTCAGCCTGGCAGCTGACACCTCTGCTCCCACCAGCGCCAAACGCAGCGAGGTACAGTACTGCTGAGGTTAAGCTGCCAACAGTGACTGCAGGCTGCTTCGTTAGGCTGGTGTAGTTTTATCACCTCCAAATTCCTGCAGCCTCTGTTAGAAGCATATCTGTCTGCTGTTTTAAAGAGACCGCGGATAACTGCGTGCCTGCGCATACATAGGTTGCTTTTATCCCCAAATCTTCTGCTTTTGTCCTTACAACTATATGTGTCTTCAGATTTAGGGGACATTATCCTGAGCGTGCTTAATAACAATCAACCAATAATCTCCTACTGCTGCAGGAGATACTGCAGGAAGGTGACACTTATGCCACATTAAAGGCTACTACTGAAAATTTTTGTGTTGCAAAAGAGAAAACCAACATACTAGATTTGATGGCAGAGGGCAACATAGTTTACGTTTGAATACTAACCAGCAGCAGTATAGTACTGTTAACTGTCTCGTTTCAGGTAAGCACATTTTTGTCTCAAATCGCAGCTCCTCCCTGTGCTCCCTAGAGGTCTGGTGTGTTCAGTGGATAGCATTAAGTAGGTACAGTAAAGAAAATACCTTTATACTGGAGAAACAGATGTTCTTTGTCCCTTGGTAGTTCCAGTTTTATGCTAAAGCATTTAGTTTATCGTTCCTGAGCGGGAACACTCAAGTCTGCAGGAGCAAGCAGCTTGCTCCCTGCCTTTGTGCTTTGGTCTTGTTGTGCACGGTGTGCTCCAAGGAGGTCTCTTGTGCAGTGGCTTTCCCACATGGTACTGGTAGGTTTTAGACACCCAGACCTTTGCATTTTCTGGTTTTGTTGCTTTTAGTTCTTCCAGGGAAAAATCAGTAAAATACTAAGCTCCAGAAAAATCATTTTGCTTCCACATCAGTTTTGCTGCTACTGTTCAATAAAAATTAGCCCGTACTGTATAGTAGTCAGCTTGATTCAGTGGTGGGGATAAATATGCTCTGGACTAAAGCCTATCTGTATTTTCCTTTTTATTCTCTTGTTGACAGTAAGAGAGCAATTATTGTTAACGTCTGTTGAAGGGAAACTCAGGACAGGTTAGTCTCCATCTCTAGGATGGATAGATAAATTAATCTTACACCTGACAGTGGCAGCTGTTTCCATCTTTTTATTTTTTCCAAAATCCTCAGAAATAAATGAAATCTGCCAGGAAAGAGCCCTCTGTAAGTCTTAGCGAGACCCCAGAGCTGCACCCACAAGATCCACAGAGCAATTTTTGTCAAAAGAGAGGTGAAGATTGATTTTTACAGCCCTGCAAAACTTGGTACATTTGCCTTTCTCTCACACACCTACTTCTGCTCCCCAACTTCTTCCTCTTCTATTGCAGCTAGTGGTCAAACCTCCTCTCCCAAGTAAGACTCTTTATATAACATTGCTTTTTTCACCGATGTGGCCTAACCATTGAGATGTAGCCAGCGCAGTTCTTCAGCCTAAGCTTGAGTGAACTGTCTGCTTCGTGATCTTTCTGGTTTTTGGTGTGCACCTTCAGTGACAAGCCTGGCTGCCTCAGGACACCCTGCCCACCCCAGCCTGGCCCTGCCTGGGTCTCCCTGCCTGCACCTGCTGCCATGGGACGTCATCAGGGAGGGCACTTAGGAAGCGCTGAGGTAGCACTTTGTAACATGGCCGAAACGTGGCGTATTATGGACCCCTGGAACAGCCACAACTCCAAAAGCAAACAGCTTTCCTTCCTGTGACCTGCTTTGGACAGCCTCTGGGTGCTGGGCTCATGATGGTTCTACAGACAGCCCTGATATCTGCCAAGAATATTTTAAAATGGGGATTGTTTGCTATTTTAGGCAAGTGGCTTCCTGGGCTGTGAATTCAATGCTCCGTTGAGGAGTCCCAATTCTCCACTCAGCTATTCCAGTTGCATGCTATAATTACCCCATTGTTTCCTCCAGCGGGTGTAAAACAGACACAGCCTAGTAAAAAATGAGGGTTATTTTAGGTAAAACACTCTTTTCAATAGCTTAGAATAATTCTGGAATAACTATTCAAAAGGACCTTTAGCTTATTAGTATCTGCTCTACTTATTTAGAGGGCTTGTTTATTAATACTAAGCCAGACATCAGTACATGTTTTCCTGCAAAGGCTAAGTCCACATCCAATGCCCTCATGGTACCTCTGATGTAATTCTGGAAACAGTTTTCCTTGGAGCACCCAGCAACATTTGCAGAAGTAGTCAAGCTTCCAGGCAGGTTTGCAGACAGGGGATAAATGGAAGAAACCCTGTTGCCACCTTTTAAGACAAGGATGAGCTGACTGATCCGAAGCAGAAATCTTCAAAGTCTAAGGGTCTTGACAGTTGCGCTCCATCACCAGAGACCATCACAACATTGTGATTTCCAGCAAAGAGGACACTGACTGGAAACTGTTGTGGATTATGTAAACTCTTTTCTTTTCAGCTGTCATAAATCTACAGGCCAAATTCAGCAGGCTTCATTTAAATATACCACTGTGCTGTGACAGTGACAGTTTTGCTTTGAAACTTAGGTCTGAATTTGTTGGTTTTTTCATGTAAATTTCAGTATCCAGAGGGGCCAACAGTAATTTTCTGTGTTTTATTTAATCATTATCCTGTACTGGTCTTGATAGTCATCTGTCTAGAAGTATTTGTCGTTTACCATCCAAAAAAAAAAAAAATCACTGGGTTTTTTCCTTTTCATTGCTAACCCTGTCGTTTCTTGTTCAGAGATGGTAGTAAGAGGATCCCCTGATTCCCAGTCCCAGTTTTGCTTCTCCATTGTTCGGTTTGGGTATTCTTTCCTTGGTTCAGGCACTTGGAATCCCAAACACGTAGTTTAAACCACTGGTCCTCATCCCTGGAGTGGGAGTATCTCCGGTACGCTGCTTACGGGCTGATGTCTCAGAAGGAATGTTTTTCCCGATTTCGAATTTTTTTTTTTAATGAATTGTTAGTTTTGTGAGCACATTTGCCCTCTAGTGGGTAAAACAGAAACTGCTCAGCTCTGCTGCCCCTTTCCTGTGGTGGCTCTGCAAAAAGAGGAGACATGATTTGGGGCAAAATTTCAGAAAAAAAAATCCCTCCAGTGGTCCTGCACCACCCCTCTAGCCCTGTTAGTGCCGGGAAGCAGATAGAGTTTTATCTCAAAATCATCTCTGTTGGCTGGATTTTTGCCTTTAGTTCTTTGGCTTGTTCATAGTCATAGTCAAAAGAAACTAGGAAGGCGAAGAAATGGTAAAAGCTGGCCAAACTCCACCCTACTTTCAGTTCCTAAATGGAGGTCTGGGCCTTAGCGTAAATGCAGAAGTGTATTCTTGTTCCTATAATCAAAGTTATGGCCTGCAATTTCAGCTGACAGTTCAGAGCTGTTTTGCCAACAGGAGCCCTTAGTACCTGTGTACTTTTCCAACCACGGCTTGTCACAAGCTGAAAGAAGAGCTTCTTTAGTCTGAAATTATTTACTTTTATTCCAGTAAAGACTTAAGTCTTCACTGCAACTGACTTTCAAAACAGAGGAATAAAATCGCATCGTCCTTTCTCAAAAGGCCGGCTGCTCTTCTGCAAGTGAGGAGCGTGCAGAGCCACTTGCAGAGAGCAGGAGGGATCAGGATGGCAGGCATTGGGTCAGTGGATGGTTACATATTTGTTGGGGTTTTTTTCACAGGGTTTTGTTGTGTTTTTTGTTGTTTTTTTTTTTTTTAACTAGCTGTTTAAACACTTCAAATTTTACTTCCCTGGGAGGGCTGTTTTAAAACACGTTGAGGGCAGTGGATGTTGGCAGCTTTGTAGTTTGATCATGGATCATTCAGTGTCACCCAGAAAATAACATTGCCATGTGCTTCTGTAAGAAGCGTCCAGACCCCTCCATGCCTCGTTCTGCTGGGAGGAACACATCCGCTGCTGTGCAGTGTTTGCCAAGGAGTACATCAGAGGAACATCGCAATAACACCTTTTGGTTTTGTCTGATTTTTTTTTTTCTTTTCAACCTTGCTAAAACACGTATTAAAGCTGCTTCTTACTTTTTTAGTTAATTGTTTATGTGTGTGCACTTGTGTGCATATGTATAGTACACACACAGTGTGTTTGTTTTTATCTGTGTGCATGTATGTATATGTGTGTGTGTGAAAAAAATCTATAAATGTATCAGGACCCATCTCGTACCAGCCTCTGCAGGCTGAGCAGGTCCTCCTTGTCTCATTCTCCTTTCCCCTACACATGGAGTGATTTTTCACTCCAAGAGCACTTCTGTCACGGTGCACAGGCTTTCCCATTGGCAAGCCAAAGCCCAGGAGAAGCAAGTGCAGGGGGGACTGCCTGCTCTGCCCATGGGGGAGATATGCTGAAATAAGCAGCAGACTGCTTTCCAGGCTGCACGTGCAGCTCCAAAGCAGTCTCTGGACAAAGCTGCTGGGTGGTTACTCATTCCTGGTACCAAAGGTACCTCTCTCTGGGGAGAAGACCAAGACCCTGTCCCCTGCCTCCCCCGGGATGGGGCAAGGGGCAGCTGGTGGGGGGCAGCTGGGGCTCCCCTGAAGCGAGCTGGATGCTGCCAGACACCTCCGACCCCTTCTCTCCTCCCATGGTGTTGGCTTTACTCTTGCATGCTGTCCCCCCTACACCTTCGCATCAGCAAATGTGCTTCACCGCATGAGTCCTCCCGGTTTGCACGAGGTGCGGCACTGGGAGTCCCGCGGGAAGGGCTAGTCCCTGCCGGGGCAGATGGTGTGGCACACCCCAGCACAGGGCCACGGGCGGCTGAGTGACGTGCTGTGTTTTCCCTTTCTCTCCTGACCAGGTCCTCGAGGCAACCAGGGTGAACCGCAGAAAGAGCGCTCTGGCGCTGCGTTGGGAAGCCGGCATTTATGCCAACCGGGAGGAGGACGAATAACCACGCTGCAGCGTGAAGACAGTTACTAGGCACGACGAAACCAAAAAGAGATGAAAGGAAGGAAAAAAAAAAAGAAGAAAAAAAAAAGACCACAAAAAAACACATGAAAAACACCACGAAAGCAGCAGCATTTTAGTCTAATATTTATTAAATACACAACAAACTCCATGATGCACATAGACACAGAAATGATCCAGCTCGTGGCAATCCTAAAACAACAGGAAAAGTCCATCTAGGAAGGACCCCCGTCTCCTTCCCTCCATTCATCCCCCCTCCGAAATGATGCGATGGGGAGCATGCGGGACATGGGAGGCCTCCGCTGGGGGTACAACAGGGCAGTTGTCCCCACAGACCAGAGAGGCTGCAGGCGCGTGGTGGGAGGTCGACGTGGAGGAGCCTGCGGCCAGGGCTCACACTCGTCCTTCCCGCAAACTGAATTGACAGCCCTGCCTGGCCCCTGGGATCATCGTCCCCCCGGCGGCTCCCGCTGGACCCTCCTGCAGCTCCTTCTCCTCCCACAGCCATTGCATCGAGACCGTCAGTGATACTTCGGCGTACTCTATCCAGCCTCCAAACACAACAATACTGCCCTCTGTTGCTGTTTATTTGAGGGGACCGAAGGGTCTGGTTTGGGATTGGGTGGGTTTTTTTAGGGGGGTAGGTTCTGCTGCCCTTTCTAGTAACTTACCTGCTTAAAAGGAGAAAGAAAAAAAAACAAACAGGGAGGCAGTTACTGCAAACGTACAATCCAGTAGACTCCATAAAATAGCTCTTGTGTTGCAAACACAAGCCATCACAATTCAGGAGTGGAATAGATGGGGATGAGAGCTAAGCCAAATGGATTACCTTAGCTTTAGGTTCCTATATGCTTGCAATATCACCTGAGCTCCAGGTTCTCCGAGCATATTTACGTAACAAAGTTTCTAAATAGAAAGTCTGTATTTAGCGATGACAACTATTTTTTGATGGTGGGGAGGGAAAAGAATGGCATATGTGTAAAATCTATGAAGATGGTTAGTTTGAAGTAGAAAGGTAGTGGGAAAGGGATACACACAAAGGACATTTAGTTTTTAAATGAGGCAATAATTGAACTAAGTCAGAGTCTGGCCTAGAAAGAGGTATGAAATAAAGAAGAAAGATAGTTACGTCTTCAACTATATTTATACAACATAAAAAGCCTTTGAAGTAGAGTGCTTTGTGGAAGTCTTCACGTTTCCAGGCAACAAAAAAAGCTAAAAGGCATAGTGAGTTGGAAGGAGCGAGCAAGGAAGAGCAGACAAGGGAAGAGAACGTTATTTTTACCATTCAGCCAGTGTTTTCAGCGCTACAAGCAAACCATAGAGCCTTTAGTTATTGCTTAGGCTTGGGATCAGCAGTGAAGGATTAGTGTGGATCTGTGTGCGCGTGTGGGCATGTGTGTGTGTGCGCGTGTGGGCACGTGTGTGTGCGGGCATGTGCGTGAGGCTGGCATACCAGGACGTGTATGGCAGTGCGTGTACCGATTATTTTCTCCAAAGCTGTTTACCAGCTACAAGGGTGAGTGCTAATTTCTTTTTGTTTTTCTGAAAGGGGATATAAAAACAAGGCACTGAGTTAATGCAGTATTTGTGATATTAAAATTTGACCCAACATCATATTTGCATGAGTCACAATTGAAAAGTATTGACCAGTTTTGTAAGCTGACAATTAGGAAACGAAATGTGGTATTTATTCTTGTGCTTTGTATTTGTATGTAGTATAGAGGCTGTGGGTTTACTTTTTTTCTTTTCACGCAAGCAATACAATAGGAATATTTTACAACTGGGAACCATAATTTCTGGACTAGAAACCCACTAGTTTGGGAGGTGACAGAAAAAAAGACACTGAGCTTTTTGCTATATAAAATATTCTGTCTTTTATAAACAAACAATTGTTATTTTGACATCTTTTTAAAAAAATCATCAGCCAGGATACTGGTCCTCCCTTAAGCCTTTCCTTGGTTTCATGACCTGCTGTGCTGTTTTATCCTGAAACAGCAAGATCATTTAAAATGAGTACCGATACTGTGAACATACTTCTGGTGCTTTTCTTAAACAAACACAGAGCTTGCAACCAAATGATTTCCCCCCCACCCCTCCAGTTCCTCCAGCATGTGATTTCTGTCCGTGGACACTATCGTTTTGAACTTATTTTCAGGGAATTGTAGCAAATACAGTTACATATACCCGTTAACTCAGTTCTGTCAATTGTCTCCTTAAGTGCTATTGAAGAGAGGAAAACCCTGCTGAACTGAGTGTTCACTGTGACGAGGGCAGCGAGCTTCTCTCAAGGATGCTCTCTAAACCTGGGTGGGTGCATGGCGAGTCATCGTCCCTACGGAGGAGCTCCGTACCTGGTGAAGCAGACCCACTGTTGAGACACGGCGATCGGTGGTGAGCTGTGGCTCTTGTCTGCGGGCAGCTCGTTAACGTAAGGCTGTAGGAGGAGCAACGCCAGCAGCGCAGCTTACTAATGAGACCGTAAGTCCCGTAGCTGCACCCCTGAGCTCTGCGCATCTGTACCAAGATGAGTTCTGGCTCCCTCCACCTCTGGGGGGAGCATGAGACTGGGAAGAAGAGGTTTCCTGAGCAGAGGGAATGGTCCCTGTACCTATGGCGAGGTGGTCTTGCACCTTCAAAGTTTCACCCCAATATTTGCTCCCTGAAACGAACAAGGGCATCCCTGGACTCCCTTCCCAGGAATCTGCATCTTTATTTTCTTTAGCCTAGAGGCCTGTGTTTTGCTTCTGCTGTCTCACTGGAAGCTGGTGACATTGATCACCCATCACAAGGCATCTCTTCATGCTTTGCCACATCCTCCCCTACAGCCACAATCGGCCCTCAGCCTTCGAAGTGAAAATCCAGTTGTTCCCCTGGAAAGGGGATTTGGTGGTGGGGAGAGGCCAGACAGGAGTCCTCTGCGCTAGAAGCGATCGCTTTCAGCCCCTCTGGCAAAAGTATTTGCATGTATCAGTCCGGGACAGCCAAACTTTCCACCCAGCAGAGTTTTTTCTCTTCCAGAAATTATGGGCGCTCGTAGCCAGCAGCACACGTTCAGTGTTGTGGTGACACGAGGGCAATGCAGTTTACTTGCCTCTATTATTTCATTTGCATGCTACCAAGCTTAGGTGTTTATAAGTATACGCCAGTAATACATATCTATCTATATATAACTATATCAAATGCAACAAAAGAGCACTACTACAGAGTTAACTTCGTCTCCACAAAAAGAAACGCTCAGATCCTTTCCCATGGCAAAGACTGGTTTTAATGAAACTGTGTATTGAGAAATAGTTCAGCATTAGCATTTGTGATTATAATCAGTTTGGGGTTATAGTGCAGGTTTTCTGAACAGTTCATTTTAAAAGCTGCCAGTTTGGGCTTTTAAACTCCGTACTGATATTACCTGAAGGAAAATATAGTAGCATTGATGTGTTTGGCAACCGAAAGGCGGTATCCTTGTCATGACTTATCAACCAGTTTCAACAATACCTGGCTTTCTGTATGTTAACCACTTAAATGTTACCCTGCTTCTGTTTTATAGTGACTGTGAGGCCTACAATGCAAGTATATAATTATTTTCTCATTAAAACAGAAACCTGTGTTGTGTTTCTATAAAGCTGCCTGTTTCTTCACGTTCTCGCAGGAAGGTGCACCCCTGCAAGCAGCACATGGCTGGAGGAGAGTGGCTCGTGTCCCACCTCCCAGGGCAGTCGGTCGCCCCTCCCTCGAATCTGCCTTGGTCTCTTTGTCTAGAGGCAGAAGAGGTCCCTCCTTCTCCACTCACTTGTGTCAGCTGCAGACAAGAGCATCTCTGGGTATTTCTTTCCCATTAACATGCTTGCTGAGGCCAGATCTGCTTCATGAGGACTTGCATGAGCTTTCTTACGATGCTTCCTTCACACTTGCATGGCCCCTGCTGTCCTGTACAGCAAAGCACATCATTTCAGCCAGTCATCTATTTCTCACATGCCCAGCTGCAGAATCCAACAGCTCATCCATTGCTGCAGCCCCTCACTCCTGCTTTTTGGTCAGCTAGACCAGGAGAGATCCCATTCCTCACCCCTGCTTGGAAGCTGCCATCACATTTGCCTGCAAGAGCTGGAAGGTGCCAGGGAGGTGGGTGCGTGGCAGCCGAAGACCAGCCACAGGGACTTGTTGGAGACTGGCAAGGTTCACGCCAGCCTCTGCAGCCCCCCGTGCCAGGAATAGTCGGACGTTTCATTATAACCCTGCTCCGCGGCCACGGGAGGAGGCTGAGGACTCCAGTGGTTTTGGTGGGAGTTGGCTGGGGCCGAGCACTGCAATTGAGTCTGTAACACCAGCCCTCCTCTGCCTTGTGCACACAGTATCGGAAATGCCTATGGAGAAAAGACAGATACGGATTTCCTTTCCAGTTAGTAAATACTGCTGGAAGTCAGAAAACAGGTTAGAAAACAAGCCCGATGATAATTTATGTACTGATTATGTCTATGAAAAAAAGAAGTAATTGTCAACTCAGAAGAGGCTTTCACTCTTTCCTTTGCCTTTCTTTGCTCCGTGCTAAAAGGGGTAGAGTATTGGTCTTACTGGCACGCAGTGGGAAGGGGAACTCCTCAACCTCTCCTTTGGGTTTTCTGAGAATTAAAAGTGGAAACTGGATGATTGCAGGGGAGTATTTAGACATTACGAAATTAACACGGTGACACCAGCAGGTGGCTGGAACTGAATTCCAGTTCAGGAATTTTTGCAATGCATTCTGCTGTTACCAGCTGTTGGTATTTGTTTAATAACACAAACTTAGGACGTCTAAAACCCCTGTCACCCCATTGCGTAGCCAAAATGGCACGCACCAAGCTTAAGAGTATTTTTACAAAGTAGTTAAGGACTATAGAAGAGCCGTTTTATCTATTGTTTCCAGCACAGTCCCATATAAGACTATAAAAGAGAAGTTTATCCCATATACTTATCCCACTATTTATCCCATATAATTATGCCACTACTTATCCCATCTAAGTAGTTAAGGACTATAAAAGAATAATTTTATCCATCATTTCTGATGTAGTCCTGTATAAGGTGAGGATATCTCACCTCTAGTAGCTGCACATGGCTTTAAGAGGCCTCACCGCAGTGGAAAAGCAAATAGAGAGGCAAAGGATCTCCTCTGCAGTGGTGGGTTTGATTAAACTGCTTTATAAGGAAGGAGAGCATTTGGTACAGTGTTTTCAGTTGTGAGTGGAAACAGAAGATTAAAAAAAAAAAAAGCACAAATGGGGTCTACAGTGTAAGAAAGCCAAGTCAGAGCACCACAAGCTTTAGTAGGGGAGGGACCAGAGCTACAAATATTGACACGGAGATTAGCACTAAATGTGACTTTCAGTTATGTTCTTGTTACTGAATTATTAACTAGGACAGACAGTCCAGGAAACTGTTACGTGGACATGTTGAAGGCTGCGTTGGATGAGGCTTCGAGCAACCTGATCTAGGGGAAGGTGTCCCTGCCCATGACAGGGAGGTTATAACTAGATGATCTTTAAGGTGCCTTCCAACCCAAACCATTCCATGATTCTATGATTAGCACTATGTGGGTTGAGCCCTGCCCTCCTCCCCAGGTTAAAGACAGAACAACATCCCAGTGTTTCACATGGTGCAAAGCCAAGGGGCAGGGGCTGTCCTGTCACATCAGCAATAGTACAAGGGGAAAAAGAAAACAAATTAAAACCCAAACTAACTAACAAACAAAAATCCCAAATGACAACAGGAAAAAAAAAAAAATGCCATCTACATCTCAGGGTCTGGTGCTAGCCGTAGCTGAGCCCTTGTTAACTGGCAACCTAACCCACCGCTTCATCAGTGGGGTCTCCACGAAGAAAGCTTTTACAGCGAGTGCTGGACATGGTGGCAGTGTGGGAGCTCCTGCTCGGTCCCAGGCACATGTCATCTGTGCAGTGAATTCAGGGCGGTGTGCCACCAGCAGCTGGAAACGCTTTGGGCTGCGTTCCAGTCTCGACTGTGGCATCAGCATGGAGAAAAAATAGATGAAGGAGGAAAGCAAGCATGTGAAGCTATTTTGTCTCGATCTCCGTCACTGCGAGCTGCCTGGGAGGACGGTGTGGTGGGGATCTGTGCAGCACCAGTGACATCTGGAGGGCGGATTGCACGGACCGTGGGAAGACCTTAATTTCCAAGGGTGTTCCCTGGAAGCAGAATTCTGAGAGCAGCCGATACCCCAGATGGACGTGCTGGCGGCTGTCAGTGCCAAGCTCACTACAATGGCACCTGTGCTACTGGCACAGGAAGCCCTCCTGGGCTTGGCTGCAGGAAGATGTTGGGAACAGAACCGTGGCACATCCCACGAGCTTCCCAGTGGGAGATAGTTGGGATGCGGACCACAGTAAATGCTGCTGTGTTTAGTGTACACACCAATGCCCTGAGCATGCCTCCTCCCATATGAGCTTCTGGGGAGCACCAGAACCTCCCAGCCAGCCCTCGCTGGCAGCAATCGCAAATTCTGCATTGCCTCGGCAGGCAGTGTGGTACAGGGCTGCAGCTGGGTGTACAAAACACTTCACAAGGGGCCATACTGCACTGAACTCTTGCTGTGGGGACTGTTCCTGTCCCGGAAGGTGTCTGCAGGGCAGGGGGGAAGAGTAGGAAGCTGGAAACAGCTCTGTGAAGACAGCAGGGTTTCACTTTGGGCTGCAGCAGACAGACCAGAGCGATGCACTCACTAGAAGCAACACTTTGGGGGTCACATGCAGCAAAAGGCTGTGGCTCAGTGCGAAGGACACTTAGGTACAGCTGGCCCCAACAAGCACTTCTTCCTCTTGTAGCGTCAAGAAAGCTGAACTCTCTTGGCCTTACCTTAAAAGGAGCATCAGGTCCTCAAGTTGCAACTGAAATACAAGAAGCTGGGAAAACGCTAGCAAAAACACGCAGGTAATGGCGTAACCCTGGTGAAGTAGTTCTTCACAGCACTCACGGAAGGCTTCGAAAGTGTTGCAAGCAAATAACCAGTCATTAGGAAGGAGGGAAGAGCTCAGGACTCTGCTAAGTGTCATCTGCATGGAGAAAGGTGGAGTTTCCTGATACACAATGGGAATCGACTTGCTGTGTAGCTTTGTCACCCCCGCATTGCATGGAGGAGGCAGAAAGTATTCAGCCCTACATAATTGGAGTGAAAGAAGGAAGGTGCTGAAGTAGGGCGCTTGCTCACTCCCTGATAAGGCTTATTTGCTTCTAGGAGTGCAGCTTTGGAGCACGGCATCGGCCCAAGGCGGACCCAGACTTTCAGAGCATTACCCTTTCCTGAGATGGCTCCCTGTCATCTCCTTGCCCTCTGCTGTTCCCTTCTGGTTTCTATATGATGCTACCTATGCCCAAAACGTGGCTGGATTTAGGCAGCAAGACTAGATGGCTCCCATGAGCACGAGTATCTCACCCTGCTTCCACTGAGCCTCATGGGATGGAGAAGACCCTCAATCAGACCAAGTCCCCCACCACAGGTCCCTGACTGACCGCCACTGCAAGGCCCCATCAGCCTCCAGTCAGGCTCCTTCCCAGGCTGGTTTCCTCTCCTCAGGTATTTAACCGGATTTAGACTTCTTTACCAAAGCACCCCATGGAAGATAGATAAACCAAGACCCATGGGAGAAACCTTAAGCGAACCATATCCAAATGTACCAAAGCCCTTAGATACCTAAATATCTCTAAGGACATTGTCCTTTGAGGGCTATACAGCACTAAACTCAGCTGGAAGCCCACAGATTGGGCTTGTGTCAACGCACTATAAAACAATGTGGGTATGTTAGTGAAGTTGACTTGAAAGAGTGTTGGGGCAAAGCCAGGTGGAACAAACCTTCTCTTGGTTGCGTTACTTATGCAAAAAGGGTGGTGATTACAGCTTTTCTTTAATGCTGTGTTTGAGGAAAACAACCAAGGCAAGCTCCATCCATGGAGTGCTGCAGAGAAGACAAACTGAGTTTGTATGAGGTGAAGAGGGTTGTTTTTGAAGGGAAAGTTAATTGCAAGTTGTGGGACTTTATGTGTAAAGAAAGTGAAAATTTCTGGCAGGAATGGAGGGAGAGGGGAGTAAGTAAAGCAGGTCAGAGGGGAGTGGTATAAACAGGGGAAAACAGAAAGATAAATGGCAGAAAATCTTGCTGATGGGAATTTTTCATGCAGGGAGCCATTTCTGAAACCAGCTGAAAGGACATGCAGACAATGTTTGAGCAGGGATGGAAACTGTATGGCAAAAAGCATATATACCCAAGCTCTCTGGAAACCAGACAAAAAACTCTGCCAGTTACAGCATGGGTCTCACATGCTGCCGGGTCCAGACTATGGCGGTGCCAGCTCAACTGTCCTTCTTGGCCACTGTTTGTTGAATCAGACTTCAGCAGAAGAGAGTCAGGAAATAGCTGAATGATATCATTGCTCATGAACCCTATAATTTATTGACAGACTCTCTGAGTTTATAAATTAAAAGATAAGTCAATATAGTCTGCCTAAGCTTTGCAGGATGTTTCCAAGGAATTTATTACCAAGATGCTCCAGCACTAAAGGATCAAAATAGCATTTCAGTGCCCCAAAGGGCTTTATTTTTCAAATATTCCTTAATCTCTTGTTCCCTTCCTGTACAGAAGTATTGAACCAGTGTGGTTTTAAATGTCAGGGAGGTCACCCTCTGGGTTTACTCTGTAGGCATCTGCCTGCTTTGCCCTAGGCTGCCCTGGCTATGTGACTCCGTGGCAGAGGGTACCTGAAAGCTCATGGCCAGACATGATCTGTTGGCTGGTAACAGCTCCCACTGCCATCTTGGAGATGACACCCAACCCAGAATCCCTGAAGGCGTTGAACTGGGATAGCTACTGACCCTTGGAAAGTGGTTGTGTGGAAGTGCATGACATGGCAATGAGAGGCACGAGCCCACGTCACCTGTGCTTGGTCCAAGCCAAGCAACCTCATCTACAGCAGAGCAGGAAAAAGCAAGGTCTTCTGGACGGAAGAGCGTGCACTTAACACGGCCCTGAGCCATGTCCTCTTGTTTTCAGCAAACGAGTGTCCTCAGGTCCTGCAGCAACTGGGAAGCTCATCAGGTGTTAGCAGTCCTTCAGGAGGTGACTGCAGCTGGCAGTCCTCCTTTCAGGGGCATCACTGGCACTCAGCTGGTGATGGAGGTGCACTGTGCAAAGCCATGCTGAAATGGGTAAAGCAGTTCAGAGCTGTCCCTGCTCTGCCCATGTGTGGTTAGCAGGAGGTGTGAAACCACTCGGGGGAACTGGCCAGGAAACACAGAGGTTGCAGCGGGAAGAGGCAGTGCCACTCTCCACGAGTACGGGCAGTTCAGCAACAACACGACGGGGCATGAAAGCAAAGCCTTAGTTCAACAAAGCTTTGACTACCCCAGAGTGCTGAAAAGAAAGGGCAAGGGAGTAGCAAACACCAGTTACAGCAGCTGTCGTGCCACGCAACTTGAAACTTACAGTTGTATATACATTTCTTTATGCTTGTTAGACATTAAAGAACCGCAGCCTGGAAAAAGTTAGCAGCAACAATATTGCTGGTAAGCTGCCCAGACCTTGTTTCCTTGGCACCTTTTACCCAATACCCCTCTTCAGCTCCAGAATTTCCTACAGATACAACAGGACCCTTCAGAGAAAGGAGAAAGGCGTAATATTTTAGTCTCATTAATGTCTTTTTGTACACATACTGTAGTCCTAAGGACACACGGAATCTGCCAAGCCTGTTTATTCACTAGCTGCCTGGGGTGCTAGCTAAAATTCTCCTGAATAGCATCCAAAGAGACCCACATTGCTCTCTCTACATGAGATTTCTCCAAAGCCTGGAGCTTTCTCCTGGAGCACCTTGTCTGACGAAGAGTTGCTGGCCTGGGGAACCTCAGATGCATCTGCCCTCTGCATGGGGATGCAGAGCCTCAGCAGCCCTTGCTGCTTTCCAGGAAGGGCTCTTCCAGCACTGGCACTGCAGCTTGCCCACCCAGGCACAACTCTGCTCTCTTGTCTGAAGAAGATGACCCTACAGGTACCATTTTCCACTATGTGGTCCCCTGTAGTCCCCCAGCCACTCTCATGGAGGATATTGGTGCCTTTCCCTGCTGTCCCAGAGATCCTCCTGGGACGTCCTACCAGCCCAAAACAACTGCCCCTTCCCTCAGGCTGCAAGCTGGATAATTAGCCAGGTGTGTCTGCTGCACGTGTTAAAAAACAGGGTTGTCCCTCCTGCAGTGCATTGGGGAGTGTTCACAGAGAGACAAACAGCGATACACACCATCATACAACCTCGTACCCCGAAACCACCTTGGGTCAGGCTCAGCAGCCACCACCAGCTGCATTGAGGGGCTTGCTAGTGGTCCATGGAGGACCTGCCCGGCCCTGAGCAGATGGTGCTCCATAGCCAGGGAAAGGGTTTGAGAGCTTGTTATCAAGTTTCTTGTGTTTTTTTATTTCTGAGCTGCAGAGGTTCAGTAAACATCCCACACTGAACAAGCTGCCACATGGAAAAAGAGGGCTCATAAATGTCGCCAGAGCATGCTGCAGCATCTGCAGCTTTGGGGTTGTATATGTGGTTTCTTGAGGGTTTTTAAACAAACGACGCGAATGCATTTGACAGGATGTTGTGCGTAAAATAGCCCGGAAAATTTAAACACCCGAGTGACTAAAACCATAGTTAATCTTTCTTGCCTGTTTCTGTGCTCAGCACCTCACCCAGCAGAGCAAACAGAGAGAGGCTGTGAGGAGCGAGTTACCATCTGCCTGCTCTGAATGTCCAGGGTGGCTATCACCGAGGGCCTACTGCAGGTGACGTCTTCAGCGCTTGCTTTACCTGCCTTCTAAATGTAAATTTAGCCACGCAGAGGGCTACCTGAGATCCACCCTGTGAAAACAGATGGATTACCAGGCTAGAGTGTCTCCAGAAGAACTAAGATTTAAAGAACTATTTTACTTTCCCTCCTCTCCTCAAAAAGCACTATGCCTGACACAAAACACAAGGCAGAGCCTGTATCTTTAAGCGTTTATGGTGCTGTTACTTGTTTTCACCTCTTATGCTGGAAAATGGGGTGGATTCATCGCTTTTCTCTCCACTGTCCTGATGTCCTCTGCCAGCTGTTGTTCTTACCTCCAGGAGCTGAAGGCTCCTGGAGACATATTCCTTCCCTCCAATTGTACCTGGCTGGGGCTGAGCTATCTAGCAAAGTTCCTACCAGCCCAGAAAAATTAGTGCTCCTCTTTCCCTTGCTCTTCTTTTCTTCTTTCTCTCTCTCACTCCACAAGGATGAGTGGCTTACTATTTGTTTTTCCTCCTTTATTCTTTCACAATATGCTCTGTGTATAGTCTTCCTCTAACTCACATCCACACTTAACACCCAGTTCCTCTCCAATTTCATAAATCTCAAGTCAAATTTACTGGCACACTCTTTTTGCAGAGCTTTTACTCACTTTTAATGCCTTTTTTCAAACTTACTATTATTTAAATGTGTTTGTAGGCTTTTTGGTACCCATTCACCACTGCCATAAAAGTTTCTAGACCTACCTAGAAAATGAAAGTGTGAAGTCCAAAATTATTTCTAAATAGCTTTGGAGAGCACTTGGGAAAAGGAGGACAGTTTTTGGTTTTGAACCAAGTTTTTACAGATTACCACTGTAATTCATTCAGTAGTAAAATTTTTTAATAGTCATGGTTTTGCTAGGGTTATTTCATTTTTCCAGACTGTCCACTTTTGCTTTATTCAACATATGATTGCTTAAGCTGTAGTTCTAGCATAGTTTGTTTCATCCCATTTCTCAACTCCATTGCTGCCTGCACACTCTTGAACTTTGCAATGCTTCCATGCCAAACCCATATACGCTGACAGCAATTTTAAAAAGACATGAATATTAATGAAAAGGAGGATATGGACACACACAAAAAAATCATTTAGCACCAGGATTATCTGGGGCTTATCTAAATACTACAGCAGGATTTCTTTTGTGATCCAGCTGATCAGGCAGACACCAGGATCCACAAGCAGCTTTTTCTCTTGCTTCCATGGAGAGGATTAATGCTAAGGTAGATAGTTAGCTGTCAGCACTATTAATTGACAAAATTCCTTAAGCTTAAGAAAAAAAGAAGCCGACTCACCGAAGAGCGTGTGTCGAGGATGCTGTGTTTTGGCTTTCCAGCAGAGGGAGAAGCCCACAGGAGACTACAACCAGGTAAGCAGGAAGCTCTGAAGTGAGAAAAATAGACAAAAACATGAAATTTGGGGCAGAAAGTAAGACAATGGAGGTTTCTGGTGCTGCTTGGTCAGCCGGCATCTGTCTCAAAGGAAACTGGACAGTGCTACTGTTTCCTGCTCCTTGCTGCTCTCCCATGTTGTTCTCAAAGCTGTGGGGAGCATCTACTTCTTCCAAGGGAAGGCTGGTGGATTTCCCCTATCCTGTCATGGAGTCATCCCTCCTCACTGTCCCTCATGTCAGTGCACCACATGAGGTCTCTCCATGGAGCAAATCCGTTCCCCAGCTTTTTTGCAGCCTGCACACTGCCCTGGGCTCTGCTCGTGTGAGGCAACAGTTGAGGCCTCAAAGTGCGAGGAATGAGGAGTCACATGGATGAGAGGCACCATTGTTCAGTGGATGAGGAATTGGTTGGATGGTCACATCCAGACGGCAGTGGTCAATGGCTCAATGTCCAGATGAAGATCAGTGACCAGTGGTATCCCTCAGGGATCCGTACTGGGACCAGTACTGTCTACTATCTTTATCAGTAGACATAGACAGTAGGATCAAGTGCACCCTCAGTGAATTTGCAGATGACACCAAGCTTAGTGGTGTGGTTGATGTGCTTAGTGGTGTGGATGCCATCCAGAAGGACCTGGACAAGATCCAGACACGGGCCCACGTGAACCTAAATGAGGTTGAACAAGGCCAAGTGCATGGTCCTGCACATGGGTCAGGGCAATCCACAGTATCAATACAGGCTGGGGGATGAAGAGAGCAGCCCTGTGGAGAAGAACTTAGGGGTACTGGTGGATAAAAAGCTGGATATGAGCCAGTAATGTGCCCTTGCAGCCCAGAAGGCCAACCGTGTCCTGGGCTGCATCCAAAGCAGGTTGAGGGAGGTGATTCTGACCCTTTGCTCTGCTCTTGTGAGACCTCACCTGGAACACTGCGTTCAGCTCTGGAGTCCCCAACACAAGAAGGATGTGGATATGTTGGAGCAGGTCCAGAGGAAGGCCATGAAGATGATCCAAGGGCTGGTGCACCTCTCCTGTGAAGACAGGCTGAGAGAGTTGTTCAGGCTGGAGAAGAGAAGGCTCTGGGCAGACCTTATTGTGACCTTTCAATACATAAATGAGGCTTATAAAAAAGATGGGGACAAACTTTTTAGTAAGATCCACTGCGATAAGACAAGGGGTAATAGTTTTAAAATAAAAAAGGTACATTTAGACTAGATATAAGGAAGAAATTTTTTACTGTGAGAGTGGTGAAACACTAGAACAGGTTGCCCAGAGAGGCTGTAGATGCCTCATCCCTAGGCACATTCAAAGCCAGGTTCAACAGGGCTCTGAGCAACCTGGTGTAGTTGAAGATGTCCCTTGTAATTGCAGGGTGTTGGACTAGATGATCTTTAAAGACCCTTTCCAACCCAAACTGTTCTACAATTCTGTAGGCTCACACTGCCTGTAGCCTGGGCTTCTTCCTCCCATGAGCAGCAAAGGAGAGCAGATGTCCCCTCAGCTGATCTCAACATGTCTGGTGGTGCTGCACCTTCTGAATGCCAGACTGCTAGCCCAGGGCTCTCGGTGTCTGAGACACCTCAAGGTGCACCCATAAGGGCATGGCCCTGCTTTTTATCATGGCAACGGCGGACTTAACAGCTGCTGGGCTACAGACACGCTGCCACCAGCATTGTGAGTTTCCAAACAGCCTGGAAGCTGTTTTCTAGAGCCGCTGAAACAAGGCTGATGGGGTGGCCTTTTACATCCAGGCATTAGCATCTACCATGGGCAGCTCTGGATCCCACAAGACGACTGCCCTGGACCAGGATGCTGCAACCCCATGGAGATGCAGCAGCTGCCAGGAGTTGCTCCCCCCGCCCCGTGCACCTGGCTTTCCATGCAGCCTCCACTCCCCCTGCAGCGCCCCAACAACACGCGCCTTGCGAAGATGGGGGCAATACATAATTAAACACCAGCCAACGAGGAAGCCAACCTCCCAAACCACAGAGAAAAAGAGCACAGCTTGACATGACTGTCTGTGGTCATTTATGACAAAGACTTGTTCTCCAAAGGAAAACAGGCCATTGCCAAAATAGCTGCTTCTCCCCGGTGTTTTCAACCAGCTCTTCCTCTCTCTGGTGCTGTGATGCGACAGCAGCTCCATCCGGGATCAGACCAGGGCACTTCCCGGTCCCCAGATGTGTCTCCCTGACCCGTCGCTGCCACGAAGCCACAGTGTGCCTCAGGATGATCCACGCATACTGTGGAGGAGGAGGAATTACAGAGCTGATTTACCGCCTCAGAGATGAAATGTCTTGCCAGCGACAGACTGTAAATCACAGGTCCCGTAAGCAGGCTTAGGTGAGAGTCCTGCGAAGAGGGCTTATGCGTCCATGTTGGATTGCAGTCTTGGATGTCAAAAGGACCTTTTTACATGAGGAGAGCTGAAGGCCAAGCTCCAAAATGCTGGTACCTGCCAAGCCCAGCTGCCCCAGCATAAAGAAACCCCTACAGCAACGCTGTTGAAAAAGAAAAAGCAATGCAACTGTCACAAATGATTTAAACAAAAAAAGAAAAAGCAATTACTGCATAGGAATGTATAACATCATCACAGGGAGACATTAAACACCTTTATTTGGCCAGACTGACAAACGCCCAAGAGCTGGTGCAACATGGTGGTGACCTGGCCTCTGGTGGGTCTCCATATAAGATGAGTCTAGGGAGAGATGCCCTAAAACAATGTGTGGCTTTTCCAACAGCCTACACCCATGTGCTTTTGTTTTTAGACTAATCTTAGTGATTCTGTAGGTGCATTTTTCTTAAATGTCAAGGGCCGCTCTCTTAAGTCTCCACAGTGGTTATGCCACACGAACATATTTTAGAGTGGATACAAATGTCCCTATAAATATTAGTAATATGAGAACTGGGCCCCATGGAAAAGCTGATGCTAGAGAACAGTAATTTTGAAGTCTTTGTGGCACCAAATCAATATGGTATTCACAAAAAGTATTTTGCGCTGGGAAACGTTCTGGAGCCTGGTTTAAACTCTTACCTTAGCACTCACTGTTTTGCAGTTACTGACGTGAAATTATATCCTTCCACGAGAACTACTTCTGAAAAGTACACTTAATGTGAATGAACACTCAGAATATCCTGGAAATACATATGTAATTCATGAGATCACTAATGGCATTTAGCACAGTTCATTAGCTATCTCAGCCTGAACAGCATTAAGCATAACACACTATCACCTAAATGTCAAGAGTGTCAGATGAATAAGGCCATGCAGCCTGTACACGCAACCAAGTGTGGAGGAAAAATATGCCTTATTTAAGAGTTGAGCAGATCTGCAGTCTCTCAAGCGCAGTGCCTGTAACATACCTCTGCACTCCAAAAGAACTAATGTCCCAGATGGAAGCTTGAATGGGACAAAGTCATTTATCTTTCCCTCTCATGGCTGGTGGAAGAGGCAGGGCTCCCTGGGTGAGGTGAAACGTGGCAATTCCTCTGGTTGCGCTCGTTGCTTAAACTGGTCACAGGCTGACGCTTCGGGGTTTTCAATAAAGCTGTCTGGAATTTCCATCCTCTGGAAGTATTCCAGGGTTTGGAGAAAAAGATTTGTCCCACTTCTGAATAAAAACTAAAGAAACTAGACACCTTTTGCAGAAAATCGGGGTGAGGGAAGGGGAAAGCGAACTATTGGAACAATCCACATTATATTTTACAGCTGGCTAGGAGTCTTTTGGCCTGACAGAAAAACAAATTCTCTGGTGAAAGTGAAATTGTCTAGCAGCAAATCATTCTAGCAGACAGTTCCCTACTCCTTTCCCTTTTAGTTCTTGGGACTTTTTTCCTTGAAACAAAATATAAAACAAAAATTATTGCACAACTGAACTAAGAGTGAAAAAATGAAACTCTTGAGCCGTGAGTACACAGACATTGAGTAAATGTCACCTGAATCAATACAGAGTGCAACAGATGGAGGTTTTAACATTGTTCTCACAAATTAATCATTCATTTATTTTTTAAAGTAATCACCATATATCTTCCTAGAACAAATTGTTACTCTGCCTGATTCATTAAACCAGCGCAGAATGAGATCATTAACGTTTAAGTTAGCATTTTTGAGGCTGCCAAATATCCCCCAAGTATTTCCTGCAGCTGGGGCTGCAAGCATCTTCCTCGGAGCTGGCAGCCTGTTTGCGCCATGTCCTGCTCCGAGACCTTCTGCCTCTGGTCAGCCCCACTGTCGTCCCCGCAGGGACCCCGAGCTCCTGCGGAGAGGCACGGCTGCTGCCCTCAGGACTGGAAAACGCTTCTCCAGAGGTGGGCTTTCACCCACCTCAGCCTCCAGTTCAGCTGGATGATTATTGGGGCACAGTGGTCACCAATGCCTTTGGATAAATCGGGACTTTGCTCCTCCTCTTGGGAATTCCTGCATTTTAAAGCGAAAGGATGTGGCAGGCAGAGTGGCAGCCATGGGAGGCAGGTTACCATGAATAGGCTTTTTCCCCTTTAATTCCTTTTTGGTGTAATCTCCTGACTGCATTATTGAAACAACAATGACATAAGGGGCACGATGTAGGAACAGGGCAGATGCGAGCAGGTAAGAGCAAAAGAGCCAACAATACATTTAGGTAGAAGAAAGGGAAAAGAGCTGGCGGTAAGGGGAATTCACAAAGTATCTGGCAAAAAAGCACACAGCCATCCCCTGCCCCCAACAGCCACCCTGAGAGTCCTCTGACACATGAAGGATGTCAAAAGGGGAAAAAAAACACCACCAAAAAAACCCACCAAACAAAACCCAACAAACCAAACAAAAACCAAACCACCAGCCCAAATTGCAGCATTACTTGATGAGGGTATTTTCACTTCCTAAACTGGGAGAGAGAGAAATTCCCCTGGGTCATCTGACCTCTGCTGAAACCACACCAGGAAGAGGAGCAGCAGCAGTTGGCGAAAGCAGGGCGTTCTCCAGCTCTACAAAAGTCTCCCATGCGTGAGCTGGAAATGAGAGCAGCACGGGGATGTGCATGCATGTGGGTATGTGGCAAGGCTAGGTGCAAACATCCTCCCAGTCAGATCATCTCTTGCACAACTCTCTGACTGTGCAGCTTGGCAGACCTTTTGTTTTTCCCTCTGCTGCTCCTCTCCAAGCATTAGCCCAGAGCAGAGCTTCTGAAGAGACGTTTCCTCCTGCTTATCTGCCTGGGAACAGCTCTCACCAAGAAGAGGCGGCTGCCGGCAGCATGGTGGGGATGATGGCGATGAGGACGTGGATTGAGCCGGTGGTCGCTGGTTCTCAAGTGGCCAGCGCTTTCTACGACACAGCCCTGCTGCTTGTGGTGAAGGACTACTACAACCACACCAATGCCACTGCTCCCTCCCATGCACTGGAAGATGCTCAGCAAAAGGCTGTCTCTGATTTTTACATCGTCTACAACCTAGTCCTCGGCCTGACCCCGCTGGTGTCAGCCTATGGGTTATCCAAGCTGGGGGACAAGATGCATCGGAAGATTCCCATCTGCTTCCCTCTTCTTGGCTACTTGGTTTCCAAAACTCTCCTGCTCCTCCTGATCCTGCTGAGTTGGCCGATCGAGGTGATGTATGGGGCTGCTGCCTTCAATGGGCTGACGGGTGGTTTCACCACGCTCTGGGCAGGTGTCATGGCTCTGGGATCCCTGGGCTCCTCCGAGAGCAGGAGGTCTCTGCGGCTTATCATTATTGAGCTGGTGTATGGCCTGGCTGGCTTTCTGGGCAGCATGGCATCTGGCTACCTCTTTGTCGGCTTCAGTGACCGCTATCGAGAGGGCACCGTGCTGGTGGGCTGCAGCATTGCTTGCTATGCTTTCTGCCTCCTCTACAGCATTTTTGTCCTGACAGTCCCCAAGCCAGCAGCTTCTTGTCCAGCCAAAGCCAAGAGCACAGAGGAGGTGGGCAGCCAACTACCAGCCCACAAAAAAGCAGCAGCAGCAGGGAGTTCCCAGCCTTCAGAGAGCAGCAGCTCCACTCCAGTATCCCCCTCGAAACTCATCATCATCATGCTGTTTGTGGCAGCAGTCCTCTATGACCTTGCTGTGGTGGGTGCAATGAACATACTCCCACTCTTCTTGCTCAGGGAGCCTTTAAGTTGGAATGCCGTGGAGATCGGCCATGGAAATGCTGCTGGGTACGTCATCTTCATCACCAGCTTCCTAGGGGTATTTGTGTTCTCCAGATACCTGAGGGACATTACCATGATCATGATTGGAGTCACATCCTTCAGCGCGGGCATCCTCATCATGGCCTTCGTGCAATGGACGTTCCTGTTCTACATTGGTGAGTCAAACAGCTGCTCATGCGAGTGCACCCAGAGAAAGGGGCTGGGGTGTTTTGGCAACAGAAGGGCTTTTGCTCTGCTTCACCGCAACTTTCAGAGCAGGGAGCTCAGCAGACCATCACACGAGCAATTCCCAAGAGGCCTTCCTTATCGTTCCCCTCTCCCCACATTTCACTTTGTACCCCTTACACTCAGCACCCCACAATATCTGGAGGAGGCATATGCTGCTGCCTTCTGCCAAGGCTTAGTTTAAGGCCAGTTGACTTGTAATTCATTACTCAGTCACAGCTCAGATCTGAGCAGGGGAGCAATGCTCACGCCGCGGTGGGGCAGGAATTGTTGCTGGCTACCTGTACAAGTCGGACCACATCACTGCACTAGTGGGAAGCACTTGCTTCTTGCAAGGTAAGGCTTCAGGCTAAAACAGAAACAATTTGGCCAAGGTATCCTATGAAGCAAACACCTTAAGACGCAATTTATTTTTGTTACATTAAGGCATTTATGGCTGATGGGAAACTTCACAGTGAAACATTGGAGCTGCTTTAGCAACTAAAATATCATGAGAATGTAGCAGACAATATCTTACACTATGTATAAATGACCAAGTGACAGGTAACAATAAGATGGGTCAGCATCCCACGACGAAGGAAAGGCAAGTTTATTGTTGGGAGGTGGCCTCCACAGGAACAGAGAAAACAAAACCAAAGAACCGCATCCATTGTAGCAGCGAGACAGATCATTCACATCTGATAAAACCAACTATCATGTGTCGTACGGCTTTGAGGTTTAGCTTCCGAAAGTGAGAGACAGATCTAAGAGAAATTGCCTGAAGTGATTTCTCTGTCTGCCCCTACAGGCAATGAGAAATTGAAAATCAAAGTTATTATAAAGGGAAAGATGGCAGGACATCATATTTCTGTAATAAGTCAAACATTGAATGAAATTTTCAAGATATTTTGTTTGCTTAGGCAATCAGGCTGAGGAACAAAAGATAAAAAACTAAAATTATAAAATGCTCATTTAATATTAAGTCCATCATGAATGCATGTTGCTACACAGCGTGCAGGATGCTTATTCCCTGCATTGCAGAAATACCTCGGTACACTAGACATGGACCAAGTCTTCACTGAGGTTGGTTCTGCTGACAGAAAGGTAATTCCATCTCCCTAAAAGTTTCCACACTAGACAAAGTCTAAAATACTGCAAGCCAAAAGCACTGAGATAGAGAACAGCTATAGTGTTATAAAGGTACTGTTGCTGTCAAGGCCACGTAGCACGGAGTGTTCTCTCTGCTGGTTAGACTCAAATCATCAGCCTCACTGTCGCAAAGGATGGTGCTATATTTCATCTACACTGGGGTTTCAGCCTGAGACCAAGAGACCACGGCTGGTTTAGGCAAAGAACCTCTGCCAGTGGGAGCAACAGGTGGCTCATTCACCAGCACTTGGATGAAGTGAGGACCTACCTGCTTACAAAAGATTTTCACTTCTTTCTGGGACTCAAGGGATAAGAAAAGGTGAAGTAGAGGCCCTGCCTAAGCCAGAGGCACATAGTCTTCAAAAGCAGTGGTTATTGTGTTGGGAGACAAGGAGCAGGAACTGATTATAACTACATATTCCTTGCATTGCAGCACGGGCAGTGATGCTTTTTGCCCTCATCCCCTTACCAACCATCAGGTCCATGTTATCCAAGCACGTCGAAGGATCATCCTATGGTAAGTACTTTGGTTACCTCATCAACCAAAACATCCTCAAACTCCTCCATTCAGCCTAAGGTACAAAGAGAAAGGTAAGTTATTGATGCAATCTGCACTTTGCATAATAAAACCAGAACAGTCAGCACCACAAATGGGAAGGGAGGAGCACAGAAACTAGGAGGACCAGATTGTCACATCCAAATTTCTCATCTTCGGTTGTGTCATCGTTTATCCACGAAATTTTCAGCACATGTTTCAAGAGATTATTATCAGTGTGCAGCTCAAAGGCAGTGAAAATATCTGAGGTGCTGCTCAAAAACACAGTGCTCCAGGGAAAACCAAGAGAAGCAAGACGTTGGGTTGAAGCACTGTGATACATCATTTGTATTTGGCTTCTTTTACTTCCAGTTTTGGCAAGGATAGATTTCTTTAATCTTTTTTTCACTCATGCTCTCTAAATATGTCTCCAAGTGTTACCTGGCAATTTGTTCCTGTTAGACTGTGATTTAACTAACAAAGGATAATCTTCGCATAAAATTGGCACTTTGCTATAAAATTGGAGCAGAAATTCTTTTTCCATTAAAATTTTTATTAGAAAGTAGTAAAATGCAAGTATTTTACAACACTATATTGAAGACTACCATTTTTACCCCAACGAGCTGGATTTAGACCCAACAGACAGGACTGGCCATGCATCCCAGTAGCACCTCAGGCCCATGATCACTCGTGTCTCCTCCAAACATGTTCCTGCAGCCATCTTTTGCATCCTTTTCCCTTCTGCCATATGGCCATGGCACTGCTCTGTCACCTGCTCATTCCTACTGCTTGTGCTCCTCAGCATCCTCGTAGCAAACTCGCCTTACCTGCCACAAATAGCGCAGCTCACACCCCCAGTCCATCCTAATGTTGTTTTCAACCTCCACCAAGAGCAGAGGAGCATAGAAGCTGCACCTGATGACAGCAGGAGACTAGCTCTTGAGCAGGACCATGCGGCAGAGCAGCCCTTGCCTCCTGATCACTTCTCTGGTGGTGGCCACTGGTGCTGTGAGGATGGAGAAGGCTGTCGGGGCAGCAAGCTTGGTGCACAGCCCTGACCTTGCTCCTGATCGGCACATCCTGGCAGGGCTGGGTTACCTCCCCTTCTCCCACTTACCATGGCAGAAACAGAAGGGTGCACTTCAGAAAAAAAAAAGCTGTTTCAGCCAGAATTCAGTTTCTGCCTTTCCTCCGCCCTAAACAGAGGAAATAATTTGTAAATCATACAAATCACATGCACCTCCCCGTTTCAGGCATTATTATCATTTTAACCCAGTGGATCAGTCCTCTGGCCTCTGGCAGAAGCAGAGCCTGACTAAAATCTCTCCTCTCCTGAAGATGTTCACCCAAGACTACTTTTCTACCTCCTATGCAAAGGAGCGCTTATTACCCAGATTATTGCTGCTTTTCCAAGCAGCTACCTCTACATCTAGAATGTTTAAGCAGACAGTAGTCAGATCTTTTGTCCTCGGACTAAAAGAGAGATAAATCATTTAGTTCTGGTCCAGAACAGCAGCAGATACAAGCTCATGCCATCTGGTGTTTGTGAAGCAATGACCCCACCACTCTTCTACACTGCGGTGATCCCAGATTCTGCAGGGAGGTACCAGAGATGGTGTTTTTTTTTTCTCCCCAGTAACAAAATATGTTCTTGTTTTACAGGTAAGGTGTTTGTCCTGCTGCAGTTGTCTCTAGTCACCACGGGAGTAGTGACATCCACAGTCTACAACAAGATCTACCAAAACACGATGAACTGGTACAGCGGCTTCTGTTTCATTTTGTCTTTTCTAGTTGGCTGCCTGAGTCTCCTCCCTTTGAGGTAAGAAATAGGAAGGGTTTTGTCCAAAACAATATGCTGTATTTTCTCCATGCTTCCTGATTCTAAGTCTAAACTGTATAATACACACGGGAATAATAAAGACTTTTATGAATTTAAAAAGAATTGGAAAAAGAAACAAAAATCTTGCAGAAATGAGTTGACAAATATCAAGGAGATTCAAAGAATGAAAATTGCAAATAATCTAGCCAATGTTTTTAATCTTCTTTTTGTTTAACATAACACGAATTGCTGTAGGAGGAATATTTGGCGGAATTTAAGAGCTGCTAACCCCAGGGGACAAAGCCTTCACACAAATGTAGCACTTGATACTGCAAAAATAGTAGTAAGTAGAATGAGGGAATAATCCTACACAAAGTAAAACATGTTTTAAAAAATACATTACAGGTTACTTACTCATTGTGATAGAAAAGAATAATCTGAGTCTCCCTTGGGTGTTTTTTTCAAAGAGAAACCATTACCACATAGCAAAGGCAATGGCTAGTTTTCTGATCCAGTGAATTTGCCCAACTGTTCAGCTACGGAGCAACTGACAGGTACAATTTCAAGAACAAGTTTTAAGCACAAAACCAGCTTAATTTGGAGAGAAAGCTGAAACAGCATCTCCATCTACTCTTCCAGAATTTTTGAAGGATCTCCTTCCAAATCTCACCCTGCCTGTTGTCGCCTCCCCAAGATCCTCCAGCTCGTTACATTACTAGGAACAGCAGGACTCTTCCAGGATGAAGTTAAAGTGAATCGTGATAATGTCAGTATTTAATCTATGCAGCTACAGTGTTGTCTTTCAGATATAAGGCAGGTACTGGATAGTTTAATGTCTGATCCCAGGCAAAATTCTTGACAAGTTTTGCTGTCATTAAATAAAAAAGTAATATCAGAAAGTCTAAAGGGACTACATACATTGTCTTCAGCGTTATCAGTTAGATAGGAAGAAAAGAAAAAGTGACACTATGTAAAAGCTCCTACACCATCAGCTCTGCCTTGTCCAGAGCACCAAAGGCTTTCTGGGCTTATGAATACACATGATACCTGGCGTCAGCAGGACTACGAGTGCGGGGAAGGCTACTTCATACTCACCATTCCCCTGGCTCTGTTTTCCTCCTCCTGTTTTCCTGACACAAGAGTGACTGGTTTCTTACACACAACCCTGCTGTTCTACAGGGAACCACTGCCAGCTACTCAACTGCTTTTTAGCACACACTCACCAGACAGAAGTTAGCGCCATTATCAGCACAAACACGGGGATTAGGACTTAAAGTCTGAAAGATGACAAATGGTGCCAATTTCATCACTCATACACACGAGTTCATTTACAGAGAGGCTGGCAGACCCTTAAGAGGAACTGCGTGAGCACTCAAGGAAGCTCTGGACACCTCAGCAAAGTTTAAGCTAAAGAACTGATGAGGAAAAAGCAAACACTAGTTTGAGAAAGTAGCTTGCTAACTCTCTCGTAACCTGCTTTTTTATTGCTCTTTACAGCATCGTGGCCATCAAACAACGTTTGACCAGTGGCTCCCTTCAGATTCTGACCGAATGACAGAGGCTGTACCAGCTAAAGCATCTTTTGGTCTTTACCAGCACTACTCTCCTAAGTTGCCGAAGTGGAAGGTTTGCCAAGCATTAGTGCCCACGCTTACCATCATTACAAGAAGCATCGCATTTATGTTTCCACGGTGTGCCACAGCCTCTCGGTCATGAAGCTCACCCACAACAAAGAAGTCTGCCTTGTTATTTTTGCAGTTCATCATCTTACAGAATATACTATATGCGTTGGCTATTGCACACCAGCAGCCTTCAGAGCATTTTTGCTAACCAGCCCAGCAGGAAAGCAAAGTGCAGTGACAAGAACAGGGGGTAGGGGCTAAAAGGGCATTTCTAGACACATCGTTCATTGTGGAAGGGAAAAGCAGAGGATCAGTTTTCCATTAGTTTCTTTGTGTCTGTCCCTTCAGAAACCTCAGGGCAGTTCTGTGACTTTAATAAAGCAGGGGTCTGCAAGCCACATGTGCATGGCTGTCCGCAGGGCACACCTGTCCTCCAGGTGCTACAGAAGACATGTCAGCCCAGCTGATCAATGTTATGTAGAAGACTACTAAATACAGAAGTATCACCATAAAAGATATGTAAGATTAAGACTTTTTTGTAATTTGTACAATAAAACATTCTTGAACACATGTTCACGTCCCTGACTCCTGGAAAGTTGCCCCACTGTCCCTGGACAGTGCTTTAACAGAGCTGATGAAAGGACACCTATGACTCAAGAGCCAATACTGGTACTTTACACGACCAGGATGTACTGCTCTTGCAACAGGTTAAGAACAGGTAAGTGCAGCACACTACTCCTACAGGCTTTACAGAGGCGTAAGGACATGGATACGAGGTTATAGTCACCTTGTTACACCAGCTTTATGCTGGGTGAAATCCTTAACTGAAAGGAATGTCATACAATATAGCAACCCACATAAGACGCTGTCAGCTGAAAACAAACATGATTCAAAAGACTGGCATGCCCCAGAGGGCTCAGGGCTTAAATTCTGTGTCTACTTACATGCTAATTGAATTAACAAGGATTAAGTGGCTTCCAAGCTCCTGAACTAAGTAAAGACAAGTCAAAAGCCCTTCAGTAACTGAAATAATCTGGAGGCAAATCAGGCAGCTTCAGTCCAAGCGAGTGATGCAGCCAGCAGAAGTTGATTGCTCACTATGAAACCCCTTATTCTGAGGAAGTTGCTGCCACCCCTGTTCCCCCCTCATCCCACCCACACTCTTGCAACTTTTCCTCAGCTCCAGGCTTCACTTTGAAGTAATACCAGATGTACTACAGGAATAGACAGACGACTTTTAGTTAAATCAGCAGTCAAACATGGTTTTAAAAGAAAAGTATTTCTGCAGTAAGATAATGAGCTGCTCAGCACAATAAGTACACACATCATTTCAATGGCAAAGGCTGCTAAAAAACAAAACTTTATATTCTAGGTAAAGGAGTCATCTTTTAGTACATTTATTGGTCCATTCCATTAAATTAATTGAGGTAAACAAACGGTGCATTTTAAAAAAATGTACACACTAATAGAGAATTACAAACAGTTTTACCTCAAAGTGTTTTTCTCCATCAATACTAGATCCATAGTAAACAACGCACAAAGTATATTTATACAGAGATATATGAAAGGGTATAGAAACATGCCAGCACCAGAAGGCAAGACAACATTTCATAGCCTGCAAGTCTGAACAAGAGCACAGTTGCCAGATTTGGTCGAGTGCAGGAAACAAAAGCCTCCTTCCCATTTTTACATCGTTTGCTAACTGATTCACACACAGAGACAAGTCTTTCCACTGCTTCCGTTTTGGTTTTTAATGGTATGAATGGTGACTCTAGTTCCAGTGAGTAGGTTTACAGAGGTTGGAAGCTGAAGAGCCTGGGCAATGAGCCAGCACCATTCTGGTCCCCAGTACTGACACTTTCAACAAAGAGGAGGATGAGATCCACCTCTGCTCACAGCCAACCTGCCTTCACCCACACGTTCCAGCTCTCCGAACTTTAAGGAGGGACAGATAGATGCAGGCACAGAGGAAAAAGAGAACAAGGACAGTGCTGCTTTATTTTCATATAAAGAGAAAAGCCCTTTGGGTGTCTGCTATTGTAAGACTATCTCTCTGCAGCCTCTCTCCCTGTGCAGGGTGAACGTAGCACTGGCCCCAGCCCTGCTGCTTGATCTGAAGGTACAGATACATATCCCAGCAGCAGAGTTAAGGAAATAGTTGAGCTTCAAAGCATAGAGTACTGAGGCCTTCAGAGTAGTCTAGGACAGCTACTAGCCTTTGACGTTTTAGCATGTCGCTTACATAAGAGTGAACTACTTATGTGTTTTTGGAAGTGCGTTACTTTCTGCACAAGTACTGTGCCTGGGCCGTGCAACCTTAAAATTAGCCCAGTCCATTACTGAGTACTTGAACAAGTCAGATACCCCAGCCAGACTCCAAAGTACTAAGCATAGAATTAAGCATCGCCCGTTTATTCCATAAAATTGGTTAAACAGCACTCCCAAAAAGTTTAAAATGCAACATTCGCACTGCCAAAAGGCAAGTTTATTCATGTGATCCCCAGTTTTACTTTACAAAAAAAGAAAAAATCTGGCAAATAGTAGCATCTCCCCTGTCTTAAAAAAAACCCCACATTTTCCCTATTTATTGGTTGTTGTAGTAAAAGTTAATATACGAAGGGAAAGACTTCTCTGCCTTCAGAATTTAAGGCAGCTGAACACCTAATGAGCTAGTTTAGCCTATGCGATTCTGCTCAGTAGTTATCAGCACCAGGATTTTAAACAGTCTGCAACATTAATCATACTCGGTCAAATTGCGCAAGTTTTAACAAAAGCACAGCTTCTGTTAAAACACTGAACAGTCCCAGGTGGGCTGGGAGGGAGTTCTTTTGTACCTTGGCATGTGCAGGACCGACACCTGAAGCAGGTGCATCATGAACAGTCTATGCAGAGCCTCTGCTGCAAGGCTACCTCACCTTGTGAGACCCTCTCTGCCACTCATGCGTTGCAAGATGTTTTTTTCTGCCACTCACCCTGCTAGTCTATCCTCGTCACAAGTGTCAGTGTGACAAAAATCCAGGCAGACTTCAGTGAAGAATCCACAGTTTATTCTTTGATACAACTCACATGAGAAGGGTTCGTGTCTTCAGGGCTGCACCTATTACTTCTGCATTTTTCAATGGATACCTGAAAAAGTCTTGATGTCTCAGTATCTACGTTTATTGCAAGAGTCAGTACCTGGTAAGGATACACATGAACGATGCACAGCTCATTACCGAGCATGAAAACAAGGTCTCAGTGCTTGCTTTATTGTGCTGGTGCCAGTTAAGAGAACAAACAAACATCCCAGAAATTACACAGAAGTAACCAGGACAGCAGTGAGTTATGCATACTGAGAGAGGGAACTTGGTCTGGCTATGAACAAATGTACAACGAAAACTGGGCTAGTTTAAAGACTGTTGAAGGACCCACATGTTACATAGCTTTTAGAAAGGGTGCTATTACTTTTGATGTCATTTTACTGCATGTGCAGGGGGTGACCTTAAGTGACTGAACACTCAAGAAGGTAACCCAAAGATGAAGCTCCTGCACTACTCCTGCTTCCCTTTACCAACACCTTTTACTTTTCACACTTGAGGTTCAGGCCATCCAAAGGAGAAACTTCTATCCTGCAAGGATTACAGGATAACAAGTCAGAGTTTCACTAGCAGCAGTTAAGTGTGCTCTTTACATCTTACAGGAGTTTCCTGCTATTTTGTAGTCCTCGGGTTCAGCATTGCTCCCCAGGATCCTCCCCACACCTCACAGGTTCTTCCACAGTTACCTAGTGATTTAACAGCTGTTTTTATAAAGAGACTCCTCTATAGTCCATACACGCTGAGAGACCCACCACTACACAGCCTTCTTACACTGCAGCAATTCTTGCAGAAGACTCCTTTTCAATGTTAAGTTTTACTTCCCTTGTAGAAGCTTAAGAGGTTTTGGTGCTCCAGATCACGTAAGAAATCCTTAGTGGCCACAGCCTGAGGCACATGGCCCAACCTCTCCTACAACCCAACTTGCAGGTGCCATAGAGCCACATACTCCAACAGGGGAGAGTAAAGCTTCCCTGCCTTTCAACAGCATAGCCAGAAAGGGATTTATCTGAAACTGAAACATGCTTTGGTTGAGGACTAGTTTAAAAGCCATGCTGCAGAATCAGTGGCATCAGATTATTAGATCTGATCTTCAACAGCTCCAGCCTCAACAGTTACATGTGGATTTGAACTTCTCTTGGTACTTCCCATTGCCCATTATGCTTCTCATGAATGGCTGTGATATCAATTGCTAAATTCCCCAGAACCAACACCCATTTCAGTTTGACACAGAACTAAGAAGGAAGAGGACCTCTGTGTTGTAAGGCATCAGATGAAACCTACTCACCTGTAGAAAAAAACCACCATCCTTTCTACTCATCTTGCACTTTGACAAGGTGAAGAGAAGACTGTCTAAATATTAGTTCCAATTACATTTCGCTTGACTACCAGTGATGTTGCAGAGTCAACTACAAAATTCCATTTACCACACAGGAACCATCTCAAAAAAGCATGTTGATCTCTGTTTGTTGGAAATAGGGAAGAGTGTAACCATGAAGGTCAGACTGTTAGGTGGTATGCGAGTGCTCATTTTAGAAGGGAAAGACTGAGAAAAACACTTGGTCACTGCTTCAAGAAGATCCTCTTAAGCACTTCCCTTGCCCAAGAGTAGTTTGTTGCTCTGGACATAACAGCAACTTAAAGCAGAGTTCTCGTTTACACCAAGTAAGTGTATATTGACAAACTGTGAGCTGAAACCAAAAAGCAGTTTGTGTAGTACCACAGAGTTGTCAATGGAGGCTGAGTCAAAAAGGAAGACCTCTTAAATGGACTTTTGCACCCAGAGAGCATCATCTCATCAGCCTGACAGCTACCACATTGTGGCAATAACTCATCTCGACAGTTGCTATAAAGCCACCAAGATGAGTAGGGGGTTTCAGGTAGACTTTGTGTTTATGAAAGGATAAAGTCCGAACCAGACTAGTACCTGGTAGGCCATCACAGGAGAACACAAGTTGCACATACTCGATTAATGCTCAGATTCTTCACAAGAATGTTGCTGGAGATCAAGTAATCACTCAAGTTTAGCAGTAAGTGCTCAGTTATTTACTCCACCAAATCCCAGTGATACTAGCCCTGAACCCCCTCACTCAGGATAGTTAAAAAGGATTTATCTACATGCTGTTAAATTAAGACTGTGAGACCCTGGGAATCACAGCAGCATTCCTAAGGCCATTAACACCAACCAGGCATTTATTTCAGGTTGGACTTCAAAGAGGGAAAAGAGGGACTTGCAGAAACAGTTACATTTCTAAAGGCCAATAAAACTACTAAAAAAATAGATCTGTACCAAAAGTAATCTTAAAAGACTTGCCGTGTGGTTCAGTAGAGACAGGTATGAACACCACGTGTACCTAATAAGGTACCCATCTACTCCCACCGACCTGTTCAAGGCAAGTTTCACACACAATGATGCTTGGTGTAAGCAAGCGTTTGACACCTTTTTGGCTTTTGGCTGCTGCAAAAAAATATGGGAAGAGAATGCAGGGTTCTACCTTTATTACAGCAGGTACCTTAAGTGACCAAGCCCAAAGTGGCTCTAGTTCAGAAAAAAAAAAAACTAAACAAAAACAACAACAACAACACAAAAACAAAAACAAAAACAACATTTAAAGCATGGACCAAGAGAATTCTACCATGCAACTTCCAGAGCTAGCTTTAGAAAAAATACACTGAAGACTCATACAAGCTGCTTCCATCATTCCCGTAAGCCTTGCAAGGCCGCTGTTCAACTCACTCTGGCAGCTAGGCTGATTTTGATCCCCAAGTCAGTCACAAGTACACTTCAGCCAACTGACATTACTTCATAATCACCAAGGCAGACAAAGATACTCAGTATGAACCAACAGCATGCCACACTCACAAAAACCACAGTTCATGCTTGCATCACAGGCTATCTGCAGGTGGTGTTGGTATGCTCTGTCTAGGACCAGTCCAACTCCCACACAGAAAAGTCTCCATAAACCATTTTATCTAGAGGGAGCATATAGACGGTAGCAAAACAGAAAATGTTCATTTCCAGCCTTTCACTGTCCATCCAAAAAAAGGGATAAGGATTGGTTAGGGAGTACTGTATCATAGGAATAATTATCTCTTTTTTTGGCAAACAAAACAGAATGGTAATAAAGATGTCATTTGGCACCTTGCAGTAGAGTTTTATTTTCATCTTTTTAGTGTTTCGCTCATCAGTTCCTTCCAGACTAGAGAGGTAAGTTTTATCAAGATCCCCGTGCACTTTCACTATGAACCCCTAATCACTCCATAGGATAAAGAAGGAACCATTCAAGATAACTCAAAAAGATGAAACATACCGCAGTTTAAACACAGAAAGTGAGGAAAAAAAATCGAACAGTTTTCAGAGCATCTGTTCCAGCCTAAGTGCAGCTGGCACTTGAGTTAACTTGACAAAAGGAGTCCTTCATACAGTTCCAGTATGTCTAGTGGTACTGAGCATAGAAGTGCTAGACTGTCCATGAAGGTACTTCTTATTTGGTCTCTGGCTTGTCTTGCAATAGTGGTATAATTGACTCCCACGCTGTAAGGCACTGAAGAAAAAAATAAAGATTTTAAAAATGGTTTGTACATCAGTTCTTGTAACTTTTGACCAACTCTTCCAGACCAACAGAATGCAAGTTCAAGAAACACTATCTGGGTCTTGATAGATTATTACAGAAGCGGGGAAAAGCCTCAGAATCTCAAACAGCAAGAAAGTGTTCAGGAAGAACAGCTGAATAGGAAGAATAGCTGCAGTTGCCAAAGAAAGAAAATAAATTAAAGCTTTCCAAAGTCATTGCCTGGCCCAAGCCATTGAAAATTATCAGAATACCCAGTATTTCCAGATATCAAGCTAGATTCTTCTAAACTGAAGAACACCACAGCTTTCAGCTAGGCAGACAAACTGTTTCTAGCAGAAATTCAGATCTTTGCAGAGTGACTGTGGAAGACGGCCGATTGGGACACAGAGGCAGCTATTACAGACCACCTCCAGCAAACTTATCTGAAAAACTCATGCGTTTAGGGAAGGTAGTTCAGAGAGACAGTGTATTCTGGTACATCTCTAGGACTTGACTCCTCTGCATGACAAACTGGTAGCGCCCGGCATAGTAAAATAAAAGTGCAGCCTAGCTTCCGAGTTATTAGAAAGTCACTCCAGGTTTTGGAGTCACTTCCTCAGACACGTATATTCACTTCAGTGCTTGTGCTGTGTATCATTACTGCCTTTCAAGCATGTACAGCCCAGAAGTAGAACTGAACAATACAGACCATGGAATACACGTTATTAAACGTTGGAAACGGGCAAACTCATCACCACCTCTTATACCCCCAAGTCACTATTGTCAAGCATCTTCCTTCCAATCTTGCTGATTGTACTGCAGGTAAATAGAGTATTTCCAGTTGTGCATCCTGAAGCAACCAGACACTTTCCTACCAAAAAGCTTCCTTGCTGCAGCTAAGAGCACAACTAAGATGTACAAATTTAACTGTCAATTGCTAGATGTTCAGTGGAGTCTTTAATACCTTCCTTGACAGTAGTCTCAGAAGAGAGAAGAGACCAGGGTGAAGGAAGTTTTGTGTGACTAGTCTTGAATTACTGACAAGACAGACACTGACAGGGAAAGGATGCAAAGGAACTGCATACCAATACTACATGGAGAGGTAGTCTAGCCAGGAAGAAGTCTGTAAAGTAGATGTGGAAAAAAGCAATAGGCAAGATGACAAAGTATTTCACCATGTATAAGCCTAGTAGTGTATAATACAGCAACCACTGCATTGTTCTAGCACGAAGGATACCTAGATTGGTAGCATACACAGTTAATGTCAAGGGCCTTTCATGTAAAAAGAATCTGACACTGAATCTTGGACATACGCACCAAGTGAAAAGGGCAGAGGCACCTGACTCCTATTTCCAAGACTAGCATGCAAGAGTCAGAACTATGCACAAGGGGACAGAGATCAGAATAATTTATGCATGCCAGGTGTAATCTACATGCAGATCCATGGATGTATATTAACCTATGTAGTTTGGTTAATAAAGGCAGAATCAAGGTTTTTTTCTAGTCTGGTAGTGTTACTAGAACATGCAGTTTTGCTCTTTGCAAAACTACCACTACCATTGCTCAGTAATTTGTTCAATTCAAGAACACAAGACAGACAAGCATGCAGAATGAAATGTCTTTACTGGGCTGCCTTGCAAAAGACTGCTAGTCTCACGCAGATCACTTGAGCATGACCAGCAACTCAACAGATGACACTAAGCTGCTGACAAAGAGCAGCTTCCATAGCACTAGAGAACTGACTTAGGTGCCCAAGATTCTTTTCTTCAAGACAGCGTGAAGAACTGCCACCATCTCAGAGGAAAAGGAATTCCTCTTATTCCTGCCAATGTTCCAGCAGTGCTACATACCTTCTCGTAGTACTGGATGTTTTTATCTGCCATCCCCATGAGTAGCTGCCTAAAGTCCTGTCTTTTGTTGTTCTGCCATCTCTCCATATCTGCTTTCAGGTCAGCATTGAAACACTCTACTCGGTCTTGACACTTCTCAACATCTGTGGGTACCTGCAGGAAAAGAAGTGAAGATTGAAACTGTTATTGGGAGTGCTAGACTGCTGAAATACCTCAAACCTCACTGAGCAAAGCTAGAGAGGACAGCATACATGAACAGTCCAGTAGTCACCCTGAATAAACTCAGTTATGGCTGTAGGGAGAAAATTCTGTATTGGTGACGAGACAGGATTGCTTAATTTGTTCTCTGCTGTTTGAGGTGGTGGACAGTTGTGCTTGTCCCTCTCCAAGTCAGCTATGAAGGCAGACTGAGGAAGAGCCTGCTAGGCGGCACACGAAGAGGAAGGCCATTTGGTGTAAGCGCTGGGTGCCTAGGCTCAGTTTCTAGCTCTCAAACTGAGCAGCTTGACTACAGCTCCAGAGCAAGCTTACTCTCCTCCTTCCCATTTACAGTTGCACTAGGCATTTCCTGATTTACAACAGTGCATATAAAACAAACATTTAGGTTTGCCCAAAGAGCTCGATATGAGATCTCAGTGTTACCTCTCAACTGTAGTATACAAATAGCAATGATCAGCTATGGCTGCGGAATAAAATTCCTAAGCCTCCTATTTCTAGCTTCCACTTTTAACCTTCCAGGCTGCCTTAAAAAAAAGGATAGTGCAAAGCACTGGTGATCAGCACTGTGGATTGGCTCATGGGCCTTTGGGCTTAACACTGGACACGTAATCACACATAAGCAATGAGAGAAATCTCGAGACAGCCTATTGCAAGCCTAGGTAGAGATTTAAGTGGATTACGAAAGTAGACACCAGCCCAAGGTAGATGCACTTCAGGCCAAAGAAGTTGGTGGTCTTTGCTTATGTACACTAACTAACATCATGTACACCACCAGGCAACTACAGGAATAATGGCAGGAAAGCCATGAACACCTGTCTCTCCCTTCTCCTTCTGCTGCACGGTCCACACAAATGGGAAGCCTATAAGGACATACAGGCTAAAAGTCCACGACCTCAGAAGAGGAAACCCCTGAGCTCTAGCACCAACGTGAGAAGTGAACTTCTGCTCTGGAAGCTGCAACTTGCACAAATGCAAAAGACAGAATGAAGAACATTTGCAGAAGTTTGTAGTGGCTCCTCTCATACTCGATACTTACAGTTGCTTACTTCACGCCCCTTTTTCTTTGAGGGGCACAAAGGAGAACAGACTGCGTAAGAAGCTTTTCATGGGTAACAACATAGGAAGTTAGAGGTGTGCTACTACCTTGCAGCTTGGCAATGTCCATGATTTAGGCAGAAATGTATGAACTGTGGTTCTCCTCCAGGACATGGATTAGGGTCGATCACTAAAGTATTCCATCAACTAATACTCAAAGAAGGTCCTACATCTGTTCTCCAACAAAGCTGTTTGAGACACAGGAAGCACCTTCTTCATACTCATGGGATTAGAGTACCCCGTTATTCACACAACTGGATTTGTGGGTGAATAGGCAGCTTGAGGCTTCAGTAGTTACACACTTCCCCCACCTTCTCACAGCACTATACTTTTGGCTACAGAATCCACTCTCCTACAACTCCAAACAAAATTCTCTCATAGGCTTCAGACAAGAGCTACCAAACCAGCGCCTGGAACGTTTAGAAGATGTTTCCCTAAAGGCAAGTATGCCTTGCGTCATATTTATAGGTACCCTGCTATCTTAACGGGAAAGGCTAGGCTATCAAGAGAAAGAGTCATGAAGTCTGGAAGCAAAGCCACATAAGATTTCCCAATCCAATTAATTTAGTTTCTAAACATTCACCATCTTCCTGCTCCTTCTGCCAGGATCTGAAACCACAACGAAGTTATAATAAAAAAAGATCTGTTCTTTTCCACAGCCAGTTACCCTGCAGGTCAGGCTGAGAGGGCTGTACGAGTTTAGAGCTACAGGGACAACCCAGTGGTCAGCAAATGGGTCATGTATGCTCTATGGAAATGAACTCCAGCTAGGTCTTCTCAGGCATCATGCAAGTGGTGTCTGCACAGCAAGGGTCCAGTTCAAGAATGTAAAGACCTTTCCTTCCAAAACTGCACCTTCTCAGAACAGATGTTGCAACTAAGTAGCTGAAACAAAATTCTAATTTAATTAACAGCTTTTAAGCACTTTATATCTAATACAAGGTTAATGAAAACTGAGGTTACCATTCTAATATCAAATTCGGACATAAGCTGAAACATCAGTGCTGATGCACTGATCAGTAGATGCTCATCTACTTTTACCAGCGGAGATATTTAATATTAGCTAGCAACTAGGAACAGAGAAGATAGACAACTGGACTTTGGGGGAAGCTGCTACTTTCTTACTGATGGCTGCTCTCAACTACTTGAATAGCTCAAAAAAAAAACCAACCTCAACACCAAATGATAACTGCCTCAAACTCCAATACACTCTAGAAAGGCTCATCACTCTTTCAGTGAGTCAATTTAAGCTCAGAAGAGATGTACATGCAGGCAAGAAATGAGCATAAAATTGTATATTCAGGAGTCTGGTCACCTCATTATAGGATATGAAGTTCTGCACCTATATCTATTCCTCTTCACATAATTCTTGAAGAGACCAGAGTCTAAGTATGCCTCAAATCTAGAATTTAGCCTGGTCAAGTGCAGATGGCATTGCTTTCAGCACAAGCATGTCCACTTTTTTTAACATGTCCACTTCTTTAAAACTCCTCTACAGCATCATTATCAAGTAACAAATGGTCCTGATGCACAATGAATCCAGTATTTTTTGGGCAACAAATCTCTGTATATGATATTTCTACCCTCACAGGTGTCTGGAAACATACGCTATTACAAGCCTTTTTTTTCCTGTAATATATATGGTCATGGTGAACAAATACAGCTGTACAAACAAGAGCTTGAACAGACTTACCACGCCAAAGTGAGAACATTTTTTCATACAGTTGCCCAATGTACTTTATTTTTATTTTGATTAATGTAAAGATACCTTAATTACCCGCATTTCAGAGGACTTTATTGCAGAGCTTGGATTAAAATTACCATGCTTTTGAATGCGAACTTTCATTTTCAGGTCTCATTTTGGGAGCAGGTTTAATCCTCAGGAAGTACAATAATAAAAGAGTAGGAAGCACTGTGTGAACTATGGGGAAAAAGTGATTAGTACTGGGGTTACTACGAATTCAAGGGAAGTTCCTGTGTTACTACGTATCAACTGAGATATTTACTGTTCCCACAGATCACCACCCTGCAATTCCTGGAGGCGGACAGAATAAATAAGGTCATCAGAGGTGAACTTCATCTCACCAAAAGGAAACAATGCCTGCACTTCTCTACATTAGTTGGGTTACTGCAAAATCAGCTCCAGCGTGGGTCAGAAATGTGTAAGAAGCACTCACTGTACTTGTTAGAAAGAGAAAGGCTGCAGACTCCACACTAGCACTGTTAGGCTAGTGCTGAAAACCAACACACTCTACACTTTACATGTAAGCTTCAGTATTCTGAGCAGTATTTGCTGAGAAACGTTTACAATAGCCCTACAAGCCTTCTGCATTTATAGGCCGCTGAGTTCTAAGCTGATCGTCTCAATGCAAGAACAACCTAATGATACCAACAGAGCTTTGTGAAGCCAATCTGATTACGTGTACAGCAGGTCCCAGAATGCCCTCCAGTGGAAGAGACTAAAAATAATAAAAAGCTCTCATTTTGTGATCCAAAAGTAGGGCTTTTTTCCCCCTTAAGATTTGTTGGGATTTTTAACATCCTTTCTGCCAAATCAGCTAAACATGCTGAAAGGAACACAATGTTGTTCACTGCTTAACCCAGCTCATGATCCTCTGTCTGCTCTTAGTCATAGCCAGGAGACCTCACTGAATGTAAGATGTGCTGCTACCCACAGCTCTCAGCTACCAGCTCTTACAGATGAGGACACTCCTTCTAAGTGGAAAGGATATGAAAACCACAAGCTAGTATTTTACAAACATGCTAGGAGTTCTATTAGGTTTTTTCAACTTCATCTTGTAAATGACAAAATACTTGTGTTAGAAAAAAGGTACAAGGACTTGCCAAAAGATATGCTCATACTCTGCAGAGAAGACATAAGTATTCAAAAAATTCTTAGACAGCTATTTAAGTGCTGTGTTTTACTTAATAATCCCACTGACAGATGAGATGCAGAAGCCTTTTAAAAGGTGAGAGATCAGCAAAGTTCAGCAGTTCCACTGCATCAAAATCTTGAGTCAAATGCCTAGAAACCTCAACTGGCTTACTAGATATGCTAGACTTAGCTCCCTCTATCTGACATACAACTTGTTAGAATACCTGCTTATACATAGCTACGCTGAGGAAGTAAGAGTACATACCACAGCAGGCAGCAGTGGGGCAGGCAAAAGACCAAAATACAAGATACTGTATTTTGCAGCATCTTGCACCACAAGATACTTAAGACACCACTGTTTGTAGAGTCTGTGACAGACATAAGATCAGAAAAAATACCAGTTTGCATTTCTATGCTCTGTTCTCTTCAGCTTCTTAGATTAAAGACATTATGTGAATCTCCTGTAAGATTACCACACAGTAGTCTTATTAACACAAAGTTGAAGGCGAATCAAAAACCCCAGGCAGAGGAAGGGAACAAAACCTGTCGTCATGGTTGGTTAAAGTCGCAGAGATGCAAGACAGGGCTCTGGCACACTGCTTCATGCAGAAAGCAGGTGGCAGCACAAGCATACCAGCTCACGGCTTTGCTGTGAATGAAGCCCAGCCAAACCCGTCACCCAGTGAGACCTGCTGTGCCTGTTCAGCATCACACAGGAAGACCTCCCTCGCTGAAGGGGAAAACATGAGGTCTTCCACAGTCAAAACAGGGATCCTACCATGCAGTTCAGCAGCGGCAGGGCTAGGGACCCTAACTCAGCAAGCTGACACACTGCTACAGCACCAGGGACTGTTCTACGCTGCTTCGGTCCCTGTCACGAAACACTCCAACTGATTGCTGGCTGTTGTTCAAGTGTTACACAGGTCAGAGCCATCCTGCTTTGAATGGTGGGAGATAGCAGTGCAGTAGTTGCTAGACAGGTTATATATCACACACAGAAACACACAGAATGTTAGGGATTGGAAGGAACCTCAAAGGATCATCTAGTCCAATCCTCCTGCTAGAGCAGGACCACCTAGACTACATCACACAAGAATGCGTCCAGGCGGGTTTTAAACATCTCCAGAGAAGGAGACTCCACAATCTCTCTGGGCAGCCTGTTCCACTGTCCTGTTACCCTTACTGGGAAGAAGTTCTTCCTCATGTTTAAGCGGAACCTCTTATGTTCCAGCTTATACCCATTTCCCCTTGTCCTGTCATTGGATGCCAGTGAGAAGAGTCTGGTTCCATCCTCATGACAGTCACCCTTTACATATTTATAAACATTAATGAGGTCCTCCCTCAGTCTCCTCTTCTCCAAGCTAAAGAGACCCAGATCCCTCAGCCTTTCCTCATAAGGGAGATGCTCCACTCCCTTAATCATCTTTGTGGCCCTGCGCTGGACTCTCTCAAGCAGTTCCTTGTCCTTCTTGAACTGAGAGGCTCAGAACTGGACACAATATTCCAGATGAGGCCTCACCAGGGCAGAGTAGAGGGGGAGGAGAACCTCTCTCGACCCACTAACCACATCTCTTCTAATACACCCCAGGATGCCACTGGCCTTCTTGGCCACAAGGGCACATTGCTGGCTCATGGTCATCCTGCTGTCCACCAGGACCCCCAGGTCCCTTTCCTCTGTGCTGCTCCCCAACAGTTCAGTCCCCAATTTGTACTGGTATGTTCATCTCTAAGTCTTTATTTCACACCAGCTTGCCAACAATAAACTTCTGTTCTGCCAGAAATCGCTTATACCGGAAGGAAGTCACCAGACCCAGGCAAAGCAAGTTCTGTTTCTTCATTCTTCTCAGGAAGCAATGTAAGTGCAAGATGGTTTTGTAGAGTAGTCTTATGTGCTAACCTTTGGACGGTCTTCTTTTTTCAAGGCTACTGCTTCCAGTTTTGCTTCATACTCTGCTTGAACTTGGTCTCTCTTCTTCAACACATTCTATGGGCAAGAGAAAAAACAACCGTGAGAGTGATCTTCTTGTTCCTTCCCTCCCCAGTCTGCAAGAAACCGCAAAGTGATACAGCTAATAGTGATACAGTGCTAATTCAGGCCAAAGTCAGACTTTCAGACTTACTTCTTGCTATTTCACAGGATTTAGGGAGCAGCTTTCAAAAACAAAGAGCACTTGCTCTCCAGCAGCTGGCAGGGTCAGATAAAATTCAAGTTGTGGATGAGCTGGAGACATACAAGATAGACGTTGTCATGTAACCATGAATATAACCCTGACTAAGGAAATTGAATTCACCAGTTGACCTATTATTAGCATGAAAAGGATACGAACAAAAGCATCAAAGCTGTCAAGGGCTAGTGAAAAGCTTCTGATATCCTCAAGCAGCAGACAGACAACAGCATGGACTAAGAGATGAGAAGGGCACCAGGGAGGGTATTACATCTCCCTTTAGTCCTTTATAGTAAGCTGTTACATTCTCACGTTAAAACAAAAGTTAGTTTTGCTTATAGATCAGTTTGAGGGGTTTTGTTGTTGGTTTAATTAAAAAAATTAAAATAATGAAAAGCCGTTTACGTGAAAAGCACTGAACTATCTGACTTGAGTTTCACAAGCAGTAAACGTTTTGTTGTCAGCATATTCTCAGAATAGAGCGCAAAAGATATTACTCTTATCTTGTACTACATCCACAAGCCAAGATCGCCACCAAAGTTACACTACAGTCTTACAATTTAAACACAACCACAGAAATTAGTCTTCTTAGAAATATACTACTAAAAAATAAGCAGTTCTGTGTCTGCGAGAGTGGACAACTGACTTCGTCAGCCTTCACAAGGAAACCACTAGCAATTTTTTTTATAACGCAGTTGATGCAAAGTTATTATCAAAAATGCTGAGGGAAGTTGGCCAACTGCTGAGGCACCTGTAAATTTGAGCTTTTCTTGTAGCCATCTTGGCCAGTTCATGTTTCTAGTCTTCCCTTCTGACACCCAGAAGGAATTACCTCATTAAGGCAAAAGGAAGTAATTAGTCATTTTAACAGTTTCAGACAAGGCTAGTAGAGCAGGACTAGTCACACACACTGCTACCTACACAAATACCTGTTTAAAAGAGTAGTTTTCAGAGCTCTAAGAGCCAGTCTAGCCAAGATCTGTTTCCTAATTAAAGATGTACAAACCCTGTGTCTACTAATCATCATCTTCCCTCTCTTCCCTTTTAAGTCAAAGGAAGGTCATCAATGCAGTTGCTCTAGAGTAGAGATAGGAGACATTGAAATCAATATTCTTACAAACCTCAGTCCATGATAAAATGAGAAAGGCATCCCATTCACAAAGTTGCTATTGGTTTACACAAAAAAAGGAGGCAAAACTAAAAACTTGACCTTCTACAGCTTAACCTTCCCTTTTGTCCCCAAAGTGATATAAGCAAGCATGCCATTGGTCACGTTTGCTTGAAAAAACACAACATCCTCATTCCTTTTGGAATCTGAGCAACTATGTGGAATAGCCCTTAAGTGATTGAGGTTACCAATGCAACAAAAGCCTGAGAGATTTAACAGTTATTTCTACTTTGTATTGCCTCTTGAACCCGAGTCAACTGGAATTTCTTCTCAGAAAAACAACTGCCTCCAGCAATTGCATTCAGCCTTCAAGCTGGATCTGTACCATGAGCAGCCAACAATAAACAGGAATTGGCAGACGACATTCAAAGGGCAGGTGTCTTATTTCTCCTTAAGTGCTCAAGTCTGTCCACTGAGGATCGTTAACAGTATGCTCCTGAACACAGCGTTAAGTATCCATTAGTGGCCCACTTGTAAGAGATAAGAAAGATACTGCCTTATCTTTCACTTGTCCCATATGTGAAAGGAAGTGTTTCCTCTGGCACCTCCAGGCAATCTCTTCTCAGCCGTAGAACAATGCATTAATGCTTCATCAGCTCCTCTGCAAAGCTCTGTACCAACTACCTCCAGACTTAACCACAGCCCATGCAATATTTCCACTAGTTAAGGCCTCAGAGAGAAAAGAATTTAAAAATAAAATTTAAAAATATTTAAAAGAATTTAAAAATAAAATTAAAAATATTTAAAATAATTTAAAAATAATTTGGATTTAAAAAAATTTCGAAAAATTTAAAAATTCGGAAGACACTAAAACAAAAAACCTTACATACCACATTTCAGTTATTTGGAAACAGAACTAAACTACTGGTTCCTGTAGAAGCAAGACTTAGTTTGTTTTCAGTGAGGCAGGTCCTTCTCCATTTTGCATTTAGTCGAGACATTCCATCTATATCTCTGAAGGTACTCCAGCCAGGAAGTCAGATTCATCTGGGGCCCAACTTAAATGCCTTTATGCCAATGCGCGCAGCATGGGGAATAAGCAAGAGGAGTTAGAAGTGTGTGCGCACCTGTTGGGATATGATCTTATTGGCATCACGGAGACGTGGTGGGATGAATCTTATGACTGGAGTGTCAGAATAAAAGGGTAACAGGCTCTTTAGGAAGGATAGGCAGGGCAGAAGAGGAGGAGGAGTTGCCCTCTATGTCAAGGACCAGCTAGAGTGCATGGTGCTGCACCTGAGAACAGATGAGGAGCCACCTGAGAGCTTATGGGTTAGGATTAAAGAGAGAGCAGGGACAGGGAACATAGTAGTGGGGGTCTGCTACAGACCACTTGACCAGGACTGGGTGGATGAGGCCCTCTACAGACAGATAGGAGCTGCCTCACATTCACGAGCCCTGGTCCTCATGGGGGACTTCAACCATCCTGATATCTGTTGGAAGGACAACACAGCAGGGCATAGGCAATCTGCGAGGTTCCTGGAATGCATGGATGATAACTTACTTCTCCAAGTGGGAGAGGAACCAATGAGGAGAGGTGCTACGCTGGACCTTGTTCTCACCAAGAATGAAGGGCTGGTGGGGAACATGATGCTCAAGGACAGCCTTGGCTGCAGCGATCATGAAATGGTAGAATTCAAGATACTTAGAGAAGCAAGGAGGATGCATAGCAGGCTCACTACCCTGGATTTCAGGAGAGCAGACTTTGGCCTCTTCAGGGATCTCCTTGCTAGAGTACAATGGGACGAGGCCCTGGAGGGAACAGGGGCCCAAAAAAGCTGGTTAATATTCAAGGATCACCTCCTCCAAGCTCAGGAGCAGTGCATCCCAACAAAGAGAAAGTCAGGTAGGAACACCAGGAGGCCTGCATGCATGAACAAGGAGCTCCTGAACCAGCCTGGGCACAAAAAGAAGGCCTATAGGGGGTGGAAGCAAGGACAGGTAGCCTGGAAAGAATACAGGGCGATTGTCTGAGCAACCAGAGATCAGGTTAGGAAAGCTAAAGCCCTGATAGAGTTAAATCTGGCCAGGGACATCAAGGGTAACAAGAAAAACTTCTATAGATATGTCAGTAATAAAAAGGTGACTGGTGACAGCCAACATGGCTTCACTAAGGGCAAATCCTGTCTAATTTGGTGGCCTTCTATGATGATGTTACAGCATTGATGGATAGGGGAAGAGCAACTGACATCATCTACCTGGACTTATCCAAAGCATTTGATACTGTTCCACACGACATCCTTGTCTCTAAACTGAAAAGACATGGTTTTGATGGATGGACCACCCGGTGGATAAGGAACTGGCTGGATGGTCGCTCTCAAAGAGTTGTGGTCAACGGTTCAATGTCCACATGGAGGCCTGTGACGAGTGGTGTTCCTCAGGGGTTGGTACTGGGGCCAGTGCTATTTAACATCTTTGTTGGAGACATGGACAGTGGGATCGAGTGCACCCTCAGCAAGTTTGTCAATGACACCAAGCTGTGTAGTGTTGTGGACACACTGGAGGGAAGGGATGCCATCCAGAGGGACCTTGACAGGCTGGAGAGGTGGGCCTGTGTGAACCTCATGAAGTTCAACAACGCCAAGTGCAAGGTCCTGCATGTGGGTCAGGGCAATCCCAAGCACAAGAACAGGCTGGGTGGAGAATGGATTGAGAGCAGCCCTGAGGAAAAGGACTTGGGAGTGCTGGTGGATGAGAAGCTCAACATGAGCCGGCAATGTGCACTGGCAGCCAGAAAGCCAACGGCATCCTGGGCTGTATCAAAAGAAGTGTGGCCAGCAGGTCGAGGGAGGTGATTCTGCCCCTCCACTCAGCTCTCATGAGATCCCACCTAGAATACTGAGTTCAGCTCTGGAGTCCCCAACACAAGGACATGGAGCTACTGGAACGAGTCCAGAGGAGGGCCACGAAGATGATCCGAGGGCTGAAGCACCTCTGCTATGAAGACAGGCTGAGAGAGTTGAGGCTGTTCAGCCTGGAGAAGAGAAGGCTCCGGGGTGATCTTATAGCAGCTTTCCAGTACCTAAAGGGGGCCTACAGGAAAGCTGGAGAGGGACTTTTTACAAGGGTGTGTAGTGATAGGACAAGGGGCAATGGATTTAAACTGAAAGGGGGGAGATTTAGGTTAGATATAAGGAAGAAGTTTTTTACATTGAGGGTGGTGAGGCAGTGGAACACATTGCCCAGAGAAGTTGTGGATGCCCCATCCCTGGAAGTGTTCAATGCCAGGTTAGATGAGGCTTTGGGCAACCTGGTGTAGTGGAGGATTTCTCTGCCCATGGCAGGGGGGTTGGAACTAGATGATCTTTAAGGTCCCTTCCAACCCTAACCATTCTATGATTCTACTTCAGGAGTTTGCCATCAGCCTCCTTTCTCCTATGACACTTGCACACTACATAGCTTCCTATTACGACTATACCTCCTAAGAGGATCCTTATTTGCTGCATGCCTTTAGAGAGAGAGTTAGGTATTCATGTGGTGCTTGCTTTAAACACACATTAAAGGTGATGTCCAAGCACACACAGCTGAGGATCACATCATCTGATAAGCCTTTCTGGCAATGTTAAGCACAGAGAGTTCATATAACGTTTTAGTATCAGAAGTGAATTACATTGAGCAGAGTTTGTCCTCTGCCCATGACTCCATGGGGAACACCAGCATACCGCAAAAAACGTGGTACCACATGTTTGCTGACACGGGCCTCACTGCAACAGGACTCAAGACATCGTCCAGTTATCTCATGTCCAGTTATCTCAGTCGCCTGTGTTTTAGAAGAGGTCCCTCCTAGACACCACCAGCATGCATTTTAACTCAAGCCCACAATGCAAGCCTCTCCCCACTTCTGCAAATCTTTCAAACGAACCCAAAGATTGGGTTTCCCTGGGGTCAGCCAATGTTTGTTTCAGCTAGAACTACTGGACTTTGCCTCCATATATGCAGTTCCTCAGGTACAACAGTGCTCCTGAATACACTAAGGTCAGCGTTCATCTCTAAACCAGTGAGGATAACCTGGCAGTTCTTACTCTGAGCGACGTTCACCCAGCTAGAGGCTGCTCTACACATCAAGTTCCCACACCTATACCTGCAGTACAGTGTGCAACAGAGAAAGCTATCAAGGTGGCATTGAACTCCTCGTACCTAAAGACTTACCTTCCATCAAGTACCCTGTCCAAAAGCTGTTCTCTGAAAGACCAAAACAGGACTTTAACTTCACAAGCAGGCTTCACAAGCAGACAGCTGATGAATAGGACTGCACTGATAGTGAAGAAGACTGACCTTTCAGCAGAAAGCCACCTGAACTCCAAGAGTAGCCTCTTTTACAGTTACTTAGACAGTTTTATGGATCCCAGGAAGACAGTTCTGTAGCTGCTTACTGCAAAAATAAGCAACAGACTGGTAGTTTCTACTGTAAGAAGACTGCACTTGGTATGACCTGAGAGATTTCAGTTTTGGTATTTGAGAGGGAAGCAAAATAGCAATAGTCTTTCTTGACTAGTAACAGTTTTTATTCTTGATTTTCAGAATAAAGCTAATGAGATGTCCAAGCAGGAGGACATTAAGCAGTATAGTCCTTACTTACTGTTAACTGCTATTTTGCAAGTATGGTTTCTAGATCCAACAAGTTCCAAAGCACCAACACAATGAGTATGTTCAGTTCATTACCAGAAAATATCTGACAGGAAGAGTGAATCCTTCAGGGCACTAGAAAGTCAAGTCAACAGTCTAAAAATTAAGCTAAAAAGCAAGGCTTTGTTCAGCTGAAGAGGTACTTCAGGCAGTTCAACATCACCTACCACAGAGAGAGGCATTAAAGACTTGCAGCTGGACCACCTGTTGGCTTGGAGACTGCACTTAGTGTCTTTGCCATCATCTGACAAGAGCCCTTTTAGAATGAGGCTGTCTCCAAGCCAAAAGATAGTCTGGCTGCAAGTCTTTAATGCTGCTCTCCCTGTGTTAAGTGGTGTTGAACTGCCTGAAGTACTTCTTCAGCTGCAGAAACCCTTGCTTTTAGCTTAAAAAAAATTTGCCCCTCTACATTTGTGAAAAGCACCTCTCAACTCAGCTTGCCACTTTAGATGCCATCTCCAGTAGGCTGTGGCATACGTAGCACCAAAAGCCAGACATTCTGGACTAGAAGCTTTAACCACTAACCCCATGCTCTGTTTATTTGTAAGTACACCCTCCCCACCCCCTTCCTACAGAATAAAGGTAAGTCTGAACACCCTGGGTCAAAGCTTCCAGCTACAGCTCAGGGTGCTCCAGCAATACTTGGGTGTTAATAGTTCTGTAAAGAAAATGCACCTTGTTTATGCTGGGATCAATACCATGAATACAAAAGCAAAGAGTAACACTCAGTGCAAAGCCTTCTGCAAAAATACTTCAGCCAGGCAACACAGGAGCCATACAACTAGCTATCTGAAGCTGGGAAAAGAAATCTGCAAGTGTTTCAATTCTCAGTTTGATAAGTATAGGATGACTAAGACAAAGAAGGAATACCATGTTCAGACCGTAGGTTTACAACAGGCTATTAGAACTCTGACGGGGTGCATACTGCAGCCTTTTAACAGTTGTTCCAAGCGGAAAGTCCTCAGAAGGAATTTGTGTGTTAGTATCCTTTACAGGGACTACTAATACATACTGTAGCACGGGCATGTGGCAAAAAGCTCTAAGAGCCAAACTAGAGTCCTCAGTTTCAGTTTTCGGTGCAGTTAACTCAGTAATTCTTTTCCCCATGCAACAGGAATGACTACTAATGCTCCTTAACTTCAAGAAAATAAAAACTGCATTGAAGTAGCTTTTACTACTTCTGCATAAACAGTAAGATATTAAGTTCTTAGGGAGACTAAGAATCACAGAACAACATCTTTAAGCAGTTACTTGGTACGCAGAACTTAACAGAACTTTACAACAGACACATCCTGCCTCTGGTATGGGGATGACACATTTGGACATGCAGTTCTAAAAGGAGCCACCCAACCCTGCCACATACAAGTGAGAAGCTGCTAATGCTACCTTTTCTGCAGTGCCAGCACTGACTCAGTAACAAAGAATTAATCTACGACTGACTTTCTAATAATTCAAAGAGAAGATTCTAGTCAGCCACAGGATGTCTCCTATTACCATCCACCACTCCAGTGAAGGAGCAACTCTTCCAACACTGTGTGCACTGTAGCATTACTGATCTTAGCTTGACTGAATAGCAGAGCAGGTTATGCTAGTCCTGCAGTACTCTGCTACTAAACATAACTAGTTTTGTTTGATTATGAAAACATCCTCCTACTTAACATATCTTACTTCTTCACTTTTCCCCACCACCAGCCTTCTCACTGTCAGACAGAATGAACTCACTGATATATCATTCCATATAAACACAACAGTGTCTTCTGCCACAGCGCTCTTTACCTTCATCGACTCCGAGTACAATATATATTCCCTAAGCACAGGCAGGAAGTCTTCTGTCATGTCTTCACTGAGTTCTTCGAGTGCTGTGCAGCAGTTCCCAATACAGGCAGACACTCCTTCCAGTGGCTCTGACAACTCAACCTCCAGCCCTCCCCACGTTGAATAAACAGGTCCATATTCACGTAGTTCCACCAAGTATTCTGCAAGAGGCAGATGAAAAAGTAGATTAAGAGAGTAAGAGCAAAGCACAAGAATTTGCAAACACTTACACCAAACAGGACAAACTACGCACCAAGTCTGGCAAACACTAACTTCCCCAGGAGTCGAGTCTTGGGTTGCATTATCATCTTACTAGACAGAACTCTATGGCTGCACAGGTGACAGGTCCAAGTTGCCTCCTGCTTAACAGACCATTCCTACAAGCTTCCAATACAAAGACACTTGCATCTGTGCAGTAGCCAAAGTCAATTTTTTCAAACATACATAAAACCCGGCTCTGCTAAGACAGGTCTGTAAAGTTTGTCTTCATCTACGAATTCCATCTGTACCCCTCCAGATGGAATCCATGGGTTTACCTCCTTCCTGAAAGTCTTTCCAAAAATAACTCTAGTAAGAAAGTAGGTTGGTATAACAAGAGCGATTTTTAAAAATGTCTGAAGAGTTGAGCTAAATAACATACTGCATTAGGCTTTAGGCCTGTTTTATATCTGCAAGTGGCATTACATTTAGTTCTGTCTGGGGCTCATTACAGGCCAGAATCATTGATGTAAGTTGTCTTGGTCATGCCATCAACCAGAACAAGATACAGAGCACTAAGACTTAAGTCTTATGATAGAGCACCTTGTGTCCTTACCCAGCTGTTCCTTGATAATCCGTTGTGCTATTCTGTCAATGGTACCAAGCTTTAGAGAGAATGTGTCTAGATACTCCCCAATGGCTGCAAACTCCAGTGGCCGACTTCTTAATTTGTAGCCTCCTGTGACATATTTGACAGACTCCCCCATCTTTGACAGTAATGCCATTCCTTGCTTTTTGTAGGCATTAAGATCCTAGGAAGTTAAAAAAACCCACAACGACAGTTTAGAAATATTTCACTTGCACGCTGGAAGATTAATGCAGGGAAGGATACTTTCCAGTCAAGACCAAATCTGGTGAAGGCAAGTGATTACACATGACATGTAGCCTTGGACAAAAGCTCACTTTGTACAAGTTGTACAGCTGAGCACAGGTTCAAGACTACCTCTAGACAGAGATAAGCTATGCAGGAAAATAGTATAAAGTACATTATAAATGAGTACGTGGTCTACCTTTGCACACAGCCATACTTTCTCATGTTCCTGTACTGTCACCAGACAAGTAGTGATGTTAACAGCTGTTTCTACCAATACTGTTCATGCCATTCATCCACACATATTTTTATGTCATAGCTCACCACACCAGTATTACGCAAACGCACCAGCTGGCTCTGATGACCTTGTGCAGAGCTACATATTGCATGTCTGTTTGGTCAGCAGCCTCCTCACACCAGTTGTGTGTTCGCATACAAGGCAGAGGAAGACCGTACACAGAAAAAAGGCACCATGGGGAGCAGAGCACAGCTTCTCTGCAAGACAGACCGCAGCTCAAGCTGGGTCAGATGTAGCCGTGTGCCGGCACAGAAAGCTTAAACCTCCTTGCCAACACTTTATACACGTTTTCATAAATCGACACTCAGACAACTGATGTTAAGGTGGTTGTTTAGCTACAATCGTCAGGGGATTTCACCTTGACAGCACGTCAGAAAAAAACAATGTTTTTAGTTAGCCAAAATGCTGTCGGTTTTGCATTTTACTCCTTCCAGCAGGGGTCACTACTCAACATCACAAAACAGGCTTAACAGCTATGACTGTTACCCTATGCCACCTGAGGAACAGACGTTTTCAAACTAAGTAGACCTGCAGAGGTCAAGAATCAAGACATGAGTATTACAGATGGGACTAAAAGCTTAGAGTTCTTAAAAAAAATACAACAGCCACCTTCAAAGCATGTACTATGGTATTCTTTCCAAATATCTAAGTCAAACGTAAGTCTGATTAACAGAACATCTTAGCAGCTCCTGATTAACAGGCATCTTAGCAGCTACTATAATTTTGAATTATGTTTGCATTTAAATGCAGTGGTTCCTTGCCTTCCATCTGTCCTAAGCACTATCTGCAAGCAGGCATCAAAAAAAGACCCTTTAACTCAAAACTATTTACTCACTCTGTCAAACATTCTGATGTGTTACTGGTCCAAACAGGGAACTTGAAGACAAGGCTGGATTTTCTTTTTCAGTCAGGAGGTGGTCTCATGACTTTCTGCAGTAACTAAATTCTGAAGTCCTAGTACACTGAACTGACACCTCACTGCTGCGCTAGAGACAGTCAGAAGAACGCATGTCCTTTTCCCTTAGCCCCCCTAGATGCTCTGTATTCTCTAGGCAAGCTCTGCCCAGGGCTGAGGATAAAGCTTTTATCGTTCATTTCACAAGGGTGGAAGAAGACAACAAAGCAGCTAAAAGTTGTATCGTGCTTTGACAGCTGAAAAGCAGAACAAAGCTATCTAACATTTAACTACCAAGGTACTAAACAAATTTTGCATTTCTGGCTTGTTTCAGCAGTTAGGTTCACCACGGAGGGAAAATAAAAGGGAACTGAAGATTGAGTCTCACATTACCAGCAAGCAGAGTACAAGCCTGAAGTGAGCTCAAATTAAGTGTTGCATTTGAGTGAGCTAGTGTAATGTGACATTGGAAAGATGTGCTTTTACAGCTCCCTCACTTATCACGTCAAAACCAAGCATGACTGTAGGTCTTCCTAGTCTTATTTAAAATACAGTTCAAAAGACAGCCGAAGAAAATTGCGCCGTTGCTGGATGAGTCACACAGAAGATGAGCGTGAAGTTGTTGACCAAGAACAAATAAAAATGAGGTCTTCATGCTTAGTTTTGAGGGCAACAAGTGCAAGCAGTATAGAAGGCACAGATAAGAAAAAAGTGAAGAAGTTTGCAAGTTTTTGTGCAAGACAGATCTCTCTTCTTTCTCCACTTTCCTCCTCCCCAAAAGAGAATTTTACAAAGTCTACAGTTTTCTAAATTCTGAACCTCTCTTGCATCAGAAGAGTATGCTCCAGACACAGCAATACAAAACAAGCAGCTCTGGAATTCGTAAATCTGTAGAACATCCCTCTCCAAGCAAAGGGAACCCATATGGTTGTCACACACAACATTCAGGGTCCCCAACAACTCTAGTATTTTAGGGGAGGTTCTAACCTGCACGTGTAGTTTTATTAATGCCTTTTTACCTTCATTTCAAAAGAGACTGCAAAGGTGCATGTTCTGTTGTCCCTGTCAAATGACTGTGTTTGGAAGTTACTGGCTTACCTTGGCTGTGAGAAACACGTTGAAGTGCTCATTAAAAGAAAGCACCGGGTGATCAGTTATTCTCTTCAAGAATTTGTCTAATGCTTTCCTCCTCGTCTCCACAAACTCTTCAGAAAAGCGATCGACAACGCCCTTCACCACAAATTTCTCAGGAAGAGGCTGTCAGAGACAAGCAAAATGCACAAGATTCAAAAGACCAAAAACTAACTTCTGCTATTTGGAAACATACAAAGCAACCCAACTCCATTCTTAACAGGAACTGAAATGTTGTGTTTGCTAACAGGAACCACACATCAGATGGGATGCCAGCCTTGCTCTGAATTACCCTTTAGCTGGTCTGGCCTAATGCTAGCAATTCTACTGAGTGGCTTCAGCTGAGAGCCACACCAGTGAAGCCTAGACAACACTCACTAAGTACTTCTGGCATAGCTTAGGGTGTTCCTCCCAAAGGCTTTCCATGGTCAAGCTCCAGCTGTAAAGGAGACATCAGCAGAGCTGCACACTATTCACTACAGCAACACGTGCACACACAGCCCCCACCCTGATGTTGAAGCAAAGCTGCTCAGTCCAAGGAAACACAAAATTTCACAATTCTACTTACTCTTCTCCTCCCTCCCCCAAATTCTGAACAATTTATTGCTCCTGGTCAGGGCCCTTCTACGGAGGGCTGATAGTCTTAGCAGCAGCACCACACTGAGTAGCAACAGATGAGCAGGCTTGACAAAGCGAATGGTTGAGTAGTCCAGGCTGCAGCCCTCCTGAAGCACTTGCACACTGGTCATCTATCATAGCCGGCATTCCTGGGCATGTTTGTGTACGTGGCAAAGGTGTGGCAAAGGTCTGCCAACATACCTACTTTTTCATCTTACCCCTATTTTGACTCCACCAATTCATCTCTGCAGTTCAGCTTAACATGTAAGCCCAAGTCTGCCTCCAGACTTGCTAGTTCTGCAGTCCCTCCTGTTACACTTAGGCTCCAGACTTCAAAGTACCATTTCAGATGGAAGATAACTCTTTAAGCTTCAGCATGGTTATTCTCAGTTCTACCACTAGGTATGCTTTTGTTCCTTCAGACAGCAGCGACTCGCAGATTAATATCAGTTTTAAAATTGTGCTTTGCAGTACTGTGAAACAGTCTGTCCAGACAGATAACCTGCTTACTTTTTGGCTAGCAATAACAGCCATTTTCACTCAGTTCAGGAATCGGGATTCTGCTCTGCAAAGAGCCTTTGTCACATGAAACCTGCGACAAAAGTAATTCGAAGAAAAATACATTGTGTATGCATATGGCTTTCCCATCATACCCTAGCTGATGTGGGATGAATGTGAAGACTGCACCTCCTAAAAAAACCCAGCCAGTGTGACTTTGCTGCAACACAGCTACATTTCGTCCACTATATTTAGTTCTAATGATTTAAGACTTATCTTATCATGCTTAGCATTCATATCAGTCATTCTAGTTAAAACAGTGTAAGGTATATTCTAATTAGACTTCAGAAGAAGAATAATGCTTAGTAGTCTTCAGGGAGGAAGAAACTCTCTTCCCTTGCCTTGCAAACCTTAGCTGGGATTCTATACTTTAGGAAGTCAATACCTCAGTGCCATATGCAGGAGGAAATGGATGAGCTAGAAGACTAGCTTAAAGAACCCTAGTTCAACCAAACACATGCAAACTAGCACTGAGTAATAACTAAAGTGAGCATTTGAGACCCACAGAAGGGTACATCTCTGCTACAGAGACTTCTGCCATCTAACCTGGTTTTAGCTGCAGCAGTAGTTAAAGTCCTTCACATTTTAGACCTTTGGAGTTCCATCTCAAGTAGTCAGTACACACAGCTAGCAACTGATATCCTGCTTTAACTGTGTGTCACTTATCTACCTTATAGTCTTCCAGCCGAATATCTGCTTCTCCCACCTGTCACACGAGCAGAGCTCACTGCAGTCAGAAACGGCTTCAAGTATCCCAACATTACTATCCAAAGACAAGATCCTTGGCCGTGTTAGGCTTATCTTGCTAGTCTAGAGACAGATCCGAGAGCATTTTTACCGTTGTTTGAAAGAACAGATTAGTATAAGTCTCAGATCATTTTAAAAATGGTTTTTGTCTTTTTAAAAAAAAAAAAAAAAATCAGTGACCAGATATGAAAAGGAACCCACATTCAGTTTAGTTTGGGCTCCTAGCTGTAGGCTATCATGACTCGCTGCACTGAGAAGACACATCATTTGTTACAGGAAGATTTTAGGCAGAGCCACTATTCTGAGATTAGGAAGACAATTTCCTTTCAGTATTTTATTAGACAGAAGACCTCCAGAGATTGCAGTACCTCCAGTTACAAACACAGATACTCTTAGACTGGCTTGAAACATCCTCTCAGAACACACTTGAGTCACAGTGGACCTGAAACTGCCTTTAGCTTCTATTCTCCACTTATTTCTAGGCAATAAATATATAAAGCATTCAGCAACCTCCTCGCCATAGCACTGCATGAGAGAAGATTAATAGGAAATTCCGTAACTGCTAACTTGCACATAAAGAGATAAAAGAGGGCAGTGCATCTTTATCCTTCCAGATTTTCTAGAAGACAGGCACTTAAGAGACTGCCTTGTTCTGCAGTCGGTTTCGTGTCTAGTATTAGAGCCACTTGTGCCAAATTTGCCATTCTTGTGTGCAACAAATTCCAGGTCATAGAAAAGGAGCTTGATTCCCTGGCTGTGACTCACCTTCTGCTGCTAAACTATTATTTATTGCCGTGCAGTCTTCAGGCAGGACTGGCTGCCTGTTAGCATACTTTAGAATCTGTAGAAGCTTAACCTTGATAGTTCCAGCTGTTCAGAGAACAGGGACGGAGAAGAGAGGGTCTGGGCAGCTAGCACAATAATCTCATGTCTCCACCTTATCTAAGCAAGCTCACACTCTCTCTTCTCTTCTCCCTACCCCTCAGTAAACATATTTGCTGCCAGTTAGTGGTGTCACATGGTTTTGAGAAGTATTTCTTATCTTTGAGAGGCTGAGCTATTATTCCACTTAGAGGCAAGAGAAATTAAGGACTTTAAATAGCTCTCTACCCTGGAACAGTCTAGCTGAACACTTCTCACACAGCCTAGTCCTTGCTGAGGGAGGGAGAGCAGAGAAACTTGTCCCCCATCCCAGATGGGCAAGCTGAAGTATGCTAGCAGCGTTGCTATTTCCCAACAATTCACCTCCTACAGGCCTTTTAGAATTTCCTTGTTCAGAAGAGTTCATGGTGGTGATCTTAAAGGTTTCCTACCTTTTCACATCTTCTACAGTATGAAAAAATAGACTGCTGAAGATCAGTGTCAAACTCTTCACATCACATAATGCGGTCAGACTGCCAGCTTCAGCAACAAGGTGTGTAGTAGTTTAGCCAGTCTCATCAGCTAAACTTCTGCCTACTGAAAACATGCAATAACTACCAGGCCAGAGGCTAAGATTTGTAAATTTATGCTAATAAACGTTAGCACAAAACAGTTTTAAAATTCTCTTTAAAACCAGCTCAAAAGGCCATCTTGAAAACTGACTGAGACTAGGACTTGAAGTACTTGTGCAGCTTTTCATAAGCCTCAGATACTTGGAAATTCACATGCAAAAATTGAGCAAACAGATGAAGCATATTCCATTTATGTCACAACAAATGTAGTCACCCCACATATTGCCCTACAAGAGGCTGCCAAATCTCACCTCTCAGGTGTGCCACTCTAAAAAAGTCTAAGCTTCATAATCAGTCAAGAATGGGAAGCTCTTCCCACTCCACTAGAAGAAAATCAAGTACCATATTTAAATCTAAATACTAGAAGAGAATGAAGTACTGTATTTAAATCTAAAGAGACGTATCACCAAAGTATCACCCTTAGAAGGCAGATACAGAACTGCCTGTAGTAGCAGACTCTTGCTTACTACCTACAGGAATGAGATGCGTTGGCTGAGACTCTTCCAGCTTGATTCTCAACCAGTCGAAGTCTTGGTACCGTCGGCGGACAGAATACTCTGGCAAATCAAACTCTGCTCGTGTGGTCTGGAAAAGAAGAACAGGATATGCTTAGTGTGCACCAAAACCTCTCACTTCAGAGCACAGCAGCAAATGCAGAACAGCCATCACTGGCAAGGGTGAGGCCAGAAAAGCCTTGCATGGGGACTCCATCCCCAAAATCATGTTGCAGCCACCATGAGAGGAAGATTCTCTGGTCTTTCAAACACTGGGAAAGCCAGCAATGAAAAAAGCTATTACTTGGAGCTGATATGTTCTTAAGATCTATTCATACTTCATTACATGTTCTGCTCAGATAAAATTTATGGGAGGAGTCTGAAGAGGAGAGTATGGTGTAATATGTTAATCTCTTGGCAGTTACAAGTTTGCAGGGAAAACTGCAAGAAATCCTCATTCCAAGGATGAGACTATTTTAGCCATCAAGAATTAAAAGTGAAGTTATTTAATGATCTGTTTATTCTATGAGGTTCATTAACCATGGGTTGAAACACACCATGTTTCATCACTGCCCTGTATTGCAGAAGTGACAGGCTTATTACACACCTTCAAAGTTAAAAGATTAGAATGTAAGTCATTGCTAGATTTGCTAAAGGACTGGTTTTGTTCATTTCCGAGAGGAAGAAATGAGTTTGTCTTCATTAAGTTGGTGTAAGCCTGACTACAGATATCAGAACATTAAGCTAAATCTTTAACATTTTCATTGATTAGGGCAAGGAGTTAAACTTGCCATTACGAGTTTGAGACAGAAGGTAAGTATACAGAGAAACTGCTGGCAAATGTTTTATCCAGTCCTCAAACAGTCCGTAGCCTGGAAAGACGACTGCACGGGGCTCCTTGCACAGTGCATATTGCAACTGCCTAAAAGGCACTAATAAAACTAGGTACCAAGAGCCTGGTATTGCGATAGCCCTGATTGGAAGGCAGATGGCCCTTATCATTACATTCCACTGAGAAGCACAGCTCACAGAGAAGCCTAGAGAGCTATTCTTAGTTACTTGCAACACCAAGACCATCTTGCAATGAAGGTGATGCCGCTGCACCAGCATGCTACATGTCTACAGCTAGACAGCAGCACCACTGCATTCTGAGGAACACACCAGCTCTCCTAGCTCTGAACTGGCACAGAGTCCGGCACTAGGTTGTGCTTTGCTACTCCTAGCCACTACAACTATCTGGTAAATTCCAGCAGAGATTTTGCTTTTACTTCCTGACTGAGAGCTACTGCCAAACATTTGGAGAGCATCAAGTAGTAGCCTTTAAATACAATCCACCTCTTCACTTGCTTTCTGGATGGCTCCAACTCTTCACCTTGGAGGTGCATGTTATCCCCCAGTAGGGATCTGGTACAAGTTCTATGCCAGAAGTCTTTCTGGGAGGAAACCGGCAGCCTTAGCACGCTATCAACAGAACAGTAGCTATAGTACACTAGAACAGCACACTCATGTGGTATTATCTACAAAATCATTTGATTTCTAGAAAAAAGAAAAGAAAAGGCATAGAGAGACAGAAAAGAAGCAGCCAAGCTCACCTCCTCCCTTCTTTGACCTGCTAGCTACGGTAAGAGATAAACACGTTAGTCCATGAACTAACATAATGAATGCTCATTAATGGAGCAGTTGTAGTCGAGGGACTACCAAGACCAAGACATCCACTGTGGATCTGTGCTTTACTCAGCTACACCTCAGAGTAACACCAGTTTATTTAACGTATTGAGAGTGCCACACTATAAATTAAGCTTCTGAGACTTCACATGAACCATTTTCACTTGTTTTGAGTATGAGACTGAACAGCGTTATGCTAGAACAAGATAATTCACACACATGTAGACAGTCCTCATCAGCCAGTAGTGCTGACTGCTTTGTTCTGTTAAGAGGGCAGTTATATCTCAGTCTTGCAGGAGATGACCCACAATTAAAAAAACAAAACAAAACAAAACACAAAACCAAAACAAAATTCAGTAGTGAGGAGAGCTTTTGTGAACTGGCTGTCATTGGGCAAAGGCCTCTTAAGAGATCAGACAGTAAGCGAATGAGAGTAACCAGGATGTACACACAGTACAGCATCTTATCCTGTAGCATGAGGAAGGTAAAGTCTCCCATCTGTTAGTGCTGAGAACCTTATTAACCAGTATTCCGCTAACAGTTAAAGAAAACTGTATAGGTATTATTCAGTCTAGAAGTAGGAAAGCAGGGAAAGTCTCAGTGCACAAACTTTACATCATTTACCGTTCATCTCTAGCAAACTGCTCCTACTACCTTCAGATCACAAGCAGATTTGCCAAGTTTTCCATATATCAGGTTTCGTTCCTCAGAGGGAAGCAGATGAAAATACATCATAGTCATCAGCATTTCAGTGTTTGCTTTACGGGCAGTCAAATCTAGATGGCAAATAAGCTTTTCAAAAACAGAACATAAGGGCCCTTCCAGGTTTTAACAACACCTCACTAATGCTGAAAGAATTTGGATCTCAGATCAAACTGTTCATCAGCAGCACAAGTTTTGTGTTTTGTTGGTTTGTTTTTTTTTTTTAAAGACTGCACACAAGGAAAGAAGGTCTTGCCACTGCCCAGGGATGGCAAGTGAATTGTTTGCGGCTTTGACACAGTTGAATTCCTCCTGCTTTCTTAGCAGTATCCATAAATCTTGTCTTGCAAGGATACATGTGTCTCCCAAAGGAAGCTGAGAAACTTATGTGGCAGATCTCAACCTCCCAAAAATAAAGGGTAAGACAGACATTTCCAGTGATTTACTGAAGGCTCCAGCACAGTTTCACTAAGTCAGCGCTGCAGTATTCTGGGCTCAGTTTTACTTGCTGGAAAGCAGGCAGAGTTACAGACACTTTTGCCTCTGTTGCTGGCATAGTTCTGACTTGAGGCACCATTAAGGCAATCCAAGTCTTGGTCTTGTGTAAGTCACTTGTCTTTCTTGAAAGGAGTTAGCAGTCAAACCTAAAGCTAGGCTGTGATGACTATGTGAAAGTATTTTTGTACCCTAATTCTAGTCTCTTACTACTCATGATTGTTGATTCCCCTCCCTGTTACTATTTAAGTTCGGGGTAAAATCTTCAACCAGAAATAGAGGAGAATGGCAGAGGGGGAAGGGAGCAAGGCTGGTGTTCTTAGCAGTTCATAGCTTTGTTTGCCTCAAATAGTTTAGCCTATTTGAAAAAGAGATTTTACACCTGTTCCTCTCTAAGGATCAAGCTGTTTCATGTGCTCAGGTAATTTATCCAATGCATGCACTGGAAACAGAAGGAGAAGGAAAAAGAAAACAAGACCTCCACTTGAGTATTGACCGGTTTGAAAGCCTCTCCGTTCAAGCCTGCAGAGCAACTGCATGACTCTGAAGAACAGCCCACAGCTGTTCAGACCTTTGTGGGAAAAGGCACAGAAGAGGCACTGCCATCCTAGAAAGTACAACAAAAGTGAAGTTAGAAGCACACTTACTTATGCTTCTCTCGGGAGAGATGACTACATAATGTAAGGGTAAGCTTTATTTCCCCCCCCTCCCTCCTTTGAAAGATCTGATTGATAAAACCCCTCTAGAGTACACATCAGTCTACCTGCAGAGTGCAAAGGCGTATCATCAGGAACACCTGAGACACTTCAATCATCGTGGACAAGATCAATTAAGTTCTAGTGCAAGTTTTACCCATCTTTTTTGTTTCACTAGCCACCTCATAAGAAAACTGCTGTTAGCGAGAAGAAAAAAAAGGGTATGAAAGAGTCAAGAGAGTCAGGTCTGAATCACTGTCCCTGTTATTTTGAGGATTCCCATTGCGTTCTTTAACATGCTCACCCAGAAGACAGGCTAGAGAATGATACCTAGCTCTTACTAGGAGGCTGTGAAAGCAGGGGCACAAGCAGGACGAAGTAAACTCCAAGCTTTCTTCTCAGTCTCCCTGCAAGCCATTGTTTCGGACCCTTCCTCAGCCACTACTGCCTGCTGACAGAGGCATCAGTGGACGAGAAGTCTTGAGCATGCGCAAGACTTCTCTTTTTTGCTGTTACAATGAAGGATCTTCCTAAAGTCAGTCTAAAAACCACACAACACAGAAGCAAGGCTGTGGTCAAGCTACACTTTGCCCTACAGTGGTGCCCAGTCACAGCCATGAGCAACACTACAGCACTAGCAATCACATTTTCCTCTTCCACCTAGTGATGCTGCTCTTCACAGCAAGGAAGCCTTCAGCATAACTCATTCTAGGACCTGTATCCAAACCTTTGAGGTTCCAGCACCATTCTTCAGTGGAGGAAAAAAAAAGCCCCCATCCCTGCCTCCTCATCCAGAGCCACCAGTGACCCTTTCAGCCCTTTCCAGGTCTCAAACCCTTCTCACGCAAGGCTGCAAGGGAGGTGGTAGGAAGGTATGGCCTTACACTGATGACAGAAGTAAATCCTGCTATAGAACTTTGACCTACAACCTGAAGGTGCAAGCATGGCCACTCATCCTCATCACTGTCTAGGGAGTATTCCTGTGCAGATTTTTTACCATGGTTAATTACTGCTTTCAGTTCTAATGGCTGATCGGGCAACTAGCTTGGCATCAAAGAGGCCTTGTTTGTATGGCAAGAATGAGTCAGGCCATTAATACTGTTAGTCTTTCAAATATTATTTTCTTAAACACTGGTAGATAGTGCTCGAGGTGCTGACCCTAGAGGTTAGCCAGAAGTTCACAAGAATAATCAATCTGAAGAGCTGAGGTTTTCGTGGTGATTGATAAGAATAAACTATGCACTGTTTCACAATAGTATGGTAATGCTATGATACAGCAGATTTATGTGCTACAGTGAGATCCCAAATAAAACAACTATTAACAGCCATGTAGGTAGATATGCAAAAATCAGAAGTACAGGATGAGGTTTGGGTTTTTTAATTTCAAAAAGGACACTGTTGAGTAATACATCTGATCTAAATACAGTAGACACCTTACCCATGTTCCGGAGTTCTGCTTTAAGAAGGAAGGGAACCCTTGTATGAACATGGGTTTTCAAGCAGAGGAACATTATTAGGGTGCAAATGCGTAGAGATATTTTATCTTGATAGAATAATCAGGTCTTAATTTAGGGGAGAAACAGCTTTAGCCAGTCTTAGCCATTTGCCTGTGAAAAGTTGTGTCTCATTCTGTGCTTCCTATTCCTTCTGATCATTTAACAGCTGGAGACTAAGCTGCTCCAAGAAAAGCTTCCTACAGTGCTTCTTAGAATTTTCTACTAGTTAAGATACAGCATTTCTTGCAAGATTAAGACACTTAGGGCAACAAAGAATGAGAACCCTATGGTAAGTGTGCAGTAAGAGGTAGTTAGCGTTTCAGAGAAATGACATTTTCTCCTGTGAAGCCTGAAAGTGGAACTTTGGAGCAGACATCTGGGAAAAAAAAAATTATCTGTGGCCTGCAAAGCCTTCCTTATCTCAAAATACAATATTCTCTCCAGTATATAGTGCCATCTAAGCACACCAGAGGAATGTTAATCGCTTTGGACAAGTAGATCAAGTATACTCGTAGTGAAGTTAGGGAACACTTTTCATCTTGGGTAACTACAAGTGCCCAAAACAGATGTCAACATCATCAACTAGCTTGTTCTCATTAGTGTCAGCTTCTTAACAGAAATCAACATTCCAGTTGTGAGTGCAGCAGACTTTTCAGATCACTCTTCCTATTAGTCTAATTAGATTGCATTAATGATTGAACTACAGCACATGCTGAAAAAATCTCTAGCTATTTCTTTTGGTAGGCAGTAGCATTCTTAGGCTACTTAGTTTTAGAAGCAGCTATACAGCTTTCTGTACTAACAACTGCAAGGAAACTAGTTTACAGTTGAGGATCAGGATTATGATTTAGGTAAGTGGCTGATAGAGGAAGTGTGGTAAACACTTTAAGCAACAAGCTTAAAGCATCTCAGAAAAAGGATAGACAATGTGAGATGATTAACAGTGAAACAAGAAGTTACATTCCCCTTCAGATTACTTTATACGAACAAACTTTCAAGTTAATGAAAGAAACTGGACTTGCAAGTCTAGAAACATTTCTATTTAAAAGCTAGAGACAAAAATCTAAAAAGTTTTGCATAGTTTCATATACTGAAGTAGTAACAGTTCTGCTAAGAGAAGTCACACCTTCGACACATTCACAAGGTACTGAAAGCACTAAGTTAATGTCTTTAAGATAAGGAAACAGAATGCAAGGCATAGACATCCAGAATATGCCCTAAAAAAAAACTCCCCAAAGGAAAACATACTATGAAAGGAGAACATTGCTTTGTACCTTTGTTGTAACCCGGTACGTGATATATGTCTCCATTGTGCACACATGTTTTTTGGGATCATCAACAGTAACAAAGAGGTCTCTAGTTTCCCCATCCAAATCATCATCCAGCTGCAGTCGGTTGAGGAGAGATGAGGAGGAGGCTGGGCTAGAAGTGTCCACAGGTGTGCCATTGGGTAGACTGAGATCCTGTATCGGAGAGATGAAAACAGCAAGTTTTTAACATGTGAGCAGATCCACTGTAAAGCACAGTATTCCCAAAGATGCCACTGACAAGCTTCACTAATACATTACAAGAGCTATTTATTCCAGCAGCTACAAGGATCATCCGTTTCCAGGATACCTGGGCAATCCTCTAATGTTCGGGCTTTGAGCATTAGGTTGCTCCACTGTTCCACAAGTCGAAGAGAAAGCACGTCACTACCACACCTCCCCTCAGTATGGCGCAACCTGGTTTCTACGTGTGAAGAAGTAGTATTGCTGAACCAACAGTTCCTGATGAGACTGAAACAACTTCGACTTCGAAAACAAAGCAGCTAGACAAATCAAGAGACCTACTCATAGGACAGGTTTCAGGCAAAGTGGGAAACCATTCAGCTGACTGGAATGCCGTCAGCCTTCACCTCCGGGGACTCCTATAGCAGAGGAAGGAGGGAAAACTTGTATCAGAGGCTTCCCATCCAGTCCATTAACTTCCAAATGCGTTGACAGCAGAGACTGAATTGCCATCACTGCACTACAGGACAGTCACAGATCATCCGCTCCAGCACCCATGTCTATGCACATCTCCCTTCTGGAGTCCCAAGCCCAAGGAAAACATTGCATTTTACTTTGAGAGGTCTTCTGTTCCATCCTTTCAATTCCAAGAGCATCATCCAGTGCCTAGGGAAGACAGAGGCTAAAGGAACCAGCAAGTGGCTATTTTAGGAAGAGAAGCACAAGGGTTTGGGAAGTCTGTAATTCCTTGAAACTGACTCAGCAGCCGGAGCGGGGGTGGGCACAGAACAGACCAAAAAAAGCTTTATAGCCAACTTGGTACATTCCCACACCTTTGAGTGTCACTCTGACATAGACCATCTACTCCATACAGCTAGCTAGTGGTTAGTCCCCTTTGCATAAATACCACTGCAACTTCACACGTGTTCTCTGCTCTGGTTTTGTAGCACAGGGAGCTGACAGCACATGACAAGTTGTATAATATTTACAAACATCTGACAACAGTATTAGAAAGTCCTAAAGATCCATGGCTGCTCTTTTCAAAGAAAAGAGGAGTTTGTTTGTTTTAGCTAGTAGCACAAGAACAGATTTATACACAGAGAGTTTCCCTCGTAAAGACAAAGGTTCCTCTGGTCACTAGACAGAGAAACATCACTACAGCTAAGCAGATTGACTAGAAGTGTTTCAGTTTTAAAATTACTGCTTAGCTCCAGCTTCACAGAGTCTTTAAGTGGCTAAATGAAATGTGTAATCTTAACAATACAATCCTGTTTGAGTAAGATCCTCTTTGTCCGTCAGTATTCCTTATGCAATTTTGGCTAATGTTCCAGCTGGACAAGGGTAATCCCTGTCTTCAAAAGAACTCCTCCTTTGTTCAAGGGTTCAGAATTACAGGTGACAGCTTCAAGTTAAAGCTACTTAGCCAGTCAAAAGCAGACCTTGATAAGAACAAGGCTAAGTTCCTAACAGTCTTTGTCACAAACCCATCATGGGAGCGCTGGGATTTTACAGACAGCCCTCTGCCTATTGCAGTCTTGCAGAACTGTGGTAGTATTGATCTTCGCCTTGGGGAGGTAGGGAGAATAATGCTTTAGCCTAGACATTTTGGGAAAGGGGCAATCTAAACTATCACCTACTAACAAAGAGGTTAGATGCATTCTCCCAGCTAATTCTCAGAAGTGGTTGCCAACAGATGAGATATTTCAGATTTAACTGGCAAGTGAGCCAAGAATTGGAAAGCAGGCCCTCAAATGCTCTCTTAAGAGGGCAAAAAAGCAGGATGAGCATGGCACAGCTTGCCTGCTCATACATGAGGTAGGCACAGCTCAAACCACACAAGCACCTGGCCCACGCTCAACACAACAGGAACAGATGCAACAGGAAGAAGCAAGCAATGCTGCAAGAACTCAGCAGATAAAGAGTTCGGTTGGAGTTTCACAAACAGAGTAAGCACAAGACAGGGTAAGATTAGCAACAGGAGATGTCTTCAGAAAAGCTGCAGTTCAGCTAGACAGGAGAATTTGGCTGAGCAAAGAGCGAGGCGAATCTTGGGACACTGCAGTAGCTGTCGACAAATCTGGTCCTGTTTCCAAAGGGAAAAGACAGCTCTTCATCACCCATGTGCAATAAGCATTAGTATAAGACAAGTTGTGCCAGAACCGCAGCCAGTCAAATTCTAAGCTTCCAGTATGGAAATTAATTAACTTGCAGAAACAGCTTAAGCCTGGTTGCACAGGAGATCTCAAAAGCTCATAACAAAACGCTTCCAAAAGAGAGCTTGCATAATATGATGGAATCTGCCTAAAATAAGGAAACTCTGCACCAAGGTGTCAGAATAACTGGAGGAAGGACCAAAGATGGAGCTTGCAGCCACTTGCATGAAGTTAGTGACTTTCCTCACTGGTTCTCTTGAGAGATAAAAATATCACAGTAGCATGTCTTGCACTTTTTAAGCAGGGCGCATAGGCTTATGAAGGCTGAAATCCCTTCAGTCTGCTTCGAGTGTGTTTTTGCAGGCACAGGTCCTCTGGAACATCTCAGGTCTTAAAATAAAGGCAGCGACAATTTCACCTGACCTCCGCCTTGGATAAAACACCTCAGATCTAGATCAAGTAAGGCTTCTACCATCAACTCTGGTTAGGAGCAGGAGGGCTGCTAGCTGTGAGGGGGTGGCAGGACAGATGATGTGTACATTGGAAGTACCACCATGCTCTGCCTCACCTGTGATGGCAGAACCCTGCCCTGGCAGTCCCAGCTGGCATCACACCCTGCTACTTGGCTAGTTTTCAGTAGTTGGAAGGCCAAGTCAGAAGCTTCTTAATGGATGGAGACTCCTAGCAAACTGCATAAGGAACGATGCTTACGACTGCTGAACCTTCGTTCAACAGTCGGCAGCATTGGTTTGATGAAGTCTTGCGCTGTGGCTGGAAAGAGGTTGGCTTTGAAGTGTCACAGCAGATGGGCTAGCAATCTAAGTTGTCTCAAGCTGTAATCTTTTCAGCAGAGCACCTCCTCATCATGTTAACCAGCACTGGCTTTTCTTCCATGGGACTCTGGGGATTTTTTGCAGTTGGGGAAGCAAGGCTACATCATCTGTTCTAGTCTACTTATACCATAGCAAGAGGAGTATGTCCTGCAGAGCCTAGCACAAAAGGAGACCTGCAGCCTTCCACGTTTCTACCTTCCAGTGTAGTTACCATACCCACAAGCATTAGAAATACTGACTAGTATTAATAGTTTTATATAATGAAGTCTGACTTCAGTGCCAGAGACTCAAGCACCAGCATCTCCTCTAGTACACCAAGTAGCTGCTCATCCACTGTTTTAAGCACCTATCCACATTTTCAGAGATCAGGACAGTCCAAGTCCCAGCAGGTACCTACTGCTCACAAAGCTCTTCACAGAGGTGAAAAAAAAAAGGAAGCCTTTTTGTCACAGCACCTGTTATTCATAGTACAGTCAGCCTGCCATGAATCTAAGCAGTGCCACATCAGGGAGGAAGAGAGGCTGTTTCTGGCAGCCAGAATGGAGGAGCTCAGGTGAAGGTCTATCAAGGCCTGGATCACAACCTACAGCAGAAATAGTAAGTCATTCAGACCTTCAGGTTCATGATCTACTGGTTAAGTACCAGGCTTTTCAGCACAGTAGTACAACCACCTACAGGCAGACCCTTCACATGTTCCTATGGAGTTTTTAGGATTCCTCAAGACACTCAAATTTATGGGTACATGAGATTAGATGACTCTAGCAGCACACGTTTTGTATCCTACAGTGCAGGGCAAGTAGGAACTAACTGCCTGTGTTGGAAATGCACAAGCCCTGCCAACTATGCAGGCTGCTATCTGGTAAGGAAGCAGCTTCACATTCTTTTGTTGTATTATGCAGTTCAAACACCTTCACTAGTCACCCTGCCTAGAAATAGGTACTAAATCTACCAAGAAGTTCACTTCATCCAAGTTTAAAATTCAACTGAATTTTATAAACTTGAAGTCTGCATGTGAGATGCAAAACGAGTTGGTAAGTTTCCAGCTGATGTCATCTTCTCCCTCCTTGATTCTCCCAGGAGTTTTTCCAAGACTCTGGATTTACAGAGCAGCTTGGATCCACATAAAGTAAAACCTCAGGAGCTTGGTATTCAGTCTTCTGGATGGCAGCCTCCTGCAATGGAGCAGTACACACCAGAGAAAGCATCCAGGACTCAGCCCTTCAAGGCTTTAAAAAAAAAAAAAGAGGTCTAAAATCCTGTAGGTACTGGCTTATTGTCAAGTGAAGATCATGAAGTCTCCTCCTGACTAAGTGCAGCTAGTCAATACAAACCGAATGTGACTTTTCACCTGTCCTGCCTCAGCAATCGTACAGCTGGACCAGGCAGCTTTGCTATGCAAGCAGAACTCCGTGAAGGAAGCAAAGAGGTGGTTCAGCCAGGTCTTCCAAGCACACGAGCTCCTCTCTGAAAAGAGTTAGCCTGAAACCACCTGATGTGCAAGCACATTGTTGTCATTCAACAGATGACAGTAAGTGACATTGAGAAATGTTGCTACTTAAAGGCAAGTGGTGCACTTAACCCCAAATATTCCTGCCTAACTCGGGGACCTTACAGCCAGGCCAGTACTACTAGAGCCTCACTGCTTTGCCTCTGGAATCAAGCACGCTGTACCTTTCTCCTTGTGTTTCAAGGTGTTCTGTTGCTTTTTGCCATCTATTTCCCCAAGAGACATAACCACAGATACAATCATGTTGAGGGGACAGTGATTCCACATGACAACTGCAGCTGGTTTCTGGAACAATCTCACCTTCATACCTTCAGTACACGACAATAAGTCACAGCAGAATTGTTGCTGGTGACTGGAAAACTCAAACAGTTTAGACATCAATATTTCCAAGACACTATAAAAGCTTGCGTTAATTTGGCTTTCACAGACCTGTTCATAGCATTACTTGTCTCACCCCAGCAAGTTTTGAAAGCAGGTATTTTTTGCTTATAGAGTTCTCTGCCACTAGCCTGTACAGGCCAGCTCTGGTAGAAAGAGAAAGCACCTCTCCATCCTCCAGACCATCTAGATCAGTTCGTCTGTCACTGACAGTACAGTATCCTATTAGAGGATCTCACTGAGCATCTGTATAGAGAACTCAGTCTGCACAAGACTATTATTCAATACCAGCAGCAGACAAATACCTAAACTTCTCTTCAGATAGAGAACAAGGAAATAAAGGGTAAGTAAATGCCTTTTCTGTATGTTAAGTTTCATTCCCTACCAGGCATCAGCATCATACATTATTTACTACAGGTCACCTTTGTTGCCTCACAGATATCTGAGATAGATATGAGATACTGCATGTCGTCTCCTCTTGCACTTGTCTTGGGGCAGGTACTTCGAGGCAAGAGTGACCAAAGTAGGGATTCAGACTCCTTGCTCTACAAGTTTGTTTTTTTTTTAAAAAAAAAAGAAAAAACTCACAGTTAAAACTCCAAAACCCCTATTTATTCTGAGGAGGAAGTATGACACTTCTACACTGATACAAAATAAGACAGTGCCAAGTTGTAGTTTGACAAGAACTATGAGAATCAACTTTTAAGACTGGACTTACCCTCCTGGGAAAGGGTAAGCAGTTACATGTTCACCAGCTCCTGACATCCTTCTCCAGTAACGGGAAAAAGTACAGTGTGTGTGGGTGTACGCACAGGAACAAGATTATACCCTCAGAAGAGGTCAGTGTTTTCCACTATATTAATCATCTAGAATCAGACTGCAAAGTTGAGGCTATTTTAAGAGCAACAAAGACTAATCTCAAATCAGAAGCAATACTTCTTGCTTTTACCTGGAAACATGTCAGCAGAGGAGGGACACACCAGGTGTAGAGGACACAAGCCCAGACTTTTACCTCCTAGCCCTGGAGGGTATTATGCAGCAAGTCTGTGGGCCCTACAGTGTTGGGCAGAAAGCCCCTAACTCTCACGAGGGGACCACACCTAGTCCAAGCTGCACCTCCACAGTTCCAGCAGTACCACGGGATTCTGCTCATCTAACCAAAAAGCCGCTAGACAAAGACTGGATCAATTTGTTCCTGGGATATTTTAGAAAGGTGTCAGAGTACAGCATGCTGCCAAGCCATGAGTCTGCTGACTTTGTTCTGGAGTTCACCACTTGAACTAGTGTTTCTGCTCTGCAGGTCAGAGTTGCCTGGAGATAAACTCCTCAGTATCCCTGAAAAAATAAGAATTTCAGACACAGCAGGTGAACAGCATGCAGTTTGGTGCCACTCGAGATCTAGGAGCATTCTTACTTACAAAGGTATCACACTTGGAATAGTGTTTGTTTACACTTTGGCTGGACAGAGAAACATTGGAACAAGTTTTGCAGAGACACTACAGGATTGACACGAGCACTTTCCAAGCCTTCCCATACAGGTCATGGAATTCCCACCTCTTTCCTGAGGCTAACAGCCAAGTTTCATAGGATGGATTATTTTACTTTGTGGTTTGTCTTCCCATAAGTCACGACAGTTAAGCTAACCAGAGCAAGAATGTGGGCACAGAAGCGTTTCCTGCAAATAGCGTTTTCAGCAAGCGCTGTAAGCCATCTCCTACCTCTGTTGCTGAAGTCTTCAGGGACTCAGCTATGGCTTGGTTTCAGCCCTCCTGTGTATAGGAGTAAAGGGGGATGTCACAAGAAAGTGTCAAGTACCACATCAGACCATCTGTTCATTCAGTCTGGCTGTATGTCTGTCTTCTTACAGAGTCCTTAAGAGGGTGGCCTCTTTTCCTAGTCTGGAAGGGGAAATGTGCAGTATCACACTAAAGCTAAATGTGGTTCAGGTTACACTCTAAAAATGAGTATCATGAGTGGCATCTCACAGATATTTTACAGCAGTTAAGACAAGTTCTTTAATACTAGTAATAAACCGTGTTACTGTGCTACCTTGTGCACAAAAGGTCAAAAGGCTTTGGGGGCCAGGCATTTGGCAGAGGAAATAGGTTATTATTTGGAGCAGACATTAATCAGGCAAAACGTAAAGGGATAAGGCATACTTTTGTTTTATTAACTCTCACTAACCTGACATGTACTTCCTCATAGCCCTTGAACAGGAAGGAAAGTGTAAGGAATAACAGGATGCTTGCCACATCTTATAGCTCCCTTACTGTGGCAAGGTATTTTAAATGCAAAGAGGTATTTTAACACATCCACAGGATGAACTATTCTTTTGGAAGAATCATAGAATGGCATAGGGTGCAAGAGACGTCAGAGATCATCTAATCCAACCTCCCTGTCATGGGCAGGGATGCCTCTCAACTAGACCAGGCTACTCAAGGCTCTGTCCAACTTGGCCTTGAACACCTTCAGGGAGGGGGCATCCACAACCTCTCTGGGCAATCTATTCCAAAGTCTTACCACCCTCGTACTGAAGAATTTCTTCCTAAGATCTAATCTAAATCTGTTGCCTTCAACTTAAACCCATTTCCCCTTGTCCTATCAGTGGACACTCTTGTAAAAAGTCCCTCCCCAGCCTTCCTGTAGGTTCCCTTCAGGTATTGGAAGGCAGCTATTAGGTCCCCCCCGAAGTCTTCTCTTTTCAAGGCTGAACAATCCCAGCTCCTGCAACCTGTCCTCGTAGCAGAGGTGCTCCAGCCCCTGGATCATCTTTGTGGCCCTCCTCTGAACACTCTCCAACAGATCTGTGTCTCTCTTATGGTGGGGACACCAGAACTGGACGCAGTATTTGAGGTGGGGTCTCACAAGAGCAGAGTAAAGGGGGAGAATCACCTCCCTCGACCTGCTGACCACACCTCTCTTGATACATCCCAGCATGCGGCTGGCCTTCTGGGCTGCATGAGCACACTGCCGGCTCATGTTGAGCTTCTCATCTATCAACACCCCCCAAAAATCCTTCTCTTCAGGGCTACTCTCAACTCACTCTGTGCCCAGTTTGCATTTGTGCCTAGGATTGGCCCAACCCAGGTGAAGGACCTTGCATTTTGACTTGTTGAAGCTCATGCAGTTTGCACTGGCCCATTTCTCAAGCCTATCAAGGTCCCTCTGGATGGCATCTCTTCCCTCAAGTGAGTCCACGGCACCACACAACTTGGTGTCGTCGGCAAACTTACTGAGGGTGCACTCAATGCCATCATCCATGTCGCTGACAAAGATGTTGAACAGCACTGAACCCAGAACAGACCCCTGAGGGACACTGCTTGACACTGGTCTCCATGTAGACATCGCGCCATTGACCACAACTCTTCGAGTGCAACCATCCAGCCAGTTCTTTATCCACCGAGTGGTCCATCTGTCAAATCCGTGTCTCACCATTTTAGAGACAAGGATGTCATGTGGGACAGTGTCAAACACCCTGCACAAGTCTAGGAAAATGACAACCATTGCTTTACCCATGTCAACCAGCGCTGTAGCTTTGTCATAGAAGGCCACTAAATTAGTCAGGCATGACTTGCCCGTAGTGAAGCCACGTTGGCTGTCACCAACCACTTGGTTATTTTATGTGCCTTAGTACAGCTACCAGAAGAATCTGTTCCATGATTTTACCTGGCACAGAGGTAAGGCTGACTGGTCTGTAGTTTCCTGGGTTGTCCTTGGTCCCTTTTTTAAAGGTGGGGGTGATGTTTGCCTGAAGAAATGGCCTCAGATCTAAGGTTAGCTTCTACATCTGTTTAAAAAGCACTAGAGTCCTCACAGTAAGCTGTATCTGTCATCCTAAGCAAAAAGCCAGTCTGGCAACTGTCCAGCAAGATTAGTTCAATTATGCTTAAGATGCAGAAAGTAGTAGAAAAATGCTCATGACCTAAAGAAAAGCAAGAGAATTTAACATTTAGGCAGACTTGGATTTGCATCTTTTAGCAGAGCTAAAGGTTCTTTCTTCCTTCTACAGTTCTGAGTAGAAGGCAACAGACACCAATCCCACTCCATCTCCAGAGCTCAAAGATCTCCACAAATGGCAGAAGCTGGATGTCTTCAAAAACATTTAGAAAAATACAGACCTTTAGAGTCAAGTCTCCAATTACTCTCCTCTCGCTCTGTTAAGTTCCACGTCCATCTGCAAGGAGTTTGCTTCAAGATTACTGCTTGTTGTATAACTTGAATTATTATCAAAAGGGTTCTGCAGCTGTGTGCACAGAACATTATAACCCATTTTAACATGCTAAAGATCACCTTGTTAATGAACAAGCCTAACAAACCCAGTGTTTTGTTTAAAGCTTCATTTTCAGAAACCTGAGCTCTGACCTTCTAAATAGCAAAGCAGCAGCCAGGATTCAGACCATGAGCAGGAAAACTTGAATCCAGCATATGACTGGGAGTCATTCCCAATCCAAGAAGCCAGATTTATATCTGATTACAGATGGAGCAGTTTGTTAAGCTTGTCCAAACGAAACTGCCTTCTCCTAGAGACATACGGCTTTGTGTTAAACCTCTGCAGACACACCACACAGCAGTTTTTTCCTGTTCACACTCTAGAAGTAGGTTTAGCTGCATCAGTTATCTAGACATCCAGTGTCACCAGAGTGTCAATTTGTTTGAGAGGTTTTCAAGACCAAACAGTAATTTTTTTTTTAACTGTGAACAGATGCAAAGGATTGGGGAGAAGCGGAGAGAAGAAACAGGAGGGAAGGAGATGATAGAAGGCTAGTAAGCACTATAGTATGCTGGTAAATACTTCATTTAAACAAGCAAGAATACACTTCTGTATTGCACTACAACGTGGGTTTCTTCATGCTCACTGTTTTAGATGAGTTGCATTAGCATTTCCCCACACAAGGTCAGTGGAGGTTTCATGAGAGCAAGTCAGACTGACGAGACATCACTGTGTAAGTAAAGGAGGCAGAAATATTGGAAGAGGAGAACTCATGTTTTCATCTCAAACCCTGGAGAGCTGGAGGAGTGTGTTCTTGGAGTAGCTCTCAGAGTTAGTTTAGGCAGATGCAGTTAAAGGGATAATCCTCCATCACGTTTGCTGATAAGCAAGATGTTTTCCAGCAGAAAGGCACTTACTCCTGGAGGGGTAAAATAAAGTGTGCTATCTGTTGAAAAAAAAGAAAAAAATAACAGGAAAAAAATCCACACAGTACAACTGCTTCACTCCCTGCTTTAAGGAGCACAAGTAAGGAAAAGCAGTCGTGCAGTATTTCCTCACACTATGAGAACTGTCTGTAGAGACTGATGGAGGGAAGAAACAAGGCATGAGATCTATAGACTAACTCACCTACAGAAAGAGCCTTTATTTATATGGCCTAAGTTCCCGACAGTGATTCTGGCACACACAGCTTCAAATGAAGTAAACTGACACAGGAGCAAGCTAGTCAGCACACAAAGTCAGAACACAAGTCCTGAAGATGCCAAGCTGATCACTGGCAATAAATGGTATTAATATTTTCCAAGGATTTTCCTGGCAACAATCCAAACACACAGCTTCACCTTGGCAGCATCCAAGACTTTCACTTACAGTTTGCTTTACATTAGCATCTGAAGAGCTACAGCAAAAGTCCCAGTTCTACCCAGATGAGCACAGGTTTGAGTATCACATGCGGTGCTCAGCTGCTGGCCATGGTGAACCCATGACAGGTAGTCAGTCTATCACTTACCATTCCCACCGCCAAGCTAGGCGAAAGCAGCTGTTGCTAACAGCATCTGCAGCATCCAGGGGGAAGAGGCTTCTCTGCCCTTGAGCAACACCCGCACTGCAGCATATTGCTTTCAAGGAACATATCACGTCATTCAAGCTCAATGGAAAAATGAGGCCAACTAAGCAGACAGACTAAGACAGGAGTGGGGTTTTTTTTACACCCTAAGAGACCTTTCAGAAAGATACAGCAAGTTCCATTCAAGCAGTGTAAGGCACCACTCTCCCCATGAGGACAGGGCATTGAACAAGTGTAGTAACAGCTTTCCTAGTAGATGTGACAGAGACAAGCTTCACCCCTTGCCAGTATTCCAGCTTTGAGAGGCTACTAGCTACCCTCATTAGACAGACAGCGTTAGGGTGGTTTAAAAGACCTTGTTTTTTCAGACTTAAAGTCAGCTTGTTGGAGCACAGACTAAGAATAAGAACCAGGATTGAAGCATGTGCTTCAGTGCTGTAAGCCATCCCATCAATAATCACAGTACAGACTACTGCAACTATTATTTTCCAAGACAGGCAGAGAGGTTGTCATCCTCACAGTAGGGTCTGCACTCCCTAATTTGAGGGTATCATCTAGAAGCAAGTAAAGCCTGTTGCTATTTACATTTTGTTCATTTTCCTAGAGAGTAGAGTACTACACAGCTTTGTGATGTCTTTGCTCCCACACGATAGTGTAGTTCTCGTCAACCTGAGATACATAAAGCCACAAACCAAAGTCCAGTAGAAGCCCATCTTTAGGGCTTAGAGACATCACTACTTTCACTTCTCACCTACTTCTTATTGCTTCATAGAAGCAGCGGCATAGAAGCTCTGAACATGGCTGTAAGACAGTGATGTTCTCCAAAAGAATACATGCTTTGAGGACCACTCCAGATATAGCTCTTGGCTGAGCTCTTTCCTTCCCTGCTGTACGAATTTTGGATTATTGCTTTTATTTTTAGATCCACTAACCCACGTCACCTACATGCTTATTCAAACAGGTATATCATGATTTCTGTGAAACGTTTGGTTGAGAGTTAACAGTTTTGGCATTATAACATCAACTATAGCTGAAATCAACATCTCTTTCCACCTCTCCCAATTCAGAAAATAAAACACGTCCCACGAACTCATCCATCAATAAACCATACAAGTTGGACTGACACGGAGAATGCTAACTCCTTAAGAGAGTTGCAGATCACTGCATTTGTTTTCCACCTTCAGTTGGCCACTGCAGTATTGCTAGTAGCTACCCTGCTGTCAGTCATTGCCCTTGGCAACAGGAAGAGAAACAGGTTCCCCACAGTTTCTCAATAATTTACTAAGAGTAAATTCATTCAGCTTTCACATCAGAGTTGCAGCTGCCACCACCTCCAGGATGGAGTTCGGAGCTGTCTGCCCCATCTCATCCCAGTGATGGGAGTAGTTTTCTCCAGCCACAAGAGCTCGGAGTACTGGCTGCACCGTAACCCAGGCTCAAGCAGACAAGTCAGCCACAGCTCAAAGAGTCAGCACAGCTCAGCGTTTCAGATCTTGCTCAAGGTCAGCAGAGAACAAGCCTCAGTGAAGTTAATTCTGAGAAATACGCAAGATTAAATGCCATTTTTAGTGGGAGTATTGTCTTCTGTGGACTGAAGGCACACACACAAGTCAATCTCAAAGACGTAGCTTAGGTGTTGCAAGTCGATTTTAACGTAGCAGAACTGAGTGAAGTCTCACTGCACCGTAAGAGCTCCCGTCTTGTCTCCTGACCTACTTTACAGAAACCAGCCTCTCTGCTCAGATAAGGGAGAGACTGGCTCATGTGACAGCCAGATGATCTGTTTGAGATACCATAAGAGTCACCCACAATGCTAGAAGACACCAGGACACAAGCTTGCAGGTTAATCTAGGAACTGAGGTCTCTCAGATCACTGTGTCAATAGGAAAGTCTTCATCCTCTGCCCCTCCCATCATTAATTACAGGGACATGCTGCCTGAGGCTTATCACAAACCCTTGAGGCACCCGTAAGAGAACAGTGTGCCCAGACAGCTGTAAAGAGAGAGCTCCTTAATCAATCTAGTTATCCTCTTCTCCCCATGAAGGAGCTCAGAGAGCATTCAGCAACTCCAGTAGGTTAAAGGCATTCCAGCACAGGCAGCCCAGAGGATTCTTTCCGACCACCAAGCATAACTTTTTCCACCATGGCTGACAAGTTATTGCCAAGACTCATCCTTGTGAAACCTATCTGAAGAACCAAGTTCCTCTACGTACATTTTGAATATCTGTTTTCAATACTCCCTCTCATTAAGTATGAAGCAATCCTGTTGAAAAAGATAATGAAAGCTGTGCAACACCGAATTCAACCTCAAAGTATAGCCCTCCCTCCTCTATGTTTAAATAAGAGCCACAAAGTAATAATACTGTTATACAGTAGAAGCTATGTTCAGTCTTACCAGATGGAAAGATTAAAAGAGTAACGGTACTTAGTTATGTTGACGCAAGTGTTTGTCCGAAGCTAAGTGTTAGCTTGTTCAGAAGAGATGGGAACTGCCAATTCCAGAGAACCTCACTGTAGGGAAGTTGTGGATCGTAAAGGGACCCACGTACAGTTTTACAACAGTATTAGAGCACCTACATTGTAACACACGACTAAAGCATCCTTACCAATAATATCCTACTTCTATAAATTAAGGCAACTGCATTGTTCTATGTGCTTCTACACCATCAAAACCCAGGCTGGCTACAAGCAAAAAGGAGAGAAGCATGCCATCTTTTTGGCAAGAAGCCACGGTACTAACCTGTTCAAAGGATATCACGAGTTTGAGAGATGAAGCAGCTAGAGAAAGCAGTTCTAGTTACCACCATCATGAAAGATGGGAAACTGGATTCAGCCAGCAGCTCAGCTGTGGGCAGAGCTCTGACGGCAAGCTGAAAGCCATGCCAGGTTTAAGTCAGTTCTTTTGACTGGTAGACTAGAAAAGACCTGCCTGATGTTCGTGCATGCACACACACGGTGCAACAGGAGAAGAGAAAGCAGTTCCTTTAACAGCCATCCAAAACTGAGGTTCAAAGACAACAACTAAGCTCAGTCTTTGGGATCATAGCCTGCTTATGAAGCACGTGGAAGACAAGTGCTCGTACCTAAAAGTTTCCTGATCTAAGAATCATGGTTCAGTGATTTAACCCACATGTACTATGCAACGCAACCTCCCTATTCAGTGCAGTGACTGCGGAAGAGAACCACAGGATTTCCGAAAAGCCAGGAAAACAGCTTCATAAATAGGTGAATTCAGAAACAGTTAGGAGACAGTTCAACCAAACCAGTGATCCTACCGTCCTAGGTTGAAAACAGCATTCCTGCATCCTCTAAGCACTTTTCCTGCAGACAAGGACAAGACTTTAATGGAAGAAACCTCATGTTCACAGGTCCTTATGGGTAACTCTAATCACAATAGTATTTGCTGAAGAGACAGCACAGCAGAGGTGACATTAATCTAGAAGGCTTCTGAAGTGCATTGGTGACAACTGCCTGACACAGGCGAACAACAAGCTGGTGAGGGGAGATGTTTTGCTGAGCTTTAGTCTTACAAAGAAGGAAGAATTGATCAGGGATGTGAACGTAGTGGGCTGCCTCGGCCGCAGTAGCCATGAGCTGGTGAAGTTCGGGATCCCAAGAGGGAGCAAAGCAAAGAGCAGGGCCACAACCCCAGACTTCCAGGAAGCAGACTTCGGTCTCTTCAGGGATCTGCTAGGAAGAAACAGAGGCATTCAAGAGAACTAGTAGATTTTCAAGGAATATCTCTTCAGCCCTGAAAACTGGTCTAACCGAATGAGCAGGAAATCAAGCAAAGGTGGCAAACGCATCATCAGTGAGAGAGGACCAGGTTAGGGAGCATTTCAACAAACTGGACAGACAAAAGCCCATGATGAGACGGACCCACAAGTACTGAGGGAGCTGGATGATGTCACTTTCAATTATCTTATCCTTATTATAGTGATGAGGGAAGGCTGGCGACAACTGGAAGAAACCAAGTGTCACTCCTGTCTCCAAGACAGCAGACACAGGGAACTACAGGCCAACCAGTCTCACTTCAGTCCCTGGAAAGATGATCAAGAAAATACTGGAGACCATCTCCAAGCACTTCAAGGATATGGTGATGAGAAGTCAGCATGGACTTAAAGGGAAGTCATAGTGGGTGTTGGGTTGGTTAAGTATGAAGATACAACTGCCCAGGTGTACAAGCGGAGAGCTTTAATGTGGTTTATCCCAACTTTAACAGGGCTTTCAACACTGTCTCCCATAATATCCTCCTAGACAAGCTGATGAGGTACAAGCTAGGCAGATGTACAGCAAAGTGGACTGAAAACTGGCTGAACCTGGTCTCAAAGCATTGCAATCCCACAAATTCCAACCAGAGGGCAGTCAGTAGTGGAGTACACCAGCAGAAAATAAGGCCACTACGGTTTGACACCTTGAATAATGACCTAAGTGACAGGACAGGGTACATCCTCAGCAAGGGTGCTGGAGTGCAGAACTGGGTGGAGCATGTGACACATTGGATGGTTTCCTGCCATTCAGAGGGACCTCAACAGGCTGTAGAAATGGGCTGACAGGTACCTCATGAAATTCAACATAAGGAAAGGCAAAGTCCTGCACCTGGCAGGAATAACTCCATGTAGTAGTACATGCTGGGGGGTGACTAGTTGAAAAGTAATTTGGCAGAAGGAAAAAAACACCCCGCACAATACATCCCCCAAAAAACCCAACGCACACAATAGATCCTGGTCGAAAAGTTGACCAGGAGCCAACAACACACCTCATGGCAGAGAAGGCCAACAGCCTAGAAAGGAGAACACTCAGGGAATCCTACCAATATAGATACATACCTGATGGGAAGGAGCACAGAAAGACAGACTCTTTCAGTGGATCCAATACCACAACAAGAAACAATAGATATAAATGGAAATATTAAATTGCATTTCACTTAAATGCAAGAAAGAAATTTTACTTTGAGGGTGACTCAATACAGGAAGAGGTTGCCCAGAGAGATATTCAAAAAACAACTTCACAGTGTCCTAGGCAGCCTGCTCTGAGCCGAGTGGTCAGTCTAGAAGATATCCAGAAGTGCCTTCCAGCCTCCACGTCTCTGCGATGGTCAGTTTTGTGTTCTGGTAGATTGGAACTGAGATGAACTCATCCATACTAACATTGTTTCACGACTTCACCAACTTCAGTTTCTGACTTCCTGCAGTCCTCAGTCTCTCCCAAGACTGAGAATTTACCTCCAGCTTGCTTTAACAACAATATATGGTGCTGGTCCAACAGTTCTCATTTAGTCAGAGAAGGAAGGGGTTTGTAAAAGCTTAGGCAGATCTATTTTAAGCTTTCAGATTATACTGAAAACTGGTTTCATCTGTGGGTGGACGAAGTTAAAAGCAATAATTAAACTAGCAACCAAAGAGGCTAGAAGTAGAGCTCCAGACTCTCAGTACATTTTTTGTTGGAGAGCTGCCAGGCTCCCTTCCAGAATATAAGTGCTAAGTAACAGCACTCCAGCAAACACACCAAGTATTTATACTCAATCAGGTGCTAATACAGGCCCGGGGGTTCACCAGGGTGGTAGCTTGGAAGCTGATGAACAAGAGGTCACACGCCAGCAATAGTTTTCAGTTAGCAACCAGAAGTTTGCAGTAGGAGTTTCGACATCCATCTCCATGAATAGCAAATGCAGAGCAAATTCAAGCTCTGCATTCATTGCAAGCTTGGTATTCCACATCAGCTCTGCTTGATACACTACCTGTAAAACACCCCTGAAGCTCACTTCAGCTGTCTAGCATTAACAGAGCCAAATACAAGGCATGGGGATCTTCAAAGAAGAAAAACTTAACAAGTTATATACATAGCTGGCCACAAGTAAAGGATCAGTAGTCAGAGACGTCTGAAAGAAGACAAGGGAGTTTGAGCCCTAGCGCAGGCGGGATATTACAGCTTTTGGAGTGATAGGCAAGAAAACAATACTGGGAATTGGGACCTTATCAGACAGCTGCCAGTTTCAAGGCAGACTGTAGCTAGAATAGCCAACATCACCCTTGTTAGTAAGTAGCTCTCACGACACAAGTCTAGAGGGACTACAAGGACCATAGCAGGAGTAAGCCATACAGAACCCTTTCTTTCTAATTCTGCACAGCCTGGCACTTCCAACACTTTGCAGCATGCTATTAAATCCGCATGGCCTCAGTGGGGCTGCATTCTGAGTCTTATCATACTTCTACAGCCATTTGGGTACAATCACACAGCAGAACATCATCTACTTCTCACCTCTGCTCCGAACCCAGTAACCCATTAATAATGCCTTTTCTCCTCAGTGTCAAAGTGCTTGTCCTAGGGCACAGAGCAGATTCACTACTGAAAGTGACAAGCTAGTGAACTGGAGTCAAGAAGTCACATGCAAGCAAAAATTTTTTTTTTTTTTTTAAGGTAAAAAAAAAAGGAGAGAAATCCACACTGACACTTCACCATTTATCTTACCTTGCTATGCAGACGATCCACTCTGAAAAGCGGATCTCAATTAGCTGGCATGCTTTATAAAAGCTCTGTAAGAGACCAAGAGCTCAGTTTTACAGCTAACCCTGCAATGGACCCTGCCATGCATCCTTAAGGATTGTTTCCTCCTGCTCTCACCTGATATCAAAAAAAAAGGGTCAGTACCACTGAGGTTCAACTTTAGCTGTGTCCTTCTTCGGAGGCTCACAAGGGTAAAGGGAGAATAAGCCAAAAAAGCTGATGGTGACCAGGCACCAGGACAAACAATGTTTTACGCAATTAGACTTGACAGGAACAGAAACATCTTTATAGAAAAACCTGACCAATACATAAACACTTCAGAGACAAGAATCTACAACTCAACTGTTTCAAGTTTGCTGCAGAATCACTGTGAAAGCCAAGTACTCAGCCAAAAACATCCACTTCATTTAAGAGGTTAGATGCTGCTAAGAAGTCAAGGTTTCCTGGCTCCTAAAAGAGCACTCTCCTACAAGTCAGGATGAAGATGCTATTTCAGACAACGAAAGCTCTGCAGCCCTCTCAGTAAAACTCAGAAATCTTGGAACTAGTCTACTTTAGAGGGCCTCAGAACCATAGAAGCCACAGAAAACAGGGCAGAAGGTTCTCCTTTCTTTTCCCATTACCTACTGCTCTAGTAGCATTAGCCATTGTTCCTGAACAAGCAACCAAAGGTTTATGAGACTTCAAAGTTAGACAGGGTCTAAGGCACTAGATCATTCCCGTGTTTGAATCAAAAACCAACAGGAGACACAGAGGCAGTGCTCCTGTCCTCCAGGTTCCTCTGACTCAGGATGAAGTAGTGCTCTTACTCAGCCACGCCAAAAAAGTAAGGAAAGCATGCTTTAAAGAACGCAAAGCAGTGATGGCAGGGGTTCAACCACTTCAGGCTGCACATCTGTGGCAGTGGAAACTGAAGCACTGCTTTATGGGCAGACAACTTCCCCTACTTCTGCGCTTTTTCCCCTCAGCAGACTTCAGTCTTAGGTACTTTTATCTTGCAGCCATGCTTAGGAAGTATTTGCTCAGGGCAGGTAAGAAGAACCCAGAAAAAGCAAGTTATGCAGTTCATGGTGATGGGTCAGCCATTGCCACTGCCTCTTTGCCAGAGGGATGTCCTAGTACAGTGGTCCTTACAGAAGCTTACTGACTCAGAGCCACTTTGAAGCAAGAGACTTAGACCCAAACTCTTCCTGCAGTGTCAATCCCCACCAGATTCTCCAGAAAGGCCAAGAGAGCAGAAGAGCACAGCTCCTATTCAAGAATCAATAAAGAACAGCTGCAAAACTTTAAGCCCAAGTCAGACTTGGATGCTGACCTCCCTGTTACCCAACTACTGGAGCTATCCACACACCGTTAGTTGATTAGGGAGCCTGCCTTTGAAGAGATTAACAACCCACCACCAGAGATTATGACCAAGACACCTAATAACCACCTAAAATGCAGTTTTATCTATTTACCTCCACTTAGCATACTCGCTTTTTAGACTACTCAATATGCAGTGCAAGCAGTTGAAGTTAGTACTATCGCCTTATAGTTAGGAACACCTGTTTGTTCAATGAAGTTTCTCCTGAGGTGGGAAACAAGTCAACTCATTTTTTTTCTTGCCAGTGCATCAGGTGTTAAGCAGAAAGGACATCCCTCACACAGCAAAGCTGTTGGACTCTCTCCATCAGAAGGATCAGACATTTGTCTTTTTCTGCTAATTCAGCAAGAAAAAAAAAAAAAAAGAATGCTGCTCTCTTCCTACTGGAAATCCTTTTATTCTGCAAGGGTCATTACCCTAGTGCCATTTCCAGGTCAACCACAGAACTGCCCTCAAATCTAAAAACCGTTTACCTCAGCCCCTTTTTGCTCTCCCCTTTAGAGCACTTCTGTGCTGCCACCTGCCTAGAACAGGCCAGTGCTACATACAGGTACTAGAAGATGAACTTCGGCTGTGCTGCTGGTGGAAAAATGGGGAAAGAACTTCCCTACTGAGGAGAAGCTAGCTAACCACCGCCTGAGGCTAAGAGAGGTATTTCGGCTCCCAGGTCATAAGAGATGCTGATACACCTCTCAGACACCTCAAAGCAGTAAATTGGAGAGAGGAACGTGTTTGTGCTCCAAAAGCAAAAAAGCCCTTCAATATAGCTGAGGAAAGAAGCTATAGGGTGTGAGCTACTCCTCGGAACAGAGCCTCTCTCCAGCTACACAGCAGCATGGATGGACAGTGCCAACAGAGTGAGTACAGTACCACCGCTGCACTCCTGAGCCGCAAGAAGACTCATGAAAGCAGCTCCCAAATCCTATTGCTATAGGTTGGTCAGACAGCAACCTAGTTACATTAGTAAATCTGATCTGCCACAGACAAAAATCTTCACCATCCCTCCTCACACCCCCTCTTTTCAGAGGGCCATCGGCTCTTTGACAAAGTTTCTTAGATGAAGGCATATGGTCCCAGAGGGAAGGTAAGCCTGGCTTCCACTTGAGCAACAGGGAGGAACACTCGAGGAAAGGACACCTTGCATCGGCACAAATGAGTGCTGAATCTGTACAGCACAGTTACAGGGCAGCAGAAGGTGACAGATGGAAGAGGCCAGACTACCTTGACTCGTTCCCCTAGAGCATGGGAGCATATCAGACCAGATGCTGCCGGCATCCCCAAGGTTTTTGGAGACTAGCAGATCCGCCCTGCCCAGAAGCAGCTCCACACTCCCAAGGACAACAGCCATACGAAGCACCTCTTGCCACCAGCAGCTCTGTAACACCTTGTACACACACTGGCTGGCCCAGAACTGCTTATTATAAAGTTTCAAACCGATCTCACCCCTCGCAACCCTTGCTCCCAGGAAACTCTACCTTAACACATTTCAGGAAGTCTGCCCACAGAGTCCATGCAAGAGTAGTGAACTTAGCAGCAGCGCTCTGCTGCCACTACTGCTTTCACATTCAGGAATCATCACACCCAAGGCCCACACACAGGGCAAGGCATTTCACAAAGCCCACTAGTGTCCTGCGGACACATTCCAGAGCCAGGGCAGGGAAAGAAGGCACAGATACTCCTGCAACAGCATCCCTTCCATATTGCACTGCTGCAAAGAAGCAAGCAGGAGCTCAGCTCTGCAGAAGACAGTCACAGACAAGTTGATGGCAAGCTCAGCGGTAAGGAAACGACAGCTCCAAGCCTTTCCCGTGAGGGCTACAGGAAGGAGACGGCAAGGGAGTCGCAGCAATTCCTAAGGCATTCAGACCCGTTTGTAAAGGGTATGAGCCACAGGAAAACACGATCAGTAAAATCTCTTCCCTCGCACCCACTCGGGTGAGGGCGAGCATCGGTGACCCAGCTGGTCCCTCGCACAGAGGGACACGATGCCTGCAGCCTACACACCAGGCAGCCGTTCTCCCCTCGGGCAGCCCCGGGCTCTCCAATGGATGTCAGCAGCGCCCAGGGCTTCCTCTCCCCGCGGGAAGCCAGTGATGCAGCCGGAGGAGAGAACGTGCGGGGGAAACACACACTGAGCCCCTCTCCCTCCTCTCCATGCTCCCCTTAGAAGCCAGAGGGCCCCCCCCAAACGCCGCGCCCCCTTCCCCGGGCGGTACCTTGTCGGCGACGCTGCGGGGCAGAAGCAGGTCGGGGCTGGGGGTGAGCGCCGGCCCCATCTCCTCGCTGCTGGACGTGGCCAGGGGATGCGGCATCTCCCGCAGCGACTTGGGCCCGGAAGACGGGAGAGGTTTGGGTGCGCCGGCCGCGCCGCCCGACATCGCGCCGGGGCCAGGCAGCAACCGAAGGAAGGAAGGAAGGAGGCAGGGAAGGAGCGGAGGCCGCGCCGCCTCGGCGGGGAGCTGCGGGGCCGCGGCCGGAGCCTGCCCGCCACTACCGCGCTACGACGAGGAGGAGGAGGAGGGAGGCGGGGGGAGGAGGAGGAGGAGGAGGAGGAGGAGCGAGAGCAGCGCCTGCCCGCGCCACCGCCGCCCGCCCCTTTACAAAGCACCATCCGCGCCACCTGCCAACCCCGCGCCGCCGGCCGCCGAGCTGCCACCCCACCCCGCCCCGCCCCGCCCGCCCGCTCGCTGCCCCGGGCCCCGAGCGGAAGCGCGGGGCCGCCCCAGCGCGGCGGCGGCGGGCGGGGCTGCGGCGGGCGCAGGCCCCGCCCCCCGCAGGCCCCGGCGGTGCGGGGACGGGGACAGGGACGGGGGCGCGGCCGGTGCCAGCCGCCGCCCGGGCGGGCAGCGCGCCGGTGCGCGGAGCGGGGGAGGCAGCGGGGCCCTGCGGCGACCCCGGGAGGGACGGGCCGCTGCCGTGAGGCGCAGCCTGGCCATCGGGCGGCCCCGCCGGTGACCCCCGGCTGCAGCGCTGCCGCCGGCGTCGAACAGCGGTTAGACGCCTGGAAAGCAAAACCAGTTCCTCGGCTTTCCCAGGCTCAGTTCGCCCGTTTCGGACTGTTCACGTGTTGGAAGGGAAACTCTGCAAAAACGGCGGGTCTCCGTGGAGGACGAGAGCTCAGGTCTGTCGCGATATGGGCACGAGAGTGGCGACAAGGGCAGTCGGGCTCAGGAGGTGCGTCCTCCGGTCGCACCGGCAAGACCGGCCGAGGCGGGCAGAGGGACGAGGGGACCCCGGGTCTGCCACGGGCTGGGTGCCGACTGCCAGCGGGCACGCAGAGAGATGTTTCGCGCAGGAGGCCAGGAAACTACAGAAACGCGCTCAGCCATTGTCGTGTGTTTACTTTGACCGCACGCGAGATATCTCACATTTTTTTAGAGTGTTTCATGCTGAAGCTGCTTGGATTTTATCGCAGAGAATTTTTTTTCTTTATTTGAAAAAAAAATAAAGAAGATGTTCTGAAAAGTTTTACTCTGACCATGTGTGGAAAGAATTTTTGTATTTTTTCAGACAACCTTAAGTTCAGACACTTAACGATTTGCTAAAAGGAGCTGAAAGATTATATCGAGGCCTGTATAAATGATCCATGCAAATTTCTTTAAGCATGTATCAATTACAAAAATTCAGTGATTTATCCACAATTAACAATGTGAAAAAAGTGGTGATGACTGCTGAATAATTAATTAATATGAGAAAAATCTTTGTCTGGTTTAAGATATTCCTTGAGCAGATAAAGCAGCTACATTTGTCTGATAAATTATTCGTTGCAAATAATTTGCTCAGCACTAATTACATGTAATAGAGTAACATGCTACTGGGGGAAAAGATGGATTACTGTGAGACTGTCATAATCCCTTCTGGCTATATATAGATATATAAAGACGGGCATACAGATACGTGACCAAACAGGTCTCGGATGCTCCAGACATTTTTGCCTATGTTTTACTTTTCCCGTTGAAATCGAAAGGGCAGTGCTGCTACCTACAGCTAAGCTGGCAAGTGCTACAGGTGTCAACGCCAGCTGCTGCACAGCAGGACAAACACGGGGGTGCAACACTGTGAACTTTCCTTACAAAGAAAAATGCTATTTATCACAGGAAAAAAAATACTTAAAAATCAATCCTTACTATAAATAACTACTTAATGTTAGGTAATGTTTGAACTCTGATAACAGTCAAAAGCTCCAACCGAGTCCCAGGCCCCAGTGAGAAAAAGGCTGCCAAGTACGCCTGGTTAATTACACTTAAGAAACAACAACCTATTTATCTCTCAGCAAAAGGAAACAACACAAATGAGACAGCATAAATACATACACCCCAGCTTTCTTCTAGACTCTCCAAATCTTAAGTGGAAACTATGGTGATAAAGCAGCAGTCAGGTTCGTGCATCTGCCACGCTGCTCAGGAACCAGTTCCCTTCAGTTTTGTGAAAGCCTGTATCTCACAGGCTTACCACTTCCAAGAGCTCTTTCTGTCTTTCCCCTTAAGCATCCTGACCCAGCTGCGTTTTGAACTCAGACCTTTCTACAAAGGAAGCCTGTCAGAGACACTTATTCCAACACTGTCACAACTTGGGAACCTGGGCACATTCTAGCTCTGTGCAGGTACAACCAACCTTCTGCTCATTAAACCCACTGGCCTGGTGGGCAGCGAGCTGAGCTTAAGCCTGCTGCATTCTTGCAGCAAAGACCAACGGTATCCAGGCTGCCTCAACAGCAAGCAGCACAGGCAGCGGAGCAAGGGCAGGGTTTATCACTCTCTACTTGGCACTCGTTAGACCTTATTAGAAATACTGTGTCCGATTGTGTGCCCCCTAATACAAAAAAGACACTGACAAACTGGAGAAAGTTCAGAGGAAGGCACTGGTTGGTGGCTGAAGCACCTGCCCTGCAAGCAGAAGCTGCGGGGCCCAGGCTTTTCCAGCCTGGAGCAGACATGGCTTCAAGGGCACTCAATTGCAGCCCCCAGTACCCCATAGGGAGGAGATGGGAGATGAAGCTGGGCTCTTCACAGCGGGGCGTAACAGGAGAGCAAGAGGCAAAGGAACATAAATTGAAACAAGAAATTCCTGATGGATGTTAGGAAGGACTTGTTCCCCCTGAGGACAACCAAGCAACCAAGCAGGTTGCAGAGAGAGGTTGCGCAGTCTCCACCCTTGGGGATTTTCAAGACAATCTAGCTTGATCTCATGTCTGACTCTCCTTTAAACAAGAGATTTTACCAGAGACCTCCCTAGGTCCTTTCCAGCGTGAATGATTCAGTGATTCCATAATGTTTGTTGCTATGGAAGTAGTATATCTAGTTTCTAAAGCAATGTGAGGTGACCCCCCAATTTTCTTGTGTGCAAGGATGAAGTTCCAAGCTCCAGTGATTGACTTACTGGTCTAGCTCTCTATGAATACTGTCTGTACAGGCAATATATGCTTCTTAGTTTACTCATCACATTTAGCTGTGTTACCTAGATGGTTTCTGCTTGGAGCTGAAACATGCCATCCTTAGTCTTTTCATCTAACACAAACCCCTTAACAACATTTTCAAACAACTAACCGGATCAGTATATGCAAAATACAAGCGTATTTGTGCACCTGTGAATACAAGCAAGCTGAAGTCTGGCTGGAAGAGTCCAGAGGACATCAGTAGAAGGCCTTTCATCCAGGAAAATTGACAACTCTGGTGATTATTATGGTGATACTCCTAAATTCTATTTATGATAGTTATGTTTACATTTCAGAATTCCAACACCATAGCATGCTACAAAGTCAAGATGGTTAACTGTTGAGCAGGTCTCTTTCCCATATTCATCCCTAGGTCACTTCAATATAAATATTCACTACAACTCATTTCTGATTATAGCATGCATTTTGTGAAACCAAATAGCCCGGGTTAGGGTATCCGTAAATCTCTTAAAGACTAAAGACAGATGTCTATCCTCTTCTGATTTCAGTGAGTCTGTAAATATCTGTATAGGCAGCAATCTAGGTTTAACAACCATATATACCTTCAGAAGCAGATGCAAACTCTTATACTGAGAACTAGAAGAGTTCAAAAATCATAAACTGTATCTCAAAATATATGAAACTTACTTTAAATTTGTAATCTGAAAAATCTGTACAGCTGGCTGGCCTCTTCTTTGCTGTCTTCTCTGCAAATTCATATCATAGACTGAGGAGAGTTTTTAGCTTCCTCTTCCGCCACGAGAGAAACCCTTTTTTATTTTTATTTTTTAACATGGAAGATGACAATCTTGTGTACTTGATTTCAAGAGCTGGAACTTCAAAAAGACATAAGATGAAACATTTTAAGACTCGATTTTGAAAAATGAGAGTTAGGAGCAAATTCTTGTACCTTGATTAGAACTAGTAATGCATTATCAAACTCCAAATCTTTCGTGCATGAAACAAAACAGAAAAAAGTTATGCTATGTATCTGACCTCTTAAAGGAAATTTTTTCCACACATAAATAGAAAACCTCTAAATGCATCAGCAGGTGGGTTGTCTGGCATCAGCAGGAGGCACAAGAATGTACAGCCAAAAACTGAGGAAGGAAAGTATCTATTTTTCTAATAGTAGCAGCACTGAAATAAATAAATGTCTTAATTCTGCAGTTCCTACTCCATACCACCAATTGTGGTGGTATAATTTTAGGACTGTAGTATTTTCCTTGACATTCTTATTGATAGGGTTTTTTGTGTTAAACGTTGACCAAGCTGAAAACAATCAGCACATGAAGCATACAACCAGCAGAATAAAATACACATTGAGAATCAAAATGAGTGACTGGCTGAAGAGAGGCTGCCATTCAATGCCCACCTCTTAACCCAAGTTAACCTGAAAAAACTGGCACACTTTCTTAACAAAATCCTAACTATTTATTACATTTACGACATTTCAGCTGAAAAACAAGATAAAACAGAATAAATATGCCTATAATACTAACTGGGAAAGAAGACAAATGGTCAGTCTGGGGATCAAGAATCTCACCAATTCAAGACAAAGGTCACCAGTTTCACATGGGTTTTTTTTCTGAAGAAAATAGTTCTGTCTCTGTATCACTGAAATGATAGCCCTACAGACTACCTCTTCGGATTGTTGCTAGGAGAAATAGAGAGGAAGGATCTACAGGTAACCTTCTCATCCTGCCTTTTCAACGATACTCTTGCACCTCCATTAAGGCAGTGTTAGTTAGGAAGTACTTGTATTACTTCTGCTGCTTTGCTGTATCTTCTCAACCAAGGCTGATATGTATTATAATTAAGCATCTCTGTCACTCAACTGGAGATCATTCTTTGTATGTTACATCTCCTGTCATTTTCACTAAGGGTGGGACATAGGCCAGCTTAAGCAAGAACAGAAATTTCCAAGAGATTCTATGCAGTGCTACTGAGTTGCATTGTGTGAAACATACCTACAGTTGTTGGTATAGAAGCAGTTTGGTGGTGGGTTCTGAGATTTGGGTGCTTTCTCTATTGTCTGTCTAAATCCTCTAAAAAAGAGCGTGTTCTTATTTAATACATTTCCTAATTTTAAAATAAGTTGGCAGATATTATAGACAGCAGCAAATATACTACCTGGCAGCAATATGCTATTAGGTGTCAAAGTGCTTTTCTTCAAAGCAAGGATTGGAGCCACTCCTTAATAACAATGGAAAGTCACCTGCAGGAAAACTTATTTACAAATTTAAAGATAGGTAGCACCAGTGGTTTACTGCTGTTCTGATCTGAAGTGTCAGGTACTCCAACAATACCACTTGGGATGTTTTTATAATGGCAGATGGCTTAGTAAGTGCTCAGTGTGAGCCTGAAAAGGACTCTCAGTTGTTTCATAACATTCTTTTCGTAATGCATCTTCATCTCCTTGTTCAGATAATGAGACATAAAATGGCAATAGAGTTTACGATGAATAGCAGGAGGCTAACTTCAGGTCGAATTTATTTACTAGACCAGACATGTAAAACCCACCTCCTTTTCATCAAGTATTCTATTTAAAGCCTAAATTATAGGATTCGCCTCTATAGCACACTCCAGACAGTACAGACAACAAACAATAAGGTAGGCTGGAGGCCACACTAGCCAGACTGTCAGGCTTGGCTGGCTTGCCAGGTCAATGGCGGTAAAAGCTTTTTTCCTCACTGTCAACAGCCTCTCCTTAACCACTTTATCTTTTTTCCCCTGTGCTATACCCGGCGAGGATAATGTTTGTGTCTGTCTATGCATAAGCACATACGAAACTAGTACGAAACAAGACCATTCTAGAGGATACAGAAAAATCAAAATCCAGCTATCTTTTGAAAAAAGGTCCTTTCTTCCTTCCCTATGCTACTACAGCTCATGTCTTGTACTGCAAAGATTGGAGACCAGGCTTCTGACCCAACCCAGTTAAATCTTATGCACCTGCTTGTTGACTCTGTAGGAGATGGGATCGCTTTCAAGTCAACAGCACTATTCATGCACACATTTAAGCTAATGGGTAAGCTTTTGCTGCATCAAAAGCCTTCAAAGTTGTCAAGTTTGATGGGGAAGCAATAATCAGGATTGTGGGAAGATAGGGCACTTGTGATAGAAAGTGGAAGCCTGTGCTGAATGGTTATCAAATGAAAAATCAGAAGACTACAACTATGGATACACTATCTTGAGGCAATTGGATATAAAAAAAGTAATCCAACTAAAATGTTAAAGACTCTTCCAAAATATTCTACTTTGTTTGTTTGTCTGTGGGTTGTTTTTTTTTTTTTTTTTCCTGACATGTACAATAAATATAGAAATAAAAGGAAATGTTTAGAAAGGATATGTATGAGTAGCACTGCCAGCTGGAAAGAAAAGCAGCATTCTGGAAGATCTTGGCTCAAGCCAAGGAGACATCCCGCATGGCCCATTTTCACTTCAGGAAAAAAAAAAGAAAAGAAAAGAAAAGAAAAGAAAAGAAAAAGAAAAGAAAAAAGAGTAAATCACTGTTTTATCTCAGCTTTGTCAACTGCAAGCAGCCTCTATTGAATAGAACTGCCCACGGCCATTCTGAAATATTGCAGTTTATCATCGTTCAGTATCACTTCCATTTTAACCCAGCTTTTGTTTATTTAATGAGATACACAGCTCCATCTACCCAGAGATGACGAGAACAGCCAGCCTGAAAAACAGCTTTGCATTGGCTCAAGAAGCAGCATGGGAGATTCGTGAGGCAATGTTCAAGAAACGCATTTTTTAAAACTGAAGATTTTGTAATGACGTTCCAATAGTGTGCTGTTTGTGGCTGGGGAAGTGTTAATTTTCTTCATAGTAGCTAGTATGGGGCTGTGTTTTGGATTTGTGCTGGAAACAGTGTTGATAACACTGGGATGTTTTTGTTGTTGCTGAGCAGTGCTCACACAGAGTCGAGACCTTTTCTGCTTCTCACACCACCCCAGCAGCGAGTAGGCTGGGGGTGCACAAGAAGTTGGGAAGGGACAGAGCTGGGACAGCTGACCCCAACTGACCAAAGGGATATTCCAGACCATATGATGTCATGCTTAGCGTATAAAGCTGGGGGAAGAAGAAGGAAGAGAGGGATGTTCGGAGTGATGGTGTTTGTCTTCCCAAGTCACCGTTACGGGTGATGAAGGCCTGCTTTCCTGGAGATGGCTGAACGCCTGCCTGCCGATGGGAAGCAGTGAATGAATTCCTTGTTCTGTTTTGCTTGTGCATACGGCTTTTGCTTTCCGTATTACACTGTCTTTATCTCAACCCACGAGTTTTCTCAGTTTTACCCTTTCGATTCTCTCCTCCATCCCAAGGAGGAAATTAATGTACTGATATGAAACTTCTCCCAAAGCCAAAGGATCATGTGACTTGAGGCAGGACCATGTTTGCATAGAGATGCTGAAAGTTACTACTATGATCAATTTTTGTCACACTTGTACAGACCTGCAGAATTACTGAGTCCCAGCCTTTCTGCAGCTGAGTTTCCTTGCTGGTGGTTCCTCCTCCTTGCCCTGCTACCTCTTCCTTTTCTGCTTGCCTTCCTCGATCCCCAGCCAAGGACCACTTTCTACTACTTAATTCTTCTTACCAGTGTGAGCTGTGTCAAAAAAGAGCCGAGCAGCTAAGCCTGTCTGTCTCAAGCTGCAGCTTTTCAGAATCACTTACAACCTCAGACCTGGCGTAATGATGCAGAGAAATGCACCAGGTAGGATTTTTAGCTTGGGTGCTCTTCATTCACTTCTCAGCAGTTAAGGATTACAAGTGAGGTGTCTAGGTAAAATGGACTGCAGATCACCCAAGAGAGAATAATTACCAGAAAAAAAAAAAATAGCACATCAGACAGTACTCAAGGCACAATGAGAAATTACAAAAATGAAAAAAACACCCCGAAAACATCAGAAGGAGGGAAGGCAATCAGTCAGCTGTTCAGCCAAAGAGAAGAGTTTAAAATAATGCACGTATGTGGGAAAGGCAGAATCGTTTGCCTTCTATGGCATTAATTAACACAGCTTTAAAGCTAACAGAGAACTCCCTGAGATTGTCAGATGTTTGCTAGTTGCTCAGGTGCTGGTTTGGGTTTTCATTGACACACGCAAACACACACAGACTGGTTTTACCAGGCAAACAATCTAGGTATCAAAATTCTAAATCTGGATGTTACAAGTCTCTAGACATAAATTTGTTCAGTTTTACGATTTTCACACTTAGTGAGGCTTTCAAAACTAAGTGTAAATGCATGGACAGCTAGCATATTTGTTCACCAGAACATTCTCTGTCTCACGGAATTTGTATGCACAATACTAATGCACACTATTTTAAGTCAAATTAATAAATCGTTGTAGATACCAAAAGGATTTTTATACATTCTGTACACTCTCAAAAATGTAATTTATTTCTACATGATCTAGTATAGCTGGCTGCAGTAGATCTTAAAAAATTGTTAACTGCCTTCAACAATTATGTGTATGTTTGGTGTCCGAGCTAACGGGCTAGTGTGGCATTTATCACATTTATCACTGTGTACACTCTGTGTACATTCTTGCCAATATAAAGAATTCCATCATAACTAAACCAACAATTTTTAATAAGCCCTTTGTCCACTTTAAGCCTGGAGAATGATAAGGTTAAGGACTTCTAAGATTTGACGGAAGAAGAAGCCGATGCAACTACATGCCTTGAAGCACACAGGAGGTTTGACTACCAGCTCCAAGATTGCCCTTGCCGTTAAGTGTCATTTGCTCAGAAATGCCTGTTACATACACCACCAAAATCTCAGTCTTAAAAAGTTTAATAACTTGCAGTAAAAGCCTATCTAGAGATACATTGAACTAAGGCATATATATATAAAAAAAGTGATTTTTCTGTACTTCTTTTTAAATTCAGTTCTAAAAAAAGGCCTTTATTTCATGAGAATTGTTTACTTCCTTAAAAAAAACATACATGAAAGTTAAGCTGGCAATGTTGCTGATTCTTTGGCTAGCCAGAGCTCAGCGTGGGCCCCGTCTGTTTGCAGCCTGTTGTATTATTTATTTATTGAGAACTGATTTTACTCGGGTATGATCAGAGGTACCACTGTTCAGGGCCGCAGTTCGAATCACTGCTCAGCTCAGTTTGGGTCAAACTGAAGTATTTGAACCACAAGGATGTAAAATAAAAGTTGCAGTTTGCTGCTTAAGACCACAGCACACCGCTCAGCACAGACCTGATCGTTTAAGAAAAGACACTCTCATTATGGTGAGGCACTGGAACAGGTTGCCCAGAGAAGTTGTGGATGCCCCATCCCTCGAAGTGTTCAAGGCCAGGTTGGATGAGGCTTTGGGCAACCTGGTGTAGTGGAGGGTTTCCCTGCCCGTGGCAGGGGGGTTGGAACTAGATGATCTTTGAGGTCACTTCCAACCCTAACCGTTCTATGATTCTATGATTCTATGATAAAGGTGTCACCTGACATTTCGAAACCAAACCACGGATTAGGAACACGAACGCACAACCCTTTCTGGAATTCATGCCGAATAATCATTCCTGCTGTGTTCAAACTGAAACTCCGCGGCAAAAAAATGAAACAACCCTTCCCTTCTCCTTTCTTTTTTTCCCGTTTAACTGCGCTGATTCCCGAAGTTCCCTCAGTGTGATCCAAGGGCGATCCTCCCTCACACTTGCTCCTGGACCTCTCCCGCACGCAGGCTGACGGCGCCGGCAGGAGCCCGGGAGCACAAACAGCGTTTAAAGCCAGAACTGCACATTTCTGGGGCCGAGCTACGCCCCCGCACGCACACAGCCGCCTCCCCCGGCCCCGGCCCCGGCGCCGTCACCGGACCCCGCCCCAGCCGCCCCAGCCCACCGCCCCGGGCCCGCCCTACAGACCAGGGCCCGCCCCGGGCCGAGGCGGGGGCGGGCCCTCCTCACGGCGCTTGAAGCGGACTGGCGGTTCCGACCTGTCCGTCACGCTACGCGCGTGACGTACTTCGCCGCCGCTTCAGGAAGGCGCTGGGCAGCGCGGGTTAGGGGCGGCGGGGCGCGTCGCCGCGTAGTCCGTACGTCACGAGCATGTGCCGCCAGCTCGTTGGTCGCGGCGGGGCTGGGCGGGGAGAGCCGATCGGGAAGGGGGCGGGGCGGGATGGCTGCGGGGCTGCCGGGTCGCGGCTAGGGGCGGGCGGGGAGACGGGGAAGGCGCAGGAGCCCGCGGGCAGGTGGGTAGAGCGGGGGCGGGTGCCCGAGGCGGGGCGGGCGGCGCGTCCTCGCCGGCCCGGGGAGGGCGAGAGAGCGGGAGAGGCCGTCACTCGTCGGCGCGGGGCGGAACGTGAGCGGGAGGGTCCGTTCCCGCGGGCGGGGGGGGGACCCGGCGACGGGAGAGCCCGCTCCGGCGGGAGCGCGAGCCGAGCTCCCCCTTTCCTCTCTGCGGCGTCCCCGCCTTCCCGCCGCGGGGGCTGCCGGTCCCCGGGACAGCCCCGGCCCTCCGCCGCGCCGCCCCGCCGCGGGGTTCCCCGCGTGGTACCAGCCTGCCGGCGGCAGGGCAAGCCCCGCGGAGCGGGGGCAGCGGGGCTCGGCCTCCCCGCGCGCATGTCCGCGGAGCCGCACGTCCTGACCGGTGTCACTGCTCTGAATTAGTACCGTTGTTGAATTACTTTTCCGTTGCTGCTCAGGGACCCGCAGTTCCGGGGTGTAACTGTTTCCTGTCGAAATCTGAGACTTGCGATTCGCGTTTCCCACAGGATTCGGTGCTCCCGTCCCTCCCCTCCAGCCGGCTGAGCTGCAGCCCTCCGCCACTGCAGCTCACAGCCCAGCACCTTCATGGACGCAGAAGCCGATGGTGGCCCGAGGTGACGTATGGCTGAGGAGCAGGCATCCCTTTTTGTTTTGCTGCAGCTGTGAGGATGGTAACCTTCAAAAGGCTTTGTAGCTGAGATTTAAATTTTCTTTCCTCAGATGATGAGTTTTCTTGAGTTAGAGCCTAAACTGAGGTCTTTGGGGGCTGTAGCGTTTAAGGAGTATAATGCTTTAACATGACTCTTAAGTGGAGACCAACATACTTTGTCAGGAAGAAGTTCTGTTATGAAAAGTGCCTATGACTCCAGACTGACTCTAAAGGTTATTCTTAAGTTACTAGAATCCGAAAAAGAATTGATCACAACTGTTGATATTTCAAGCTAAAAATTTAAATCAGGACAATATAAATCCCTGCACAGCTGACAACTAAGCACCACACAGCTGCTCACTCACTCCCTCCCCTCCAGTTGGGATGGAGAGGAGAAAACATGACAAAAGGCTCAAGGGTCGAGACAAGGACAGGGAGGGATAATTCGCCAGTTACAGCCATGGGCAACACAGGCTTGACTTGGGAACAAATCAGTTTAATTTGTTACTGATCCGACATGGGGTCCCTTCCCATGGGAGAGAGTTCTCCACAAACTTTTCCAATGTGAGTCCTTCCTGCAGGATGCAATCCTTACCCATTAGACTGCTCCAGTGTGGGCTTCTTCCACAGAGTCACAGCTTCTTAGGGAGCAGCCACCCACTCCAGCATGGGATCCTCCACAGACTGCAGATGCTCCATGGTTAATGTCCAGGAGCATGGGAGTGCCTTTCCCATTGGAGACAGTCCTCTACATACTCCTTTGGGCACAGAGTGATCCAGCGTGGGGTCTTGTCCCATGGGCTGCAGGTGGATCTCTTCTCCACAGATGGCAGGGGGCCCACCTGCCATCTCACCACGGGCTGCAGCTCCGGCACACCTCCTCTCGCTCCATCTTCATCGTCCTCAGTGTCTGTGTGGCCGTTTCTCTCAGGTCTCAGTCCTCTCTCTGCTGCAGCTGTGCCGGGCCCGATGAGCCTCGGCAGTGCCAGCAGAATGAACTCCACCCCGTGGTCGCCCTGGGAGCGGGGTGCTTTGGAGGTCTCCAAGCTGTGCCACCACAGCCATCTCCAGTTGAGTGGCAGTGGCCCAAATTGGGCAGCTGCCTGCCTAGGCAGCTATCTCTCCCCTCTCAGCTGCAGGACCCACATGGTCCAGGTTTCTTTGTCCCTTCTTAAATATGTTATTCACAGAGGCACTGACTGGCTCAGCCCTAGCCAGAGGCAGATGTGATTTGGAGCTGGGGAAGCTTCTTGCAGCTGCTTAGAGGAGCTGTCCCTGTAGCCTCTCGCCTACTACCAAAACCTGACCACATAAACCGAACAGAATAGCATTACATATTTTAAGCAATACTCACAGTGTATTTGTGTTATGCTTTGTAACAGTTGCCACATTTATGAAATCTGTAGCAGAATGAGATCCAAGCTTTTCTTTTAAAGGAGTGTATTTGTGTCGTATTGTGCCTGTTTTGCAGATATTTGTGGGGTTAAAAGATTTGAACTGCAGCTGAATAAAACTAGGGCTGAAAATTGAAGGATGGCAGCAAATCCTTCAGGACAAGGTAGGTTTTAATATAAGTATTCAAGGGGAAAGACTGTGCAAAATGGCAATGAAGTCACCAATACTGTAAGTTTACTTTATAGGAAGAGCAAAATGGGGAAGAGAGGCAGGAAAGTGGGGCTGAAAGTAGCAGAGTGTGAACAAGTCTTCTGGGAGAAGACACACATGTTAAATGGTTGACAAAGACCACTGATATCTGGGGAGCCCTGAATTACTGTGTGTTCTTTCATACCCATGGTGCTGTCGTTATTTTCTGAAGCATGTTTCAGACACTTGCAACACTTAGCATTGCACGTGACTTGCAGCTCTTGTGCTCAGTGTCAAGAACAATCAGAAGTCTAATATATTCCATGTCATGATGGGAGCAGCAAGACCCAGGCAGTGATAGCTGTCAAAAGATAGATAGCAAGTGCCCAGACCTAGTAGGAAAAGCCAAATAAAATCATCTGATGAAATGTTTCTTTGCATGATGATGCATCTGAATTGCATCTGTAAAATTGTTCAAAACATGGAAGTGGTCCATCTATCTAGCCAAGACACATGCATTCAAAGGAGCTCAGAGTTGGAGAGGGGGAGAGTCACAGAGTAAATGGAGGAGAGTCTCAGATCACCCTGTAGAATTGCTTTCTGGAAATCTTAGTGGAGCTCTGAGACTTGGAATAGCTAAGGAGAAAGAAGCTTCTCAGGTGTGACTCTTCACTTACTGATTATGAGAAACAAATTCAGTTTCCCAGCAACCTGAGGCTTCTTCATGCATATTGGTGTCTGTCTTGATCTGGGAAGGCAGTCTGGCAAAGCTGGGTGTAATTAATTCTGAAGTGCTGGTCTGTTTCTTTCCCTTTAATCAGTACTGAGTGTTTTCCTGAGAGTTGAGTGATTTGGACTACAAAGGTTAAGAAGTTGTGGACTGGACTTCTTTTAATTCATTGGTCTCCTAGGAAAACACTCTTTTGATTAGAATTTCAAAGATGAGGAGCTGCATATGTGTGCAGCGAAACCAAACAGAACTGAATGAAAGCTTTACTTCAGGCTGTTAATACCACATGGAACTGATTGCACTGATTGCATGAAGCTGATTACAGCATTTAAAAGAAATGGAAAAGCTTTTAACATGCTGTGCGTTGTCCACAAGATGAGCTTATAGAACACAGTGGTACGTTTTGGTAGCGGGGAGGTGGAAGGAAAATCGGCTTCTAAATTACAGAAATTAGTTTCAGGTGCTTGGTAATACACTGGTTTTGCAGCAATACTTCACAGTACTTAAGCAACATACATTAATAAGGCTGCTCTTGTAATGCTTTTTGCTTGTGCACAAGGAAGCCAGAGCATACCTTGCGTGTTACTAAATGAAAAGACTCCATGTGTGAGTTCTCCTAGAGGAGGGCCTCTGAGATGAGAGAAATGTGACTGCTCAGGAAGGAACTCACTTCTGGGTCCCCACAGGTGAAAGAATCATAGAATCATAGAATCGTTAGGGCTGGAAGGGACCTTCAAAGGTCATCTAGTCCAACCCCCCTGCAAGGAACAGGGATAGCTCCAACTAGATCAGGTTGCTCAGGGCCTCATCCAACTTGGCCTTGAACGTCTCCAGGGATGAAGCATCCACCACCTCTCTGGGCAACCTGTTCCAGTGTTCTACAACTCTTATGGTAAAAAATTTTTTCCTAATATCCAATCTGAATCTACCTCCCTCTATTTTAAAACCATTACCCCTTGTCCTATCACAACTGGCCCTCCTGAACAGCCTCTCCCCATCTTTCTTGTAGGCCCCCTTGAGGTACTGGAAGACCGCTATAAGGTCACCCCAGAGCCTCCTCTTCTCCAGGCTGAACAGCCCCAACTCTTTCAGCCTGTCCTCATAGGAAAGGTGCTCCAGCCCTCGAATCATCTTCGTGGCCCTCCTCTGGACCCTCTCCAACTGGTCCATGTCCTTCTTATGTTGGGGACTCCAGAACTGGACGCAGTACTCCAAGTGAGGTCTCACGAGGGCAGAGTAGAGGGGGAGAATCACCTCCCTCGACCTGCTGGCCACGCTCCTCTTGATGCAGCCCAGGACGCGGTTGGCCTTCTGGGCTGCAAGAGCACATTGCCGGCTCATATTGAGCTTCTCATCCACCAGTACTCCCAAGTCCTTCTCCTCAGGGCTGCTCTCGATCCATTCTCCGCCCAGTCTGTATTTGTGCCTGGGATTGCCACGACCCAGATGTAGGACCTTGCACTTGGCCTGGTTAAACCTCATGAGGTTGGCACGGGCCCACCTCTCCAGCCTGTCGAGGTCCCTCTGGATGGCATCCCTCCCTTCCAGCGTGTCGACAGCACCACACAGCTTGGTGTCATCGGCGAACTTGCAGAGGGTGCACTCCATGCCACTGTCCACGTCACCGACAAAGATGTTGAAGAGGGCCGGGCCCAACACAGACCCCTGAGGGACGCCACTCGTGACCGGTCTCCACTTGGACATCGAGCTGTTGACCACTACTCTCTGAGTGTGGCCATTGAGCCAATTCCTTATCCACCGAGTGGTCCATCCATCAAACCCATGCCTCTCTAGTTTAGAGAGAAGAATGTCGTGCGGGACAGTGTCAAAAGCTTTGCACAAGTCCAGGTAGATGACATCCGTTGGTCGACCCTTGTCCACCGATGCTGTCACCCCATCGTAAAAGGCCACCAAGTTGGTCAGGCACGATCTGCCTTTGGTGAAGCCATGTTGGCTGTCACCCACCACCTCCTTGCTCTCCGTGTGCCTTAGCATGGTTCCCAGGAGGGAAAATATAGGTCTTGTTTCAGACAGGGCTGAAATTTTCTGAAAAGAAGAATTCAGGTATGTTGGAAGAACCAAGCTCTTGAAACGCACATGGAATTCTAAGCTTAAGGCCATAGCAACTCTACAAGGTCTGTTTCTGTCCTGGCAGTTGCTTATCCTTTTGTCCTAAAGGTATGTGAGCGCGTTCACATAACACAGCCTGAGCAGCTAGGTTGAGCCTTCTATTCACCTAGTCCATGTTAAGGAGGAAGATTGCGCTGTTCTGCATTAAATTATGTCGTCATCTACAAACTTCCCTTCTCTGCATCTGAGTTTGTTCTGTGTGCAAGTGTAGAACTTGAGGGCTGTGGCATGTCTCTTCCCTGGAGAACTTTGTGGCCATAAAGCAGTCAGTGACTTATATTCAACTATGCATGTCACTGTTTTCTGGAAGGATAGACAAAATACTGATATGTCTCTTAGTAATTCAAGTTAATTTACTGAATTACTAATATGCCTTTCGTTTCATTGTCTCACAATGTATATGGTAGCATATCCGAATGTGAATTGTTGCTGAAGAGTGCTGATGTGCAGCAGGCTGTTAGATGATGATTTGTGATGCCAGTGGTCATAAACAGAAGAGGAAGTCAAAATACAGTTACTCCATCCTTTTCCCAAACATTACGTGTTTAGTAAGGTCTTTAGGTTCTGCTTTTTAAGAGGTTGCTGCCTCACTTCATGAAGGCTACAATTTACGAAAGCATGCACTTCAGTAAAGAAATTGCTGTGAAAAGCTTTCCGAATTGAGCAGGCAGAACAGCGTGCAGTGACAGTGCTTTTTAACGTGCAAAGCTTAGAGCAAACATTCAGCTTAGAAACCATTTTTCCAAATAGAAGTGTATCTTGAATACACAGTGACAGAGGGCTCTTTTATGGCATTACACATCTACGGACAAATGGTAATGCATATTAGAAAAAACTTACACATGCTGTGAATTTGAAGCAACCAACAGATCATGGACAAGATATGAGACGAAAAGCAAGAACTTTAAAGTAGATGAAGGTAATACTGTTTCTTGCCATGCGAAGTTAGCTAGTAGAACTAACTGACGTCGATATTGGTGAGGTAGGGTGGTAGTATTAGGTGTTAGGATTAGGTTAAAGCGTAAAGCTTGCTGTGAGCTCCTAAAGCTACCAATGTCACTCAGCAAGACTTCAACTTAGTCCCTATTTTTCTGCCTTTCACCTGCAAAACATCGGTGCAAGTAAAATTCAGCTCCTGCACAGAGCACATAATACAATGCTTTCTGTCAGAAATAGAAATGTCAGAAAGAACAGGTTTAAACTTTAAATGTCCTGAATTTTCTACCTTAGAGAGTAATCTGAGAGTCCAGGTGCTCAGTTTGACATCTGACACTGCCATTAATCTATTTGGCTGCTTTGAATGGGTCACTTTGTGTCAGGACTCTTCTGTCTGCCAAGCAGAGAAAAGTATTAATGAACTGCAATATTGATGAACTGTTCAAACTCAAAACAGTAGCGCAACTCAGCCCAGTTAAGGGAGGTCTAAACCTAAAGCTTTATTATGATGTTGCTGTGTTTAAAAATCTGAACTTCCTGTCACAGATGAGTCCCGTCTATGCTAAGGATTGCTTTTCTTTTTTCAGATGTCTGCATTTTTAGTACTAGAAAGCAGAACAGATGTATCAAATCTACAGATGAAAAATTACTTTATAATTGAAGTAGGAAACTTCTGTAGCTGTTTCAGATTGGTCTTTATGGAAGCACTTTGGGGTCCTGGGCAGGGAAGAATCTAAATGGAAGGCTCGCTTCTGTATTGCCAGATGCGATGAATTATTTTGCAAGGATGCCAGATTTTCTCTCTAAAATGGATTTCTTATGTTCCACCCCCTCCATTATTAACTTCTAAATGACCAGGTTTTACTTTGCATTTTAGAAAAGTTTACAATACCTGTAGGAGCTTCAGATTGCTCAGCTGAGGAGCACTAACATGTATGTGTTGGATGTCCTCCTCCATTTTCTCAGATAGGCTTTTTTTTTGTACTTACCATTAACGAAGTCTTCTAAACAAATTACTTTTTCGCTACAGAGGTTGCTGATGGGCGCTGTGTGAATTCTAGAGCAAAATACTATTTTATTTTTCTAAAAAAAACCCTCTCTTTGTAATAGAGGGATAGGAAAAGGAAGAAAAAATACTTGCATTTCTTCTGAATCCCTCTAGAGTTTCTACCATGTGATACTGTAGCAAGACTCATACTAAAATGGAAGACAGTGATAATCTTGTGCAGTTTCTGATGACAGTTTAAAAGCAGCATTTAAAATTTTATTCTTACGTGAATCACACCATCTGCTTCATGATAAATGTAAGCATATTTAGTATTTATTTTCAGCTGAAAGCAACTTATATTAAAAAGTGATCTCCTTTTTTTGTCTCAGTCACTGTATCATCTGAATTCATGCATTTAGATTTATCAATTTCAGGATAAACAGAAGGCTACTGATTAATATGTCAAGTATGAAGCATTTTGGCAGAAAACTTTGTAGAATGAGCATACAGACATGATGACTTTAGCTCAGCCCCTCTTAGAGATATTTCAGCATTGTTTCCAGAATTTACAAGAAAGTAAAGTCTGGGCTAGCTCAACTCGAGAGATGTTAATCTCAGCTTGCTGGCAAGATCTCTCAGCCTTTGTATCTCTCAGAACACCACATTCAGTTGTGTTTTAATGTTTCAAACTTGTTGCAAGTACAGGGTGTTCAATAAAAAGATAGTGTACAATAACTAAAGAGCAGAGAAACATCAAAGACCTGAATCAATACACTTACAAAATAGAGTTTAAGTGGAACTAATGCCTTGTGAGAAGGAGAGATTAACAGACAGGAAAATAGCAATTAATTAAATTTAATTTAAAAATCTTTTAATAAATGTAAAGATGATTATGGGTGATCCTGCATAAAACCACGGTGAAATTTGATGAAATGACTCTGCTCCTGTCGAGAACTCTGAGACAGAGGCTCAGAGGTGTGTATGCTAGGCACAGTAAAAGAAAAAGATAAGGGTTTGATGGCAAGGCAATACGGATGCAAATTATTATTTAGAGTTGAAGGTTTCTACCCAGTAATTGTCTCCTTCATTGGCCATGCTGATGAAAGGAATATTGCATTATGTGATTGAGCGGCAACAGAAGATCTCTCGAAGGGAATGCACTTTGAGTGCAGCTAGTGAAGATAAATTTGAAATCATTTTACCCCAACGTGCTAATACTCCCCCTAAGAGTTACTGTGTCTGGCTTTCTTAACTGCTTGTAGGCTACCATTTTTCAGTGGTGTTACTAAAACAGCACTTGGGACAGAGGTGCAGGCACAACACCATCAGTTTCCAATGGCAATAACTTTTTGACTTTTTGTATGAATGAAAGAAAGGAGAACACTTGACTTTTTCTTTTTTTTTTTTTTTTTATGACAGTGTAGTCACTTGGTGTTTATAGAATAGCAACAAATTAGAAATAAAAAAAAAAAAGGTTTATGTTCTTGACATGAGGAGTGTCCTTAGTGGGATAGGGGCCTGTAAGAGTCAGCTCTGTAGCTGTTGTCGTCAATTGTGCTGTATGGGCCTACTGGGCAACAGGAGGGACTTGTGTGTCTGGTTTGTTTTATGGTCACAATAAGGTCCTTTTTCCATATGAGAGTCCTGTGGAAGTGCAGCAGTTTTGCCACATTTTCATTTAGAAGGCAGCTTTGAAAATACATAAATAGCAGCTATTTTAGGCATTTTCTAAATTCCCTCAGTCACTCTACTTCCTGACGCCTTCTCTAGTATACAGGGTCCCTTTGGGAGAATGATGTACAGAGCAAATAAAGGCCATGTTCTTGTATTGTGTCCAGACAGTTTAATTTTGCTTCTCTATGCCAGCATTGTGGTTATACTCCACTGTGGTCATACTCAGAATAAGGGTAGTGTGTATACATAAGGACATCAGTACATTAAAACTAAAATCTTTCTGCACAGATTGAATAAAACGTGTAACTTTTTGTATAAGCACATGTGCAAGCTTAGCAGTCGTCTCATTTTTACCTGTTACATATGTAAAACTTGTATTAGTTTGAGTTCACTGGCATAAGAAATTAGGCCCCATGAGTATATTACTCCATTATTATAATTGAGTTGTATGTTCAGTGAATGCATTTTAAATCTAGAAACTGATAAGTTTACTTTTTTATTTTGAAAGGCAAGTATTCGGTCATGTACCTCGTTTATAATAGCTCCACAGCTGGCTTGGGAAGGGGATCTCTCTAACTTGAGATAGAAACCTGTATTTTAAAATGTATTAATATGTATGATAGCTTAAGGAAGCTATTTCATGTTGTAAAATGAGAAAAGGAAAAATGAAACCTATTTATTAATAGCCTTTCAGATGGGTGCAAAGCTTTGAAGATTAGTGTATTCATCATATTGTCATATTGTACAGAGACTTTTAATTCCACCATGTTAGAGTTGGGCCATAGAAACCAAGTAAATCTCTCTAATATTTTTCTGTCGTTCCCACCAGGTTTCCAGAATAAAAATAGAGTTGCAATCCTGGCAGAACTAGACAAGGAGAAGAGAAAGTTACTTATGCAAAACCAGTCTTCCACAAATCACCCTGGAGCCAGGTATTTAATGTTCTTAGACCTGTTTGGGCATCACTGATTACATCAAAGGGAAAAAAAATCAGCAAGCGAGCTGTAAACTTACATGAACACTTATCTGACGTTTTTTTTCTGACCATCCTCAATAATGAGTCAGAGAGACCTTGCACTTCAGGAACGTGTTAGTGTTTAAAATTGTTTACACACCCTGAATTTTGGCTTATGTAATTTTCATTTGAGAAGGGGAGAAGCAGATATGCTTACCCAACTGTATTAAAGTCAACCTTAAAGAAGAATAAGATAGCAGGCACTGAGAAAGCATTTAATTATTAAGCTAGAATGCCCTAAGGAATGGAAGTAGCAGACCATTATGTTCAGGGCACTGGATGTTTAGAGAAGAACAGTTACAGCAGGGAGTGAGTTATCCCTGAAACTCCCTGTGTGCAGGACAAAGCCAGTTTATGTTACTGCAGATCTTCTTATAAAAGATGCTGTGTTGTAATGATGATTCTACACCACAAGGTGTAATGATCTAATCTGAGTTTGGGAGCTGTCACTGAGATTTCTCCCATTTAAGACAAAAAGAGTAGATTTTTGTCAGAAATCAGTAATGAGAAAATCACATGCTGGTTCACATGGAGAAATTGAGATAGTTGAACTTTAGGGTTATCATGAAGTGAGTGCAGTGCCATATTCCAGACACACTGTGTTACATGCAGTATCGGTATCAGAGTCAAATACTCTGAATATAGTCTGAGTGCTGCCTGTGTTTTTTTTCAAGGACATTCTAGGTCACCTTTAGTTCCTTCATACTGTCAAAAAGCGTGCAGAATATTTGAAATCGCCTGAGTTAGATCTCTGAGTGGCTCTGTATACAGTTACTATTCAAGCAAAATTACTGATTAGAGAAGAAAACAGAAATATCATACTGTTATGTACAACCCCTGACTCCTGGCAACAGTGTTTCTATACTTCATTGCAAGTCTGGCGGAGTTTCAGGGAGTGCCTGTTAGCTTTCTTTTTTCTTTAAGGAAAAATAACACTATATGCTAGTGAGCAGAATTAGAATTTACTGATTTTGAAGGTGGGGATGACGGGGAATCTACAAAGCAGCAGCCACGCTCTTTGCTTTGGTATGGTGGGCTGATGTGTGGTTTTTAAGAAGCTGACAGTTCTGTGACGGGGATGTTGTGCCAAAGGTTTTAGACCACAGAGCTGTCAGAAATGAGACCACAGAAATTCTGAAAGCTTGACAAAATAAAACCTTTATGTACCTAAAGCACAGTAGTGGCATGGCCAGCATAAGGGTGAATGAATTAATTTGTTTCTGGCCTTGGCATATGGGAATCCTCTATTCAAGAACAGAAGACCTCTCTTGAAAAGTGTCAGTGTATGATAAAACTGACACTTTTCTGTAGATAATCTTACTACAGAAATCATATTGAAAAGTTAAAGGGTACAAAATTAAATGCAAATGCAGTGAAGCTTATCTTAATATTTGTCATAAAATCTATTCAGAGGATTGTTACTTAGCTTTCATTATGCTTTTAGGTGTAGATTTGGCTAAAGGTCTTTTCATGAGCCTGGCTGCTTTTGAAAAACTGGTTTACTAAATTGAAGCTGCTGGGAAGGATCAGTTAATAAGTTTGCTTGGATCCTTTGTTGTCCTTCATACTTCTGTCTCTATGACTGAGGAGAGCTGGGATTTCAGCACCAGTCTCCAGAGCCAATTTCAGAAGTAGCTGTGAATTGCCTTGCAGTACAGCTCTAATGGCGGTCCTGACTGATCTCTATCTGCAGGATGGCTGACCGTGTTACTTATTTAGAGTCGGGAAGAAAAAAGTCTGCCTTTTATTTTTTCTTTTTGTTTAACAAGGTGGACAAATCTTAAGATATAAAAGCCAAGAAAACTGAAACTTTAGAAACTTTAATTTGAAACCTAATGTATGCTGCACTGAGACATATAAGCCAAATCAATTTTAGGTACTCTAGGATATCATCAGAGAAATCATTATTTGAGTTACGTCCATAGGAAGCTCCTTTACCATAAGCAGTGATCTGCTGCCCACCAGCCGTAGAACTGGTCTCATACTGAAGGCTGTGGAGCTCTTGTTAGTTCTTCTGTTTATCACACTTGTTTAGGATCGTCACTGGGTGGCTGAGTAATGGTGAAAACACAGAGTTGTAGTTTTAAAAATTGCTGACATTGTCTAATGTTGCACCCCAGTGATTCCACTGACTTCAGTGGGACTCCACCCATGAGCGAAATCCACAACAGGCTTCAGGACTGTGAGTCTTCTGGGTTTAGTTTGGCATCAATTGTTTATGCTAGGTCAAATGATGCAGCTATGGTCACTCTGTTTTCCTTTTCTCTCTTATGTTAACAAATAGTAATTCCAAACAATAATTAACATTTGTCGAGCCCTGAGTCAAGTAAATTGTGAGCTTTGGAACTCACAGAATCTGTGGCTGGAATAGCAAAGACACATTTTTTTTTCTGTGGTATGTGTCATACTCTCTTGTCCTTTATTGCAGCATTGCACTTGCAAGATCACCGCTGAACAAGGATTTCCGTGATCATGCTGAGCAGCAGCACATCGCAGCGCAGCAGAAGGCTGCACTGCAGGTAAGCTGATAACAGTCAGGTGGAGTTTAGCTTGGGTCTATTTTAGATGTGCGTCCATTCAGAGAGCAGTCCTGCACCTAGAGAGAACGAAAAGTCCCGTCTAGAGCTTAGGTTTCATACATTTCTGTATTTGTCACAAATGAAGTTTCTTCTGTTATGATGAAAGCATAAATCTGTCAACTCATTCTCCCTTGACATGGTTTTAAGAATGTAGCCTACAGTATCATCATATCTGTTCTGTACATCTTAGTCAAGAGTCAGTTTCATCACACTTCTGAATGTCTTGTGAAGTGTAGGGAGAAGTAGCCACACAGCTTTCCTAGGTTGAATCTGAGCAGATGCCAAGTAAATACCCTGCAGTTACAAGGGACAGGAGTGAAAGATTTGGAAAACTTATTTGTACGTCTAGTCTTCTATTTGCTGCTATTTTGGTTATGTCAGGTGAGGCTGATTTTGGTGTTGAAATTGGAAGTTGTGCAGGAAAGCCAGTACATGGCCACCTGCCTTCTTGGCACTCTAGGGGGCATGATTTGGCAGAGGGCATAGGAATGGGAAAAATGTTCAGATGCAAACTAGCAATGCTGTCCATATATCCTTTGCCTTGTATTTCTATTACCCAGCAAAGGCCCCAGATTGCTTCTCCTAAAATGAAAGGGAGCAAAAGTGAGCTGTGGCTGGTGTCCTGTGTTGACCACAGAACATGGCAGGCTGGAAGGATCCTCTGGATGTTTCTGGTCCAGTGCCTTGCTAGAAGTATGACTTACAGCAGTGCTAAATCACAGTGTTCAGGGCATGGTTCAATTAAGTTTCGAAGCTCTTCAGGGATGGACTTTCCACAGCCTTTCTTGCCTCTGAGTCTGGCTCTGTCTTCTCTATATCCTGTCACTGGCTATCTGAAAACAGTATAAGATCTCTCCTCAGCTTTACCTTCTCAGAAGAAGCTCAGTTCCCTCACCATCCCCTGAGAGCTCCAGCATCCAGCCATGTCTTTGGTTCTCTGTTGGACTCAGTTTGTATCTCAAAGTGAACACAATATCACAAATGCAGCCTCATGGGTAGCCTCCGTTGGCCTACTGGCTATGCAATTGCTTATGCAGCCCACTGTGCTGGTAGCCTTTATTGCTGCAAGGGCATGCTGCTGGCTCAGGCTAAATTTGGTACCCACTAGGGCTTTTCCCTGGTGGTAGAAGGAAGGAATGTGCAGGCCATCTAGCTTACTGGAGTCCAGTTTTTGAACTGGAAAAGGCAGTTTAGGATTTTACAAAGATTGTCCAGAGTCATGAGCAGCAGCTGCCCTCGTCAGGTGAAAAGCACATATACATCACATGAGCAGAAGGCTGATGTCCCGTGTTGCACCCAGGTGTGTCTGGTCACATGTCATTTGTACATGCAGCTTCAGGTTGTGTGACACTACTGGTGCATGCTTCTGGCAGTCATATGTGGCAGCTGTCACAAACCCAGGCCTGGAATTTGGTTATAGATAGGAGTGGAAGCATGAGGTGTAGGCAAAGGAGAGTGGTCAGGAGTTCAGTTACCACTCTCCCCATCTCCATGGAGTTAGCTGAAAAAGGAGCAGCAGGGAATGACCGAGTTAAATTCCCTTGATGGACCCTGTTCAGATGTGGCTGATCTAAAATGCTGGTTTTGAATTTGACTGTCAGAGTTGAGGAGCAGACTGGGAGAAATAAATAATTAATGCTGCAGAAGCTGTAAAGTCTTGAATTATATCAGTGCTGTGGGGAGTTACGCTTTAACAAATGTTTTTCTCTTTCCAGCACGCACACGCACATTCCTCAGGATACTTCATAACTCAAGACTCTGCATTTGGAAATCTTATTCTTCCTGTCTTACCTCGACTTGAGGCAGAATGAGGAATGTTGTTTCTCAGAACTGCAAGGTCTGATTTTTGTCCATAGCGGGAACTGTCTGACCTTTTAATTTCTTTACTTATCTTAAAAATCTATTTTTTTCTGGATTTTTGTGGTTGCCTTTTGGGAGTGTGAGCTCTGACGATGAAAAAGCAATGTTTTTAACAGCAATTTTTATCTTGTATTTCTGTTCCTCTGTCAAGTCAAAGTCGGATGTAAGACTTCCTCAGTGCGTGAAGTGCATAGCGCTTGCTCTTCCTTGTTTCTGTGCTTCCTTTAAATAAATGTCCAAACCAGAGTCATCAAGAGATGCATACTCTTGTCACCTTTTGTGTGTCTTATTATTGTGTACAGGTACTGTATTTGACTTTAATGAAAGACGAAAGTTACTTTTGTCCATCAAAACAGACATGAATTTATCAAGTGCATCAGTCAGTCTCTCTTTTTTTTCTTTTTTTCCCCGTGTATGCAGGAATATTGCTAGTGTACTGTTAGCTGTTGCAGTATCATCAGCTCTCAAGTCCTTACATATAGTGTGTCTGCCTCTTACTTGGTTTTGTGAAATATGAAAATGAATTAAAATGGGGAAGACCCAATTGTTTCAAACAGTCTTTTAACAGACAAAATAAAAGAAGTCTCTTAGCTTCTCTGGACGTTTCAGATGGAAAGTGTTGTCTGCAAGGACAATTCAGTTTAAAAGGCCACATTTTTCTAGTCATACCTTTTTCAAAACTTACTGTGTTTCAATTTGTTTGCTTTTTTCCTCTCTGTTTTTATCTGTGGTAGCCAATTCCAGCTCCATGTTGAAAGAAAATCTGTTAAGGTAAATTATTTTTGGAATAGTGATCATGCTACCAGGATAAAGTAACTTAGAGTGAAAAATAGTCCTTACATAGACGTTCTTATATCTCCACAGCTTTACTAATACAATTATACTAGTACATTGATGGCTTTATCTATGAAGGCAAGTTTTAGAAAATAAAAAGAACAAGAGAACTTAAGTGAGAACCAGAAATCTGAAAGCATCTGTTAAATTGGTGCCCATTTGAAGCAGCTCCCTCCTTTGCAGAACTTAGCTGTCCCCTGAGGTTTCCAGGGTTGTAGTCTATAGATTTCCTTAGTGACATTTAGGGTATCCTTTTTCCGTCTGCAGGGGATTGCCTGAACCCAGTAAGCACTACTGAACTGTAAGCACTGTTAACAATTCCGTTCCTCATGAGAAAGAAAACAGAGAGAGGGCAAAACAGAGCAAGGACAAAGAGACCGGTATGAGGAAAATGCCACAACTTTCATATACCTCAGCTGAGTACACAGCCTTGCAGAAGCTGTAGCATACGAAAACATTTTCAAGAAGGAGGATCTTGTGGAGGAGGCCTGATAGTGCTTAAAGATGTACAATTGTAACATGAACTATTCAAATCCTGTGGTTTTTTGAGGGGTCTGATGTGGTGAGTCAAGGGAACGATGATGGTTTTTGCGGGCAATGGAGAAAGGAGTACTGTCATTTTTGTTTTCAGTGGTTGGCTCTGTATAGCTTTTTAATTACCAAGAGTAGCTTCACCATGAAGCCGTCCTGACTACTCATTATTCTACATTGTGAGCTGAGTATCTTAGATGCTTTGAAGAAAAGGTTCTGCAAATCTGTGTGTAGAAGAGGCAGCTAAGAATCAGTCTTAGCTTGGAAGCATACAAAGGTGAAGAAGGTAAAGCAGATATAGAAGTTTGGATTTTAGATTTTAGTTGAATTTAAAAAGTAGGCCAGACTTTTTGACATTAAAGGAACTTTTTTTTTCTTGAGAAAAATGGCAAAGAATGTCTTTCTCTATAAATAGACCTTCTGTGTTAACAAATTGAATGATAGATTCTCTCAGTGTTGCTGCACAGACTGCATATGATCTAGGTAAGGAAAGAGTAGAGATCCTTCTTTGGAAAACCGTAGTTGCTCCACTGAAGAAGTTAAACATGCTGGATGTGTTGTTTTCATCTCAGGTATCAAAAGATCTACTTTTGGAAAGCCAAAGCCTGGGCTCAAAGATGGAGGTATTTGAAAGGGGAAAAGTTGACAGAGCTGTTGTAGTATTTTTAAGTTATAATGCCTCACATTATTCTGTGTAATCGTGAGGGACTTGGTGATATATGTAGATATAATTAACTGTCAAAGATACAAATGTTGTATATGGAAGCTTCTATCTTAGAAACCACGGACTCTTCACAATTAGTGTCAGATGCGTCAATTTGTCTTACCGCTCTTGCTTTCTCCTTTCCACTATTAATCAGTATTAAAATCATTAATGTATCCCTGTACAGTAATTTCAGCAAAATCTTTTCTCCTGTTGGAATTGCAGGTTCAGATTCAATTCATTATTAAGTTAGAATATATCCAAACCAGGAAGTGTCTGGGATGTCTTGCTTCTATCACATAAAAGCAGAAGGCTTTTAATCAAGTGCTCACCTGTGTACCTAAAAGTATCTTAACACACATAATCACTCAAGAGTCATTTTTTTTCATTTGCTACAGTAGTAATCAGCCTTTCCACTCAACACAGGTGCTTGGTGGGGCGAGAGCAGGTCACGGGGTAGATCTTGCACCAAACAGATGAGGTATATGGGAGGTGGGCTAACACACAGTGAAGTCAGACTTTGTAAGTGATGGCAGAGTCATAATCTGCAAGAACAGATGAGGTAAAGAAGTCAAAGATGTTGAACTGATACGCTGAAAGAACTGAACCACAACTTCTTTCTTCTTAGCTCTGTGCTCTTTCTCTTCCACGAGACAAGTTTTCTCTCCACACCCTTGTTTTCCAAAGTCACTCACCATCTCACCACCATTACAGGCTCTGGAAAATGCTCAGTTTTAACACAGGAAGCCTGGCCTGAAGAACCACACGTTTCCTACCACTGCAGGGTTTTAGTGTCATTTTTTTTCTTAGTATTTTCACTCTACTGATTCTCAGAAGCACTGGTATGAAACTAGTCAATAGTATCTGGCATATTTGCACTTCACCTCACAACACAGAATACCCCATGAAACTAATTATTGAAAAGAAATTGCAGCCCCTGATGTCACTTGCCAGGAACTTCGTAGTTGCTTAGATGTGTTCAATCAGTTAAAATAACCCAATGCTACTTCTGCCTTCATGTGCAGTCAGCACAGAACAATCCAGCTGTAATTTGCAAGTCCTGTGAATGAAGCTGGGTACTACTCAGTTCATGGCGAGTCCTGTCTGAGGTAGTCACTTCAGATGGCTCTATTTTATTAGACCACTGTGTCACTGAAAGGCTGGAGGTCATTTATTGTCTGGCTGCACAGCTGAGAGGTCAGTGCTGACCCTAACCTTGTAGAAGTGCATGAAGAGGCCAGGCTTTTCCCATTTTCTTTAGAAAGAAGAGGAAGGTATCGATTATCAACCAGGTAACAGGGAACATGAGCTTAAACTGGTGGAGGAAAATGCAGACAACTATGTCTTAGAGTGCACAATCTTTTGTGGCTTGACTTGTGTTTGCAATGTTTCAGGGACAGAGCACAAGGGCTGAAGGAGGGTGATGAGCCTAGAATGGTGCAGCATGGAGTCACAGACACGTGACACATCCTCTTAAGCATTATGATAGTTAAAACAGGGCTTGGTGTATTCACCAGGCAGAAGCATTGGTAAGAATAGCTGTCATACGCAGATGATGTTCTTTCCCCTTGTGTCTGCTTAAACCAAAGCTGATTCCCATGTCCTACACTGTACGGAGCTTTCTGAAGCAAACAGTAACTTTGAAGACTACTGGGTGAAGTGAATTTCACGTGCTGTTGGGTTAAAAGCTTGCTCCAGTGAGTGTCTGCATTTGTTGGAACCACAGAGCTTGCCCTAGACAAAACCACCTCCTTCTGCTTGTTTCCTGGTTCTTGCTCTTTATGGGAATCAAGTGACATACCTCCCTGGGGAAATGATTCTTACGCTCCTTCCTTGAATATAGGTATTTCAGAGAGGAAGAAAGCAAGTTAAATGTACTAAGTCAGAAAATTTGATTTGTGGGACATTATGAAAAATTACACTTAACTACTGGTCAGGAAACAGCTCTTCTCCTCAGTTACTCCACTCTGCCAGGTTCATTCAGGCGTTGGATTGTGAAAGGTGGTGGCACAGTTCTCAACTTGTTCTCTTTAAGGACTCTAATCTGGATATTTTAGGGTCAGTGGATGCTACTTTTGGCATGCAAGTTTTGTAGATTGTGGCTGGAAGTTATTCAAAATCTACCTTATTTTTATCTGAAGAGTTGTACTTGTTCATTTAAAAGTGCAAATCACAAGCTTGCACACCACCTTCACTGTGCACATACATTGCCCTGTCCATTAGCATATGTGTATTACTGGTTGGTAGAGTGTGAGTTTCTTTCAGTAGGGAAAGATGTCTTATTGTAAAAAATATATGTAGATCTGTGGACACTTTTATATTTTTCAGAGGCTTTTTCAGTGCATTACCTGAATCCTCACATGAGGCAAACAAAGTTATCTTCAGTTTTGCACATGGAGAAAAATGCAAAGAGGTTGCAATGCCTGCAGGTACACAGAAAGCCTGTGGAGTTGTGAGGATTAGCTCCTGATTAGTGAGCTAGTGTGAGGCATCATCTGGACACTATCACTCTGCATCCCATGCTTCAACTGGCTCATCTCTGCCTCCTAGAAGATGCTGAGCTCTTTGGTTTCTGGTTTGTCTTTGTTTTCATGGACAGCTCAGTGCTTGGATTTGTTTTGGATTTGTTTTCTGATGGTGAAGACAACAACACAAGGCAGAGTTTGGCCCTTTTATGTTTGAAATTTGGGGTAGGGAGGGTGCTGATAAAAAGACAGCAGTATCATACTCAGTGTTTGGAAGCAAGGGCAAGCGTACTTCCTTCTTCACAACAGTGACCAGATAAACTTGCCCATTATGCTGGAGCTTAGCCATCATTTCATGCCCTAAGTAGAAGTACGTTAGAGCGTCCATCTGCGTGGATGACTGTAGACTTCCTCCATCTGTCAGTGAGTGGCCACTTGTGGAAGTGGGAATGGCCAGATGTGGGCTCAAGCCAAAGGTGTCGTCTCCATGTTTCTCTGCCAGCAAGAGTTGTGTGCCACTGGCTCACAGCTGGGTCAGGAGTCGGGGGGACTGCATGTTCGCAGCCGTGGATTGTTACAGCCTGTCAAGAGGAGGCACACCAAGAGTAATATGTTTTCAAACTCTGCCCTAGCAGATGGCTTGTTAGTCCAAGGAAAGCAAAATGGCCATGTGTTGAGCCCTGTACAGCTGGCTGACATGCGTGCTGCAGTGCTGGCAACCCTGGCAGCCCCTCTAAGAACCCGGTGTTTTCTGTCCCATCCAAATGCTGGTGTATTGTGCTGGCTTTGCTTGAAGCTACTCCATTCCGAGGACAGCCTGCTTCCCTGGACTTTGACATTTGCAAAGGCGAAGTTACCCTCTGAGCTAAGCCTGGATACATATCTCAGTCTCACACACATACGTTTAGTACCTCGAACCAGTCAGTTTGCTCTGTCAGTAAACAAGCCCAATTATCGTGTTGTTTTGGATGGACCATCTATTGTCGATGTGTTTTTTTCATCACCTGGCACAGTAGGCAGGTTGTTTTTTCATCACCTGACGTAAGGCAGGTTGCTAAGCACAGGAAGTCATTTATCGTGGCAAATACTTCTGGTTCAGCCCCTGTTAACTGGTCTTCCTTTCAGTCGAGCATTCCTAGGGCAATCACAAAAAAAGTATTCCCATTTATAATATTATCCCCCATGCTACTTTGTATCTTATTCCAATGATAAAGTCTGAGATAGGGTTTCAGAGAGACCTGCCAATATGACGGCCTGATCCCCACATGGGGCTTTTAGCAGTGGTGCTGCGGTACATCAGAGGAGAGCACGGTGCCAGCATCACTCAGCAGAGCTTTCTGACAATGCAGTCTGTTTACACATGTGAAGGGTAACAGGTGATGTTCAGCCATCAAAGAGTGCGAAGTCTCAAATCTAATAAATGATTGCTGATCCAAAACCCCAGCTCAGTGATATTCTCTGGGTCTTAGCAAACTGCTTGCCTTAACACATGGCTGAAGACACCTCAGTACAGCAACTGAGCCCTAAAGCAGATGGGAAACATGGTGGTTCTTGTTCCTGTGATTACTGCTTTTCAGCCTTTCCATGCTAATGTGGTCTATTATTCTAGCTGACCTGTTTATTGTACCATCCTAGTCCTTTAGAAGTATTTTCAGCATTTTCTTAAGACTTTCTAGGGTAATACCAGTCAGTGGTACCATTTCTTCCTCTGCCACACACATTAATCTCTCTCAGTTATGCCAAGAAATTTAATTTTGGGAACGCTGAGAATGCGTTCAGCTGCAGAAGGCCAGGTGCAAGGTCCTGCACATAGGTCAGGGCAATCCCAAGCACAAATATAGGCTGGTTGGATTGGGAGCAGCCCTGAGACGACTTGAGAGTGGTGGTGGATGAGAAGCTCAACATGAGCCAGCAATGCGAGCTGGCAGCCCAGAAAGCCAACCGTATCCTGGGCTGCATCAAAAGAAGCGTGGCCAGCAGGTCGAGGGAGGTCATTCTGCCCCTCTACTCTGCTCTCGTGAGACCCCACCTGGAATACTGCATTGAGCTCTGGGGCCCCCAACACAAGAAGGATGTGGAGCTGCTGGAGCGAATCCAGAGGAGGGCCACGAAGATGATTCGAGGGCTGGAGCACCTCTCCTGTGAAGACAGGCTGAGAGAGTTGGGGTTGTTCAGCCTGAAGAAGAGAAGGCTCTGGGGACACTTTCTTGCAGCCTTCCAGTACTTCAAAAGGGCCTACAGGAAAGCTGGAGAGGGACTTTTGCAAGGGTGTGTAGTGATAGGACAAGGGGTAATGGCTTTATGCTGAAAGAGGGAAGATTTCAATTAGACATAAGGAAGAAATTCTTCACTCTGAGGGTGATGAGGCACTGGAACAGGTTGCCCAGAGAAGCTGTGGATGCCCCATCCCTGGAAGTGTTCAAGGCCAGGCTGGGTGAGGCTTTGAGCAACCTGATATAGTGGAAAGTGTCTGTGCCCATGACAGGGGAGTTGGAACTAGATGACCTTTAAGGTCCCTTCCAACCCAAACCATTCTATGATTCTATGAAAGGTTCATGACACTATTGGGAAAGTAGCTCAGCATCACCTTAATGTACTCAGATTCATGGTTGAGGAAGTTGTCTTTTCCAGCACTAAGCTAGTTCTCTTATTATTGGAGAGTGATATTTGGTCACTGAGAGCTTAGCAAGTCAAAAGAAATGCTGGTTGATTCCAGCCTGAGCCAAAGCCTGATGATAGGAGTGAGCAATGCTACCTGATTTTGGTGAACTTTAGATTAGGTAAGTGCCGACACCACCTGATAAAGCTCACATCAAGCCATCTCAGTCCGGCGCTCTCTGGGGGACAGGTTAAGGCAAGGAGATGTCAACCTTCCCTGCCCTTACCCACAGACAGCATGTGCAGCCTTTACGTGGGTAGTTTGCCTCATCCCCAGGCTCTGACCCAGCAGAAGGCAATTGGCACAGTGTGCACAGAAACTGAATTTTACCACTGGATTTTGAGGGTCAGAAAAAGGAAGCAAAGTGGATGAGTGTTAATTGGATAAAGGTTTCTCTTGTGGGCCTAGGGACTGCGAGGTGAGATGCCAATGCCTTTTTTTCCAACAGAGGTTTGTGTTGTGCATGTGAGAGCATCTCTGTCCTTTTAGCCCTGGAGAGATCTCAGTCCCTGTTTGTTTCCCAGAAACAGCCTCAAACTCCAGCTCTCAGCTGGAAAGGGCAAACGTCACCTTAAATGGAAAATTATTACAAGAACTGGGTGAGGAATGCTTCTCCCTTTCCAGGGAAGCTCCTGGGACTTCAAAACATTCTTATTCTGTGCTGGTCCTTCTCAGACCATCTGAGGAGGCAAGCAGAAAGCCAGAGATAAAGGTTCACTGCCTAGGAGCAGCCTGGACTGCCTAGTCCAGGCCTGGAGCATGAACCAACCTCCAAACCATGGGAGAGTGCCTGGATTCATGCTTACAAAGGCAGCATGCTTTTGGTCTTGTCTGACGGAGCTCCTTCCATTTGGATAAATGGTGCAATAATCATTGGAACAAGGACCTAACCCACAAGGTAACAAGGCCAGTTTTGCTCCAAGCTAGAGAATATTCATTGTCTATCTAAAGAGGAGCAGTTCCGAAGAGGCAGGTTGAGAAAAGTAGGTCAGGAAAATGCCTATTCCATACTAGTGAGTATTTTTATGCATATGGTCAGGACAAGCATAATGCCAAGACGAAATGAGATGAGGAGGCTATGTCTCCTCTTAGTAATTGACACCCAAATGGAATTAATACAGGGCTTTTCGCTCGCTCACAGGACACAAATCTCCATCAGATGGCTATTCACTTCCTCCCAGGTCTACGATATGTGTTCAGTATGCATTGTGCATTCTGTGCAGATATGTCATTCTGGATGTCTTTCTTTCTTTTGATACTTACAGCAATGAAAGCCAATGCCTGGCCTTCTTCCACCTCCCCAGCTATATTTTTCTTTCCTGTAAGCTATTTCCTGCAATATTGGTTTCAAGTGGCAGAAGGAAATATACCTTTGGGATTTCCTAACGCATATTGTATAATATAAATTATGCAGCCTTCTATCTGACAGCAAAATTGATTTCAGAAATATCCCCATAAATAATATTTACAGTGAGTAACAAAATGCATCTTGCGGTCCTCCATTAATATGACAACTTTTCAAAACTGAGACAATTTTCATGAGGAACAAAGCCAAACACTGAATCACTGCTGTGGTTCATATCAGTCTGATGTATAATGCATTATTTACCAGCGAATGTTAGCTTTCCTGCATCTCATAATGTTGGTATTTCACATAACGGGTGGGAATTGTGCCTTTAATTCTTTCGTGTTCAGTGTCTGGATTTAGAAATGAAAATAATTCAAAACTCCACTCCACAGTGGAGGAAAGCAGAATGACCTTGGGGAATTTAGATTGTTGTAACTGGTGAAGGGACGAGGGGTGGATTGTTTGTAATCACCCTTCAGGGACCCTGAGTTTCCATTTGCAGGTAAGCCAGTTGAAAGATTTTACTCTCATTAGCAGTTAGATGATGATCGACAATTATGCCATGGTGCTCTGCTTTGTTCTCAGGTGGCAGGGGAAAGGTGTGAACATCTGCTCTGGCAGCAGAGCTCTCCTTGCAATGCAAGTGTTTGTTCCAAGTGCAGAGCTCCTATTTGACATCCTTTTGTCCCCAGGTTTGTGGAAGAACACTATCAAGCAGTAGCTGTTGTTTTCCTCACTGAACCGAAACATAAATGGAGTCACAGAAAGGGGAAGTGCCTTACCGAGGTCATAGAATCATAGAATTGTAGATTCATAGAATCATAGAAGGGTTTGGGTTGGAAGAGACCTCAAAGATCATCTAGTTCCAACCCCCCTGCCATGGACAGGGACGCCTTCCACTACACCTGGTTGCTCAAAGCCTTATCCAACCTGGCCTTGAACACTTCCAGGGATGGGGCATCCACAGCTTCTCTGGGCAACCTGTCCCAGTGCCTCACCACTCTCATTGTGAAAAATTTCTTCCTTAGATCTAATCTTAATCTACCCTCTTTATATCTAATCTTAATCTACCCCCTTTCAGTTTAAAGCCATTGCCCCTTGTCCTATCACTACATGCCCTTGCAAAAAGTCCCTCTCCAGCTTTCCTGTAGGCCCTCTTCAGGTACTGGAAGGCTGCAATAAGATCACCCCAGAGCCTTCTCTTCTCCAGGCTGAACAGCCCCAACTCTCTCAGCCTGTTTTCATAGCAGAGGTGCTTCAGCCCTCTGATCACCTTTATGGCCCTCCTCTGGACTTTCTCCAGCAGCTCCATGTCCTTCTTGTGTTGAGGACTCCAGAGCTGAATGCAGTACTCCAGGTGGAGTCTCACGAGAGCAGAGTAGAGGGGCAGAATCACCTCCCTCGACCTGCTGGCCACGCTTCTTTTGATGCAGCCCAGGATACGGTTGGCTTTCTGGGCTGCCACTGCACATTGCTGGCTCATGTTGAGTTTCTCATCAACCAACACTGCCAAGTCCTCCTTAGGGCTGCTCTCAATCCATTCTCCGCCCAGCCTGTACTTGTGCTTGGGATTGCCCTGACCCACGTGCAGGACCTTGCACCTGGCCTTGTTGAACTTCATAAGGTTCTCACAGGCCCACCTCTCCAGCCTGTCAAGGTCCCTCTAGATGGTATCCCTTCCCTCCAGCGTGTCCACAACACCACACAACTTGGTGTCGTCAGCAAACTTGCTGAGGGTGCAGTCATCTAGCTATGTGTCAGCAAAGCACATGTGAGAACCCAAACATACATATCCCAATGGCCCAGTCAGTGCCTTCTCTTCCCTTCAGCGTGTGCTGAGGATACCCACTGTCTGAGCGGATTGTACCCGTTCTCTGGGCCTACCAAGGCACCTTAGAAAGAAAGAACATACCCCCACATCCTCATTACTGCACGTCTCCGGTCTCGCATTGTACCAACGTGCATGTTTCTACAGTTGGCAGGTTCTCTAATGTCTGTAGCAGGGCAAGCTTTCAGTCATGCTTTCTAGTTTAATTGTAAAGCAGAACACATACAGCACTCTACAAACATATATGTTTACATCACTGCAGTAGTGGTATATTCACTTAAAACACATAGTTCTGCTCTTTATCGCACACCTTTAAGCTTCTCTCCCTGCTGTTCTCACAAACTGCCCTGGAGCACATTTGAACAGCAGGGCAAACCATCACAAACAGCTTATTCTTTTCTTTTTATCTCCTTTTTTTCCCCAAATATTTTTTAAAATCCCTTTCAGAGAATCAATCACCTACACTTAAAAACAACTTAGATAAAAAGAGGGATTTCACCAGAAGAGAGCTGAGAGCATTTCTGTAGTGGACACAACTCTAGAAGACCAAGAGTGCAAAAGTCTTCAAAAATGGCATATTTTTTTGATGTCTCAAGAAAATGTTTTAAACTGGTTTGGCTCTCAGTAATGATGCTTTTGGATGCCTCATGCCTGACTTGAGATACCGGTTTCCAAAGAAGCTTAGGAATACTCTCCCTTGCCCAAGAGCGGTGCCAGACCATTCCTACAGTCAAATCACTCAAAGCCTATGTGTCAAGGCAGGAGGCACCTCAGCTGCTCACAGCATCAATCCCTGCTACCCTTCTGGTCTTTAATGTCCTGTTGGAAAATCCCAGTGAGCAGAACAGCGCTTACAAGCAGCAACAACGCTGAGTGCTTTATCTCTTGGGGATGTAATCCTACACTGCCGCTTCATCCAGAACTGAGGAATGAAATCCCCGATGTGAGTTGTAGGACACGTTTCTGTTCAAAGCACTGGAACCTATCCCAGGGAAAGATGAATCCTGTACTGATGTATGGTAGTTTCTTCAGACCTGCCTACAGAGGTCTGAATCATACCATAGACAGACCAGGAGTCCCACTTCTGAGTGTTGGCACCTGCCATGAAGGCAAGTGCATGCAGCGCAGCTGAAATTCAAAATTTCTTAAGGCAAAAATGTACTTTTTTCCTCCCAAAGTGCAGGGCTTCCCTTGCTCCTCAGCCTGTACCCATATGATCTAAATGGGTTTCTTCTTAGACCTTTACAAACTTGAACCTGTGCAGGTCTTCTCCATTACATACACAGTGCTCAAGATTTGCTGTGGAGCATCAGCACTGTGTATGCTGTGGGACATTCTTTGCTGTCACTAGTGAGGAGAAAAGGAGGAGTGCGTTTGCATTTGTTCACTGGGTTATTACCTACTGCAACCCTAGGTCTCTGGTGTTGGTTTGGACCTTAGCGGTCAACAAGCTAAAGCCCCAGTCCCACCAGAGTGCCCAAGTGCTGAACTGACTGCTCCCCTGCAGATACCACGAGGCACATGTATCACAGGAGGTGGCTAAGAACAGGCATCTGCTACTTTGGCTTTGGGGACAATGTCTCTGATGTCAAAGGTCTCTGTATGGACCATAGGCTTCTTACATACAGCTCTTGGAGCTGGATGGAGCGCATTCAGATCTCCTGCAAGTGTCTCAGTCAGTGAGCGATCATGAAATATCACATTGTTCCAGTGCTCGGAAAGGCTCAGAAAAAAACCCAGCAGCTAAAGCCTCATCAGGGCTGAAACAGGCTGTAGGGGAAGACACTACCATCCCGGGCATAGGTCAAATGTGAGACCTCTCAGAAATTGACTCCAGCTATTTGAACAGTCCCCGAGGACCAGCACTACAAAGAGGAGGCCTTACTTCTCGCTGTGATTTAGCTTAAAGGCTCCATGGTGGCGATGCTTCATGTGTTACAGAGAAGTATTACAAAGAGCACAAGAAGGCAGTGTTGAAACGGTAAAAATAATTTTGCTGTAATAGGATTTTTACAGAAGTCAAAGGTAGACAAGAGGCATTTCAGGATTTTATTAAAGCAAGTTAACGTCAAAAGTACAAACTGTATGAAGCGCAAAAGCCAATGCTATTGGAAAGGGAAAAGCAAATCTCCTGCAGAAGTGTGTAAAAAAATGCGTGCTTGTCCTGTCATTTGGCTTTCCTCATAACTAATGTATCTCTAGACGTAGTAACGAAACAAATGACACCTAGCAGCCAAGCAAGTTTTCATATGGTGTGATACAGTGAACACATTCATGTCTCAGGCTGGCCTCCCTTTGCTATCACAGACAGCAGTCTGCAGTAACGGCTTCGTTACACAGGTCACCATTAGACACCATTAACCTCCATAACAGGCTAGTGGCAAACAGTCAGAAAATAATCAAGTGCCTGATGAGAAGGGCTACAATGCCTTGACATGGGCTTCATGTTACTAGATCACAGGGTAGTGTCTGACTTGGCAGCCAATTATGTTTCATCGCCAGCACTGCTGGGGAGAGAGGCACTGTCAGCACGTCTTGGACAGATATGAAGGGGTAGGTATGGCCAAAGTCAATCAAGATGCTTCAGAGTCCCATTAGGCCATAAGAATGACACTGCCTCAATAGGCAAGATAGCAGCCACAAGGCCATGATGGGAGGTGGATCAAGTATTCATTGTCCAGAGAGTCTTCCACTGGATAAAAGCAGGCAGCAATGTCCCTGGGTGGCAGAGTTGGGAAATTAACACTTGATTGCTTTGCTCAAAAGGGAGATTGGTGCGAAGGAGCCCCAGCCCATGGTATCCTCAGGGCAAGGGAATGTTCTTCCTGGCAGGAGCATGGTTGCTTGCTGGAGGGACTCTGCAGCTTCAGCACCAGGCCAGCCTTCACTCAGAAGCCCTGCATGCAGTTCAGTGCCAAGCCATTGCAGAAGAGCAGAGGGTGGCTCTGCCCTGGGGCCAGGGCTGGTTGGAAACGCTAAGGAGCAAAAAGTCTGGCTCAGAGACATGGTGCACTCAACCAACAACTGTTGGTGCACCCAACCAACATCTTTGTTCCTTGCACAGCTTTCAGTGCCACTGTCAGAAGGACTTGGGTCTGGAGAGTGAAGACTTGAGTTGCGTCTTGGACCACTTCTTTCTAGTAAACGCTTGCTTCTGACGAGCAAGAGGTTGCTTCTGAAGCTGATGCCAGCTTCAGCACACAGGTTTGTCATCCCTGTTTGTCCCCTATTTTCTTTTAAGCTCTGCTCAGATGTGACTTACAGCTGGTCAATAGCTGCTCATGTGCTACATGAATGTGTGTCTGTGAGTTTAGGTGTATCCTTCATGAAAAAACAAGGTGACCAAGCAGGAAAGGAAGAAGGAGTGGTGTGTTCCTCCAAGCTCTGATCCCAGCTTGACTCAGCTTGGATGTTGTGTCAAAATGATGCCAGACACAACAAATTGTCCCTGTCAGGACGCTGTCCCACCCACTCTGCTGTATTTGAATGAACAGCAGAACAATCAACATGGCATCGCTCAACTTCACAAGGAATCCTCTGCTCACATAAACAGTGATCCTGCCCCTCAGACCTCCTACCTCAGACACTACAGCTTTATTTTCTAATATCTGCAAGTGTTTAAAACAGAGGTGTTCTCCTTTAATGACACAAAGCACAGGCAAGTCCCGACCCCAAAAACTCCACTGCTTTGAAAACCAGTCACGAGCTGGCACCTCAGTTTGTACACATTTGAAATAACCAACATATAACACCAGAGGAGCCATTCAAATGCCATGGTGTTCCCATCAGTCTCTGTTAGCATCTTCCTCCGCCCTCGTCCCCAGAAATCTCCTCTCCAGCCCACCGCTGCTCTCCCTGTTCATGGGTGCAGCTGCACTCCAGCGACGCAGATGGTAACCCAAAAAAAGTAGAAGGTGCTGGAGCAGACTGACAGACCCAGCTGTTATTAAGGAGGCTTTGAGCCAACCCAGCGACTGTCTTGCCCTTGGCAAAGAGGCCACTTTGCAGCAGCACAGCTGGACTGCAGGAAAACGGATGAAGTCCTGTCCTCCCTACACCGAGCAAGGAGGATCTCAGCAACATGCTGGAGGTCTTGGGTGAGTTTTTGAGTTTTTGCTAGCAAAGTGAGAGACTTTCATAGGGCAGGGTTAAGGGTTAATCTTTCAAGCAGAGCAGAAGTCCACCCCATGGACTCATTCCCAGCTGGCTGGGTCTCACCCTGAGCCTCTGCCAATACACACTGACAAATTGGGAGTAAGTTTTAAAAAGCGACAGGTTTATTTAAAAGCCTCAGATTAAAAAGCTCCAGCCACATTGTGCAGGACTGTTTCCAGCTAGAGTCTCCTTCCACCTCACCAGCAGCAAAAGGCAGAAAGAACTCAAAACCACAGAAAATACTCCAGAATTGTCTATGGGACTTCCTTGAGTAAGCTCAAGCACAACAGCTTGTTCTCTAAGCACCAGCACACCTGTGATGTCCACTGGCAAATCTGAGATAGATTCCTGCAAGCTCCTGACTGATACAGTTTTCTTTGGGATTGTGTTTTAACTAAGTATGAGAAACTCTATTTTGAGAACAACCACTGTGGCTCAACCTCACTTATTTCTCTCCAGCATGACATGACTTGATCACATCTCCTCTCACTGTTTTTCCCTGACAGGCTCCATTTTCCCACAAACCTCATCGATAAGCTCAGCAAAAGCATACTCATCCACCATACACATCTACAGAAGTCAGATCAGGCCCCTTCAGGTATGTCCTGAAGTGTCTTGGCAGGACCCTAAGGAATGGGTGGCTCATCTAGGGACTGGCCATGATGCAGCTGTCCTGAAGGTGAAAAAGCCCCTCGGCTTCCAAGCAGTGACCTTCTCTGCAGCTGTAGGGCTTTCTCCATCTCCTGTACACTTGGTGTCTCTGGGAAGAGCTGCTCTGACCACCCTCCATTCACTCACTCCAGGAACCTCTGGGAATGGGACCACTGGAAATGGCATGTGATTCTCTGCTTTGCTTCCTACATCCACATTTCTTCCTGCTCTGCACTTGTTAACTAACTGCCTGCTCACCTCCCTCTTCTTTCACAGTTGCCCAGTTGCTGTTTTCATGCTAGCATTAGTACCAATAATGAGAGCTCTTGTTTCGATCAGGGAACAAATTATCCAGGCAAGGTTTTCTTTCAGAGCAGAAAAATACTCAATAATTAGCATATCATATCTGCAGACTCCCTGCAGACTCTCCCACATCTGGGCTTAGGGCCGCTGCTTGAGGTTGGGAGGTATTTGCCTGTTTCCTCATCTGAGTGTCCTTCTAAGCAGCACTTTTTGTAGTTAATATGTTCCTGTGCCTTAGACTCCTTCATGGAGATGTGAGTGCAGGATTTGCAGCATTCTGTCTTCCTTCGCTTCCCTAATTTTGACCTGGTGATCTGCAGTCCTGGTTAGTTCATGTTTGATCTTTTCCTTGAATAAGGGTGCTCAGTCATGGTCCTGGGATGAGCCAGCCATGCTCTGGGGACATTGCAGTGTGTGTTCAGTAGGAGTGAGTCCCTCTCACTCTCTGCACGTGTAGTGAACAGCCTGTCTACAGTGAAAATTGCAATTAGCCCTGGGCCACCATGGCAGTTAGAGATTTCCAGTCCAGCAAAATGGACCACTGCCTTGCAACCCAAAGCATTCAACTCTTCTACGTTGAGCCCCCCCAAGTGATAAGATTGGCAAAGAGACAACAAATGGAGTTAAAAAAGCACAGCGTATGAGATTTTTTTAAAAAGTAAATCGTACATCTTAAAACTGTTACTATTTTCCCTTCTCATTCATATTTAGGTCCATAGGAAACCTGTGAGTGGGTTACAAATGCGAAGTTCTTTAGACTCTGCCTATATGCAGGTGTAATTCTGCATGGCCTGGCTCAGGACTGCTGCATGTGGCATTTTTGGGTTTGTTTTTTTTTAGGAAAGCTTAGTGACTTACTAAATAGTATTGAGCAGATAAGGTCTGAAATCAATGTTCTGAGTAACTGAAAGTCTGCCAAAGTATGGAACGTTTTACTTAATTGAATTAAATGTATTTCTTACATTGGCTTGAGAAAAAACATTTTCTTGAAGTAAAATTGAAACATCACTTAATTTCAACTTAAGTGGACTGAACGCACTATGCCAGGCGGTCTGCTGGCTCCATGCCCTCTCAGAAGGACACAATTCAAAGTGTAGACACACACGCACTCTCTGACTCTACTTAGCTCTCTGTCCTGTGTAATATAAGTGTCTGCCTCCCTCTCCAGCACACAAGATTGTAGGAGGACATTGTATTAATCATCCATCCTGATGACAAAGAATGTTAAAACTAAAACATCAGGTCTGTCTGCTATAAGGTGCTTAAGTGCGCAGCCCCACCCTGATGAGGAGAGGTGTGCCAGTGTCCCCTTTCATCTGTGTCAATGGTGGTCATTCTCAGCTGTGCAAAGGGGGTGTTTCTTTGTTCTTTGCAGCATTTGATTATTTGCTCATGTTCAAAAAGGTTAAGTGCTGCTTTTGACGTATCCTGACTTTCTTTTTGGCTAGGTGATTCTTGAGCACCGGCTCTTAGAGGACTGTCCTGGTTTCAGCTGGGACAGAGTTAGCTCTTCTTTTTTAGCAGCTGGAAGAGCTCTTTGTTTTGGTTTTAGTCTGGGACTTGTCATGAGAAGAATGTTGACAGCGCACTGACGTTTATAGTTGGCACCGAGATCTCAAGGACTTTTCAGTTCCTGTGTTCTTGCCAGTGTGCAGGAGCACAACAGGCTGAGGGGAGCACGGCTGAGACAAAGGGTCTACAACTCCCCTTGTGATTTGAATTTAGATTTGGGATTGAGGGCTAAACTGGCAGTGAAGTATTCCATATCATGCAACGTCATGCCCAGTATAAAGACAAGGGCTGACTGGAAAGAAGGGTTTTTGCTCTTCTGGGGCTCTCACCCTCAAACTCTCAAAGTGCTCTCTCTCTTGTGCTCTCTCTCTTGTGCTCTCTTTTCGGGCCTCTCGCTTGTCCAGATTGTGGTGTTGGGACTTACCTGTTTCGGGATCATTAGTCTGGGACAGGACAGGTCTTGGTCACTGGGTGGTGAGCAATGACACTGTGCATCCCTTGTTTGTATATATTAGTATCATTATACACATACATATTCATATATTATTATTAGTAGTATTTAACTGTTCTTATCTCAATCCAAAGGAGTGTCTTTCCCTTTTCCCCTTTAATTCTCTTCCCCGTTCCTTGAGGGTGGGGAAGGGTGAGCAAGCGGCTGGGTGGTATTTAGCTGCTGGCTGGTCTAAACCACAACAAGGAGTTGCATTTATCAACAATGACCTTACAGATAGGGGTGCCACAAGTGGACCTGGCTGGGGCAATGGCCGTACCCTCCTACTGACCCATGCTGTGGCCTTCGACAAGTCATATCACACCTCTTTTAGCCTTGTCTTTTGGCTTATGGTAGGAATTCCTTCACAAGGGAAATTGTCTCCTTCAGATAAAAATAACATACTAATATGATGCTGGCCTCATTAGAACACATTAATCACTGCTGAAATACCGATCATTATATGCTGAGCCAAAGAAGTCAAATGAATTAAATATTGTTAGATAAAACGTAGGTCTCAGGATAATGGATTTGAAGAGCTACTAGAGAAAAAGCACCATCAGTACTGAAGAAGAAGTTTGGCTAATGGCAAATACTCCTTGTGAGGAAAACTGACAGTTAAACACCACATGTTCTTCCCCATATCCAAGTAATTTCTGAAATGGTTCAGTTCATAATGGGTCCACAGTTTACAAGAGTGATACCACTTTTATTTCAGAACAAACACTGCTTGTAAATGACAAAACAGACATCATTGTCAAACTCAAGGACATCAGACAAAGGAATAAGACATACTGTGAGACAAAATCAAGATCAACTCTTCTTCACAAAAGCACTCAGTAACATTTTTTTTTGCTTTTTCACTTCACTCTATGTCACTATCTAAAAAAACACCTTATAGCACTCTGATGCACTCTTAGCGTTTCCTCTATGATATCAGATGCCTCTTCAGGAGAACAAGAACAGTACAACAACAGGATAACTCAAAGTCAGTCTGAATCGTATGATACCTACCAGTCCCTGGGGTTTTACTCAGTTTTCAGATACAGAATATTCAGTTCTTCACAAAACATGGAAAAGGTATTATCCTTCTGCTTGGGATATTTGACATAAGCTAAATTCTTTCCTTGGATATTTATTGACCCTTACAAACAGCACACGTCTGGGCAGAGGAGTGTTCTTTAGTTACAGCCCCAGCTCCTAGTGCCTTGACACTGTTAGAGGGAAGAGGGAGAAGCCTGGAATCATTGAGAGAAACCACAGCAGTCCCTGTCACCATGCCTTAAAGCAACTAGTCCTACTCTATATGTTCCCTCCGCTAACATATGGAACAAGTTGTTATTTTTGCAGAGGTCTGAACCCAGGTAAGTACCCACCTCTCTGGCAAGGCCAGGTTTCCCCCTAGCACATGGGCAGAGAAGGGAGCTGAGATCTTCTATAGGAAACCCTCCACCCTGTGTTGCCACAGGACCAGGACTCTGGAGCCCATCGCAGAGCATTCCTGACCCACCAAATACAGCCACATCAACCGAGCAAAGAAATTAAGGGCAAAATCTTCTAAAGATTAGAGGAACAGCCACTGGGCTTTTGTACCTCCTATTCGTGCCTGAGGAAACCTCACCTTGACTGCTTTTACTGCTAACAGCCACCGCAACATCCCAGCCTGGGAACTGCTCAGTGGCAGTGACTGCAGGAGGAGCTCCAGGAGGTCAGCACCTCTGAAGAATATGTTCCTTCATTAGTTACTGAACTTTTTGATTTTCTGGGGGCACTCAGGTGTCAAAATGGTTTGTGTTAGAACAACTGCTTCTGCTCCTTTCAAAGACAAATAAACCCTATCCCAGCCCAGCTTCTGATTTTCCTTGGTCTTACCCGGTGGTTTGCTCTGCAGGACTCAGAATGATATTTTTTAACAAGGAATGCCCTTTACCATTGCCCCTGAAACAAAATAAAATGATGTCAAGTAACAGTTTTCCTCTGGGAGCAATGCCCACTTGAAACCTTTTTCAGGCAGAAACTATTTCCATCTCGTGAGCTTGTCTGGAAATCCTGAACATCCTCTGCCTCCACCAGCATAGGCTGCCAAGGCTTCCCAGGGTTGGACTCTTAAAAAACCACCCTGACAGTGGGAAATAAGATCCACAGCCTGTGAAGGTTGTAGGTAGCTGCTTTTCCTAGCAGGTATTTCCCCTGCTATAGTTGATGCTACTCTGTGTTTCGGTATGCAGCTAATTACTTTTTTTTTTTTTTTTAATTAAAATAATGCTTGGCAAAAGCATTTTAAAGACAGGAGCAATACTGTATTTTACAACGTAGAGATCCTACAAATCAAACTAATACTTAAAAAAAAGAGAATTCAAGTAATTTAGGGGAGGGAGAAGCTGTCTTTCAAAAAAAAAAAAAAGTACAACATGTTGTCATTTTATCTTTGCGATCACGGACCTATTGGACTGAAGCTGTGATTTCAAGGTGTTAAACAGTACTAGGAGATTAATGACTGAATAGTGGGCTCAGTAAACCTCATCAATCCTCTCACAGCCCTGCAACCCTGTGAGAAAAAACCTGCCACGTCTTTCCATTGGAATAGAAGCAGACTTCACATCATCAAATTGCACATCCCCAAATCCCTTTTAGGTCTTCCAGGTTTTCTTATGTGTGACTTAAAGGCTTGCCACAGTTCCAGCTGTTTTCCTCTCAACAGAAAGTGGACCAAGTCCTAGCTGTAGAAGTTTAAGGCAATTATTTTTACAACTGACCACCGATTTTTGAAAATTACCTCATTTGGATGCCAGACTTGAGACACCTCAGAGTGGTATTATTTTCAAAAGATGCTGAGCATTCGACTTCTGAAATAAGCCGCCTTTAAGAATTCTCAAAACCTGGACAGCCCCAAACTGATAATTTTTGAGTGAAGTGTTCATCATTTATAAATGACTGACAGAAAATGCTGTCCTTTGGGGATGCTGTAATTAATTTCATCTGTTTGTTTGTTATCTGGTAAAGCCAACAGTAGTTTCTAGCAGTACCTACAGATCCAGTGTAAATGACCAGGTATTGAAAAATATCTATTTTACAATACATCAAACAAGTGGAGAAAACTGTGAACCATCAAAAAATACTGTTCACTAGAGACTGACTTTCGTAGAGTAGCTCTGAAAGAAAGCATAGGCACTTCTGTTTCAAGAGTTCTTGGTCCTCAAAACTCAGTCTCTTTTCTCCTAGCTATGCTTGCTAATCAGGAAAATCCATGATACGCACGTTGCTGCCTCTGATGAGGAAAATGCTCTCCATCACCACTTTGCTCAGAAGTGGTAGGCACCATTGTCCCCCTGCTTTTCAGAAGAAGGCTGTATTCATCCCCAAAATGGGACTGCATCATGTGCAGTCCTCTTCAGAAAGAATTTAATATCCTGTCTTTCCTTTTGTTCTTGTTTGAAAACAGCTCACCCTCTTCTTATCACACTAAAGCTACTGGGTGAAGGACTTTCTTTGGACTCTGGCTGTTGAGAACAGACAGAGGACAGTTACTGGTAGGAGCTCAGAGGGACAAACTTTCTGGAAGCCTGAGTGAAAGAGACAAAAGTAAAATTTTCACAGTGCTCCAGCTTCACTTTCTTTGCCATCTTGGGGACCACACCCCTGAGGGAGCAGAGCCCCATCCTCTGCTCCTTGTACCAGATGTTCCCCATGCTGTTGACCTCCTTCTGGGCTGTCAGGTAGAAGGGAGACTTGGCCTCCATCTGCCTCGGGGGCTGGTGTATGTACATGTACTTGTAGAGAAGGGAGTATGGGCAGAGCCTGTGCCCTTTTGAGTGCTCGTGGTAGATCTGGCCATAATACGCTCTGTTCACCTTCACCCTGTTTTCTTGCTTCATGTTATCTGTTCTGGCAAAAGCAGCCTGTTCTGGGAGTCTTCGAGCAATTCAATGTCACCAAACGTTAAGTAAGGTTCACATGTTCAGATATTGGCTGTTGTATTTTGCCACCGTGGACAGCAGGGCTACGGGGCTGTCATCTCCCGGGCATCCGGTCCTCCACATCTCTTCCTTATCAGAAAGGGAGTAGACAATGTTGTGAAAGCGGGCACCAGACATGCCAGCCTTGCCCAAGCCCTTGAGCTTCTCCTTGAGCTTTCTGGTGGAAGAGCTGAAGGTGCTACCAGTGATGGAGAAGCCAGCACCAGCATTCTTGAGGATCCAGTCCAGGTCTCATCGGATAGCGTGAAGGGATGTGCCTAGAAAGTCGGAACCATTTGTTTTCTTCACGGTGATGTAAAAGTCTTCCAGGAGTTCATTCAGCTTCACTGCTGGGATCTGGAACAAGAGGAAGAGGTGGAATGATGTGTCAAGGTACTTACGGGAAGAAAATGCGTCACAGGTGGGGAAGACATGCTTAGAGCTTCTCCATGCTCTATGTGATGAAACCTACAGCAGCTTCCGCAATTCCACAGAAGTTCATTTCTGGGCATCCTTAGAATCTTGGAAGAGGCTATGTACTTATCTAAGCAAAAGAGATGCAATCAAACCCCATGGTGTAAGGATGCTCAAATAGACTAGATCCATATCACTGGCTGCCACCACTTTTGCATCAGCTGCAGAAATCCAGTTTTAGAAGAAAGGAGTCAAATTCCTGGCTTTTTTGAAGTGAATGAAGTTTTCGGTCACACTGAGGTGTGACTGTGTGCAAATAAGTGACCTACCACTTGGGTATGACACTCCGTGCTTTCGAAGTAACGTACTACATATGGAAACTTTTCAGGCGAAGAAGGAGGAGGAGGAGAAAAAGAAGTAGGAGGAGGAGGAGGAGGAGAAGGAGGAGGAGGAGAAGAAGGAGGAGGAGAAAAAAGAGAAGCAGCGACAGCTTCTTTTGGCCATGAGATGTCAGTATTGCAGTCAGGGTGCTTTAGCTTGCTAACGTCTTAGATCAACCTAGCAGAGAAACTTCCTTTTAAAAATGGGCTCTTTTTGCTTTGGCCAATAGCCACAGTCCTTATTTTGGTGTCTACACTGATTTTGCTGGGCGTTCATTTTTGGAGAAAAGTCCTCAAATGCTCTGAATTGCATTGGTTAGCTCTGGGAGCAGAAATCATGCAAAGAGTATGTCCTTAGGGTAACGGCAGGAAATCTTGTCACATGTCAGCATGAAGCCAAAGCTGTGTGTACAAGTGTTGTGTATATAGAAATCTTTAGATTCACCCTGAGTTTCATTTCACCAGGGAGGCTGGCTCCCACAACTGAAAAAACAGTATTTTGCTAAGTTTTCTGACCTTAGTGAAGTCCATGTAATCTCTGAGTCCTTTGGTCATGCACCAGTATCTCCATACGTTGAGAGCATAGAGGGTGGCCTTGGTGGTGTTGGGGCTCACAGCAATGATACTTGAGGTCATCATCAAAATTAAAGACGGGAAACTTATTGACCTTAGTTGAATACGCTAGAAAACAAATAAAGACAGGGGATAAAAATAGCTCGTCCTGGTGACCTGCTGCCACCATGTCTGGCTAAGAGCAACTTGGTGTTCTCCACAAAATGTGAGGCATTTAAGAGAGCTGAAACACAGCACTTCCCTGATGATTTCTCACAAGTTTGTCTGCCAAAAACTCAGATGCGGCAGGAGGAGCACCAACATGAAGTCACCCTAAGGTTGCCGCAAAGCTGAAAACGTACTGCCACACAGAGCCAGAGACAGACAGGGAGTAACACAGCATCTCCTACCTTGCTGCAGGAACAGTGGGAAGATGACAAAGACAATGGTTTTTCCTTTGTTCGTCAACTCAGAAGCAGGGAAAAAATTCATCCTATTCCTATACAGCTTGACTCTGCACTGGCAGTGTGTCACACCACCACAGGTGTCTGGGCAAGCTGGACAGGCAATGCTAACAAGTCAGTTTCCACTCATACCCACTTTCTACTCCCTGTTAGGCACAACAGATCAGGCCCTGTTGCTTCAGTGGACCCAAGGCAGGTGCATCTTGATGAACACCATGAATTAAGTGAAGGCATGCAGTGTGCATTTCTTACAAGCAGAGTCTCAGCCCCACAAGGCAGGAACTGAAGTAGAGGATTGATGGAGAACCTTTTTATAGATGTTCAGACACTTAATATCCTTTATGAAAGAGTAATACATTTTTATGATACCACTATAATTTTATTATATCCACTATACTTTAAGTCTACTTTTTACAGGGCTGAAGCTAATGGATTTTGCAACCCAAGGCACGTTAGCTGTGAAAGGTTGCTCCAAACATCCACGCACTGAGCTAGTGATCCCCAAGGCGACCATCTCAGCGAGACAGGAAAAGGAAAGAGGCGGTACACTCAAGAGGAGGGAGATGTCAGATTTCTCCTTCTAACCCTCAATTCTGCAGCCACAGCTGTCTCTTGCTGCAGTCCCAGAGGTGTAACTCTGCATGCTGGGATTTTAAAAAGAGGTTTCTATTGTTGCAGCTTTTGCTGTTAACAGAGTATACAGAAGGTAGAGGAACTGCATAAACCCAACTGAAGAACCCACTGCAAGCAAAGTAAGCTGGAAAGCTGAATAGATGGACGATGCACAGGCTAACAACGCAAACATGTTGCTCTGAGCTCTGGACACCTCTATAACAGGAGTCCTCAGTCTGTGGTCTGCAAACATGACAGTCCAGCATGTCCTCCTGAAGACTCCAAGAAGGATTGCTGGAAAACAGCATACTATGCAGAAAAATACAGGCTGCCATGCAAGCCCGTCTCGAGGGGCAGAGGTCTCATAAACTGAAGGGACTCTCTTTCTTCTGTACAATGCAACTAAAACCAGGACTTCTTTCCATCTGAAAGGTAGGCTGCAAGTATTTTTCCTAAAGCCAGCTGTGTTTACAGACTTTGCTCATGGCAAATGGTCCTCCTCTGTCTATGCTGACGACCACTGCCTGCAGTGTCTGGAGGGTCAGGGTCAGAAAGGGTGTGTTGTGACAAGTTCAGGTGGCTTGAACTTGGGTGGAAGTTCCTCTGGTCAGTGGCTTCACGAGCTCTTCACGTCATCTGAAATGACGAACTGTTCAGTCGCCAGCAGTCTCCGTGACAAGGAGCCCTCAGGTCTTGCTACAACCCTCTTGACATGACTGTTCAGGCACTGTTTGCCCCCTACCAATAAGTCAGTTCTCCATAAAGCCTCACACCTCCCAGGACATTTGTTTGCCCAGGCCATGGATCGGTAACATTCACCCCACACCACGTTCCCCTACAAGCTAGTTGCTACTCTTCTTCTGAAATCGCCATCTCCTGAGCTGCCACTAGCTCACCCAAGTACTGCTTCTGAGAGCACCAAGAGCACTTTGGGACAGGACCTACTGAAATCAAGAGCGTCATCATACAAGGCCAGTTGCCCTGGAAGATATGACAGCACCTGCCTCACTGAAGCTCTGATACTGCAATTAATCCCACAGGGATTAATTAACTTCTGACAGGCCTCAGTTTGAAAATTTTGGTGACCATTTCCTGAATCACAGTATCAATTGAGCAATTTATTGAACCTCAACAGAATACAGAGACTTAGATTGCTTCCAGCTTCCCAAGGCAGGTTTAATCATGTGCTAGGAAATTAAGCCATAGTTCCTGGTTTCTCCAAATTACAGATTTTAAAAACTGGGACATCTGGTTTGAGTTGAGCTCTGATACTTCACAGTGCTAACAATAACATCTTGTAATACGTGCTACTTTAGTCCTGAACTGGCACAGCGAGTCAAGTGCTGCATCAGACCAGGACACACAGATGGCCATTCAAGCATGTTTCGTACCTTATACACGGTGATGCCCATTGATGTCTACATCACTTTTTTCTTTTCTTCCCACTAGATACTGTGTCCTCATAAACTCAGAAATTACAAAAATCGGCAGGAGTTGCTCTAAGGCTTGAAAGCGTAGCCAGATCAGAAAGTGCTGGCTACTGTGCGCAGCATGCAGCTCTAATACTTGCAGCAAAGGAGTTTCAGCATAATAAACCAAAAACGAAATAAAATGATGGCATTGTGACAGCAGGCACGTATAGCTACCGTCTGTAAGGGTGTTGTATCCTCAGAAGGCTGGAACAAGAATTACCCAATTTTCCAGTCCTGCAGGAAATAGATGATCCTTGCTTCTCTTTTTAAATCAGCATAATAAATGTTTGCCTTCTTTTGTCCGGAAGAAAACTGTTTATCCCTTTCATTCTCGGACAGTGCAGAGGAGTTCTGGAAAAGGCTGAGATCTTCGTTCAAAACCGCACCAGTGCATGGACTTTGTTTAAAGATAAGGATGTTCCCATCTTGCCTTCTTCGCTGACTTTAGTGACTGCATACCAAACCACAAATCTCTTTGCTCAACATCGCCTATCAGCAGCCAGAGCATGCTCTGAGAGACAGAATTTGGAAAAGCATTAAGCAGCCAGGAACGTACATCCTATTTCCAGAAGGGCCTTGCAAACACCAGTGCTCTGGGTTATGATCACATGCAGGTTCTGGATCAAGTCCCACAAGACTGCATTTTTGTGTACGCAACTCACAGGCTGCCTGTGAAGAAACAAGTCCGGACTCGGTACTGCTATAGGTACAGCATGAGTAACTAACACAGAGCAGATCTTGCACCTAAATCTCAGAGTCCTGCTCCCTCACCTCTAATTTGCATTGTGCCTCCCTCTTCCTGGAGGTTACCCAAGGGCTTATTTTCAAACAACACCTCAGGAGATGCAGGCTAGGTACGTGAATACGCAGCACTTGAACGCCTCAGTAACGACGGTTCCTTCGAAAAAGTCGTCTTTGTGTTCGGTTCACCTGATGCCACGCTCCCGCCAGAAACCCTGCAAAATCACAGGAAACGGCCATCTGCACAGGCACCCTCTTGCCAAGCTTCTGTCACTGAGATGATACATCGCACAGGAAAAAAAACAGTTATATTTGGCACTGCTTGCCAAAGCATGCACACACCCTGTGTCTATGCAGGCAACCGTGCTATTATCTGACGGTTTGTAGGTGCTCCATGCCAGACCTTTTAAGCTAAAATGCACGTGGGAAATGTCTAGACACCTAATGCTCTGCTGCTTGATGAGGCCAGGAGTTATACTCTGTGTGTGTTTGGCGAGGGAAGAAGAGAGGGTTGCCAGACAAGGTAGCAAGATGCCATCAGAACTGGTGAGGTCTTAGATCTGATTTCTCCCTACATCTCTGCATTCTTCCCCTAAAGCAAAGGCAGTCCCTCGCACAGCGCCTGTTGCTGTTCATGCTGCAAATCAGTAATGACTGTCTCAGTGGCGCTTTATCAGAAAAGCTGGGTGACTATATTCATCCTCCCTCTATAGGAAGCAAACATAATAATCCCCCACCTATCTACCTTAAATAAAGATCAGGATCTCTGCCATATCTGGATGTTCTTAAAATCCCCAGATTCTAGTCATCTTTAACTGGCTTTTACTCATTTTTGTGCTAGCCCATGCTGCGACAACACTGACACGTATCACAGGCTCCTGGCAGGTACTGCTGTTGTCCAGAAAGAGCAGGGATTTTAGATGCTGTTTAGAGGCCACACAGCTCTCACGGGTGGGCAGGGAGACAATCCTGTACTCCCTGGTAGCTTGCAGGCACCAGTGCCAACATAGCCCCACCGATTTCTGGTCTGCTGAGCCAACATAGCCCCACCGATTTCTGGTCTGCTGAGCAGTTCAATGACCACATTTCACGACCGTGTATCCACTCCCTCTTCCAGAAGGGGCTCCAGACCCAGGAGGCTGAAGGACACAAAGGATGTGGAAAGGCGACCCCCACAGCAAACGGCATAGCAGAGGACACAACACAGTAGACGTCTGGTTTTGTAAAATGGGCAATGCTACTCTGCTCAACAGTTTCCTCAGGCAACTCTCTGCACACGAGAACATCTGGCCACCCCGAACCTCCAAGAACGTTTCTGAGTGTCCCTCATTGAGGTCTAGACACACAGAAATCCCCTTCCAATTGCAGATGAATGGCATCATCTTGTATTATGGTGTTAACGGCTCCAAGGCTAGCAGCGTATCTATCTCCCCAACACAATGCTTCTGCTTGCTCTTCCCTGGGTACACTTTCAAAGCAGGTTTTTCTCCAGTCCTTTTGTGTTTGCCATTTTTCATGGGGACAAGAATAACCAAAAACGTTGTACTTGGAATACACTAGGAGCTCTGAGGTGAATAATCATGCTACATGCCAGATTTTGTCTTCAAGCTCTCCCAGGTATTGTTTCCTCATAGCTTTCAGAGAAGAAGCAGTAAGCATGTCTCATGTGAATTCTTTCCCAGGTACCTGTAGGAATTTGGCCCTTAGAACAAAGTGTCCGTATACAAATAGCTATATCTTCTTCTATATAGCTGTCAGGTTTTGTTGTTGTGTTTTGGTTTGGTTTGGTTTGGGTTTTTTGCTTTGTTTTGTTTTTCTTTCTAATTATTATCTTTGAGAGCTAATCAATGCTATCAGTAGTGAGGGTTGTAACAAAGTAAGCCATCAGGCTACTCTAAAAATAAATCTTGCAGATCTTTTCAGGGATAGCTGACAATTTCCATTTGTCTTTGTTGTATATTGCAAAGAAAACCACTGGCGAGTTACAGACCTCACTTTTTGCCATCTCCAAAGCCTATCTGAAGAGGCAGCGTGCCACAATGTCCCTTCTGCATCAGCTGCAGTCATGATATTCTTAAGCAATGTCTCCAGCACAATGTTCAGATACACTCAGTTGCAACCAGGAGACTTCATAATGTTTGCAAGATCATCCCAGGGAAGCACTCCAGATTGCCCAAGACAAATTCCTCAGTGCTGTTTCCACAGTTACCCAAAAGGCTTGAACCATGCAAGGCTGCTGCTGGTTATCCTTGGGTATGAGAGGAGGAGGAGAGGACACATAGGCACAGCAGTTCTTAAAGCAGCAATCTGGGTTAAATCAGTGTACAAAGGGAATAGTGAAAGCAGTTGAGTTACCACACTTTACCAATTTGCTTAGCTGAACCTGCATTAACCACGTTAAACTTTAATCACCACTTGCATGCTCACTTTTAGTCCACAGGTAAACACATTAACTTCAACCTCCGTGAAGACAGCTCAATTCAAGCTATAGAGGTTAATCCAACAAGTCTATTGTGCATTTGCAGCAGACAGCGAAAGCAGCTGGTAGCCCCTGGTCATCACCTGACCATACCTCATTTCTCTGTCTCTTCATCTGAGGGCCTCTGTTTTTTCCTTCCTCTTGTCACTGGGACCTTGGCAGGACCTTTGACATGATGCCTTTTATGTGCTGTTGTGCTGAGCGACAACACACAGTCCCACTGCTAGCACCAAGCAGCAAAAGGGGATTTATTTAGCAGTTTGCCTGGTGATGGAAATGCAGCCCCAGAACACCCGGTGAAAATCATGTTCTTCTATCTCTCACCCACAGTCACTTCACTCTTATTGTCCTGAACTGATGTCCTAACACCAACACAAACACATTGCAGTTCTCTAGATGGCACTTCCCTGAGAGATCTGGCTTTTTCCTTTTCCTCATGTTCCTTTGGCAGAACCTGAGACACTCCAACTGTTTCCAACTTAGTTGTCATCCCATGAACAGCAGCTCAGTGGAATTTCGTTGGAGCTCTCAAGGGATTTTTCCACTTGAGATGTTTTTCTTTCACACTTCAGGGGCTTTATTAGCTTTAGTTTTCTGGTCTTTTAATTTTAAAACTTCTTGAACAGATAAAATTCAGATCTGACAGAGAACCGTCTTAAAAGATGCATATCCTTGGATGCGCATTTGATTTTATCCTAGATAAAACTATGTGGAGAGCAGACCTTACTGCTGAAATTGTAAGTGCAAAATAAAAAATTTCAAGCCAAACTGTGCCTTGGAATTGATGTAACCAGGTCCAGGAAAATCCAAAAAGGCTCTCAGGACGTAGGCTTTCAGTCCTACTGAAGCGAGATTAAATGAGCACAAGGTTCAAGACAAGCTTGCTTGTAAGTACATTCCTGAGCAGGGAAGGACTTAAGCAATTGTTTAAATACAACCCCAGAAGTTAAGAGCGTATGACAGCAACTATTTCTTGGTGAGCCTATTTGCACTCTACTCATCTAAATGCACTACAGGTCCATGGGAACCTCCCAGCTATGCCGATACTCATACTCTAAAAGCATGAGAGAATGCTGTGCTTTTTTTATGCAACGTGCTTTGAAATGCCAAGTAAATTGTTTTCACTTGATGAAAGAAAGCAGTCAACTTTGCAGAAAACAATTTATTAAATACACAAGATGAGGTTGCTACACCTAATTACAGACAAAATACTGTGAATAAAGCATGCACTTATCACAGACATCAATGACTATCATCTTGATTATTTTTTAAATGGTGTTTAATTCTGTAAGTTTAAGGCTGAACCAATACAAATTCAAAAAAAAAAAAAAAGTTACACTACAATAGTAGGAAACATTGTATGGCCAGTGAAATCAATCTCTAACGCAGCAGAACCAGACTTTTTAAAGATTAGAAAGGGAATAAAAGTGGAGCTGAAGTGCAACAAAGATCAAAATATCTCTGGAATTTGCAGATCAGTAAAAGTGAATGTCACACTCCAACTAGCACACAACTGAATCCACTCTTTTCAAAAGACTAATTGTCTGACAACTGAGCAAGGGATGAAACTCAGACACCACTAAGATAAAAAAAGACCTCTTGATTTTACTTTCGTCTCATTGAGGGCACTTCTGTTCTCAAACACTAAAAGAGCATTTTTTGAGGAGACATCTGACTGAAGCGTGGCAGAAAGTAGTACAACGTATGTTTGTTTACTCCATCCCAACTAAAGAAGAGTGGAGTGTCTTGCAGTAGGAGAAAAAAAAAAAAAACACAAACCCAAAACACAAGAAAAACCTGCTCTAAACTGGCAGAAGTGACAGACAACTTTGTCGACCATATTGGTCATCACCTGTGAAGGACCTCACCCTGTTTAAAGATTGTTTCTTAAAAACACACTGCAGAAATAGCATTATGGAATCCACATGGGTCAAAACTTATCCAGCTGACAAGAAAAAAGATTATCAGCCCTGGAAACCCAGTTGAGGATCTGGGGCTTAAAGCAGGTTATGAAATCTTTCCCCATTTACAGCAACAAAGTCTTTTTGCTCGTTTTTCCCAGGTCGCTCTGCAACTCCAGAAAGAAGGCAATTTGGGGACAATGGGGTTGAACAGGTAGCTCTGAAAATGGACTGTAGTTGAGTTTTGCTCGTATTTTCAGAAAACGATCCAGTAACCTCTCCCTTTCCCTAGATTTTCTAGATTTGCAGAACTTAATGCATTAAAACGCATCAAAATATTACTTCTCTCTAATAAATTGTTGTATATATAATCTCTCCAATGCAGAGGCAAGGGATCTGTGTAAGAAGGTGCCCTGTGTACAGAAAACTGCACACTGAGTGGAAGGTATGTAGCACTGCTCATGCTAAAATCTCTGCCTTAAATAGCTGATTACAGCTGGGGCTTGCAAAGGGGTCTAAAAAAAGCTAAG